>NC_084798.1:80614775-81814775 GCF_963169125.1 Humulus lupulus | reverse complement strand
TGAGGCCACTGCCAACGCTACTGCAGACTTGCCTACGGGAACGGGTAATAAATGAGCCCCTCCAGTGGCTCGGAACCCGAATCCTGATATTGCGAGAAACGACTCGGAGGCTGTTCGGGCAAACTCTGGGCCATCTAGGCCCGAAAATGGGAGACAGCCATCGTCACCCATAAGGCACCCACCATCACTAATAAGGAACCCCTTGCCAGTCCGAGAGATCCCACGAACTGCACCACAGAGGCCATCTCGCAGCGGCAGTCGAGATGGAAACCGATAGGCTAGGCCTAGACAGGGGAACAAAAGAGAGGCTACTCAAGATCGCAGGGCTCCTCAACCATTAGGAAGCCAAATGTCAAGATCACAAACTGCTGGAACAAGAAGGCCAGCATGGGACCCACCTCGTGATCACCGAGCCACACATCCAAAGAGGGCTACAAGTTACGTAAGCGAGAGCTCGGATTACACTCGACCCGTAAGCATTTATAACACCGAGCCAAGGCATACAGGGAATCGAGGGAATCATCTTGATCTATGGGATCATCTAAACCATAATCGACGACAAGATAATCCCCTGAACCCTGACCTGCGTAACCATCTGAATGGCCGTAAACAGCTAGCAAATAACCCTATACCAAGACAAGGAGCTGGAGCTTTTATTAACAATGACCAGCCCCCTCAGGTCCAAGCTCGAACCCCAGTGGATTTAGTTCAAGAAAGGATTGGCCAATTAGAAAGAGCATTCAGGCTCCTGCAAGATGAGCGTGACATGAACAAAGCTGAAGAGTCCGATGAGGAACTCAAGCCATTTGTCCTGTATATCTCCAACACTTCATTTCCTCAGGGATTCAGAATACCCCATGTCCCACCATTTGATGGAAACTCAGATCCATATAGTCATCTGAGTACCTTCAACACCATCATGCGAGCCAGCAATGTTGGTTACGAGTTCAAATGTATGTTGTTCCCAGCCACACTTACAGGACCAGCAAAAAACTAGTTTGAGAAATTTAGAAGACATTCGATCTCGTCCTGGGATAAATTATCTAGAGACTTTAAGAAGTAGTTTAAGGCTATGATTGGCATCAGGCCAGAGGCCTCGGCCTTAACCAATGTTCGACAACAACAAAATGAGTCATTAAAGAGTTACCTCACGAGGTTTAACCTAGAAGTGGCCTGAGCTCGGGATGTCGATGATAGCGGTCACTTGATGGCCGTTAGAGCGGGTATTCTTCCAGGAAGTCCCCTTTGGGAATATTTACAAAGGAAACCTATCAGGTCACTAACCGAGTTTAATCGGAGGGCTCAAAGGTTTGTCAATGTAGAAGAGGCAAGGTTAGCTCTGAACATGACCTCTCAGCCCATAACTACAATGACAAATATGAACTCTGCCTCAACCTCGGTGGCCCCATCAACTTCAAAACCCTCCGGGGATAACCCTTCTAAAAGGAAGAAGAATGAAGGGAATAACCCCGAGGATGATGAAGGTAAAAAGAAGAAAAAGGATAAATACTTCTCTGTATCCAAGGTGTATATCGAGTTCAATGAGTCTTGGGAGAATATTTACCTGGCCAATGAAAACCAGGTTCCGTTCAGATGACCTGATCCCATGAGGAATCAAAAGGCGAAAAGGGACTCAAATAAATACTGTAGATTCCATAGAGATATCGAACACACAACCGATGAATGTTGACAATTGAAAGACGAGATCGAAGGATTGATCTCGAGGGGATATTTCGGACAGTACGTCTGAAACCAAAATCCCAATCAAGCATCAACAAATCAGAGGGCAGCAGCCGCGCAGCCTGCCCAACACAATAACTCCTAAGCTTGGGAGGACGAGAGACCCCCTCCAATTGATGGAGACGACGTGGTAACCATCTCGAGGGGACCTCATATCGCAGGTTCGGGAAGGAACGCCCAGAAAAGATACATAAACGAGCTCAAGATCGGAGACGGTTCTCCCTATGAACTTGAACCACGAGCTCCAAAACAACAAAGAGTTGAGACTCAACCCATAACATTTACAGAAGAGGACGCATCGCATGTCCAATTTCCTCATAACGACCCCCTGGTCATCACTCTCCAGCTCATGAACAAGAGGGTACGCCGAGTCCTGATTGATAATGGGAGCTTGATGAATATCCTCTACAAAGCAACTCTAGAAAAGATGGGACTCGCGCTTCGTAATTTGAAAGCATGTGCAACAACGTTGTACGGTTTTTCAGGAGAAGGGATTGCCTGTGTGGGATCCATCGAACTCCCCGTAACCTTGGGAGACTATCCAATCTCGGTAACCAAGATGATGGAGTTCATCGTGGTGGACCTCCCATCAGCCTACAACGTACAGCTCGGGAGACCCGCCTTGATTGGGCTAGGGGCAGTGTCGTCGGTTAGGCACTTGGCCATCAAGTTCTCGACCTCTAGTGGCATCGGGAAGCTGAAGAGAGACCAACTCGCAGGAAGGGAGTGCTATAGCATTTCCATAAGAGGAAAAAGTCAGACAAGTGCGCAAGCTCTAGTGATTATCCAAGAGATAAATGGGTCAGTCTTCGAGATAGATGAAGAAATCGACCCCATAATAGAAGAAAATGGCTGACCTCGAACCTTTAGAAGAGCTCGAGGAGGTTGGGCTCGATGAAGTAGATGTTACAAAGGTGGTGAAGGTGGGTAAGATCCTTTCTGAAAAGGCAAAATAACAATTAATTTGCTTCTTGAAAGAAAACCAGGATGTGTTCGCATGGTCACATATGAACATGGTGGGAATCAGTCCGAATGTCATAAGCCACACACTTAACATTGATAAAAGCTTCCCCCCGAAGCAACAAAAGCGAAGACTCCTCGACGATGATAGAAAGAAGGCACTCAAGGAGGAGGTCGATAGGCTAAAGGCAAATCAATTCATATGAGATGCCTTTCATTCTTATTGGATTGCCAATCCAGTGTTGGTCCTGAATCCCAATGGAAAATGGCAAACCTGTATCGACTACTCAGACCTCAACAAGGCATGCCCTAAAGACTATTTCCCCTTACCTCGGATAGATCAACTCGTAGATACAACTGCAGGTCATGATATCATGTCATTCATGGATGCTTATTCTGGATATAATCAGATCGCCATGCATGCACTAGATCAGGAACATACAAGCTTCATAACTGATAAAGGGTTGTATTGCTACAATGTCATACCTTTCGGGCTCATAAACGCTGGGGCCACGTACCAAAGGCTCGTGAACAGGATGTTTGCCGAGAAAATTGGAAATAACATGGAAGTTTATGTTGACGATGTGTTAGTTAAATTGAAACATAACAATAACCATGTCGATGACCTCGCAGAATGCTTTACTGTACTACAAAAGCATAACGTGAAACTTAACCCACAAAAGTGCTCTTTCAGAGTGTCTTCGGGAATGTTTCTTGGGTTTATAGTAAATGCACGAGGAATAGAGGTCAATCCAGACAAGATTAAGGCGTTGATAGATATGCCCTCACCTTGGAAGCACAATGATGTCCATAGCTTAACTGGACGAATGGCGGCATTGAGTAGGTTTATCTCAAAATCTATAGATCGCTGTCTTCCTTTCTTCAACCTTTTGAGAGGGGGCAAAAAATTTGAGTGGTTAGAGGGAGTGCGAGCTCCCATTTCAGAACCTTAAGAAGTACCTCGTCGAACCACCAATCTTGTCAAAACCTGTCACGGGAGAGGTTTTGTATTTATACCTCGCTATAACCGAGCACGCCATTAGTGCGGTGCTCATCCGAGAAGAGAAAAAAGTACAAAAACTATGTACTATGTAAGCAAAAGGTTACTAGGGGCAGAATCGAGGTACCTGTTAATGGAAAATTTGGCTCTTAGCCTGATACATTCATCTCGAAAGCTCCAATCCTATTTCCAAGCACATCCTATTCATGTGCTAACTGACCATCCACTACAACAAGTTTTGTTTAAACCAGAGGCATCCAGATGATTGTTAAAGTGGGCTGTTGAACTCGGAAAATTCGAGATCACATATCACCCAAGAATGATCATCAAGGGACAGACCTTGGCAGATTTCATTGTCGAGTGTACTGGAATTTCAAATGATGAAGTTGCAACCCCAGCTCGCGAGCTGTGGAAACTTTATGTCGACGGATCCTCTAACGAAAACAGGTTGGGGGCAGGCATTATATTGATTACCCCAACAAGAAATCGATTCCACTCAAGCATAAAGTTTAACTTCGAGGCATCAAATAACGAGGTCGAATACGAAGCATTACTAGCAAGACTTCGAATAGCCAAGGAACTCAAAGCAAAGGCTATACACTGCTATAGTGACTCACAGTTGGTGGTCAACCAAGTTTTAGGGGAATATAAGGCTTGGGGCATAAGAATGGCCGCGTACCTAGAGAAAGAAAAAAAATGCGCTCGGACAGTTCAGATTCTACGCTATAGAGCAAGTCCCTCGAGAGCGAAATTCAAATGCAGAAGCGTTGGCCAGGCTCGCTACAACCAGCGAGGCCGATACATTGAACGTGGTCCCGGTAGAGTTTCTATCAGCCCCGAGTATCAACGAGTCTGATGAAGAGGACATATGAATGATCGATTCACAACCTACCTAGATGACCCCAATAATCGTTTACCTCAAAACTGGAAGTCTCTAGCAGAACGGAACGAGGCTCGGAAACTGATGTATGAGATCTCGAGGTACACTATTGTGGAAGGAAGGTTGTATCGAAGAGGATATTCAATGCCATTACTCCGATGTGTAACTCCACCCGAGGCGAAGAAATTTTTGGAAGAAATTCATGAAGGATTTTGTGGAGATCACACTGGGGGGCATAGTCTATCCAAAAAGGAGATAAGACGGGGATATTTCAGGCCCATAGTCAAGGCGAACGCGTTCGAGTATGTCAAACAATGTGATAAATGTTGGATTAGCTTATACAGGATCTTTATTTATTTTCATGTATATCTAATATTAAACAAATTAATACGAGATAGCCTAAAACATGTTTCTAAATTTGAATTCAAAGAGAAACAAAGAATAGAATACTTACAGTATACGCAACGGAATTAAAGAGTTCTTCCTTCAGTTTCTCTAACTCTTGTATCCTCTCTGTCGCGGAGTATTATCAAGAAACTGAACCGATCTTCTATTTTCTTCACAATCTACCAATGTATCCTTAGAACCACCTAGACTAGTGTGGGCAATTCTCAACACATGAGATAGATATAGAGAGAAGAAGATAAAATAACAAAGAGTCTTAGAAAAGGACTTGTGTTTAGAGAGAATCTAAAACTATCAGAAAATCTGACTTGTGACTTATCAAACTTATGTTATGACTTCTCTCTAAACACTCCTTTTATAGACTCAATTAGGCCATTTAATTTAATTAAAAAATCAATAAAATAACAGCCATTTTGAAGCCCTAGGTCGAAATTATCATGGGCTATAGGCCCGTGAAATTTCTCATTTGATTATAAGCCCATTGGACTTAAAATCAAGGCCTGTATTATTTTCTATTGATTTAATTAATTAAATAATTATTTAAATCCATTATCAAATTAATTATTTATAATTTGAACCTTGATTTAAATTTATTTATTAATTTAGATACAAATTTATCTTAATTAATAAATCTGCCATAATTTCTCTTTTCTTCTCAAAATTACACAACTCTGTGAAACTATCCAAAATTGACCTGGTCAACTTTGATAATTCTAATTGATAATTAAATCAATTAATTGAGACTATCTAGATGATTTTATCCAAGGTACAATGGGGACCATGGGCCTATGAAATCAAGCTCCAATAAGTTATCATAAATCTAACAAATAAATTTACTAACTTATTAATTCCTCGTGACTCCACTATAGACTTGGAATTGCACTCTTGAATTCATAGAACGCTCTATAACAAATATAGATACGCTATTAATTATCCATTGTTGCAACCATAATTTTCACTCAATCCTCTATAGACAGTCTACAATGAGATAGGACTAAAATACCGTTTTACCCCTCATTGTATTTTATACTTAAAACACTTAGTTCCTTGTAAATGATATTTCAGTAAACTAATTTAATTACTGAAATGAGATCTCTATCATTTATCACCTTGAACCAAACTAAAAGGAAACCATCATTTCACTTCTTCATCGGAAGCTATAGATGTTCATATCTATGATTAACACTCCCACTCAATTATAATACCGAGTTCCCAAGATGTAAGTATGGGCTAGTCCGTAGGGTAAGCTGGTAACGAACAAGTCAAAGAACTCAAATAATACAATCAGTTAGAATACTAACCACTCAGAATTGAGATTGAATTGACCTATGGTCAACTATATGATATGACTAGAATAGATAATAATGGTATGTTTACTTATCTTATCAACTGTCAATATCGGTCCTGTCCGATGTAACAAATACATCCGATCTTATCTACTTTGCTAATGTTCTGGAAAGAACATAACATTGTAATGTGTAAGTAGATCATATCGTAGATTGGCAAGTCAGTGTAAATCCGGTACACTGACTAATCTTAGGACTAACTTATTTTGAACATATAATCATATTTATATTCCACTGTGATTACGTCACTATAAATAAGATTAGCTATATGCTCGGGATTTAATAGAAGTTTATATTAAACAAATAATCATGAAAATAAAACATGTGAGCAAAGTGATT
Organism: Humulus lupulus; assembly: GCF_963169125.1. NCBI lineage: Eukaryota > Viridiplantae > Streptophyta > Magnoliopsida > Rosales > Cannabaceae > Humulus > Humulus lupulus. Next base: position 81,808,105 of record NC_084798.1, on the reverse strand, counting down.
GACCAAGTCAAAAAATGATTTCTATTCTTTTATTGATAATAAAATGAGATTACAAAGAATTTGAGTTTTAATTAGTGCATAAAACCCCAACAATAAATGCCAGCGATTTGCTTCAATTCCTCGAGCTCCACCTACCAAGCTTACCATGTTGACCTCCCCATGGCCATTTGCGGTGTAGGGAATTGACCTTATAGGCTTGTTACCAAAAGGCAAAGGTGGAGTAAGGTACGCTGTGGTCGCGGTAGATTATTTCACGAAATGGACCGAGGCTGAACCTCTGGCCGTTATTACCTCAAAATTTTTTTTAGACTTTGTGGTAAAAAATATCATCTACCGATATGGCATGCCCAGAAAGATAGTGTCAGACAATGGTACCCAGTTTGACAGTGACCTGTTTACCCATTTCTGTGGAAAAAAATGGGATAATAAAAATCTTCTCCTTTGTCGCTCATCCCCAATCAAATGGCCAGGTCGAAGTAGTCAACAAAAACCTAAAAAGCTCCATAAAGAAAAGGTTAAAAGAGGCTAAGGAAAGGTGGCTCGAAGAGTTACCTCGGGTTTTGTAGGCTTATCAAACCACAACTCGGACTACAACGGGGCATACTCCCTTCTCCCTAAAGTATGGGTGTGAGGCCATGTTGCCTATTAAAGTTGAAATCCCTACAATATGGAGCCATGCGTACAATCAGGCCTCGAACCAATCCCAGCTCGAAGAAAGTCTAGACCTCATTGAAGAAAGACGAGATAAAGCTCAATTGAGAAATGCTGCATCCAGCAACAAGCTACTTGGTATTTCAATAAGAGGGTTCGAGATAGAAAATTTGGATTGGGAGACCTGGTACTAAGACGTGTATTTCTAGCTACACGAGACCCGTCTGCTGGGGTACTCGGACCTAATTGGGAAGGACCTTATCAGATTGAGTCTATCATTCGGCCCGGGGTGTTTAAATTGGCGAGATTGAACAGAGAGTTGGTACCGCGAGCTTGGAATGGTGAACATCTATGACCTTATTATCAATAATGTAGGAAGAGTGTTTTGTTGTAACCAAGCTTGTTTATTTTTTAGACTTTTGTGAATAAAATGTTAAAACTTTGCTCAAAAGATATTTTCTTTACTAAATGTTGTATTTTTTGCAAACTCTCTTAATTCAATAACCTATGGTCACACTCATAGGATATTAAGGGGGCATCAGTGGTATACAATTATACCAATAGTTTGAAAAAATAAATAACATAGAATAAAAATGTTTGGATCATTAACCTGACATAAAAGTTTTAAGTATACACATAAAACTAATAAAAATTTCTGGATTATTAACCCGACATAGAAGTTATAAGTGTATATGCGAGCTAAAGTTGTCTGGATTTAACCAGATTGAAGAGCTAAAGATGGTCTGGACATAACCCGGCTAAAATCTATAAGTGTATGGATTAATAACCATACACACTAGCTAAGATTGTCTAGACATAACCAGACTAAAAGCTATAAGTGTATGGATTAATAACTAAACACGCGAGCTAAGATTGTCTGGACATAACCAGGCTAAAAATTACAAGTGTATGGATTAATAACCAAACACGGGAGCTACGATGGTCTGGACATAACCAGGCTAAAAATTATAAGTGTATGGATAACCAAACCAGACACAAATTAAATAAGTTTGGAACAAACTAGCTAAAACTAATTGACATAAAGTTAGGGTAAATAAACCAACTACGAATTAAGTCGATTCCGAGGCTAGAAATTTTTGCAAAAATAAGTTTCGACCTCACAACCTCGAGGATGAGAAAAAGTGACTAGAAAAGAAAAATATAACTAAACTACTAAGATTACACACCATATAAGTACTTTCAAGTACATGGTAAAAGTAAGGTTCGACCTTGACAATAACGAGGTTTGACACGTATATATCGAGTAAATTGTTCATGAATGCATTGAAACTCGAGCTTAAATCCAACAAATGTGTTTGTGCGAATAAACAAACATGAAAGCAAGCCTTTAGTATAACACGCTTGAAATGTTTCGACCTAGAAATGTAAAGCCTTTAGTATAACATGCATGAAAGCATTTGATGCTCCCGCGGTCTCCTCGGTCTCGAGCCTAGCGTCTTCCTCATCAAGGTGCCATCTATCAACGAGCTTGGCCTCCAAGGTGTCTAGGAAGCTTGTATCGAGCTTGGGGTTGTTCACCCAGATTTGATACATTGCCATATCAACGACATGATCCTTCTTAGCCTTGAACTCTTCCAGGAGGCGAGCCTTCTCACCTTCGATGATGTCGAAAGTGGCTGCCTTTTCTCCTTCCAGCTTGACATTCAACTCCTGAAGTTCCTTGATTCTGGAGTCCTTCTCCTTAATATCATAGTCCTTGGCCTCTAGCTTTGATTCGAGTTCAGATATCTTCAACGTCGCAGCCTTGAGCTCGTCTGCAAGCTTTAAGTGGAGGTTCTTCGCCTCCTGAGCATAGGCCTAGCTCGCATAAATGTCATTGTTCAACTTGAAGTTAAGTTGTGCAAATGTGGCAAAAGCTTGTACACATAAACAAAAATGGGTTATTAAACATACAAGATAAGTTCGTATAAGCAATGTTACAGAGTAAAAGGATTTCTCGAGGTGAAGAGATCACTACCCTTGTCATAGAGGGTGTTGTTGTCACGGCAGGAGGTGAGGAACTGCCATTGAGGAGCGCCAAGGTTGCTGAGACTTTGGCCGACTCGAGATAATATATCCAAGCCCAAACTGACTCCATGTGTCCCCGCAGCATTTTAGATCACATATTTGGGGACGGGGTTGAGACCGACAATAGACGTTCCCGTGTGGAAACCTGTTTCCTTGAGGCCGGAGTAGTTTGTTGGGAAACCTGGACTTCAGAAGGAGGTGGGGGGTGTGAGACCTCGGCATATACCCTGACCTCGGGGTCTACAGCAGCAACTTGCCTCAGGCCTTGGGAGTCTGGGGCTGGAGGAGTCACCTTGGCTCTCTTTGCGATCTTCAAGGAGCGCCTTCCTTTCTGCGACGCCCTCTGGCGCTTACTCGCCTTCACCCCCGTAGGACGATTTAGTACGTTGTCCAAGTCGGACTCCATGTCGCTTGCAAATACACAATTTACACATTAGTGATCAAGCCTAAACTACAAAAATAAGCAAGACTAAGGTCAAAAGAAACCTAATTGGTACTCTCTACCGAGCTTGTGCTCGACAACCAAGAAATTGCCCTATCTTCAGAGGATGTTGGGGGAGTCCCTTCTCTATATGTAGGAGATAGCCTCGAAAGGTCTCTATAAACATTGGTCCCGTATTGGATGGAGACCCCATCCTAAACCTCATTTAAACTATACATGGTTTGGTACTGACCTAACCAGCTATCGAACCTACGTACCCTCTCATCTACCCAGGACCAAACGTAAAAGTTATCCCTAGGATCCGAGAAGAGGATCACTGTGTCGGGCTTATGCTTAAGAAAATAAGGGGACCACATATTGGAGCTAAGTATTACTTTACCTCCACCACCCGAGCTCAAGGCCTCGTCTTGGGCTTCATTTCCCGAGGCAACCTGGTCATGACGGCGAGCCACAGAAGGATGGGCCCGTGAGCTCGAAGACCTCCGTCTTGGGGGAAGTTTCTCAGCGGGAAATGGCATGTGCTCCCACTTGAAGTACTTGTGGTAGGTGGAGTCATCTGTAGACCGGTCTTGCTCCAAGAGGCCACAGGCTTGGAGTCGCTCTTCATGAAGAAGATAAGATAAAGAACGTTGACCATAGGGCAGTTGGAGCAGAGTTTCCTTATGTTCCACGATCGAATTTGAGGGGGTGGGACAGTGATAGTTGGATGAAGAGATGGTTACATGTTATTATTTCGAGCCTAATCATTAAACAAAAAGGAAAGAGATAAGTGCGGGTACTTACGGATGCATTGGAATGAATAGAATCTAGAAGGAGCGAGGCCATCCGTCCAAAAGAACACGAGCTTGAAGTTTGGGGGATGGTTTGGTATATCCTTGAAAAGTTTCTTCTCCTTCGGATAGCTTGACAAATAGTAGAAGCCATCCCCTCCCTGAGCTTGAGAGGGGTTGCTTTTGAGATAGAAAAGATACAAAATCTCTTGGGGTGAGGGTCCCTTCCACTTCAGCTCATGGTACATGGACTTGAGGGTGGAAAGAACCTTATATGAGTTGGTCTGGAGTTGGAAGGGAGCAAGCCCAAAAAAGTCTAGAAAATCCTTAAAATAAGATTTTAGGGGTAGCAGAGCCCCTGCCCTCATGTGCTCGCAACTCCAGGCTGCGAGCTTAATCTTGTTGTCGGGATTGCCATCTCATAGGACGAAGTAGCTCCATTGTAGGTTGGCACATCAGTGCACTAGAAATTTTCAGGCCGTGGCAAGCTAATAGCTCAGAAATTTGTCCCGTTGAGGTGACTGAGCTCTAGTAATGCTCAACCTCGAAAAAACCCTTTTGTAGGGTGGGAATGGACGCAGCTCGAGAAGTGGAAGGACGATTTGAAGGGTCTTTCATTAGCGAGAAGGAAATTGTACCAGTCTCGTAGGCAATGGTGACTTTGAGTTTGGGATTGAGCGGGATACGTCTAACCTCGGGGTTCGGATCTGGATAAATCGCGACCTGAAGTATCTTCCTTTTTCCTTCCTCGACCTCGTCAATCTGACGTCGAAAATGGTCTCGGATGTCCTCTTGTTTGCACCTCTCATGGTGCTCACTCCGAGTGAAGGGAGATTTCGGACTGGGAGTTGATGTAGAGTAATGAATTTCGAGCATTGACCCCCACCGATTCTCAAAGTTCTGCGACATCTAATAAGACAGAAAAGGGTGAGGGCCAGGCATGCAAGAAATCACAGAGTACAGTTTTGGTGATTCGAGCTTGAAAGAACGAGATCACGGAGTAAACTCAATCGAGACTGAGGCCTCGAAAGGATAAATCGAATTCAAAGTGGAGCCCCAAACTATTGTAAAGTTTGGGTTTCGAGCGTGTACTTAACACGAGAGTGGGGAAGTTTGGATTCATTTTAAGGATCCCGGATTTTCAGGGATAAAGCTGATGGTTACCCAAAAAGGTGATAATTTTGGGATTTGTGCAGTTAAAAACCCTAATTCAGAACCCCCATTTCTTGGCTTACACAATACGCTATTATTTGAAAAATCCTACCTTTGCATTTTCTGCATTGAATCTGGGTTTGAAACCCATGACTAAAAATTTTGGAATCCTAATTTTATGTAGTATCAGCTAAACAATATTGCTGAGGCAACTAACTAGTGCATATATTCATACAGAAAGAAAGTACGTAAAAATGCATGAAGAAATAAATATTGAAAAATCAAGGAAAGGAACTTACACACAGAAGCTTGCGGATATAGCGACGTTATCGACTAAAGGGTTGGTTGCAAGAATGAATGACTTCACGGAGTCGAAAGCACTGGAATTAATTTGTTTCCGTGGCTTGGAAAACATGCAAAGAGTCTCTGGTTTTTCTTCTCTTTCTCTGGTGTGAACTTGTAAAGAGAGTGAAAGTGAAATGAAGAAGACGGAGTAGACATATTTATAGACCCCAGAGGATGCCAAGGGTCAGACTAATCTCGGTCGTTGGTTTGATTTGGAGTCTGATCTAACGGTTGGGGTGTAAAGATGGCAATGGCGGCAAAAAGATGAAACGCAAAAAGGTGTGGGCATGTCGAAAAAGTACTTAAGTACTCTGACTGCACAATCCGTGGCTGACGCATGTCCACACTCGAGTGTAGTAGGTGACTCAATTTTCGGAAGAGGCAGTTCAAAAGTTTCCTTCTCATGGGATTTGACCTGATACTTTTGAGGGGGAAAAATGTTACACCCAAATTCCGAGAATAGAAATTTTGATCTCGAAAGTCAGGCTTGTATAGTGCCAGCTCGGAGTGAGCGGGTTCATCATAATCAGCTTTAATAAAAATAACAAGAACAGCCTCACTGAGTAGTAAATGCGACAACATTGGAGATGACGAGCTCGAAAACAACGTGGTCTCGGAGGTGTTTCGAGATTATAAATCAAGCTCAAAGCTGCAATGACAGTGGTTCAACACTTGTATAAATTCCCTGATTCCTTTCCTGCCACCAGACAAGAAGGTTCGAGCTCGGGCATTGTGATCTCGAAAAGGATGATCTGAACCATGTTACTTGTTAAAAGTCGAGGCAAACTGAGGTAGCGAGCTCGTGATGGTTGATTGGTCTCGAAGGCGTGTGAATTGAATGTTCATGGCCGCAAGTTGAGTGCGAGCATCTTTATTATTATAAAATCCTTATGTTTAAGGGATTGGTTGTAATTTGTTGTTAAATCCCAAATATCATGGGATTTATACACGTATATAGTAACTATATGCATTTAATTGCATTTATGTAATTGATTTGTATAATAACTCCCCGAAATATGAGGGAAGATATTCGTTAAACCACTCTATAAATATAGTGGAACAATTCATTTGTAGAGGATGGAGAATTTGTACTGGGAAAACTCTCTAAAATTGCTTCCAGAAAGCTTTGAGAGAATTCCATAAAGTGAATAACACTGACTCGTGGATTAGGAAGATTTTAACTGCTGAATCACGTAAAAATCGTGTCTATTATTATTTGTTTCCTCTAGTTATTTTTTTTAATTGATTTACATTTCTAAGTTGACGAAAAACAGCGTTAACATTTCAAAATGATCAATTTCTATGCCCAAACTTTTTCTTATGGGAATAATATACTATTAAAATGTAGCATTTAAATACTCAATTTTTTTTCTTAATAAAAAACCAAAAGTTTTTTATGGGAAAAATACTCAAAATTCCTATAATGTAGCATTAAATACCAAAATAGTTTTAAATAATTTTATTTAATGATTTTTTTCTATTTTTAAAGTGTTTTAGCTATGTAATTTTTTAAAAGTTTGTGTATCAATGCTACATTTTAGAAATTTTAGATATTTTTTCCCTAAAAAAAATTGGTATTTAAATACTACATTTTAGCAATATTTTACCGTAAAAAAATTAAAATATAAAAGTGCAATATTTTAAAATATTGACTATATTAATTGCGATTTACTTTTTTTTATTATATTTTATTGTATAGTTCTCTACCCAAATATATATATATTTATATATATACTTGTAACTATGTTTGTGTATGAATTAATTAGTATGGATACAATATATAAATATCTCTTCTATATAAAAAGTTGGTAGATAATAGAAATTTTTGGTTTTAATGGTTTATTTTGTTAAATTTAAAGGAATATTCCAAATATTGAATAGAATATACTTTTAAAACTAACTAAAAATAGATATTTATTAATTATATTAATATAAATTCAAATATTATAAAATATAATTATTTTGATAATATTTAATACATGAATAGAAATTTATTAATCACATTAATATAATTCAAATGTTATAAAATATCATTATTATAATAAATACATTATATATAAGTGTCGTGTGTATAAATAGTATGACTGTGTAACTAAATAAGAAATTAGAATAACATTTATCTTTTATCAAGGAATAAACAAGCTTATTCCCCAATCATTGAAGTGTGAATTGAATAATATCAAGAATGTTTTATTCCTTAAATTGGGTAGTTTTTGTTAAAAAAAATGTTATCATATTTTTTAAAATATATATTGTTGACGCGGTTTTTTGTCAATAGTGTATTAAGAAATTAAACGGGTCGATTAGTGCTAGATTATAAACTGTAATGAAATAGTAAACACTCACTCAAAAGCACGGAACTTTTACGTGGTTCAGTGGTTAAAATTCCACCTAGTCCACGAGCCAGTATTATTACTTTTCTCTCTCTCTATTTCTGCAGAGTTTCGATAATACAAATATGGCTCCCTATCTTGTCAAACATTCCTAGTATTTATAGGGGAATTCCATGGACAGGTTTGAGTCACTGGGTAAATAAACCACGTAAATAAATAAGGTATATAATTAATACAGATGATTCTCATTTACATTGGGATATGATTTGTATAACAAAATAAATATACTCCCGCTATCTCAGATAATAAATGATAGATATATGATATGGTCATTAATGAGCATCTAAAGAATCCTCGAATCTCCTGGGATCCTTCAGTATGCGTTCTGTCTAGGTTCTCACAAGCTGAATGTCTCACCCGAGCTCGTGTTTAACGACAACCTGAACCTGAGCTCGTAGTAAGTTCAGAGTGCCCAAAGTTGGATCTGACCATTATAAGTGTTGAACTCAATTGTAACACCTTGGTTACCCAAGGACAGTTACTGTGAACGGTGAACTGGAAATTTGACCCGCTACCAGAGTCCTTTGGTTAAAAACGTGATCTAAGTGTTATTATCAGGTTAAGGTGAAAAATCAGTAAAAAGGAAAGTATATGCTTTATTTAATGCTTAAAACGGTTCATGGGCCCATAAAATATTTACAAGTTATTTACAACTCAAAATGGTCACTACAGTTTCAAAATTTCAAACCCGCCGACCTAAGCGGCAAAAATAGGGTTAACCCCCTAGTTCCTTTGAGAACTCCTTGGCCGTGGTGGTCAAGCGGCCGCATATGTACACATCACCACCTAAGCTCTCCATTTAAGGCTGGGTGAGCTTTTCTTTCCCTTTACCTGCACCACATAGCACCCATGAGCCAAGGCCCAGCAAAAAAACACAATAAAGCATGATATAATATCAACAATGATCGTAATAATCATTCAGGACTATCAGTCCAAGCAGATAGGTGACAGTAGCAAAAGTCACAAAAGTTGGTACAACTCCCTCTAGCCATGTGACGATAGGGTCACCAGGGCTTAACTGATAAGTGATCCTTTCGTAAGTTTGACCGGGATAGGTGTATGGTGAATAGTCACCAACATAACCTTCCTCATGACCATAGAGTCATAACCCTGGAACATCGTTCCCTAGCCATGTGACAACAGTCACCGGGGCCTTATGCCCTGGCTCTGAGTACTAGCCTTAGACTAGCCAAGCACTTATAAGTTCATTGACCTTAGGGTCGGTCCAGCATTAATGCCATAGAGCCATTCAATGCTGACATCGATTAGATCTAATCTTCATTTGGCTCGACGTTCACGACGCTATGCCATTTCTGACTCTTAGGTCAGTGTCCCTGACTAGTCAGTTCCATATACAGATAAACAATATTTGCTAGCATTCAATATGCAATCCATGTCCACATTTATCAATCAACATGCCTTAGTACAAACACACATGTCACATATACTCAGGGTGCAGTTTTCTTACCTCTGGTTCGAGTGAAAATTAATATAAGAACGACCCTTGAGAACGATCAATCTTTTAATTCCTTAACGGTCACCTGGTCATAACCAAAATATAAGATTCATCAATGAAAATGAAAAACAAAGGTTCCCAAACCGAAACCTAGCCTCCGATACATCGAATCCTACTAAACCGGCTAGTAGGATCGATCCCGAGGCCTAAGGCTTGTATCCCCAAGCTAAAAACTCATTTCTGGCCAAAATGACCTTATGGGCCGTGGCCCGCCCCCCAGACAGAGGCGGCCCTTCCCTGCCAAGCATCGTGGGCCGTGGCTCACTATAGCCATGCCGCGGCTCATTACGCAAAACAGCAAAGAACCAGAATTTATCCCCCTGCGTTCTCCTTGGAACTAACCCTTCAAACCAATTCCAAACATCAACCTAACACCCAATTCAACCCCTAAACTTCATCTACAACTCACCCTCATCAAAACCCAAGTTAAACAGCAACCTAGCTTCCATTAATTCCAACCATCCATAAGGAAATTACAAGCTGAAAACTTAAAGCTAAAACAGAGTAAAACCAGAAACCAATGGCTGAAACTCACCTCAAACTTGAGATTAAACCCCCTTCAATGAATGAACCAACCCTATGAACTCAGCTCCTTGATTTCCTAGCTTGATTCCTCACTTTTAGCTCAAAAACTCCAAAAGAAGACAAAGAGAAGGTGATGTACGGGAAGGAGAATTCTTTGTTCTGTTTTGTTCTACAGCCAACTAAAGCCTCATATAAATCCAAACCAAATGACCTAAATGCCCCTAGGTCATTTAAGGTTTCTAAAGTCATCCCAAGGGTAAAATCGGTATTTTCCCCCTATCTCGTTAATCATAATTAACGCTCTCCAATTCCCGCTAATCTCGATAGTCTCAAACACCAATAATTCATATCTTGTTACCCTATAATTCCCGGTAACACTCTAATCATTAAAATCATCCTGAGACTCACCTCGAGCTTAAGCTTGTTATGACCAAACCGACAAATTGTATTTAAAGATCGTCTCATGCCGAATAACTCAAACCAATCCACATTATAATGTGGCCTCACAATATATCATTGACATGAAAACAAATATACAATTATGCCCTCAACGGGCCAAATTACCAAAATACCCCTGTAAAAAAATGTGGACCCACATGCATGCATTAACATCATATTATAATATAATTCTCATAAACATGCATAAATTCATTTAATGGCATAATTAAACAGTTATGGCCCTACCGGCCTACTAATCCAGCCATTAAACCATATTAGGGATTCTGCGGCATTACATCGATTGTTATCCTAAGTGTTGGTATACCGTGTATGAACTGGATTGAATCTCGAGCTACTCACATCATTAATAACCAGATATTCTACTTGGCTATGTTTCCACATATTTATCTGTCAGCTGTACTCAAGATGAGTAATTGAACTCGTGCTAATTTTAGGGTACAACATTTGCCCCCCAAGCTCCTGCTTGTGCTTGATGTCGTCACTTTATGACATGCACAGTAGGGGCTTTTAGACTTCTGCCATATAAAATCGTGCTTGCCCACTACTCAAGTACTGGACATGTGGCTTCCTGCAATTGGCGTCCATTCGGGTTTCGAGGACTGAAACAACTGTCTTGTCAACTTTTTGCCTCCGTATGGTTCATTTAATCTTGGCCTTCAGATCTCAAACTAACCCATTTGATGGCCCGGATTAATTTTTGTAGTTTACATATAAATAGGATGATCAGTCCTAAGACTCCACCACCTTTGCATTCAAAAAATTTCCTTTTCAAAAAACCAAGCTTCCATTTTTCTTCTCCAAAATCCCCAAAAACCTTCATCGCCTTCCAGACCTCCAGAAGCTTTCAATGAGCTTCCTATGGACATATCAACATCTTCTTTGAATGAACATATACTCTGTAATTATTTCATCAACTGGTTTGAATTTTTTTCTTTTATAATATTTTTTATTCTTTATTTTTCAGTGTGTCTTTTACTTCGAAAAATGCTCATTGTTCAATATTTTTTAGGCTATGTCTGAGTGTAAATAGGAAATAGGATTCAGTTTAGGCCAAATGAATGAAGTCAGACTTGTTTAGAAATAAGATACTCATAAATCTGGGCAATTTTTCTGGGTTATTCTGAGAAAACTCTAATGGTAAATCGGTTCAAATACCTATTTAGGGTGTGGAAGTTGAAGGGTTTTAGGTTTAATCCTAGGTAGCTTAGCGGTTACGATTCCTTAGGTGGTTTTGCATTAAATCGCTTTTAAAAGGAAAGTAGTGGGTCTGACGGTTCTGACACGCAGATCCTGAAGTATCTGGAGATTTTAAGAAATCAAGGCGTGTGGCCTAGGATCCCACGTGGGACCACGCGTTGAGGCTGGGGCAAAGCTTAGCTCGTATAAACTTTCAAATTTTGAAAGTAAACCAATTAAACCTTTTCGTCTTCTGTACCTCTACACCCATAGCTAGAAACCATCTTAGATCACCTACTAATAGGCCGCTTTGTTGTCAGGCGATCTGAATCATGGCACCTGCCAAGAAGAATTCTGCGAGCTCCTCTGCCCAAAACAAAAATAAAGGCAAGAAGATCGCCTCTGATTCTCCCATCCCTCACTTCGGTCCTGTGGTGGAGAGAGAGGTTGTAGTCGACCGTAACACGTTTTTCGAGGCAGAGCATATAGTCTCTCGGATAACGACTCAGGCGAAGGTGAACAAGATTCTGCTGAGTCACAATATTGAGATGGGAGTTGACCGTCTTATTGCTCGACATGCATTTGAGGAGAACGGAGCTGCGCCCAATTCCAAGACGACTACGGGGCTTGGAGTGATGAGCACCTGAAGGCCAGTGCCTTTCTCCCATTAGACCAATATTTCGTAGATTTTTTGAACTACGTTAAATTGGCTCCTTTTCAGCTCCCCCCAAACTCATACAGGCTTTTGGCGGAGTTAAAATATTTGTTTTTGAGGCACGAGTGGGAGATCCCCACTCCAGCAGACATCCTATACTTCTTCTACCTCAAAGCCAGTCCCAACCAGAAAGGGCGAGGTGACGAATTTTACTACCTCATTCGGTTTCCGAACTCCACCTCCGTCATCAACCTTCCCAGCCACCCAAATGACTATAAAGATTTTTTTTTTTATGTCAAATGGGTTCAAGAACTATGACCACCGATACTTCAACCGTCCTCGTAAGTCTTCTATCTTTATGAAATCAGCACGTTAACTTTTATCACTTTCATTGTAATTTTTTTTTATATGTTCTGACTGAGTTCGCTCCTTGTGCAACTATATTCGCGAGGACAGGGAGATCTGTGACCCTCAGGGGTCAATATGAGACCCTGTCTAGTCTTCCTCTTGGGGAAAAAGATTATCGTCAGATCGTGAATGACGCAACCATGGTGGCTTGCAAACTGATTAGCAAGGGTCAGACATTAGCTCTAAGGACCCGAGCTCCTCTTCCTATCATCCCTGAGCTCCCTCCTTCTCAAGAAGCCTTGCCAGCCAATGAGGATGTCGAGGAGGAAGAAGACGTGGCACCGCTTGTGCGAAAAAGGCGAGCTCCTGAAGATAATTAGGGGCCTAATCCTGAGAGAGCTGCGTCTGGGGCAGCAGCTGGCCCCTCTGCCCAAGGTAACCCATACCCTTTCAGAGAGTTAGATTGGCTACTGCCAGCTATAGGCTAAGCCGCTTTAACCCTAATCAGCTCGTTAGACGTCACCCTACCAATCCAGACCTAAATGTAACCCTCCTCTAGTGCGTGGATCATTTGGTGGTACGCTATGATCATAGTTATCCCAAAGGCACCGTCATAGTTGATAACACTTTACACTTTAAATCCACCATCTTTGAGGATTATGAGACAAATCGTAGGACCTGGCCTTCCCTGCTCCAGGGCGTGTATGCCCTTGGTTTTAGGCAGTACGTAGATGAGTCCAGCCCCGAGGAAGGACCTAAACCCCCTAGAATCCAGGAGGTCATAGCTTTAGGTTCCCCCTCCCTCCGTTAATCCTAGTGTTAAAGGTTGTGCCTAGCCCGGTCAATACACCCGAGCTGATCGTAATAGATTCCTCCCCTTGCTCGGAGGGTAAGATTCTTGCTTTTTTTTTCTTGCATTTATAATATTTTTGAAGGATTAATCCTATGAATTGAATCCTCTGTTCGCTCTTTTTTCAGGTGAAGAGATGGAGTTGCCAGGAGCTCCAGATTTAAGGGGTGCCTTCAAGGTTGGCGGGACCGGAGTTGGTCCTGTGGTGAAAAGGCCCAGGGTGGCAAATAAAACCACCCCTAAGATGGGGGGTATCAAAAAGTTCCCTCCTAAGGGTAAAGGTGCTAGCACTGCTTGGGAGCAGCCACCAAGAGAGCTCCCCTCAGCTCCGGTAACAACGGTTACTATTCAGCAAGTTCCTCCTCCTCCTCCTCCTCGACACATGCCTTCTTCACATCCTCAAGTGATTCAAAGTGAGGCTCCCATTCAAAGCGAGATTCCCATTGTCCGGATCCCGGTTGAGCAACACGATCTGGACAAGATCCGTGAGGCTTTTCGGGGTATCGTGTATGAGATGGCAAGCCACATGGTGGGTGTAATGCTCTACTTCCTTAGAGCAGTTACTAAGTGAGTTAAAAGCGTGCCACCGGCTCGCTAATCAAGGTTTTAGGTTAAAAGTGTAGCTAAACTATGATAAAAGTCGCTTAAAAGAATTTAATATAAAAATGTGATCATTCATTGAAAACATAATGAGTTATACATTCGGAATCCCAAAATACTGTTTAGAAAATACTTTACATCTCAAAATACAATTAAGATCGACTTAGGTGACAAATCTACCAATACAATACATTTTCCAAAAATAGCCCTAGCCCTGGCGGCCAGGCAGGCCGAACATGTACCCGTCGCCCCACGCTCTTCGTACTCATGGTTGGTCAACCTTTCCCTTGCCCTTACCTGCACCATAGAGCACCCGTGTGCCAAAGCCTAGCAAGAAAACTTAACACAAAACAAATAACATATGCATATCTATCAACAACATATAACAAAACAGCCAACAGGCTAAACACATAGCGACCATGCTGTCCCAGGCGCTTTACCAGGCCCTGAGTTCGTGGTCTTCACTGAGAGGATATTTCCAGCATCCTAGGAAGATCTCGCCCTAACGGCCTGCACTCCGCGTGCTCAATACCGATCCCGACCCCTTGCCATAAACGACTCTCTGCCGTTCTTGGCCTTCACCGTTCCTAACCTTTGTCGCTCCCGGCCTTTGCCATTTCCGGCCTTCGCCGTTCACTCATAAATATGCATCACATAATATAATAAAAGATACTTAAACATATACTAAACTTAAACACTAGGGCTACGCTCTGAAAATCAATCAATAGGGCCACGCCCTACTCAATGGGTACAACCATTTTCTTACCTGTGTCCCAAGCTATTTGAGCACCGCGATCACGAGCACAATCCTTTATCTTGAGCCTTGATGAAATCCTAGTCACAACGCATTTTAAATAACCAACCATTGAATTCTAAACCAATAATGAACTTTGGAATGTAAATCTAGCCTCCGAGACCTTGAATTCTACCAATCCGGGTAGTAAAATCTGTCTCGAGCCTTAACATTTGAGTTCTTGAGCCTTAAAACCATATTCTCCTTTTTTTTTCAATTAGGGCGGCAGCATGCCCTTTAGAGCCATGGCCTGCTACCTTGTAAAAGAGCTAGGCCCTCCCTGTGGAGGACACGGCTCGCGACATGCACCCCTAGGGTCGCGGCGCGTCTGAAGAATAGAGGCCTCCCCAGGTCTTCTCGCATGTACGGGCCGTGGCGCCTAATGAACAGGGCCACGACGCAAGTCCCAGAAATCAGCCAATTTCTTAACTTTTCCCCCGAGTCTAAATCCATAATTCACACCCTAAACTTCGACCAACCTCAGTAAGCTATATATATTAGTTGTTCATTTTAACTATAATTAGCTATAATTTAGGACTAATTAGTTTCCTATTCTCTCAAGTTTCCTACAGTAGCTTCCCTAGTTTGTATATAAATATATGTTTATTTTTCTTTGAAATACAAGTGAATACAATTCTCTTCACCTCTTATTACATGGTATAAGAGCATTAGTTTGTAAAATTCAAATTTTGCTACAAAATTAGGGTTTTTTCTTTTGGGGTTTTCCCTAAACACAAATTAGGGTTTAGTCTATTTTAGGGTTTATTTTGAAAACCCTAGTTCTGTTGGTCTACTATTCTCACCGTCCACACCAAAGGATTCCCCAGCCGCCGATCTCCATTCCTTAGAAGTTCGGTCGCCAGATCCCCTGCGTGTGGGTCCCACGCGCCTCCACAAGTCGCAGCACCACCTCCCACATGCCGGCGTGTGAGAGCGCGTGGCATTGTCTCCGGCGGCCCTTTTTGTTCCGTTTGGTCTCCACTGTGTTTTTGGTTGAGCAGTGCTTCATTTTTGCACACCTAGTTTCCGTAGTTGCAACTGTCAAGGTTTGTTCTAGGAACTTTGTTGTGATTCTACATTGGTTTTTCATGTTTGTTGTTGTGTTTCTTTAAGGAGTTATGACTGAGAATAAATCAGAGACGAAATCCGTGGTTTCATCTGATGTGGTTCCTGTGATGTCTAAAATCACGAACCTTAAATTGATTGGTTCGAATTATTTGGAGTGGTGTAAGACTGTTTGGCTTTATCTACGAAGTATTGACAAAGATGACCACTTGACTGATGATCCTCCTAAAGAAAAAGATGATTCAAGACATACGTGACTCAGGGAGGATGCTTGCTTATTCCTTCAAATCTGGAATTCTATTGACAGTGAGGTAATTGGTTTGATTAATCTATGTGAGTTTGTTAAAGAACTAATGGATTATTTGGAATTTTTGTATTATGGAAAAGGCAATCTCTTCCGTATGTATGAGGTGTGCAAAGCATTCTACCGTGTGGAGAAACAAGATCAGTCCCTTATGAACTACTTTATGTCCTTTAAGAAGACGTATGAGGAGTTTAATCTATTGCTACCATTTAGCCCTGATGTGAAGGTTCAACAACGCCAGCGAGAGCAGATGGCTATTATGAGCTTTCTAGCAGGGCTCTCACCTGAATTTGATTATGCAAAAGCACAGGTTCTTTCTGGTTCTGATGTTTCCTCTTTACAAGATGTCTTTAGTCGTATTCTTCGCACGGAAATTACTCCTTCTATTCCTCTTAATAGTTCTTTTGTAAGTCGTAATAATTATGCGCCTAGGAAATCTTCTATTCCAACTGGGCATAAATGAGGTCGTTCACAAGGAGTTGAAACTCGAACACCAAATTCTGGAGGCATTATTTACAACTACTGTAAAAAGCTAGGTCACACCAAGTTTGAGTGTAGAAAGCTACAATTTAAAAATAAGCAACAACACTATGTTAATGTTGCAAATTCTACTGATGCCACTGATAAATTCGTCCTTATTTCTGCTAATGAATTTGCCAAGTTCTCACGATATTAGGAATCACTCAAGTCGTCACCTCCTTCTGTCACTACTATTGTCGATTTAGGTAAATCTAATACATGTCTTCTCTCTTCATCCTCCAAATGGGTCATTGATTCTGGTGCCACAGATCATATGATAGGTAATTCCCATCTCTTTTCCACTTTTCATTATCACACTTCAACTTCTACTGTTACCTTAGCTGATGGGTCACCATCTTGTGTTTGTGGGTCTGGCACTATTACTCCTACACCCCTGCTTACTTTGTCATCTGTCTTACATTTTCCTAGTTTATCCTTCAATTTTCTCTCTATTAGTCAACTCACTCATAATCTTAATTGTTGCATCTCATTCTTTCCTGATCATTGTTTATTTTAGGATCTTATGACGAAGAAGATTATTGGTAAAGGGCATGAATTTGGAGGCCACTATGTTCTTGACATACCGCCACCAACTTCTTGCTTGTTCGAGTGTCACTTCCGCTTTTAAGGCTCATTATCGATTGGGTCATCCATGTTGGAAAAACTCTTTGCAGGATCTTTATTTATTTTCATGCAATTTACATATTATCAAACAAACGTGCAAATTCCTAGAACATGCTCCTATGAAATTGATACAAATACAGAGTAAAGTAAAAACTTACATTACGCAGCGGAACTGAACAACTCCATCCTTCAATCTCTCTAACCCTTGATTCCTTTCTGTAGCAGAGTATTATCAAGAGATTGAACAAGATCAGCAACACAGTCTTCCTCACCAAGCCTTTGATCAACCTAAAACTAGTGTGGGCTGGTTCTCAACACATGAGATAGAGATCTAGAAAAGAAGAAGAGATTGTGGCTGAGAAAGGATTAGAGTGTCTAGGTTTTCACTTACCCAAATCAACTGAGACTGACTTGCTTATGAAAACCCTAGATATCATATTCCTTATATAGGCAACTTAATGGGATTTATTTTAATTTAAATTAATTAAAAATAATAAACAAAAATAAAAGTCTTGGGCTGCCATAAATAGACTTGGGCCCAATCTCTTTGTTTTGAATTTAAATCCCAACTGGGCCTAAATTCAAAACTTTTTATTTTTTAATTAATTAATTAAATCCTTATTCAAATTAACTAATTACAATTTGAAACTTGATTTAATATTATTTATTTATATTGATACCAATTTATCAATATTAATAAATTTACCCAAAGATTCTCTTTTATTATCTAAATCTCATATCACTGTAAATTTTCCAAAATTGACCTAGTCAACTTTAAAAATCCTAATTAATAATTAAATCAATTAATTAAGACATTCTAGATGATTACTCAAAGGTGATGCGGGGACCATGGATCCATGAAATCAAGCTCCAACAAGTTACCGTGAATTTATTTACGAATAATTTCACTACCTTATTAATTCCTCGTGACTCCACTATAGACTCGGAATTGAACTCTTGAATTCATAGAACGTATTTTCAAAACCATAAATATGTTATCCATTGTTATAACCATTACAATCAGTCAATCCTCCATCGATGACTTACTAACGAGCTGGGTATAAATTACCGTTTCACCCCTCATCAGTATTTTATCCTTAACTCCCACTAAGTTCCTTATAAATGATATTTCCGTGAACTTAATCACATAAATGAGATCTCAATCATTTAACCTTTTGAACAAAGCAATTAAGGAAATCATCTTTTCACTTCTCATACAGAAGTTATAGATTTCGTATCTATGAATAATACTCCCACTTAATTACACTAATAAATCTCCAAGATGTAAGTATGGGCTCGACCGTAGGGTAAGCTGGTAACGAAAAAGTCAAAAGATTTAAATAATATAATTAGAAGAATATTATCACTCAGAATTAAGATCGACTTAATATATGGTCAACGTTGTGACATTGATTAGATTTGATAACAACGACACTTATTTATCAATCAATAATCAATATCGGTCCTAGTCCGATGTAACTAAATACATCCGATCTTATCTACTTGGTCGAAGCCTTGGACAAGACATCACACCCTGAATGTGTAAGTAGATCATATCGTAGATTGCCTAATCAGTGAAAATCCAATGCACTGATCTAATCTTAGGACTCGTTCTTTTGAACATATAATTACAACTATAATCCATTGTGACCTAGTCACTATAATTGTAACTATCCATATGTTCGGGATTTTATAAATTTTTGTATTATTTCAATAATAATGTAATAAAACAAGCAAGCAACACAGTTGTCAAACTAAATGTTTTCTACTACTTTTATTGATAATATGAAATCGTGCTACATGTCCGACATGGTTTTATAAGGGCGTAAAACCCAACAATCCATCTCTTCCTTTGCTCAAGAAACTTTTTCTGCAATATAGTAAGGTGTCTTCATTAGATTGTGAGTCGTGTCAATTTTCCAAACACCATCCTCTTAGTTCGAGTCCATGAGTCAATAAATGTGCTAGTGTTCCTTTTGAATTAGTTCATTCTGATGTTTGGGGTCATTCTCCTATTTTTTCTAAACTTGGATTCAAGTATTTTGTTACTTTTGTTGATGATTATTCTCATGTAACTTGGTTATATTTAATGAAAAATCATTCTGAGTTGTTTTCTATATTTTGTGCATTTTGTGCTGAGATTAAGAATCAATTTAATGTTTCTATTTGTACTTTGCGAAGTGATAATGCCAAAGAATATACATTTGCTTTATTTCATTCTTATATGGTCTCTAATGGCATGCTTCATGAAACCTCTTGCGTTGATAATCCCAAAATGGTGTAGTAGAATGTAAAAACAAACATCTTCTTGAAACTGCACGAGCCCTCTTATTTAAAATGCATGTTCCTAAATATTTTTGGGTCGATGCCGTTTCTATAGCATGTTTTCTTATCAATCACATGCCATCTTCTGTTCTTAATGGTGAGATCCCGTATAAAATTCTTTTCCCGGCAAGTCATTATTTCCTGTTAATCCTAGGATATTTGGTAGTACTTATTTTGCTCGAGATGTTCATCCAAATGTCACCAAATTAGATCCTAAGTCATTGAAGTATGTATTCCTTGGCTATTCTCGTCTTCAGAAAGGGTATAGGTGTTATTGTCCAAATATCAACAAGTATCTTGTCTCCATTGATGTTACCTTCATGGAAAACACACCCTATTTTTCATCTTCCTCTATTCCTACTTGTCAGGGAGAGGATGATGATGATTTGTTGGTCATATCAGCTCTATACCAGCTCTGGTCATATCATCAGCCAACTCTCTGGCTATTAGCCTCGCACCATAAATCTGTCTCGGAACCTTCCGGCTTAAAGCATCAGCTACCACATTGGCCTTTCCTGGGTGATACAAAATCTCACAATCATAATCTTTTACTAACTCCAGCCAACGCCTTTGTCTCATATTCAGATCTTTCTGCGTGAAGAAGTATTATAGGCTCTTGTGGTCTATATAAATCTCACACTTCTCTCCATAAAGATAATGCCTCCATATCTTTAAAGTGAAGACCACAGCCGCCAACTCCAAATCATGAGTGGGATATCTCTTTTCATATTCCTTCAGCTGGCGTGAAGCATATGCAATTACCTTCTCTGACTACATCAGAACACAACCCAAACCCTGATGAGAAGCATCACAATAAATCACGAACTTCTCCTGATCTGTCGGGAGACTCAGAATCAGAGTTGTAATCAATCTTTGCTTCAGTTCCTGGAAGTTGTTCTCACATTTATCTGACCACACAAATTTCTGGCTCTTGCGTGTTAGCTCAGTCAACGAAGTAGCAATCTTTGAGAACCCTTCCAAGAAACGCCTATAATAACCTGCCAACCCAAGGAAACTTCTAACCTCAGAAGCATTCTTTGGCTTGGCTAATCTCTGACCGCCTCAATATTTGTTGGATCTACCTTAATCCCCTCCTTACTGACAATGTGCCCAAGAAAAGATACATGGGATAACCAGAACTCACATTTCTTGAACTTTGCAAACAATCTGTGTTCCCTCAGTCTCTGTAGAACCAACCTCAGATGCTGCTCATGCTCTGACTCAGATTGAGAATATACCAGGATATCATCGATGAAGACGATCACAAACTGGTCCAGATAATCCTTGAACACTCTGTTCATCAGATCCATAAAAGCAGCAGGGGCATTAGTTAATCCAAATGACATGACTAAGACTCATAATGCCCATACCTGGTACAAAAAGCAGTCTTCGGTATATCTCCCTCCTTGACCCTCAACTGATGATAACCAGAACGAAGGTCGATCTTTGAGAATACCGTCTTACCTTGCAACTGATCAAACAGATCATCTATCCTTGGCAAAGGATACTTATTCTTAATTGTCAACTTATTCAATTCTCTGTAATCAATACACATCCTCAGAGAACCATCCTTCTTTTTCACAAACAGAACTAGCGCACCCCAAGGTGAGAAATTAGGTCTGATAAAACCCAAATCCAACAGCTCTTGCAACTGTACCTTTAATTCTTTCAACTCATCTAGGGCCATTCTGTAAGGTGCTCTAGACACTAGCTCTGTCCCTGGTGCCAGTTCTATCACAAACTCTGTCTCTCTGTGTGGTGGCAACCCTGGAAAATCTTCTGGAAACACATCCAGGAATTCACAAACAAGTCTGGTCTCTTCTGGTCTCACTGGCATGACCTGAGTGGTATCAACCACACTGGCCAAGAATCCAATGCAACCTCCTTGCAATAGATCCCTAGCCCTCAATATAGAAATCAATGGTATGCGAGGTCCCTGCACAGTACAAACAAACAAAAAATGATCCTCACCTTCAGGCTCAAAGGTGACCATCTTCCTCCTGCAATCAATGGTTGCCCCATAATTTGCCAAGCAATCCATACCCAATATCATGTCGAAGTCAGTCATAACCAACTCTATCAAATCCACTGATAACTCTCTGCCCTCCACTGTCATTGGCAAAGATCTGATCCATCTCTTAGATATAACTAATTCTCCAGTGGGTAACAAAGTTCCAAACCCCACAGCATAAAAATCACAGGGTCTACATAGTATATCAATAATACTGCTAGCAACAAAGGAATGTGTAGCACCAGAATCAATCAAAACATTATAAGGGGTTCCAGCACTAAGAAGCTGACTTGTAACTACTGAGGGAGAAGCCTCAGCTTCTACTTGTGTTAATGCGAACACTCGAGCTGGGGCTGAGCCGTCCGCTTTTCTGGGTTATTCTTTTCTTGCCTTAGGGAAATCCTTTCTAAGATGACCCACTGCTCCACACGAGAAGCAGTCCCTTGCCCTACAGTCTCCCAAATGATGCCTCTTGCATCTAGGGCATTCAGGATAAGACTTCTAGGCTTCATTACCACTTGGACGACCCATTGAAACACCACGAGGTCGCCTATCAGGACCTGGAACTGGGAAGGTGTCAAGAAACTTCCTCTTCTGCTCACTGGGGCCTCCACCCCTACTTGAACCCACAAATGGAGGACATGTCCTCCTGAACTCCTTTCTGGCTTCACTATCTCACCAGATCTTGTTCTCTGCACTCTCAGCTGTGAGTGCTTTCTTAACCACCTGTGCATAGGTAGTAACCCCAGCCACAGTGGTAATACGAACATCACGGGCTAATCTGGGCTGTAGCCCCTGAAGAAATCTCTCTCTTCTGGTCCCATCAGTGGGCACCAACTCCATGGAAAATTTTGCCAAATGATCAAATTTCAAGGCATTCTCAGTGACTGACAAACCTCCCTAAAGTATCCTGATGAACTCCTCAGCCTTTGCCGCCCTGATGGCACCATTATAGTATTTCTTGTTGAACAGAGTCTGAAACTCTTCCCAACTCAAGGCATTAACATTTCTGGTCTGGGTAATAACCTCCCACCAAATTCGGGCATCCTCCTGAAACATATAAGTGGCACAGGCCACCCTCTCATTACCAGTCACCCTCATGAAATCAAGGATGGTGGTAATCATACTCATCCACTGTTCTGCCTTGGCAGGATCTGCATTGCCTTCAAAAACTGGAGGTTGCTGCTTCCTGAACCTTTCATAGAGAGGCTCCCATTTATTACCAACCTCATGCAGCTGCTCAACTGCTGGCACCGACATAGGAGGTGCCTCTGATACACTGGTCACTGCAGGTGCTTGTTGTTGTCTCAGGAGATGAAGTTCTTCTCCCTGTCTCAACATTGTAGCCTGCAGATCGCTAATTATCTACTTCCAGTTTGCAGGAGCTGGCTGTGGAATCTGTCCTTGGTCATTCTCTTGACCCTGATTATTATTATTCTGGCATTGATCACTCTGGCCAGCTGACATATCTGTCTGCCCTGGATTCATTCTTATCACTTATACCTTAGTGAAACAATGATCAATACGACCAGTCAGGTAGTAATAACTAAATCTCTTGCCGCCTTACAGTCCAAGAACAAGTAGACAATTATCATATTCCACAGTCATACAAATATACATTTGGATACATGATTATAGCATTTAGCACTTAGCATGTATCACATAATAATCCACAATCACCAATACTAATAAGTATGTTCCAGCAATTTTAGTACTATTTAGCACACGGTTGCTGAAGATGTAATATTCAGGGCACAGGTTTAACATGGTGTCTCATGTATATAGGTCAAGCATTTATACTATATTTAAGCAGTTATACATATAACTACATAAATACTTACCAAACCATGAGTCGAGCTTGTCTTCAATGATGATTGTACATGCCCAGCCAGTCTGCAGGAACCCTAACCTTGGCACGCTCTGATACCAAGTTGTAACACCCCAGTTACCCTAGGAATGTTACGGTGATCGGCGAACCGTGAATTTAACTCGCTACCCCGAGTTCTTTGGTTAAAAACGTGCTTCTAGGTGTTATTAACAGGTTAAGGTGGAAAACCAATTAAAAGGAAATGTTATATTTTATTTAAAACATAAAACTATTCATGGGCCCATAAAAAAGTTTACAAGATTATTTACAACTCAAAATGGTCATTACAGTTTCAAATATACAAACCCGCCGACCTAAGCGGCAAAAATAGGGTAAACCCCCTGGTTCCTCTGAGAACTCCTTGGTCGTGGTGGTCAAGCGGCCGCATATGTACACTTCACCACCTAAGCTCTCCACTCAAGGCTGGGTGAGATTTTCTTTCCCTTTACCTACACCACATAGCACCCATGAGCCAAAGCCCAACAAGAAAACACAATATAGCATGAATATAATATCAACAATGATCATAATAATCATTCAGGACTTTCAGTCCAAAACAGATGAGTGACAGTCACAAAAGTCACTAAGATGGGTTCTGTTCCCATTAGCCATGTGACGATAGGGTCACCGGGGCCTTACAAATAAGTGATCCTTTCACTAGATTAAACAGGATGGGTGCTTGATGACTAGTCACCAACATATCCTACCTCGTGACCATAGAGTCATAACCATGGGATTCCGCTCCCTAGCCATGTGACAAGCTGTCACCTAGGCCTTTGGCCCTGGCTCTAAGTAACTAGTCAAGCGCTTATAATTTTCATCGACCTTAGGGTCGGTCCAGCATCAATGCTCCCAGAGTCATTCAACGCTGATATCGATTAGATCTAATCTTTTATCGACCCTGAGTTCAGGACGCTTATGCCGTTTCTGACTCTCAGGTTAGTAATACGAGACCAGTGTCGTCCCTGACTAATCAGTGCTATACACAAGTAAGCAAGATCTGCTAAGCATTTAATTTGCAATCAATGTCCACATTCTATAACCAACATGCCTCAACACAACAACGCATGTTATATATACAGGGTGCAGTTTTCTTACCTCTGATTCGAGCGAGAATGAATAAAAGAACTACCCTTGAGAATGATCAACCTTTAAGTCTTTTAGCGGTCACCTAGTCATAACCAAATATGGGACACCATCAATAAAATGAATATCAGAGGTTCCCGAACCAAGATCTAGCCTCTAGGACATTGAACCCCACTAATCCGTGTAGTAGGAACAATCCCGAGGCCTAAAACCAAGTTCCTGAGATCAAAACACTCAATTGGCCTCAAAACCACCCAAGAGCCGCGGCCCCCAGCCACACTAGGAGCAAGGGCCACGGCGCCCACTACCCAGTGCTGCGGCGTCCAGCACGCCCAAATGCCTCCACCAGATTCTTCGAGCTTGGGCCGCGGCGCCCAAGAACAGGGTCGCGCCCCCCACCCAGAAACCAGCCATAAACTCAATTTTTCCCATTTAAAACCTTCCAAAAACATACCTAAACACTTTCAAATCCAAATATAAAAGTTCCCAAACTTCCCAATGATCCAAAATCATCAAATCCTGAGGCTCAAACGAATCAAAAACCTATCGATTCACAAAATCCAATCCAAAGCTTAGAAACTCTGAAAACTCCAAAACTTGAAGCTTAGATTACCTTTGATTGGGTTGTTTCTTGTTAAATCCTTCAGTGAAGAAGCTTCTAATCTTTCCTAGGATCGCTATCGCTTGATTTCGACTCCTAGAACTCAAGATTTCTTCGATATTGCCTCGAATGGTAAAAGGAACTAACGGGAAGAGAGAAAGTGTTTTCTAACGTACGGTTCTATCTGACAAGCTACTTCAAGCTTAAGTAACCTCAAATAAAACCTAGTGCTCGGGGTCCCAAAAACACCCCCAGGGACATAATAGTGAAAACTTCCAAAATTTCCTCCTGATCTCAATAACTCCCAATTTATCATCAAATAAACACTCCCATTACTCAATATCCCAATAAATGACCCCATTATGACAAAACCTCTAATTTGAAATATAAGACCATCTCATGCCGAATAGCTCGAATATATCTCCATAATAATGGGATCGCATCCATAAATCACAATATGCACCAAAATACACAAATATGCCATCAACGGGCCAATTTACCAAAACACCCTAATAATCACATGTGGACCCACATGCATGCATTTAACATCATATTATAATATAATTCACATAAACATGCATATAATCATTTAATGGCATAATTAAACAATTATGGCCCTCCTGGTCTACTAATCTAGCCATTAAATCGCATTAGGGATTTCGGGGCATTACAGGAGTGGTTTGCATAGGTTGCATAATGATGAAATTAGCATATGAGTTTTTGAGTTGTCATGGGTTGCATTGAGTTTTTTAAAGTTGCTTTAGGTTGCATTTGGTTGCATGAGCTTACATTGGGGTTACATGGACTTGTATTTGAGGTTGTAGTGAGTTACATTTGAGGATGCATTGAGCTTTAATTTGAGGACGTAGTGTATTGCATTTTAGGTTGCATTTAGTTTGCATTTGAGGTTGCATTAGAATGTCATGAGTTTCATAAGGATGAAATTAGTATATGAGTTTTTTAATGGTTCATTGGCATGCATGAGGTTGCATCGTGTTTGCATTTGAGGTTGTAGCAGGTTGCATAAATTGCACAATGATGAAATTAGCATATGAGTTTCTAATTGCATTGAGTTTTTAAAAGTTTTTTTTAGGTTGCATTGGCTTATATTTAGGTTGCAGTGAGTTGCATTTGAGGTTACATTGACTTGTATTTTAGGTTGTACTGGGCTTGCTTTTAAGGCTGCAGTGGGTTACACGTGAGATTGCATTGGGTTACATGAAGTTTTAAAAAATCAATCCTGAGTAAATTTAATATTCATTAACTTTCACTATCAATATCAATATCTAAAATGAATTGTTCGTGGAGTCTTAAGAATAAGAACTTTTTTTTTTATCGTTGCTTGTAGAAGAAGAATTTGAACCAAGAAATGGAATTATACTATTCAACTTAATTGTCAAATTAACATTTAGAAATTTCAAGAAAACAGAAAAGTTGATAACTTGGGTTATATTTAAGGTCATGCCAGTCTCATGCCACTACTCAAAAAGACACATGATATGTAAAATGTACTCAAAAAGCCAGAATAAAATAAAATTATTGGGCTTGTCAAAAGTTCTAATTCACGTTCACCAATAACATAAATGTTAGAATCTTGAAATAGTTAACATTATTATTATTATTATTATTATTATTATTTGTTTTACGTTAATGGTAGCAATAAATTGGGAAAAGTTGAGAACTACCAATTTTTAGGAGTAGTTAACTAAAATTAGACACTAAATATATTTAGTTGAACTTTACTCATTATTATCATGAGATTTCCCAAATTACCCTTATTTGAGCACATGATTATAAGTGTTGTTGTAATGTGTATTATATGTGTCATATTATAGTTAAATTGGAAATACATTCTAATTGTAGTGTGTTTAAGGAGAAAAAAAAAGTACGTAATTGAAGGGGTATAATGGGTACATCAATTGAAAATTTGGGTACTAAAATAAAAGTTAAAAATAATGGGTAAAAATTAAAGTAGATCATTTAAAATGGGTACAAGATCTAATTTCCACCTATAAATTATCAAGTAATTAGCCATAAACATTTATTTTAAGAAAAAGAAAAAACTAGCTTACACATATAATAAATAAAGAAGGAGAGAGAATTCTAATTTGTGGTGGATATGGGCTCTTGAATATATGTGTTTTTATTTGTAATAATTGGATTTAGGTTAAGTATAAATGCATAGTTATGCCTTGACTAGAATCAACAATAATACTAACTGATAAAAAAAATCAAGAAAATAGTTATAAATACTGGTCAATGTAGTGTAGACCGTATATTTGCAAAAATAAACTTAATAGTTATATATAAATGAAACAAATTTTTAAATACCGTAAAAATGAGTTAAAAAATTTCTATATATGTATTTATAAAAAAATTCCTAATTATTATTAAAATTAAAAAGAGAAAATAGATAGCGTTTTTTCCTTAATTAATTAATAGTCATAAATTAAAAAAGTATAATAAAAAATAAGAAACAAATGACATTTATTATTATAATTTATATTCATAGAAAGTTTTTATTAAAATCAGATGCATGCAATATAAAAATTGGGTAAAAGTCTAAATTTTGTATTAAATTTGGATGAAACATAAAAAGAAAAATAGCATAAACAATAAATAACTACAAATTGGTACCCAAAATACTTGATTTTCTCAATAATTCATGCCACATTAATATTAGTATGAACTTCAAGTTGGTATAGGTAGCTTCACGTTCGTTGTTCAAATAATAATAATAATTTTTTAGTAGTTAAATCTTATATAAAAGAAATTAGTAATAAATCCACAAATTGATTAATTAAGTTATTTTAGGAAAGTTGTTAAGTTTGTGAGTAAATTAAGAAAGTGTAATATTTTGTTAAATCAAATGACATCAGTTATATAAAACAATAATTAATATATTTTGGTTATATTATTTTATCTCTAACAAAATTGTTATTAAATATTCTTATAAGTATAATTGTGTAGACTGCCATTTATTATTATCCATTTTAAATTTTTACACTTTTGACTTTAATTACTAATCAAAAAATTAAGAAAATATCATTCTAAAATAAAATCACAGCTTAACTCGTGATGGGTGGCTTTAAAAAAATTGTTAGGCATTATTTGCACATATTTCCCATATTACTAAACAAATATCTGTAGTTATAGCTACCAACTATACTAATATTCTTAAAAGTCTAGACACATGATAAAGTCAAATATAATTTTTTTACGAATTGCTGCTTCATAAAAATTGTTAGATCCTTTTAAATATTGTCAATTTTTTTTTCACAGGAGCTAATTGTGTATAAAATAATTTAGAAAGCTTGTATTATTATTATATATTTTTATTGTTTTAATATAAAAATTACAAAAGTAACAAATAATTAAGGACTACTTTCATACAATTATTCTAAAGAGAATTATGGTTCAAACAACATTCCCATAAATCACAAAGGTGCTTTATATACCAACTTTAGCAAACAAATCTACCTTTAGGCTATAGATATCACTATCCCCACAATCAAAAACTCATTGTATCAGTCTATCTCAGTCTTATGCCTTGTTACTAGCATAGCATAGAGCAAGATTAGTGGAGAAACCAAAAGTGCACAATTTATTTTGAATATAATAAGCTTTGAATTTTCATTTATTAACTGAATTAAAAAGATTCTAGGAACAAACGTTAACATCTTTGCAATATATTTCACTAAACTAAAACCACAATCTATTATATATATTATCTGTTAGAATAAAATCCTAGTAATTCAAATAATGAACATTAGACGCATAAACAAAAAAATTTGCATTTGAATGCGAGAAGCGTCATAAATGGATCTTATATCCTCATGGTCGATGAAATGTTTGAATGTGAGAAGCAAAATCTTGCATTTGAATGTGAGAAGCTTCATAAACGGATCCTATAGCCTCATGGTTGATGAAATGTGAGTAAAGAGGAAAATGGAAATAAACTTTGATAAGAAGATGAACCATGCAATACATGTTTGTTTAGTTTTATTTATAGAATTTATTAATTATATTTGTATCATTGTCATATAAATTTTAAATAAATAAACAATATTATATATAAAATAATGACATAAATATATTAAATGAAAAATTAAACCAAAAGATTGTTTATGATTTATATATATTTATATAATATGATAACCTTTTTCAATATAAATGATAATTTTTTTAATAAAAATTAAGATTATGTATTATATATTATTATAATGATATTTTATAATATTTAAATTTATATTAATATAAGTATTAAATATGTAGTCTTGCATTAAATAATATTATAATAGTAATATTTTATAATATTTGAATTCATATTAATATAATTAGTAAAAAATTAGGATTATATATTATTATCATAATAATATATTGTTGACGCGGTTTTTCACCAACATTAAATTATATGAATAAATAGGATGGATTACCACTGAATGATAAACCGTAATATGAAAATAATAATAATCGAGAATGTGGAAACTAATTGCAAAGAAAAGATGGTCACTCAATTTTAGGTGGTTCGGAGGTTAAAATCCCCCTAGTCCACCAGTCAGTCAATATTATTGATCTCTCCTTACTATTTCTTACAAAGTACTTGCTTTACAAGAAGGAGCCAACCCTTTGCACTATCCAGGGTTTTGGTATTTATAGGAGGTTGATCCCTGGGTAAGGGTTGGGGTCATCCCGTGATCCTTTAGATCCCTCATATCATATTTGTTACATCAATGATTTATATTTACATTTTATATTACAGTGAAGTGGGGTCTAATCAACAGGTAAAGATGAGTAATGGGCCGCATGACCCAAATCAGGCGTGGGATGTCCGAACACGCACGTTTATACTGCGTATCCAAGAAATCAGGAATAGAACATACACTTGATGTCTGGTATACGCATGTTTATATTGCATGGTTGACTTTATAAGGATCCGAGGGTATGTCAGACCTCTGATGCACCACGAGCTTAATGTGGCGTTAGCTCGTGGCTTCTATTATGTCGACACAATGGCTCCAAGCAAGGAGCAGCTAAATGATCCATCAACTCGGGCTAGTTGTTTAGGGGACCATAACAAACAGCTCCAGGTGGACGGTTGACACGTGACAGATTGATTTAGGCCATTTTCTAGCTCGCCAAAGTGTGTGCGGATATTCAGGGCGTACATATATTATAACATTTAAATTTATATTAATATAATTATTAAATATATATTTGTGTATTATATATTATTATAATAATGATATTTTATAATATTTGAATTTGAATTTATATTAATATAATTATTATATATGTAGTCTTATTGTTATACCCAGATTTCGAGCCATGTTAATTATGACCTCGAAAGTTGGATTCACAAGTTAGTAGACCCATAGGTTTGGAAACATGCTCCAGGATTGTATGTCAAGCTTGCATGATATAGACGACCTCGAGTATGGTGACCACGAAGTATTCATGATCTCGGAAGACAGCTCCAGGAACACACTCATCTTCGGGGACAACTTCGGATCAGGGTTCCCGAGCTCGAACAAACATACGATCTCGAAAGGCCATGTGACCTCGGAAGATGTCTCCAGCTCGAAAGGTGACGGGAAACCTGGGAGGCTAAAGCCTTAGAGATACGTGATAACCACCTTGAATATCTACAAGTGTTATAAATATGAGATGTAATCCTCATTTATTATGGTAAATCCCCTAGAATCGTGGGATATTATTTGATCAGTTATACGTCTCCTGGTCTTTAGGAGACGTTTCCTTTTATATCTGATTATAGCCATTTATTTTATTCACAAAAAGAGTAACTACCTAAAATATGTGGGATAATATTCTGCAGCCTTCTCTATAAATAGAGAAGCCATGCACCATTGTAAAGGACCGAAATTCTGATCCTTGAGAGAAAACTCTGGAGAATTCATTCTTGAAGAATTCCTAGAGATAATCTTGAGTTTAATAACAAAGACTCATGGACTAGGCATACTTAACTGCTGAACCACGTAAAAACCGTGTGTTTGATTTGTTTTATTGTATTTGGCCATTATCAATTATTGTTTATGTGCTCTTCTTTCACTGTTTGACGAAAAACGGAGTCAACAGTTTGGTACTTTCATTGAGAGCCTTAAGCATTCATCCCTGAAAAAGCCATGGCCACAAACAATCAGAACACCCCTGATGAAAGCTACCCAAGGCGTCCTGGAAAACAACCAATGGAGAACCCGAATGCTGAGGAGAGAAGTGGGTCCTCTGATTCCCGGGGACCACCGCCTCCACCAAGGGATGAGGATATGTACTACAATCCTGAGCGTTACGTTCCTATTGTAGAACTAGAAAACCGGCAATTGAAACAGCTGTTGGCAGAGGCCAACAAACGGAATGAGGAGTTGACTAGGATGGCCGCAGAGGCGCAGGTGGCTCAGCCCCCGCCTCCGCGCGAAAACCAAGTCCCTCCTCCAAGGGACGTGCATGTTCCTCCCCGGAGGCCCCGTGGACGTCCACGAAAAAATGCTGCCACAAGGAGGCCGACTCAACCTCCAGCACCAGCAGAGCCATCTGCTCCTCCTAGGCCACAGAGGAGTACTCGAGCTCGGGTCCCGCCTAACCCACCTGTGGAAGTGCCTGCGGGAACTGAGAATAACCGAACCCCTGTAGAGGCTCGGACTCAGGTACCTGGGAGTGCACCGAATGCAACTGACCCATCTCGGGCAAATTCTGGCCCCTCTAGGCCGCAACAAGGGCGGTAGCCACCGTCGCCTATACGGGTCCCTCCATCGCCCATAAGATATCCTTCACCTCCCCGCAGAAACGCTCAACCTGTTCGAGATCAGGATCAAGGGCGTACAGGGGAAAGACAAGGAAACAGGGAGACATTCCAGGAGCGGAGAGGCGCACCATCTGAGAAAAGTCAGACGTCTCGGTCTCACACTGCGGAGATGAGGCGACATGGGAAGAATCCATCACGAAATGATCGATCAATGAGTTTCACCAGTGAAGAGTCCGGAGAGACCAGGTCCGTCAGTAAACACGACCGAGGTCGTAAAAATACTGGAAGTCGCAAGAATCGTCCTGACCTGCGAAGTCATCTGAATCAGAGTAGGGGGAAGGGAGATCAGACAAATCCGGACCTGAGGGATCGCTTGAATAGGTGTAGAGATCCCTCACGAAGACGCGAGCCTGGAATCATGATCAATGACAGTCAATTCCAGACAACACCTCCTACTGACCCAGTCCAAGAAAGGATCGATCAGCTCGAAAAAGCCTTTAGGCTTTTAAAGAATGAACGAGGAAATGGTCGATATGAGGACTCTGATGAGGAGCTCGAGCCGTTTGCTCCACATATTTCCAACACTCAATTTCCTCAAGGATTCCGGATTCCTCACGTCCCAACGTTTGAAGGAAAAACCGACCCATGTAGTCACCTGAGTACATTCAACACTATTATGAGAGCTAGTAACGTGGGTTACGAGCTCAGGTGCATGTTGTTTCCGACATCATTGGCAGGACCTGCCAAAAGTTGGTTCGAAAAGTACAAGAGACACTCAATAACTTCATGGGAACAGTTGTCTAGAGACTTCAAGAAGCAGTTCCGAGCTATTATGGGAGTCAGACCAGAGGCATCCACTTTGACTAACGTCCAACAACAGCCAGGCGAAACACTGAAAAGCTACCTGACAAGATTTAATCTGGAGGTCGCCCGAGCTCGAGATGTGGATGACAGTGGGCACCTTATGGCTATCCGAGCTGGTGTTTTACCCGGAAGTGCCCTATGGGATGACATGCAAGGGAAACCGGTGAGGTCGATAACCGAGTTTAACAGACGAGCGCAGAGGTTTGTCAATGTAGAGGAGGCGAGGTCAACGCTCAAGGTGACCTCGCAGACCGAAACTACAACGATAAACATCAACTCCACCTCAACCTCGGCTGACCCAGAAGCTCCACAGCCTACCTCGGAGAATCCCTCCAAGAGGAAAAAGAGCGAGGGAAATAACCCCGAAGCTGAGGGAGGAAAGAAAAAGAAAGGAGAGAGGTATTTCTCCGTGTATAAAGTGCACACCGAGCTCAACGAGTCTCGGGAAAACATATACCTGGCTAATGAAAACCAGGTCCCCTTCAGGCGTCCGGACCCAATGAGAAATCAAAAATCCAAGAGGGATTCCAGTAAGTATTGCCGGTTCCACAGAGACACCAGACACACAACTGATGAATGTCGACAGCTGAAGGACGAGATCGAAGGGTTGATCTCGAGAGGTTACTTCCGGCAGTATGTCAAAAACCAGAATACTGGACAGACTACTGCGAGCCAGAGAGTAGCCGCGTCTTCGACGGCACAAAATGATAACTCCCGATCTCAGGAAGAAGACAGGCCCCCGCCGATAGATGGAGAGGAGGTGATAACCATCTCGGGAGGGCCTCACCTCGCAGGAGGGGGCAGAAATGCTCAAAAGAGATATGTTAACGAGCTGAAGACAGGGGACGGGTCTCCTTATGAACCCGAACCTAGGGCACCGAAAAGCCAGAGGATTGAAACACAACCAATAACCTTCACTGAGGAGGACGCCTCCCATGTTCAGTTCCCTCATCATGATCTGTTGGTTATTACCCTTCAGCTTGCCAACAAAAGAGTGCGCCGAGTTCTCATAGATAATGGGAGCTCAGTCAACATTCTTTATAAAGCGACCCTCGAGAAAATGGGACTCTCCCTTCGCGACCTGAAGGCGTGTGCAACTACTTTGTACAGCTTTTCAGGAGAAGGAACTGCCTGTATGGGATCCATTGAACTCCCTGTGACCTTGGGAGACTATCCAATCTCGGTGACCAAGATAATGGAGTTCGTGATAGTAGATTTACCATCTGCCTACAATGTACTACTCGGGAGACCCGCCCTGGTCGGGCTGGGGGCAGTTTCATCTGTGAGGCATCTGGCCCTTAAGTTCCCAACCCCAAGCGGGGTCGGGACATTAAAAGGAGATCAATTGGCAGGAAGGGAGTGCTATAGCATTTCTTTGAGGGGAAAGAAACAAACAAGCGCTCAAACACTCGTTATCATACAAAATAAAGACGGAATAGTCTTAGAAATTGACGAAGAGATCGATCCGAGGATTGAGGAGAAAGTTGACCTCGAACCTTTAGAGGAGCTCGAGGAAATTCAGCTCGAGGAAGCTGATCCCTCGAAGAAGGTGAAGGTCGGAAAACACCTCCAAGACGAGGCAAAATAGCAATTAATTTGCTTTATGAAGAAAAACCAGGATGTCTTCGCATGGTCACACTCAGACATGGTGGGGATAAGCCCGAATGTAGCGAGCCACGCATTGAACATAGACAAAAGCTTTCCCCCGAAGCAACAAAAGCAAAGACAGCTGGACGAAGACAGAAAGAAAGCATTAAAGGAGGAAGTTGACAGGTTAAAAGCAAACCATTTCATTAGGGATGCCTTTTACCCTGACTGGGCAGCCAATCCAGTGTTGGTCCCAAAGCCCAATGGGATGTGGAGAACCTGTATTGACTACTCAGATCTCAACAAAGCTTGCCCAAAAGATTGTTTTCCGCTGCCAAGGATTGACCAGCTCGTGGACGCCACGACGGGGCATGGCCTGATGTCATTCATGGATGCCTATTCTGGATATAACCAGATTCCCATGCATGCCCCCGACCAAGAACATACGAGCTTCATCACAGATAAAGGGCTCTACTGCTATAATGTCATGCCATTCGGACTCAAGAATGCTGGAGCCACGTACCAGTGGCTCGTAAACATGATGTTTTCAAAGCAGATAGGGAACAACATGGAGGTTTATGTTGATGACATGCTTGTCAAGTCTCAACTTAACAAGAACCATGTTGATGACCTCGAAGAGTGCTTTGGCGTGCTCAGGAAATACAACATGAAGCTAAATCCTCAGAAGTGCACTTTTGGGGTATCTTCGGGAAAATTTCTGGGTTTCATTGTAAACTCTCGTGGAATCGAGGCTAACCCCGACAAGATCAAGGCCCTGATTGACATGCCTTCACCTCGGAAGCACAAAGATGTTCAAAGCTTGACCGGCAGGATGGCAGCCCTAAGCAGATTCATCTCGAAGTCAACGGATCGTGGCCTTCCATTCTTCAACTTATTGAGAGGAAGTAAGAAGTTTGAATGGACAGAGGAGTGCGAGCTGGCCTTTCAGGAGCTCAAAAAGCACCTAGCCAAACCACCCATCCTGTCAAAACCCGAAACAGGAGAAGTATTGTATCTATACCTCTCAACCACCGAACACGCGATAAGCGCGGTGCTCATTCGAGAAGAAGATAGGGTGCAAAAACCCGTCTACTACATCAGCAAGAGATTACTGGGGGCAGAGTCAAGATATCCATTGATGGAGAAACTCGCCCTCAGTCTAATTCATTCATCTCGTAAGCTCCGCCTCTATTTTCAGGCACATCCCATCCATGTACTGACAGATCAACCACTTAGGCAGGTCCTGTCTAAACCAGAGGCTTCAGGTCGACTTCTTAAATGGGCTGTTGAGCTCGGACAGTTCGAGATCACCTACCATCCAAGAACGACCATTAAGGCACAGGCATTGGCGGACTTTATAGTGGAATGTACTGGTATAGCCGAGGACGAGGTAATAACCACGGCCCACGAGTTGTGGAAACTTTACGTCGATGGCTCGTCAAATGAAAATGGAGCGGGGGCAGGGGTTATTCTGATCACCCCCGCAGGGAGAAAATTTCACTCCGCTTTGAGATTCAGTTTTAGAGCATCGAATAATGAGGCCGAGTACGAGGCTCTACTCGCAGGACTACGAATAGCAAAGGAGCTCAAGGCTAAAGCCATACATTGCTACAGTGACTCCCAGCTCGTGGTTAATCAAATCTTAGGAGAATACCAGGCTCGTGGCACAAGAATGGCAGCTTATATGGAGAAGGCAAAATCTGCATTGGAGTATTTCAAATTTTATGCAATCGAACAGGTTCCCCGAGAACAAAACTCAAATGCAGATGCCTTAGCTCGACTCGCCACCTCCGTCGAAAATGAAGAGCTGAATGTTGTACCCATAGAACACCTATCAAGCTTGCATGATATAGATGACCTCGAGTATGGTGACCTCGAAGTATTCATGATCTCGGAAGACAGCTCCGGGAACACACTCATCTTCGGGGACAACTTCGGATCAGGGTTCCCGAGCTCGAACAAACATACGATCTCGAAAGGCCATGTGACCTCGGAAGATGTCTCCAGCTCGAAAGGTGACGGGAAACCTGGGAGGCTAAAGCCTTAGAGATACGTGATAACCACCTTGAATATCTACAAGTGTTATAAATATGAGATGTAATCCTCATTTATTATGGTAAATCCCCTAGAATTGTGGGATATTATTTGATCAGTTATACGTCTCCTGGTCTTTAGGAGACGTTTCCTTTTATATCTGATTATAGCCATTTATTTTATTCACAAAAAGAGTAACTACCCAAAATATGTGGGATAGTATTCTGCAGCCTTCTCTATAAATAGAGAAGCCATGCACCATTGTAAAGGACCGAAATTCTGATCCTTGAGAGAAAACTCTGGAGAATTCATTCTTGAAGAACTCCTAGAGATAATCTTGAGTTTAATAACAAAGACTCGTGGACTAGGCAGACTTAACTGCCGAACCACGTAAAAACCGTGTGTTTGATTTGTTTTATTGTATTTGGCCATTATCAATTATTGTTTATGTGCTCTTCTTTCACTGTTTGACGATAAACGGCGTCAACACTTATATTAAATATTAATATTTAAATTTATATTAATATAATTAATAAATATCTATTTTTAGTTAGTTTTAAAAGTATATCCGTTAAATATTTAGAATATTCCGTTAAATTTAACAAAACAAACCGTTAAAACCAAGAATTTATATTAATATAAGTATTAAATATGATAATAATAATAATATTTTATAATATTTCAATTTATATTAATATAATTATTAAAGATCTTGTTGTATTATATATTATTATAATAATGATATTTTATAACATTCGAAATTGAAATTGAATTTATATTAATATAATTATTATATATAGTCTTATATTAAATATTAATATAATAATAATATTTTATAATATTTAAATTTATATTAATATAATTAATAAATATATACTTTTAGTTAGTTTTAAAATTATATTCTGTTAAATATTTAGAATATTTCGTTAAAGTTAACAAAATAAACTTTTAAAATTAAGAATTTTCATTATCTACAAGTTTTTTTTATATAATTGATATAAATTATTAGTATGTTTTAGATATTTTGTTTATTTAATTAGTTAATAACCATAATTAAAAAAATAGAATAAAAAAATATGAAAAAAATAGAAAATTACATATTTTGGATATTTTGTTTTTTAATTAATTAGTAACTATAAATATAAAAAAAATAGAATAAAAAATGAGAAATTTTTTTAGAAAATAGATAGAGTAGTTTGGAGAGATTTTAGAGTGTCAAATCACCTCCTTGAATCTCCCATTTATATATATTCTAGAAAAACATCATGGCGCTCCTGCGGTCTTTTCTAATGATTAAAAAAAAATATATTTATAAATTTTTTTGGGATATTATGTGGTAGGGATTCGCTTTCGCCCTACTCGTACAACATGCTCCTTATATGGACACATGAGAGTGTCTTGACCGAAGTTTTTTTTCTCGTGATGGTATTCATTGTATAGTGAAAATCTTCTGCAAGTTTTCAAGAAATTCTTAATTATTAAAAGTCGAAAGTTTAAACAGTTTGTTGTACAGGAGGTGTTATTATTTATTTTTTTTAATATAGGCTTTGCGTGGTTTTCTGTATAAAAAATCTTAATTATGTATAAGAAAATTTGTGTTTTTTGTAAGGGTTATTTTGACCGATTACCCGTTTGGACCATTTATTTATTTTTTAAATAACTTTTAGACCTCGTGTTGTATCAAAAGATTAAAAATAGGAATATGATTCGATTATTTTGTAACATTCTTATTTTCTCATAAGTATAATACAGAGAACCAACGCTGAAACATAAAAACATAAATGTTGCCCTTTATTGAAAAAATAACATAAACTATAGGGGATCCCATTTTTACAAAAAAATAAATAAAAAGTCTTTAAAACTAGAATACAACAACATTTATTTTTAGAGGTATAAAAATACTAGTAAGAAACAAAATTGTAAAACTCGTGTTTTGTTTGAGCTATTATTAATTTTTATGATATTAGTAGCATTGTTGGTGGAAAAATGGGTGATTGCATAAGAATAAATTAATTATGGTATTGTTGACGCAGTTCTTCGGCAACAGATAATTAAGAGAAGAAGAGAAAGAGATTAGTACTTAAAAGTAGAACCGTCACAGATATGAAATCTTTGTGGAAAGGACTAGGTGACCCTAAACACGTTTTTAAGTGGTTCGAAGGTTAAAATCCTTCTACTCCACTAGTCAATATTATTGATCTTTTCTGGGTAATTGGTTTACAAAGTATATAGTTCTTACAAGACTATTTTTCCAACCCCTATCAACTCCCAGGGTCTCCATATTTATAGGAGAAGGCACCTGGAAGTTGGTAGGGAGGTCATCCCGTGACCTTACCATTTGTCATATCAAGTCTGTGATATTCATGATTAATTCCTAAACCTGACACGCAAGTGTGGTCTAATCAGTATGGAAGGAGATAATGGGCCGCACGGCCCAACCCGTCCGTGGGTGTCTGAATACGCACGTTCCTGCTGCGTGTCCGAGAAGTCAGGGGGATGTCGGACACGTGATGGCAGGATTATGCACGTTTATCTTGCGTGTTGACTTCCCATAGGGTCAGAGCTTCCTGAGCATCTCGCTACTGGAGCAATTCATAATCCGAGCTTATCCGTCAGTGGTCGCCGGATGTTGTTCCCAGCTCCTGGTGCAACAAGAGCGGGCTGGAAACAGGACCCCCTCGAGCTAGAAAGGGCCTGTCCTGAAGATAGAACCTCTGGCCTGTGGGAGCCTCGGACTAAATCATGTTTAGTCCGAGGCTCGTCCTGCTAAACAGCCCGTGGGAAAACCAGGGCGTACATCTGCCCCCCAAGCTCCTGCTCGTGGTCCATGACGTCAGATATGGGAGACCACAGTAGGGGCTTTTAAACTTCTCCCACAACCCTTCGTATTCCATGCTTTTCGTAGGCGTCTAATACGTGGAACGCCGTGGGTGGCAACGGTACACTCTACGAGAACCGCATTAAATGGCCTAGCCTACTGTCCAGCCGTCGTTTCACATTTCGAGTGGAGGGTCTCCCAAGGGCCTTTTACACGTGATCCTTCCCGTGTATAAAAAGGGGTGGTCATCCCACGCACGGGCCACCTTACCATTCAAAACCTCTCAAATTTCCTTGTTTTCTCTGACCTTCCGAAGAACAAAACCCTCATTTCCATTGCTCTCATCTTCTTCGTTCACGAAGCTTAAGCGTACGAGTTCCTTCAAAACTTCGGAGACCACTATGCCAACGAAGCTCCTACCAGCGCAGCAACCTCACTCACCATCTAACCATATACTGTAAGTCTCCTGTCCTTGTTTATTTTTGAAAGCATGCCACTGTAGCTTAGGCAAAAAATTTTACTGTAGCCACATGCAGAGGTTTTCTGGGTCGCGCGGATATGGAGGGTGACAGCCCTTCTTAGATTAGGGCACACTTGCCATGGGACATCGTCTTAGAATATGGGTTCCATGGTTCTCTCTTAGGAACAATTTCTGGGTAGGATCCTTAGGA
Organism: Humulus lupulus; assembly: GCF_963169125.1. NCBI lineage: Eukaryota > Viridiplantae > Streptophyta > Magnoliopsida > Rosales > Cannabaceae > Humulus > Humulus lupulus. The sequence goes on along the minus strand of NC_084798.1, from coordinate 81,768,266 downwards.
ATTTTGGGTGCAAAAACCGGGTAGCTTAGGGAATACGCCTTAAAAGCGGTTTTGCTATGCCTTGCTTGTTGAAACTTTCCCCCCAAGCTAATTTTTTACTCTGAGTCCTCTGACACACGAATTCCGAGTAATCTGGGATCTGTTGAGGGCATAGGCGCGTGTTCCTTGGAACGCGTGGCATCACTCTCAACGGGCTGGGCTTACCCCAGCTCGTGTACTTAATACTAGCTTCACTCTCCTGCTTGGGTCGCCTTTTCTAAAGTGTTTTCTTTTGTTCGATAGGCGACCAGATGGCTCCAAAGAGAAATCTGCCACAGAAGAATGTGGGAAGTTCGGCCTCCCAGCAGGATAAAGGAAAGGCGGTGGTGACCAGCTCGCCAATCCCTCACTTTGGGCCGGCGGTGGAGAAGCAAGCCGAGGTGGCTCCTGACGCGTTTTTCGAGGCGGAGAGAATCGTCTCGAAGATAACCAGCCAGGCAAAGATCACCAAAATCTTCCTTAACCACAACATTCCTCTGGGGAAGACCTCCGTGATCGCCCGACCTGCTGCGGATGGGGAGAGGAGCTGCACGCCGCTTGACGAGTCGTTCGCGGCCTGGAGCGGGGAACACTTCAAGGCAGGGGCCTTCCTCCCCCTGGATCAGTATTTTGCTGATTTTCTGAACTATGTGGGGTTGGCCCCATTTCAGCTCCCCCCCAACTCATACCGTCTGCTGGCGGGACTGAGGTATTTGTTACAAAAGCATGAGTGGGAGGTCCCCACTCCTGCTGATATTCTATATTTCTTTTGCCTCAAAGCCAGCCCGGACCAGCGGGGGCGAGGCGACGGGTTCTATTACTTAACCCGCTTCCCTAACACAGCAGCAGTGATCGAGCTGCCGAGCCATCCAAACGACTTCAAAGACCAGTTTTTTATGTCAACTGGGTTCCGAAATTGCGATCATCACTATTTCAACCGTCCTCGTAAGTGATCCTTGATTTAGCTCGCCTTTTAACGGTTATCTTATTTTAGCTCGTCCCTTATTCCACTTCTGATTTCAACCAACCTTGCAGCCATTTACGCGAGGACCGAAAAGTCTGTGACCCTCGGGGGTCAATACGACACACTGGCGAACTTGCCCCCCAGTGAGAAAGAATACCGCGTGCTCGTGACGGACGAGACGATGGTATTCTGCAATCTGATTTTCCCAAATCAGACTTTGAATTTGAAAAGGCCCCGGGGGCTTCCCCCAGCTCGCGACAACAGACCGATCGTCGCGGAGGAGGTCGCAGACGAAGAACGCGAGGAAGAAGGTGAGGAAGTTCCTCTGGTGAGGAACAGGAAGAGGACCTTGGAGGTCGCCCAGGGGATGAGCGAGGAGAGGGCCCAATCCGGAGCAGCCGCGGGTCCTTCCGGTCAAGGTAACTCTTACTTATTTAAGAACGTAGATAGGGCCACTGCAGACCCCCGGCTGGTTAGGTTCAACCCTAGGCAGCTCGTCCATCGTCACTCAAGGAATCCGGACCTGGACACGCTCTTGCTCCATTGCGTTGACCAGCTCGTGCTGGACAACCAAGAGAGTCGGCCTAAGGGTACCGTAGTAGTAGATAATACCCTAGCCTTTAGGTCGGCCATTTTTGAGGAGTACGGGACCAACTTACGCACGTGGTCTGCGCTCCAGAGGGGCATCTATGCTCCGGGGATTAGGCAGTACGTAGAAGAGTCCAGCCCCAATTCAGAACCGGACCTAGAACCTTCGCCAGTTCGCGAGATAATCGTCCTAGGCTCTTCCAGCTCGGGGGGTAGGGCTCCCTTAGTATTTGCTTTCTTATTGCCTTTGGACCTTTTGTCTTTATTTCTGCATGATTGCTAATAACCGTGTTTTTTGTTCTTGGCAGAAGAGATGTCTCAGCCCGGGAATAGTCTGCGGGGCGTTGTGTTCGGTGGGAATCCCCCAGCGAGGCCGAGGTTAAAGAGGCTTCGCGAGTCCAAGAGCTCGGCCGGGGCCTCCACCAAATCCCCGACTAAGGAGAAGGAAAAAGCACCGCCATCCCAGGTCGCGGGTGCGAACCTCCCTGTCGCCAGGACAGGATTCATGCACCCGCCACCCCAACGATCTCCACTGGCCGCCCAGGACGGGGTAATAGAGGTCGGGAATCTGGCCGCGGCAGCCCCGGACGTGCGTATCCCGGTCGACCCCCGGGCTCTGGAGAAGATGCCCGAAGCATTCCGGGGTACGGTGTATGAGTCGGCTAGCTATGCCGTCAGCCACTATTACAATATCAGGGAGAAGGAGCTCCGAGCCATCGAAACAACGAGCCTGGTCCGAGTTATAGAGTCTGCGATGGACATGACCTTAACGGTAAAGTGCCCCCTTCTTTTAAGGCTTTAACACTCACACGCCGCCTTTTTCTTTCCAGTTTGCTAATTTATCATTCTTTTCTTGCAGGGCATGGCTGCCGCCTATAGAGGCATTGTTAGGACCAAGGCCCAGCTCGAGGGTTTGGAAGCTGATCGCCAGACCGCCCTCCAGGAGTCTCAGGAGGCGAGAGACGCTCTGGCGGCCTCTAAAGCCGAGCTAGAGAAGATCCGCTCTGAGAACCTAGAGCTTAAAAACTCCCTAGCCGCATCCGAGCTAGAGAAGATCCGCTCCGAGAACCAGGAGCTTAAAATCTCCCTGGCCGCATCGCGGACAGATCTTGAGGCGGCGAAGGCCGAAGCCCAGGCCTCCCAGGCCGCCCTAAAAGACGAGCGGGTCGTGTCGGAGCAGTCCTTACAAGACCTGTTCTATCACTGTTGGTCCCACAATCCGGACGCAGACTTTTCTTTCATGCCGCCGGACCTCTGGGCATTCTTGTTGCCGCAGCTTCAAGCCCGCCTGAATAAGGAGGTTCCTCCATCGGAGACTGGAGAGGCCTCTGCCGCGGCGGAGCAGGATGAGACCGCGACCTCCAAAGGGCCAGCTGATGGGGCTTAGGACACTTCTTGTTTAAGTATTTTGAACTCTTTCTATTGTAATTTTCTTTTTATGTGAGGCGTTTCCGCCTCGAGACAATTTGCTCAGCCAGTTTTACATATATATTTTTATGCATTTGGTCAGAATTCATCTCTTTATTTTTATGAACTTAGTTCGAGTTAACTTTATCCGTATCCCGGGCTCTTTAAAGAAGAACCACTGTCAACAAATTTTTGTTAACTTCTAAGTTTTATGACCTGGTTAAGACCAGGAACTTATTTTGAAAAACTTAGTTCGGGTCAACTCTTATCCGTATCCCGGGCCCTTTAAAGAAGAACCACGGTCAACAAATTTTTGTTAACTTCTAAGTTTTATGACCTGGTTAAGACCAGGAACTTATTTTGAAAAAACTTAGTTCGGGTCAACTTTTATCCGTATCCCGGGCTCTTTAAAGAAGAACCACGGTCAACAAATTTTTGTTAACTTCTAAGTTTTATGACCTGGTTAAGACCAGGAACTTATTTTGAAAAAACTTAGTTCGCGTCAACTTTTATCCGTATCCCGGGCTCTTTAAAGAAGAACCACGGTCAACAAATTTTTGTTAACTTCTAAGTTTTATGACCTGGTTAAGACCAGGAACTTATTTTGAAAAAACTTAGTTCGGGTCAACTTTTATCCGTATCCCGGGCTCTTTAAAGAAGAACCACGGTCAACAAATTTTTGTTAACTTCTAAGTTTTATGACCTGGTTAAGACCAGGAACTTATTTTGAAAAAACTTAGTTCGCGTCAACTTTTATCCGTATCCCGGGCTCTTTAAAGAAGAACCACGGTCAACAAATTTTTGTTAACTTCTAAGTTTTGCGACCTGGTTAAGACCAGGATAGGACTTAGTTTGTGATAACTCTTATCCGTAGATAAAAATTAACACCTAAGTCGTTAAAGAGACCTGGATATATCCAGGTACCATATGCCCCCCAAGTAACTGGGAAAGGGTCTTTCGTTGTTACTTTAAAATTACACTTGCAAATAACGAGAAACATTTGATTTTTATTTATACATGGAAGGTGACCTTCTAGGCCTTACAAATGGCTCATTGATAATATTTCTTTAGGTGGATAGCATTCCAAGTCTGCGGGACCGCCCCTCCACCAAGTCGAGCTAACTTATAAGTTCCCTCTTTGATGACTTCGATGACCTGGTACGGTCCTTCCCAGCTTGGTCCCAAAACCCCATCTTTGGGATCTTTCCCGGCCAGGAAAACTCTCCTTAAGACCAAATCACCGACGCTAAAGGCACGTCTTTTGACCTTAGTGTTGAAGTAGCGAGTGATTTTCTGTTGATAATGGGCGAGCTGGAGTTGTGAATCCTCTCGCCTTTCATCCATTAAGTCTAAGGAGTGGCATAGGAGCTCGTGGTTCTCGTCTTGGTCGTAGGACCGGACCCTGTGCGACAGGACCTTCACCTCCACGGGGAGGACTGCTTCACTTCCAAAGGTTAGGGAGAAAGGAGTGTGGCCCGTGGGAGTCCGATGTGAGGTCCTATAGGCCCACAGAACTTGGGGGAGCTGTTCTGGCCAGATCCCCTTTGCCTCATCTAGCCTCTTCTTGAGGCTTGCCTTCAGAGTTTTATTGACAGCCTCGAGCTGGCCGTTCGCCTTGGGATAGGCCACGGACGAGAAGCTTTTCACAATTCCGTGCCTTTCGCAAAATTCGGTGAACAGGTCGCTGTCAAATTGAGTGCCATTGTCGGAGACGATCTTTTTGGGTAGGCCAAATCGACATATGATGCTCTTAACCACGAAGTCTAGCACCTTTTTCGATGTTATTGTCGCCAACGGCTCTGCTTCGACCCACTTGGTGAAGTAGTCAATAGCTACCACGGCGTAACGGACCCCGCCCTTTCCGGTGGGCAGGGCGCCTATTAGATCTATCCCCCAAATGGTGAAGGGCCAGGGAGACGAAATCATTTTTAGCTCGGTCGGAGGAGCTCGCGCAACCGCGGCGAACCGCTGACACTTGTCGCACTTTTTTACATATGAGATCGAGTCTTTGGACAAAGTCGGCCAGTAATAACCCTGCCGAAGGATCTTCAAGGCTAGGCTTTGCCCCCCAGTGTGATCTCCGCAGAATCCGTCATGAACTTCTTGCAGGATGGCCTTCGCTTCGCTTGGAAGAACGCACCGGAGGAGAGGTAAGGAATGCCCACGTCGGTACAACACCCCCTCGACTAGCGTATATCTCGGAGCTTGATAAAGGACTCGCCGTGCATCGTCGCGCCCTTCGGGTAACTTGCCCTCGACGAGGTACTCAACAATGGGAGTCGTCCAGGTCGGCCTGATGTCAATCATTCCAATATCTGCTCGATCTCCGTCTATGCTGGGTTTCTCCAAGAACTCAACTGGCACCAACCCCAGGGTTTCTGTCTCTCCCGAGGTGGCGAGCTTGGCGAGAGCATCTGCATTGGCGTTCTGCTCCCGAGGTATCTGTTTGATCGACCCTTGCCCAAACGTAGACAGTTCGGATTTTACCTTAGCCAAATAGGAGGCCATCTTGGGACCCCGCGCCTGATACTCGCCTAGAACCTGATTCACCACGAGCTGGGAGTCGCTGAAGCATTGGACAGAGCTTGCCTTTAGCTCGCTGGCTATCCTAAGTCCAGCTAACAAGGCCTCGTACTCTGCCTCGTGGTTAGATGCCTTGAACCCGAACCTCAGCGCCGAGTGGAATCTATGCCCCTCTGGGGATATCAGAATGATTCCGGCCCCGGAGCCGTTCTCGTTAGATGAGCCATCAACGAAGATCTTCCACGATGAACTAGGGGAGGCGACCTGAGGCGAGTCTTCTGATAGGATCTCATGGAATCCCGCGCATTCTGCCACGAAGTCGGCCAAGGCTTGACTTTTTATGGTAGTTCGGGGAGTATAGAAAATCTCGAACTGACTGAGTTCGACCGCCCACTTTAGCAAGCGTCCCGAGGCTTCAGGCTTTTGCAAAACCTACCTTAGAGGCTGATCGGTCATGACGTGTACAGAGTGGGACTGGAAGTATGGCCTGAGTTTTCGCGAGGCCGTGATTAGGCAGAACGCCAATTTTTCCATCAACGGGTACCTTGACTCAGCTCCGAGGAGCCTCTTGCTGATGTAATAAACCGGTTTCTGAGCCTGGTCCTCTTCTCGCACCAGAACAACACTAGCTGCGTCCTCAGTGACGGCCATGTAGAGGAAAAGAGATTCTTCTACCTTGGGCTTTGACAGCACAGGTGGCTCAGCCAGGTGCGTTTTTAGGTCGAGGAATGCGCTTTCACACTCCACTGTCCATTCGAACTTCTTGTTTCCCCGGAGCAGGTTGTAGAAAGGTAAACACTTGTCGGTCGATTTGGAAATGAACCGGTTCAGTGCTGCCACCCTTCCTGTGAGGCCTTGGACATCTTTCCGCAACCTGGGGGAAGGAAGCTCGAGCAGTGACCTGATCATGTCGGGGTTTGCCTCGATTCCTCGGGTATTGACTATGAAACCCAAGAATTTCCCCGATGCGACACCGAAATTGCACTTCTGAGGATTGAGCCTCATGCCATATTCTCGCAGTATGTTAAAGCATTCTTCCAGATCGGTGACGTGGTTGCTGGCAATCTTTGACTTGACAAGCATATCATCGACGTACACTTCCATGTTTTTCCCGATCTGATCCGCGAACATTCTATTTACCAGCCTTTGGTAGGTAGCCCCGGCATTCTTAAGACCGAACGGCATGACCTTATAGCAATAGACATTAGTTGGGGTCATGAAGCTGGTATGGTCTTGGTCTGCTGGATTCATCGCGATCTGATTGTAGCCCGAGTACGCGTCCATGAAGGACATGAGCTCGTGCCCCGCCGTGGCATCCACCAGTTGATCGATCCTCGGCAATGGAAAGCAATCCTTGTGGCAGGCTTTATTCAGGTCGGAAAAGTCGATACAGGTCCGCCACTTCCCATTGGGCTTTGGAACTAACACGGGATTGGAAACCCAAATGGGAAATCTGGCTTCGCGGATAAAGCCACATTTTTGGAGCCGGGCCACTTCTTCTTCAAGGGCTTCGGCTCGGGTCGTCCCTAATCGCCTCTGCTTTTGAGACTTGGCAGGGACGCTTTTGTCTAGGTGGAGCGTGTGCATGATTACGCTCGGACTGATCCCTATCATGTCCTCGTGCGACCATGCGAATACGTCCAGGTTCTTTTTCAGAAACGCAGTCAGTTCCGCCTTTCTTCTATCGCAGAGGTTCTTTCCGAGCTTAACCGTCCGTGATGGGTTTTGTTCATCGATGCCTACCTCCTCGAGATCTTCAATAGCTTGGAGCTCGGACCTGTCCTCGCCTACTCGGGGGTCAATTTCCTCGCTTAGGGCGAGCTTTTCATCTTCGGAAACCCGAGGTTTTTCAATCTCAGGAGCCGCCTTGGGTCCCTGTGATTCCTCTTCATCCTGAATGGCCATCGTCACCTGCCCGGGTTTAGATTTTCCCTTCATGGAAATGCTGTAGCACTCCCTGGCAGCGAGCTGATCGCCCTTGATAGTGCAGACCCCTGTTGAAGTAGGGAACTTCATGGCAAGGTGCCGGACGGACGTGATAGCCTCGAAAGCAACGAGCGTAGGTCGGCCCAAAATTGCATTGTAGGCAGCGGAGCAGTCAATGACTACGAATTCAAGTAGTTTGGACACTGTTCGGGACTCGTCGCCTAGGGTGATCACCAGCTCAATCGTTCCTATCGCTGCTGACCCTTCTCCTGAAAAACCATATAGCATCATCGAGGTTGCCTTCAGCTCGGAGACGGTCAGACCCATTTTTTTTAAGGTGGAACGGAATAGGAGGTTCACCGAGCTCCCATTGTCCACTAACACTCTCCTTACTCTCCGGTTGGTGAGCTGGACTACTACGACCAAGGGATCGTTATGAGGGAACTGGACATGGCCCGCGTCTTCCTCCGTGAAAGTGATCGGTTGTTTCTCTAATCTTTGTTGTTTTGATTAACGCTGTTCCGGGACGAACTCCCCTCCATTATGGGCCTTCAACTCATTTACGTACCTCTTCTGGGCGCCTCTGCTCGTGCCAGCCATGTGTGGTCCTCCACAAATGGTGGAAATCTCTCCCTCGATCGCGGGGGGAAGGACGTCCTGATCCACCCGAGGCCCAGGTTGACTGGATGGGATCTCCGGAGCGGGTCGACTTGCTGGGACCCTGTTCCGCGAGTATTGCGCCAACGGACCTGCTCGGATGAGAGTCTCGATTTCATCTTTGAGGTGCCTGCAGTCGTCGGTATTGTGCCCGACGTCGTTATGAAAACGGCAGAATTTGGAAGCGTCTCTCTTTCCCTTAGGGTGCTTTATTGGCTCCGGTCTTTTCCAGGGGACTCGCGTAGCGTTGGCCAGGAAAATATTCTCTCTGGTTTGGGTGAGCTCGGTATACGTTGTGAACACGGGCTTGAATTTATCCACGGACTTATTCTTCTTTTGACCGTGCTGGCTGTTTTCACCATTCCCTTTTCTTTTGCCGCCACCGGGCTGGTTACTCTGCGTGACGTCGGGAGTCGCTACTACGATCTCTGTTCCCGTCCCAGCGGGCTTCTCGAGGACCTGGCCGGTCCCCGCGGCTGAAGCTTCATCTTCTTCCAAGTTTATCCACTTTTGGGCTCTGTTAAGGAATTCACTAACTGAGCTGACCCCCCTCCTTTGAATATCCTTCCACAGATCTCCGCCTACTAGGATCCCGGTCCTCATAGCCATGAGTTTGGAGCTGTCGTCGGTGTCTCTGGCTCGAGCAGTGACATTTGCAAATCTGCTCAAGTAGGCTTTTAGCGTTTCTCCAGGTTGCTGTCTCACGTTATCTAGGGAGTCGGCCTAGACCCTGGCGGCCTGAGAGGCGCGAAATGCCCTCTTGAAGTCAGCCGAAAAGGTCTTCCAGGAGCTGATTGACTGCCTTTTACTTTGTTTGAACCACTGCCTGGCAGGTCCAGTTAGGGTGGAAGGAAAGATCAAGCAACGAAGCTCTGGCCCGATGTTATGAGCCATCATTAGGGTGTTGAACATCCCTAAGTGGTCAGATGGGTCTCCATCCCCGTTGAACTTTGACAAGTGAGGCATACGAAAGCCAGAAGGGTATGCCGTTGCTGCTATGTTGGGGGCGAAGAGCTCTATCTCATCCCCTGAATCATATTCGTCTTTTTCTTTCTCCGACAGGAGCTTCTTCATCAGCTCCTCCATTTGAGTTAAGCGCTCTAGGGTTTTGTCCTGAGATCCTAGGTTATTCCGGGGCTGTTCAACAGCTCCGGACCCGTTGTACATATTAGGCGGGTTGTTGCCCCTCCTATCTGGAGATAGGTCATTTGGGGCATTCCCGCCATTACGTACTTCGGATCGGACCCCAACTCAGCGGGCCTGGCTACCATCCCTAACTCGATCCTCTCTGTGAGAGTTGAGGCGATCTCGAAGGTCGCCTCCATGGGTATTATGGTGACTTTGTGCTGAACTTAGTCGCTGTCGCAGGTCTCCTCCCGAAAGATCACTCCGTGCACTACCGGTCCAGTGACTCCTGCTGGGCAGGCTCGAGGTGCGTCTTTGGCGGCTCCGACCTGATCCTTCCCCCGGTACCCTGCTGTGCTGGGAAGGCCCGGCCGATGGCGGGTCTCTCCTACTATTTCCGTAGGTCGGGATGTCTCGGACGGGCTGAGGAGACGGGTATCTGATGGGAGAAGGAGGATGCCTGACCGGAGAGGCGATCCTAGTGCCGTCCGGACGGACTAAATTTGGTGGGGGCCTCTCGGCCCTGCCAACTTGATGGTTTCGCGCTGGGCGAGCTGGACAAGGAACTGGACGTTCTTCGGGGACGGGCTGACGTCTCCGGTTCCCCTCGGCCCTCCTTTGGGAATTTCCTCGATCTCTTCTGGGCGTCCTCGAGGAAGGCTGAGAGCTAGGGGTTGATGTCCTAACCGAACGGCTGTACTGCTGCTGTTCGGTCTGAGGCATTTCCCTGAAGTTCGCCTCTTGATGGTGCGTTGAAGGGGTGGAGTTGGCTGCAGGGAGTCTACCCGAACGGCTATGCCTGGATCGATTACTCCGGCGAGAATTAGGAGCCTCGCCTTGCCTCTCTTCAACATTACCGTTGGTTGTGAGAGGGGGTAGTCGACTAAAAATATCCTGGATTTGCTGACCAGCTGCTGCTAGCTGGCTCCTCAGCTGAGCATTCTCCATCTCCACCGCAGTGTAATAACAGGGATTCGGATTAGGCGGCTGGGGCGCCGAACTACCAGTGTCGTCTTGGCCGGCCGGCTGCTTTCCTGACCTTTGCTGGACTTCAGGAACTTGCTCATCAGGGAGGGCAACATGGCGGGCCTCCTGCCCATCATGCTGTTCTGTCTCGTTGCCATGTTTGGATCGAGTGGTCACCATAGTTGTATGTTTGTGGTAGTACTAATCGGACTTGCTCTCAATGAAAGCACCAAACTGTTGACGCGGTTCTTCGGCAACAGATAATTAAGAGAAGAAGAGAAAGAGATTAGTACTTAAAAGTAGAACCGTCACATATATGAAATCTTTGTGGAAAGGACTAGGTGACCCTAAACACGTTTTTAAGTGGTTCGAAGGTTAAAATCCTTCTACTCCACTAGTCAATATTATTGATCTTTTCTGGGTAATTGGTTTACAAAGTATATAGTTCTTACAAGACTATTTTTCCAACCCCTATCAACTCCCAGGGTCTCCATATTTATAGGAGAAGGCACCTGGAAGTTGGTAGGGAGGTCATCCCGTGACCTTACCATTTGTCATATCAAGTCTGTGATATTCATGATTAATTCCTAAACCTGACACGCAAGTGTGGTCTAATCAGTATGGAAGGAGATAATGGGCCGCACGGCCCAACCCGTCCGTGGGTGTCTGAATACGCACGTTCCTGCTGCGTGTCCGAGAAGTCAGGGGGATGTCGGACACGTGATGGCAGGATTATGCACGTTTATCTTGCGTGTTGACTTCCCATAGGGTCAGAGCTTCCTGAGCAGCTCGCTACTGGAGCAATTCATAATCCGAGCTTATCCGTCAGTGGTCGCCGGATGTTGTTCCCAGCTCCTGGTGCAACAAGAGCGGGCTGGAAACAGGACCCCCTCGAGCTAGAAAGGGCCCGTCCTGAAGATAGAACCTCTGGCCTGTGGGAGCCTCGGACTAAATCATGTTTAGTCCGAGGCTCGTCCTGCTAAACAGCCCGTGGGAAAACCAGGGCGTACAGGTATTATTAAGAATTGTTATCATAATGGATCGAGTCTACATAAAGCCCTAAAACCCAATAAGATTTTGGGCTTAGTAAATTTGAAATCAGCCTAGAGAATAAGTGTTTGTTATTAGTTATGGTTGGTTAAGATATTTGTGGATTAATTGTTATTTTATCTTTATGGTTGGTTGTAGATTATGATGTTATTTTATGGTTAGTTAAGATATTTGTGGATTAAGTTGTTATTTTATTGTGAATTAGATAATTAAATAGATTTTTCATAACTATAAGTTGTGTTTGGTAAAATTTTTTGTTTTTGAATTTTTTAAACACAAAAATGGAAATATTATTTTTATTTTTGTTTTTTATTTCTTAAAAATAAAAATATGATTGGTAACTATTTTTTTTTTTTTTTAAAAATAAAAAAAATAATAAATGTGTTTGATAACTTTTACTTTTACTGTTTGTTTAACAATATAAAATGAGGTGTTGATTTGAAGAAGAGAAGAAAAAAAAAACGAAAAGTCTAAAACGGTTTAAAAGTTTTTTGAAAGTGAAAAAAAATTATATTTTCAAAATTTAATGAATTTGAATTAAAATTCTAAAAAGTAATAAATAAAAGTAGAGTTACCGGACACTGTTTTATGTTTAATTGTCAAATTTTTAATTAATTAAAAAAACTATTGTTATAAGAGTTACTGAACAACACCATAGGGTACTGTAACTTCGGGCCTATTTTTGACCTAGTTATATTATGATTTTATAAAACTAGTATTTCTAAAACGTTTTAGATAATTGAATTAGCTTTCCAACGGTATAAAGATTGTCTAAATCGAACTCCTACAGCTCAAATTACATCAATTTTACTACAGGTGAGTCCATAGTTACGAGATTTATAGGAAATGTAATTTTCTATCTCTATAATTTTAGAGAGAGAGGGGAGATGATGTGGAAGTGAGAGAGAGAAAGGGAAGGTAGTTAGAGGTTGAGAGATTCTATCCTAGGTAGTTTTTTTTTTTTTTTTGAACCGAATAAGTTCATTAATTAAAAGCTAAAGTTGGGTACCACGGGAAGGGGTCCCTCCCTATGCACAAAATCGACATTTTGGCTAGTACTTCTAGCTTGTTTTGCCATTCCATCAGCAATAATATTATCCTTCCTACTGATAAAATAAAAGCTAAAATAAGTAACTAACTTTATGATGGTTAGATTATTCTTCAATTATTTAATAAAAATATTAATAAGATAATGTGGAGATATACTGTAATGCCCTGAAATCCCTAATGCAGTTTAATGGCTGGATTAGTAGGCCGGGAGGGCCATAAGTGTTTAATTATGCCATTAAATGAATATATGCATGTTTATGTGAATTATATTATAATATGATGTTATATGCATGCATGTGAGTCCACATTTGAATATTAGGGTGTTTTGATAATTTGGCCCGTTAAGGGTATATTTTTGTATTTGGGTGCATATTGTGATTTGTGAATGAGATCCCATTATTATGGAGATATATTCGAGCTATTCGGCATGAGACAGTCTTATATTATGAGTTAGCGGTTTTGTCATAACGGGGGTCTTTTATTGGGATATTGGATAATGAGAAGGTTATTTGATGATAAATTGGGAGTTATTGAGATCAGGATGAAATTCTGGAAGTTTTGACTATAATGTCCCCGGGGGTGTTTTTGGGACCCCGAGCATTATGTTTTGTTTGAGGTTACTTAAGCTTGAAGTAGCTTGTCAGATAGAACGTACATTAGAAAACCTCTGGTTCTTTCCCGTTAGTTCATTTTTTACCGTTCGAAGCGTATTCGAAGAAATCTCGAGTTCTAAGAGTCGGAATCAAGTGAGGATCAAGGCATAGCGATCCTAGGAAAGATTAGAAGCTTCTTGACCGAAGGATTTGACGAGAAACAACCCAATCAAAGGTAATCTAAGTTTTAAGTTTTAAGTTTTTAGAGTTTCTAAGCTTAGAATTGGTTTTTGTGAATCGTTGAGTTTTTGGTTCGTTTGAGCCTTGGGATTTGATGGTTTTGGATCATTGGGAGGCTTGGGAACTTTGATTTGATGATTTGGAAGTGTTTAGGTATGTTTTTGGAGGGTTTGGGATAATGAAAATCGTGTTTGGACAGGTTCTGGGTTGGGGGCTGTGGCCCTAGCTCGAAGAAGCAGGTGGGAGAATTTGTTCTTGCTGGGCGCCGTGGCCCTTGCTTCAGTTGTGGCTGGGGGCCGCGGCCCAAGGTGTTAGGGCCGCAGCCCTTGAGCAGGGTTGAGCCCGTTTGAGTGTTTTGGCCCTGGGAACATGGTTTTAGGCCTCGAGATCGTTCCTACTACTCGGATTAGTGGGGATTGATGTCCCGGAGGTTAGATCTTGGTTTGGGAATCCTTGTTTATCATTTTATTGATGGTGTCCCTTATTTGGTTATGATTAGGTGACCGCTAAAGGACTAAAAGTCAGATCGTTCTCAAGGGTCATTCTTTTATTCATTCTCACTCGAATCAGAGGTAAGAAAACTGCACCCTGTGTATGTGACATGCATGATTGTTATTGAGGCATGTTGATTGATAAATGTGGACATGGATTGCATATTAAATGCTAGTGAATGTTGTTTACTTGTATATGGCACTGACTAGTCAGGGACACTGGCATAAGCGTCCTGAACGCAGGGTCGAATGAAGATTAGATCTAATCGATATCAGCGTTGAATGACTCTAAGGCATTAACGCTGGACCGACCCTAAGGTCGATGAACTTATAAGCGCTTGGCTAGTTTAAGACTAGTTACTCAGAGCCAGGGCCAAAGGCCTAGGTGACCATTTGTCACATGGCTAGGGAACGATGTTCCATAGTTATGACTCTAGAGTCATGAGGAAGGTTATGTTGGTGACTAGTCATCATGCACCTGTCCTGTTTAAGCTAGTGAAAGATTCACTTATCTGTTAAGCCCCGGTGACCCTATCGTCACAAGGCTAAAGGGAGCTATACCCGATTTAGTGACTTCTATGACTGTCACTTATCTGTTTTGGACTGATAGTCCTGAATGATTATTATGATAATTGGTGATATTATATCATGCTATATTGTGTTTTCTTGCTGGGCCTTGGCTCATGGGTGCTATATGGTGCAGGTAAAGGGAAAGAAAAGCTCACCCAACTTTGAGTGGAGAGCTTAGGTGGTGATGTGTACATATGCGGTCGCTTGACCACCACGGCCAAGGAGTTCTCAGAGGAACTAGGGGGTTTACCCTATTTTTGCCGCTTAGGTCGGCGGGTTTGTAAATTTGAAACAGTAATGACCATTTTGAGTTGTAAATAACTTGTAAAATATTTTATGGGCCCATGAACAGTTTTATGTATTTAATAAAATATATCCTTTCCTTTTTATTGGTTTTCCACCTTAGCCTGCTAATAACACTTAGAAGCACGTTTTTAACCAAAGGACTCGGATAGCGAGCAAATTTCCGGTTCACCGTTCACCGTAACTATTCTGGGGTAACCAGGGCGTTACATATACTCTCTAGAAGTTAGGATTGTATTTTATTTAAATTTCAAATTTGAGAGTAGTTGGAGTAGAATTAGGAGAGAAGTTGAGACTCTAACCCTATAAATAGACCTTTTATGCTCTTCATTTTCTCACAACTTCGAAATAGCTCTCAAGCTCTAGGTGTTATTATTGGCGATAGGCATTGTTGTGAAGGCTCGGGGTTTTGAAATATTGATTTTTTTGTTCTAGGGTGAAGGTATGACTTTATGAGGTTTAGAATTATTGGAAGTATAGTTTTATTATAAGTCTCTAATTTAAACATTTTATGTCGTATGTAAGGTTTGGGCAAGATCTATTTGCACAAGATCTTTTTTTCTCTTTCCACACTCAAGGTAAGAAAAATTAGGTACTTTAGTTTATAACCTAGTTTGTGATTTGCATGACCCTAACATTTCAGGTACAAAAAGAAGATAAGTGTGGCTAGACCTAAGGTGTTCAGAAATGTATGATGGACTTAAGTGATGTCCGGTAGGCTCGATTGCCAAAATTGTATGACAGACTTATGTCCGGGACTTAATTGCCACCCCTGTATAAGCACTTATCTTTTTCTTATACCTGTCTTGTTATTATGACCTATTATAATGACCTATGTTTATGACCTCTTATGATCTATGGTTAAGATCTAGATTATGTTTATGTTTTAGGATATTATGAACTTTTGTATGATTTATGATATGTCTGTTATGATTACTTGTTATATGACTTTTGTTTGTATTTTCCTTATTGGGTTTAGAAGTTCACTCCTTATGTTGTTATTGTGCAGACAATTGAGGTTAGAATGGGCGGTGGCGAGTGGGACCTAAAGAGCTTAGTGTTGTGTTCGTGGGGACCATATAGTCGAGGAATGATCAACAGACCTAAGATTTTAGTTTTAAAGCACTTTTTTTAAGTATCTTTATTTTTTTATAATATTCGAATGTTGCTATTTAATTTTGTTACAAACCTTATTTTATTTTTGTAAAGACACGGGATCCCTTTGCTTATTATGATTTTCTTAAATAAAGGAGCATTATTTATGTTTATGATCCAACGTTGTGTTCTCGATAATATTATGAGAAATTAGGGCGTTACAAGTGGTACTAGAGACACGACTATATTGGTCCTGAACGTTCTCACGAAATACACACGACAACTACAAAGAACCAACTCGCTACCAAGTAAGTATATTTTTCGAAATATATTTGTTTATGTGAAATAATGTTTCTCTTTTATGACCTATTTTCATAACATAGCACAATGGACCCCATTGTTGTTAGAATAGTTAAGGAAATAAGGAGAATTACCGACCCTGGGGATGAGACTGAGTTCGAAAGGGTACTCCTTAGAATCAATTGAATTCACTAGGAGATAGAAAAGATTATTGGTAGTCACACAGCCCTATTAAAATCACATGAGAAGTTCATAGTTCTCATGTACTCAGCCAAGTTACCATTAGTAGAGTCGAGTCTGAAAATAGCATGGTACGCGATTTTATTTGATCATAGTACAATTGGAAATAAATACAACATATTTATGGATAGGTTTGCACAAAATTTTAGAATATTTAAAGATGTCATTCTACCAAACGGAGAGATAGGTGAAAAAGTACACCAATTAGCAAATAATCTTAGGGATGGATTTCTTAGTAATGTTCCTTCCACTTCAAGATTTATCTACATCCAAGATGATTATGAGGACTTCACTCAAGACATGTTAGAAGTGGGGTCTGATGTGGATGATTAAAGAATATAAGTGCATGATTATTAGTTTATTTTATTTTGTTTTAGAACTCTACTAGTTTGTAAATAATTTTTTTTATATATTTCAATAAAGCTTGTTATTTCTTTTATTTTTATTTGAATGATATTGTGTAGTAAATATTAGGATATTTTGGGCTCAATTAAAAATTTAAAGTTTAAATTCCTCTCTTGTGGGTTAGTCCATTTGCGAAGGCCCATTTGCTTTGCATTATTAAATTATACCTACTTAAAATAAATAACAATTAATAAAGCAATGGTTTAAATTCCTATCTTTTGGGTTCAAGTGGAAGTTAGGGGGCCTTAGTAGTGGGTACGATATATTGAACCCAACCATCCTCCATGGAAGATTCAATTGTTAAGGCTCATTTACCCGAGTTGGACTTAATTGTAATAGGGTAGTTTTTAGTAGATAGATGGACCTAATAGACAGTAGTATAATATGCTAAGTTATAATGTCTGCTTTTCTTTTTTTTTTTTGTCTAGTTTTTACATTTTTCTCTTTTGGGGGAAACATAAAAGAAATATGGACCAGGAACATAAAAGATCGGTGAGACTTAATGTCCGAGGTCGAGGCCGAGGAAGAGGAAAAGGGCGAGGTAGAGGAGAAGTCATTGTTCCCGTACAGAACTTGGGTATATGAACGCTTCAGAAAACAAAAACCGCCAACTTTGACGGCGGATTCGATCCAACAGAAGCAGAAGAATGGCTCCGATCGGTGGAGTCCATCTTAGAACACATGCGATTGGAAATGAGGACTGAGTCTCATGCCCTCAAGTCTACTCAAGAAAGATGCCAACATCTGTTGGGATATAGTGAAGCAGACTCGAGATGTCAACGTCATGACTTGGGATGAGTTCACCCATGTATTCAACAAGAAGTATTACAGTCCTGCGATTCTAGCCAAAAGGGTGGATGAATTCATCGTCTTACTCAAAGGAATTCAACTGTAACAGATTATGCTAGGAAATTTCATAGAATGGCTAAGTTTGCAGTGGACATGGTAGCCATTGAGACGCTAAGAATTTAAAGATTCATGAAGGGACTAAAACTGATGATAGTCCGGGATGTGAAACTAGTTCGGGGAGTAACTACGTATGCAGAAACATGGAAATAGCCTTGGAAGCCGAACATGCAAAAGAATGAATTCGAAAAGAAGGTCTGGCTAGGAGGGACGCTAGAAAGAAAAATAATGAACAGAATGATCACAAGCAAAAACATAACGGTGGTCGCAACGAAAAGGAGGACAAGAAGGGAAAGACTACATCGGAAGGCAATGGAAATAATAAGCCTTACATATAATATCATAAATGCCAAATCTATAAGAGAAAGCATCCAGCCGATACAAGACCAAGGGATGCTTCAATTGTGGAGAAGAGGGTCTTCTCAAGAAGGATTGTCCAAAATTGAGGGACCAAAAGAAAGATGATAAGCTAGTAACAGTCAGAGTTTTCGCTCTTACAAAAGGTGAGGCAGAAACTAGCAATACAGTGGTATTAGGTTGGATGACTGTCTCTGGAAAACTGTTCAATGTTTTATTTGATTAAGGAGCTACACATTCCTTTGTCTCTATGAATATTATTGATAGCTTAGATAAACCATGCAAACTTTTTAGAGAAAAGATTGTTACGAAACTACCCTCAGGGGAAAGAATGCTATCTAGTTGAGGGGTGCACAACGTTATAGTTAGAATCGAAGGAATAGAGTTACCAATAGATTTGATCAGGTTAGACCTTAAGGATTATGATGTAATATTAGGCATAGAATGGTTAGCAAAACATGGGGAAATGATACACTGTAAGAGTAAGACAGTCAATTTTAGAACAGAAGATGGAGAATAGTTCACCTAGAATGGAGAAGTTTCTCGAACTCGCATACCATTAGTCTCAGCTCTCGAAGCTCAATGGTTAATCAGTAGCGGTTGTCATGCATTTTTAGCCAGTGTGGTGGAAAACTCGCAAGAGATGCAGCTCGAACCAATGGATGTACATATAGTATGCGAATTTCCTGAGGTGTTTCTATGGAAAAACAATCAGAGTGCGCAGGGAAATAGCATGGTGGGACCAGCTGAAAAAAAAATAAAAATTTCACCTCTCATATAAACAGTTTATATATTAAAGAATACATGCATGAACCATTAATGTGCAATATCATTAATTATGCAACATATATGTATATACCTACTTATATATTATATACACATGTATACAAATATTTGATGACATATATATTTACCTCTTGAAGCCTATCAAGTGTCCTTGAGTCTTTTTGTATAAATAACGATTTTCCTATCCAACGCTTTGAGTACTTAGACCACGATCTTGCAGAGTGTTCTCTACAGCTCAAGATGTGGGTGGAAACATAGAGAACAAGACTTTGTAATTTAGAAATCACAAGTTTATCTCAACACATGAGTACTTGGATTATGGCTTGAGAAAATATTGGAATAATAAGAGAAGATGATGAAGAATTTATTGTTTGACAATATTCTGAAACTCTTCTGAATCACCATTGTTTTTCTCTTATCATCACATAATATATATGGAATATATATTACATTATTAGTCATAATAATAATAATAATAATAATAATAATAATAATAATAATAATACAATCATAATGATGATAAGAATTGATTTAGGTAATATCTAACTTACCAAATTTGAAAAATCTATTTTCAAATTATTAGTTAACTAAATAAATAAAATAAATGCAATACTGATACTTTATCAGTATCATACTGTGCCATGCGTGTAGCACTATTAATATTGCATTTTTCTTATTTGCTTTTATTTATTTAATTAATTAAATAAATCATTCCCACAAAATATGGTATTATCTTTTTAAGGAAAAGATCACAACAGTAATTCAAATTTAAATTTTAAATTCAAAATTTAAATTAATGATCATCATTATCATCATCTTTTTAAAAATCAATAAATCAAAACTATTTTGACTTACCATTTTTATTTTCTCCCACTAAAATAAAATAATTAATTTTAAAAATTAATTAATTAATTATTATATATATTTTTTGAAAATTCTATATTTAAATAAATAAATATATTTTCAAATTTAATAATTAATCCCAAATTAATTATTTAACTTCAATCATCATATAATTGTATATTTGACCTAAAAACTAAAATTCTTCTAAAATTTTCAAATTACAGTTTGATCCCTTGTATCAACTCTTACCTTGATATGATGTTGTTAGAGCCACCTTAGGAACCTATGAACCTATAATATCAAGCTTCAATAAATATGAGATTATTAATTAAAGCTCTTTGGTTAAATATCATATTTATTAATCTCATGATTACTGCACTATAAATATGAGATTGAACACTGGATAATTATGGATAAATATTTACAGAGTACTTTATTAAAGAATAAAGTGTCCATTGATATAATCATTACATACAACGTTAATCCTCTATTAATGGTTTATAATAAAAAGGAAATACAATTACCGTTTTACCCTTTTAACTATATCTAAATCCTAGTGTACCATTGACTTTACTAGTGAAGGTTGTGTCACAACAAATTTGCGACGTGAGCACTCATAACCTTTTCAGTTCCAAAAGTCAACCCAATAGGGAACCATTATTCAATCTATAAGAATGTATAGATTCCATATCTTTTAAACTATGTCCCCAGCCATATATATCATTGAGTTCCCAAAACAATTGTTCTTGGCCTGATCATTCTGACAAACCCTAACGCATGAATCAAATGATCATATGACATATATAAGAGTTCATAGTAACCTCAGGATTAAGATCATCGTGTATATGATCCCATCGTTTGATGTGTTTGATTAATACTGTCAAACAATGTTTAAACAAGTATTAACAAATCACATTTGGTCTAATTCTATATATCACTATATATAAAGTACATTCACGAAAGTGTCCTACTACACTAGTGACCCGGATCTAGGTCACTTGTATTCATAATGCTAGTGAACCATACTAATAGTAATTAATCTAAAGATTCCATAAATTTATTTTACTACGAACTGTTTGAAGTTCATTATCTCAAGCTCGATCCTCTCATACCAATATGAGATTAAGACCACATAGATGAACTTTGGAATTTTATGATATTTACTTAATATTATCAACATAATATCAGACATAGACTATATATATAATAATTCAATTTAATTATGTATTTCATTTAAAACATTTGTCAACTACAATTGCTTTAAGGACACTATTCCCAACAATCTTCCACTTACCCTAAAGAAAATTGAGGCATCTCTTTCAATGTGTCACTTACATTATCCCGAATGAATCTGTCTAACAAAATCTTTATAAACAGTTTTGTAAGAAACTGTTTTGAAGCTATCTTCAAGATCCTTACATCAATTATGTAAAATTTTCTCGAATTAAATGATACTTCATTTCATGTGCTTTTCCTCTCATGATTTCTCAGTTTTTCTAGAATAGTTATTTCTCCATTGCTTTCACTATGAGATACTAGTAGCTTATTCAAGTCTGAAACCCTTTCCAAAATGGAAAAGAACTCAACTAAATCAAATAGCTTATTTAACTGCACAATAGCAATTATATTTCGGCTTCTATGGTGAAACATACAATTCTGAAATGTCTAACACATTTCCAAATTAATGTGTTTCCTCCACAGTTATATAAACTAATTCAGATATCGATCTTTGAAGATTTTTATCTGGTTTAAAATCAGTTCATCCTTTGGGATTTTTGGTCACTGCCTAAATACACAAACATATAATCTCCATTATATTCAAGATATTAAAAAAATCAAGTCCTTATAATTATTCAATGACTGAACCCAACATTGGATTGACAGCTGCTGACTATTCCCACCGTTTAAAAAATGTTAATTTGAAGACATAACATTCGATACATTAAACACTCCATCACTGAGTTGTAGGAATACTGTCTCATGTCCTTCTTTTCTTGTAAAGGAATAAATGGACATTATTCTTTGGATAATACATCCTCCTAATCAGGAAGGCAAAAAGCCTTTCTTGGACTTTTGTAAACTAAAGTATTTAAGCTTCTTATCTATATAAGTTGCTTGAAACGGTGCCAAAAGATTGTTCTTTTAATCTTTATAGATTTGAATGTAAAGAACATATTTGTCTTTTCCAAATCTAATATTTAGAAATGTTCCGCTAACCATTTCTTTTCTATTGATAATTTCTCTACATCATTCCCAATGATTAGAATGTTATCAACATGAAGAATAAGAATAACAACCAAATATTTGATGAAATCAAAGATATTTAAGATCTGATGACTCGTTAAAATCCAAAGGTGGATTTAAGAAGCCTTGCAAACAACTTTGCTTTTGATCCTTTATTTTGAATCTTTTTGGTAGAGATCTTCAAATGGTTTTGTCATGTCAGCCATTCAAAAAAGACTACTCAGACATCCATTTTAATAATTTTCATAATCCATCCATAAAGCAATGGATAAGAGTATGTAAACAGATTTAAGCTTGGTTACAATAGAATGTATTTATTTGAGTAATAAATTTCTTCTTTCTGTTTATAGCCTTCAGCTATTAACCTTACTTTGAACAGTCTATACTTTCATCTATTCTCCTCTTCATCTTGAATATCCTGTTGCAAACTAAAGTTTAATGAACTTCAGTTGGATGTTCAAGAATCCAGATGTCACAGGAATTCCAAATTCCATTTCTAGATTCATGGTGTTTCAACCATTGTTTTATGTTAAAACATTTCATTACATACTAGTATGTGAAATGAAATATAGTTAGATTATGTTACACACAACCAACTTGTTTACCCAAAAATGGCTCCTGATGACGTGGCAAGAATTTATTACACGTGGTTGGCACGTTGCAGCGTTAAAGTGAAGGGATGCTGTTCGCCTATCGAGCAGATGTTTATTGCTTCATCAGATCTCGCGTTTAGATGCGACCAGTCTGGTCGCATGCTTCAGTTTATTTCCTTTAAGATAAGCAATCTTGTAATAACTACATTTACTATATTTTCTCTTTATTTCCTTGATACACTGATATTAAGGATAATTAAGGCCCATGTAACCCCCTTGAGCCTAGAAATATGAAAAAGAGGGCTCAAGGAAGGGACTTTTGAACTTTGAACTTGAATACTCATAGAGAGAGCATAGTGTGATTATCCACAAAAAGTTGTAATTCTCCTAAGGCTGGTGAAACTCAAGAACCCTAGTTCTTTGATCACTGCATTAGGATTCAACATCAATAAGAATACTATGTGGACGTAGGTCATTACCACACAGTTGGGGTCGAACCACTATAAATCACTTGTGTCACCTCCTTCCCATTTGATTCCATTCTCAATTTCTTTTTTATTCTTCGTCGTTATTTTGACTCCATGTCATTGGCCAAATCAAGGGTCAACATAACTAAACTTTGTGTTTGTAACGGGGTAGTTACTAACTAACACTCCCACTATAATGTAAGGACCCAACTTATTCTAGACTGTGGACCATTAATAACTACTATACATAGATACCAAATCTTAAGGAAACATACATGCGAAACATTCATAACTTTATAAAAAAAATGTAAGACAAAGGTTGAAATACATAAAAATTCAGAGTATGGTATGGGATCCCATTGTTTTGAAATAAAATACACATAACTTAAATCTTAAAATTCGTTACAAAACAAAGTGCGGAAAATACATAGAAACATAATAAAATGACTAAAAACAACTTCATCCTCGAATCGTTCACACAGTCCACCGAATCCATTCTCCCTTAATACACAATCTCAAGCCGCCAAGAATCTTCCTGTCGCCATAACTATTTTCCTGCACATACAAAACAAAGGAATGAGCCTAATGCCCAGCAAGGAAAATCTACTACATGCATGAAACATATACATAAACATAAACTATAAACATATAACATACACTATAAACATACATCATAATTCTAACCCATGTACATGGTAACTATTAGGATTTGCTCACTAAGCAACTATAAGCCTCAAATACATTGAGATTTGCTAGCTAAGCAACTACAAGCCCCAAAAACATAAAAGGGTTGGGGTTTGCTATTTAAGCAACTATAATCCCCAAAACATATATCATAACATATATAAAACATACTATAGCATATAATAACTATCCTATTTTCCTTACCAAATACCGGGATGTGAGAACAAGGACGGGATTTTGGAACACTCCTAAAAACCATTAATGAAAAGGTGAGTATTCTAAAAGAAAGAGAGGAAAAGGAATGAACTAAACCACCGAGAAGGTACTTACCGACAAGAAACCTCAAGTTCAAAGAGCTTAGATGCCTAACCATGAATGAAAACAACGAGTTAGGAATTGAGTAGAGAAGAACTATAAAAGCTTATTGAAGCATACACAAATGAACTAGGAATAGGAATACCTTTGAATGCACTATGACCTAACTACACCTCGAAATCGAAATACACACTATCACCCTTACTTCTTAAGTGTTTAATAAGCTTAAGATGATAATGCTTATAACCCCAACCCAAGTGTTTAACACTCTAAAGTAAACCTAGCAGCTTGAAGGCTCTGAACTCAACTTGAAGACTGAAAAAAAAGGCTGGGTACTAGGTCCTATGTATAGAGTTCAAGAATGAAAAGATCTTCTTTTAGATTGAATAAAAATAATGACTTTTTAATTGAAAACATTTGAATAATCGTTCAGCAGAGGCTTAAGACTCGGTCAAAAAGATTATGGGCTTATCAAGAGGTTATGGAATAAATGAGCTCGGTTTCAAAATTGTTTGAAAAACTTGCCCTAGAGCTGATATATCACCCATGGTAGGCGATATATCGCCTGGGCTTATGTTCCCGAGGCTCGTCAAAGTGTTCGTGGGAAGTTACGTGTTTTTTGTATTCCTCGAGTGGCGATATATCGCCCCCTAGAGTTGCGATATATCGGCATACGCTGAAATATTATACACGTAATTGCATTTTTTCAGCCTAATTTGAATTGAGTAAACATCTTTGACTGAGTCCTATAACAGTTTCAAAGATGCTGGCACACTCTGGAATTTTCAAATATTACTCTTAATAAACTATTCCTCAAAAATACTTAATTTCTCAATAAACATGCACATGACAAGTGTCATTATCTTATTGGGTCTATCTAAACTTTATAGTATAATAAATATCATCTTCATAATTAGCTATATTAATCAAGTCTTATGTTATAATTAATATTCTTAAACTATAGGTTAAACTTATAAAATCTACAAGTGTTGTTACGAGTGTCCAACTAAGTCCCGACTTGAACCAAAATCCATAGTAATAAACATACTACAACTATTACTAGCTATTACTACTACTACTACTACTACTACTACTACTATCTAACTAGCTAAATAAAGTTCTTGGACTCTACATATAATAAAGCTTTACAAAATTTGTGATATTCTTTGGTTTTATTATTTTTAATTATAAGCAAATCGCTTACTTGACTAATAGTCATTATTTCTAGTGCACGTTAACTAGAAAAATAGTGATTATAATTTTTTCATTAAAGTAGCATTTAAGAGATACAAACACTTTTGTAATCTTTTATGATTATTAAATGATTTCACTAAATGACTTCTTGGAAAACTTTCAATTTTATTCACATAACTACTTGTGAATCCCAACTTTTAAGTATTTGATGATGTACAATCAAACATGTACAAAGTATGACAAGTGTCAAAATTATAGAAATAATAAAGACGATAATAATCACTCGTTATCTATTTAATCTTATATAATATGATTATATTCTATTTCCAAAATACTAATGCTGCTTAGTATTCTAGTTGTATGTGAGTTGGGTTTGAATTCCAAGTTCACATGCAAATAACTTGAATTCCAAATTCAAGTTTAGACTTCCTTTTGATTAGATCAAACATGTCTTAAGTGAATATTGAATGTTGCAAGAAAATTTCTAGAAATTTTCTTTTGTATTCAACAAAGGTAAACATATCTTAAATAAATGTCAATCAATATTGACTTACTATTTATTATCTCTTTTAGCTTTGAACATTAAAATGTTTAGCATACATCTCTATGTATTAACTTAAATGATTATGTGATTTTGAGCCTTTATTAGAGAAATGTCTTTTTGATTAACTTTAATTAATAGACTATATAAACAAGGAGATAACCAATGAATGGTTCTCATAAAAGACTGTCTTTTATTTGTTTTATGTATCTAATTAATTATAAACCAATCTAAAAAATAATTCACATATATGTTTCACTTAATTATTGTTGGAATAATATGTCTTATTTATTAAATCTATGTTTTGCACAATAATGAATAATGAATAATTCATAATTATCATTCATACTCATTGATAAAATAGGTAGAACAAATATATTTCAAAAATAACAACTGATTATTTAAAAGAAATATTAAACGTGTTCACTCATCAAATAAAGGAGTCTAAAATATAGTTTCTAGAAAGAATTCTAGAACCAATTTAAAGAAATAACTTATTAGTTCTTTCATAATGAAAATCAACTATTTTAAAATGACTAAAATAATTTAAATTGTTTTAAAGTAAACAAAATAAATTTATAAACTAATCTTTTCTTTATTCAATCGTCTTCATCATTTCTTCTTCGCTTTGGTTTCAATTCAGTTACTCTTTTTCTTAAAAGATTTATGCATCCCTGAAAACAAGGATAAATAATATTAGTGGCATAATTTGAATCAACCATTCAAAATATTAAAGAAGAGATTTTAATTAAATCGAATTCACCTCGTATTTTAAAAATTGAGCATATGCGAGAGCATCACTCTTTATCAAGGCCCACATCTCGTATGCAGTTTCAATAACCATATATCTTTGTTTAATGTCGTCATGCATGGTCGATAACATGCATTGACGTGCCAGGTGATTCAACCTCATCCATTCACCATATTTTTCATGTTCATCAAAGCTGGATGAAAAACTTGGAGCCTCTAGAGGTTGATCAAAGATTGCTCCATACAAGTTTTGTGTTCCAAGGACAATATGAATTCTTTCATACCATCTTCTTATACGATTAAGACTAAATGGAATTCTTTCCAAGATTCTATCAATGGGGTGTGTGTCAATTCCCAAGTTTTCAAGTAATTGATTAGGATTAAGGGAATTAATCATTGTTGCTGGAAATAAATAAATAAAGTATAATGAATTAAAATATATAATAAATACTAGATATTATTTGGAAAAGTAAACATGATGCATGAATGAAACATATAAAACACATAAAATTATACTAATCCACGATAAATTAATTTGAAAATTAATGGACCAGCATTGGGGTAGGTCAGACTAATTCCAAATTTGTTTTGAGACAAATCTGAATTTCATAAGTAAAACTTAAAAAATGTCTTTTTCTTTTTTGACTTGTGAACTACCGTTAGTTTGGTCAAGATGCACTAGTCGTGCTCGAAAACCTAGATACACCTTCAGAGTCTAACCCATTATTTTCAATTAATGACTTAACTCAAGAGTGTGCCTTAGGGCCAGTTAAACTTGAAATACATCATTAATTATATTCTCATAAGAGAAGTCAACATTGAGATAAAATAAACATATTCGGAAGCCTTTCCTTAGGGAGGCTGCAAACTGAGGCGACACGAGACCCTTCCTATGCCTCTCGGTGTTGAACCTATAATGGAGACTGTACGCCCTAATTTTCCATGGGCTATTAGCGAGCTGAGATACGGAATAATAATACCAGCCACGTGGATACCACGTGGCTGAAGCTGCTGTTGTCAGGTCCTACCTCTTTAGCTCGAGGTAACCAAAGGTTTACCAAGATTATTTAAGGGCCGAGTCAGGAATATGAAGACCGAAGGTCAAGAAGGCATCCAGCTCGAGGCACGAGCTGGAGTTGGAAGCTATGACCCTTTATAAAGTCAACCATGCAATGTAAACATGCATATATCAGACATCACGTGTCTGATATATCCCTGAATTCTTGGACACGCAGCATGAACATTCGTGTTCAGGCACCCACGACTGGGTTGGGCCGTGCGGCCCATTATCCCCTTACCTATTGATTAGACCACACTTCATTTGTCAAGATTTAGGAATTAATCATGAATGTCACAGATGTGACATGATGGGTAAGAAGGTCACGAGATGACCCCCCTTACCAACTCCCAGGTGCCCTCTCCTATCCTGGGAATTGCAAAGGGTTGGATTCTATTTTATAACGAAATACCTTGTAAGAAATACCAGAAATATAGAAATAATATTGGCTGGTGGAGTAGAATGATTTTAACATTTGAACCACCTAAAAAACGTATTCGTGTCATCAGTCCATTTTAAGATCATTCATCTGTTTCGATTCATTATTCAGCACTAATCCCTTTCTCTTATTTTCTTAATTACCTTTTGGCGAAGAACCGCGTCAACAGTTTGGTGCTTTCATTGAGAGCTTGTTAGATTGGTGCTATCGCAAATATCCAACTATGGTGACCACTCGATCAAGACACGGTAATGAGGCGAAACAACATGATGGGCAAGAGGCCCATCATGCCGCCATCTCCGGTGAACAAAACCTTGAAGTTCAGCAGCGGCCATGCAAGCAGCCAATAGGCCAGGATGACACTGGAAGTTCGGCACCCCGACCACCTAATCCAAACCCAGATTTTTACACGGCGGTAGAGATGGAGATTGCTCAGCTGAGGAGTCAGCTGGCGAAAGCTAGTCAGCAGATTAAGGAGGTGTTGGCCCGACTACCCCCTCTTACAACCGATGCTAACGTCGGAAAGAGGACCAGCGAGACTCATAAGTCCCGCCGGGGTAATCGGTCCAGCCCTAGCTGCTCGTCCAGACCTCCGACATCCCACTCTACTCCCTCATCGCATCGCTGAGAGGAAATCTTCGAAGAACTACCCAGGGCTGAGCAACAGTATAGCCGCTCGGTCTGAACTTAAACTCCCAGCTCACAGCCAGCCTCGAGCACGCCTAGGAGGGCTCGAGGGAATTCTAGAAGGAGATCCAGGGAGGGCTCACAGCGACAACCCGTCCCGGCCAGCCGTCCTGCGCCCCGCTCAGATCGCCAGGCGCAAGGCCCGCAAGTTGGCAGGGCCGAAAGGCCCCTACCTAACCTGATCCACCCTGACGGAATCAGGATTGCATCCCCAGTTAGGCATCCTCCTTCACCGATAAGATATCCATCTCCTCCTCGGCCTGTCTAAGATATTCCAGCTTATGGGAGCAGCAAGAGAAACCCACCTTCCGCAGGACCTTCCCATCGTAGCAGGGCACCCAGAGAAGTCCCGGACCCTCACCCCCAGAGGTAGGTTCCAAACTTCTCTAACGGGAGCTACTGGACCGGAAGTCGGCGGAGTGACCTTTCCGGCGGAGACCTGCGCCAATGCCTAAGCTCGGCGCAAAGCCCTCAAGTCACCCCGAGGGGCGACCTACGAGATCGCCTTAACTCTCATAGGGGGGACCCGGTAGGAAGTGGCAGCCATGATCGCTCAAGGGGAGACCTGTCCGAGGTACGTAACGGTGGGAATGTCCCAAATAACCTATCTCAAGATAGGAGGGGCAATAACCCACCAAACGTATACAATGGATCCGGAGCTGTTGAACAGCCCCGGAATAACCAAGGAGATCAGGACAAAACCCTTGAGCACCTAGCTCAGATGGAGGAGTTAATGAGGAAGCTCCTGTCGGAGAAAGAAAAAGACGAATATGATTTGGGGGACGAGCTTGAGCTCTTCGCCCCCAGTATGGACGCAACGGCATACCCGCCCAGTTTCCGAATGCCGCACCTGTCCAAATTAAACAGAGATGGACATCCGTCAGATCATCTGGGTATGTTCAATACCCTGATGATGGCCCACAACATTGGCCCCGAGATGAGGTGTTTGATATTTCCCTCCACACTGACTGGGCCGACCAGACAGTGGTTCAAACAAAGCAAGAAGCAGTCAATCAGCTCCTGGAAAAATTTCTTTGCTGACTTCAAAAGAGCATTCCGAGCCTCCCAGGCTGCTCGCGTCAAGGCCGACTCCCTGGCTAACGTAAGACAACAATCCAACGAGCCTCTGAAGGCTTACCTGAGAAGGTTCGGGAACATCGCCACTCGGGCTAGAGACGCAGATGACAGCTCCAAGCTCATGGCTTTGAGGACTAGAATTCTCGTCGGAGGGGGACTCTGGAATGAAATAGAAAGGAAGGGAGTTAGCTCAGTAAACGAATTCCTAAATAGAGCCCAGGGGTGGATCAACTTGGAGGAGGACCAAGCCTCAGCTGCAGGAACCAGCCAGGTCTCTGAGCAGCTCGCTGGAGTGGGAACGAAGGTCGTGATAGCGACCCAGAACGTTACACAGAATAACCAGTTCGGTGGAGGCAAGAGAAAGGGGAACGGCGAGGGCAACCAGCACGGCCCAAAGAAGAATAAGTCCGTGGAAAAATTCAAGCCGGTCTACACGACTTATACGGAGCTCACCCACTCTAGGGAGAACATCTTCCTAGCAAACTCTGCTCGCCTCCCTTGGAAGAAGCCGGAGCCGTTAAAGCACTAGAAGGGGAAGCGAGACCCCTCCAAGTTTTTTCGTTTCCACAACGACGTTGGCCACAATATCGATGATTGTAGACACCTGAAAGATGAGATCGAGACTCTCATCAGAGTCGGCCCCTTGGCTCAGTATGCGCGGAACAGGGTTCCAGCAAGCCGACCTGCTCCAGAAGTTCCGGTCAGTCAGCCCGGGTCCCGGGTAGATCAAGACGTCCCTCCTCCAGTGATAGGAGGAGAGATATCCACAATCTCTGGGGGTCCTCATTTGGCTGGCACGAGCAGAGGTGCCCAAAAGAGGTACGTCAATGAACTCAAGGCTCATAATGGAGTAGAGTTCGTCCCCGAGCAACACCTGCCAAAGCAGCAACGATTGAAATGGCAACCAATCATTTTTACTGAAGAAGATGCCAACCACATTCAGTTCCCTCATAACGATCCTCTGGTCATAGCCGTGCAGTTCGCTAATCGGAGGGTTAGGAGGGTGTTGATTGATAATGGGAGCTCAGTAAACCTTCTATTTCGGTCCACGCTGAAGAAGATGGGTTTGGCTATCGCCGAGCTGAAGGCGACCTCCATGATACTTTATGGTTTCTCGGGAGAAGGATCAGCGGCTATAGGGACGATCGAGCTGGTGATCACCTTAGGAGAGGGACCTCAGACAGTCTCAAAACTCCTTGAGTTCGTGGTCATCGACTGTCCCGCCGCATACAATGCCATTTTGGGTCGACCTACACTTATAGCTTTTGAAGCCGTCACCTCCATCCACCATCTTGCGCTGAAATTCCCTTCTTCCACAGGGATATGCACGGTCCGTGGCGATCAGCTAGTTGCCAGGGAATGCTATAGCATTTCCATGAAGGGAAAATCGAAACCCGGGCAGCTAATAATGGCCGTCCAAGGTGGAGAGGAGGAATCTCCGAAACCTTTGACTAATCCTGAGATTGAAAAACCTCAGAGCGCCGAAGGGGAAAGTATCATCCTAAGTGAGGATATTGACCCTCGAATAGGCGAGGACAAGTCCGAGCTCCAAGCTATTAAAGAGCTCGAGGAAGTAAATATCGATCCACAAAATCCTTCAAGGATGGTTAAGCTTGGGAAAAACCTCTCTGGCAATAGGAAGGCGGAGCTGATTAGATTTCTGCAAGAGAACCTGGATGTGTTCGCATGGTCACACGAGGACATGGTGGGAATCAGTCCAAATGTCATCATGCACACTCTTCATTTGGATAAGAGCGTTCCTGCAAAATCCCAGAAACAGAGGCGCCTGGGAACAACTCGGGCAGAGGCCTTAGAAGAAGAAGTAGCCCGGCTCAAGAAATGCGGCTTTATCCGTGAGGCCAAGTTTCTAGTTTGGGTCGGCAATCCTGTGCTGGTCCTGAAGCCCAACGGGAAATGACGGACCTGCATCGACTTCTCCGATCTGAATAAAGCCTACCCCAAAGATTGTTTTCCCTTGCCAAGGATCGACCAATTGGTGGAAGCCACGGCGGGGCACGAGCTCATGTCCTTTATGGACGCGTACTCAGGTTATAATCAGATCGCCATGAACCCAGCGGACCAGGAGCACACCAGCTTCATGACCCCAACTAACGTATATTGTTACAAGGTCATGCCGTTCGGATTGAAAAACACCGGTGCTACATACCAGAGATTAGTGAATAGAATGTTTGCCAACCAGATCGGGAAGAACATGGAAGTGTACGTTGATGACATGCTGGTCAAGTCAAAGACTGCCGATAACCATATTTCCAACCTAGAAGAATGCTTCAAGATACTAAGAAAATATGGCATGAGGCTTAACCCTCAGAAGTGCACTTTCGGGGCCGCGTCTGGAAAATTCTTGGGTTTCATTGTCAACACTAGAGGAATCGAGGCGAACCCCGATAAGATCAGGTCATTGCTCAAGCTTCCCTCACCCAGGTCACGTAAGGACGTTCAAGGACTGACAGGAAGGGTGGCAGCCCTTAATCGGTTTATTTCAAAATCCACCGACAAGTGCTTGCCATTCTACAACCTGCTGCGAGGAAATAAGAAGTTCGAATGGACAGAGGAGTGCGAGAGTGCTTTCCTCGACCTGAAGGCACATCTGGCCGAGCCACCCGTATTTTCCAAACCAAAGGCAGGAGAGCCTCTTTTCCTTTACCTAGCTATCACAGAAGATGCAGCTAGTGCCGTATTGGTCCGTGAAGAAGACCGGGTTCAGAAACCGGTCTACTACATCAGCAAGAGACTTCTCGAGGCCGAATCCCGATACCCGTTGATGGAAAAATTAGCGTTCTGTCTTATCACGGCCTCCCGAAAGCTCAGGCCATATTTCCAGTCCCACTCAATACACGTCATGATCGATCAACCTTTAAGGCAGGTTTTGCAAAAACCTGAAGCATCGGGACGCCTGTTGAAATGGGCTATCGAACTCAGTCAGTTCAAAATTTTGTACACCCCCCGGACTGCTATAAAGAGTCAGGCCCTGGCCGATTTTGTGGCATAGTGCACAGGATTCAGGGAGGATCCTGTGGAAGGGTCGCCCCAAGTCACCTCAACCCAGGCGTCATGGAAGATCTTCGTGGATGGCTCATCTAATGAGAACGGCTCCGGGGCTGGAATCATTTTGATATCCCCAGAGGGGCATAGATTCCAATCGGCGCTGAGATTTGGATTCAAGGCCTCCAACAACGAGGCCGAATACGAAGCTTTGTTGGCCGGGCTAAGGGTAGCCCAGGAGCTGAAAGCCAGCTTTGTTCAGTGCTTCAGTGATTCCCAGCTCGTGGTAAACCAGGTGCTAGGTGAATATCAAGCACGGGGAGCCAAGATGGCTGCTTACCTGGCCAAGGTAAAAATAGAACTGTTCGCATTTGAACGAGGCTCAATCGAGAAGATACCTCGAGAGTAGAACACTAATGCAGACGCCCTCGCCAAGCTCGCTACCTTCGGGGAGACGGAGGATTTGGGGTTAGTACCGGTAGAGTTCCTGGAGAAACCAAGTATAGAAGAGGTCCGGGCGGAGGTCGAGATGATCGACGCCAGACCAACCTGGATGACCCCCATCCTCAAGTACCTTACCGAGGGAAAGATACCCGAGGGGCGTAATGACGCACAACGGGTACTGTACCAGGCTCCAAGGTATACGATGGTAGATGGGGTGCTGTACCGATGTGGGCATTCCCTACCCCTCTTACGATGTGTTCGGCCAGGCGAGGCAAAGGCCATCTTGCAGGAAGTGCACGAGGGTTTTTGCGGGGATCACACTAGGGGGCAAAGCTTGGCCCTAAAAGTCTTAAGGCAAGGGTATTACTGGCCCACTCTATCAAAAGACTCGATCTCGTATGTCAAGAAATGTGAAAAGTGCCAGCGATTCACCACAGTTGCCCGAGCTCCCCCAGTCGAGCTGAAGATAATCTCGTCCCCATGGCCATTTGCGGTCTGGGGAATCGACTTGGTTGGTGCACTCCCTACTGGAAAGGGTGGGGTCCGCTACGCCGTGGTGTCTATCGACTACTTCACAAAGTGGGCTGAGGCAGAACCTTTGGCAACAATCACTTCCAAGAAAGTCCTCGACTTCGTGGTCAAGAGCATTATCTGCCGGTTCGGGCTGCCGAAGAAAATTGTATCAGACAATGGGACTCAGTTCGACAGCGACCTCTTCACTGAATTTTGTGAAAGGTATGAAATTGTGAAAAGCTTCTCATCCATGGCCTATCCCCAGGCAAATGGCCAAGTCGAGGCTGTCAATAAAACGCTAAAGGCAAGCCTTAAGAAGAGACTAGACGAAGCCAAGGGGGTCTGGCCAAAACAGCTCCCCATGTTTTGTGTGCATACCGGACCTCGCATCGGACTCCTACAGATCATACTCCTTTCTCCCTGACTTTTGGGAGTGAGGCAGTCCTCCCTGTCGAGATTAAGGTATCTTCGCATAGAGTCTAGGCATATGACCAGGACCGCAACCACGAACTACTTTGCACGTCCCTCAACCTGATTGATGAAAGACGAGAATATTCGCAGCTTCAGCTCGCGCATTACCAACATAAAATCACTCGTTATTTCAACTCAAAGGTCAAAAAACGCACCTTTAGCATTGGCGACCTGGTCCTCAGGAGAGTCTTCTTAGCTGGTAAGGATCCCAAAGATGGAGTATTGGGACCGAACTGGGAAGGGCCATATCAAATCACCAAGGTCATAAAGGAAGGAACTTACAAATTAGCTCAACTTAATGGAGAAGCAGTCCCACGAACTTGGAACGCCATCCATTTGAAGAAATATCATCAGTAGCACCCTTGTAAGGCTTAAAGGCCACCTTGTTTTTTTTTTAAGCAATGAGAATTAAATCTTTGTTTATTATTGTGTATATTTGTGGATGTAATCCCAAGTAACCACGAAAGACCCTTTCCTAGTTACTTGGGGGGCATATGGTGCCTGGACATAACCAGGTCGCCTTAAAGGCTTAGAAGTTTATTCAAATTGATTGATCGATATTTTTTAAAAAAAAAAAAACACGAGATATTGATAAAGGATTAACGCGAACTAAGTCCTATCCTGGATATAACCAGGCCCTAAAACTTAGAAGTTGATTCAAATTGATTAATCAGTGTTTTTCTTAAAAAGCACAAGATATTAGTCAAGAATTAACACGAACTAAGTTTTCAAACTAACGTCTTTGACATAACCAGGTCCTAAAACTTAGAGGTTGATTCAAATTGATTAATCGATGTTTTTCTTAAAAAGCACAAGATATTAGTCAAGAATTAACACGAACTAAGTTTTCAAACTAACGTCCTGGACATAACCAGGTCCTAAAACTTAGAAGTTGATTCAAATTGATTAATCGATGTTTTTCTTAAAAAGCACAAGATATTAGTAAAAAATTAACAAGAACTAAGTTTTCAAACTAACGTCCTAGACATAACCAGGTCCTAAAACTTAGAAGTTAATTCGAGTTGATTGATCGTTGTTTATTCTTAAAGAGCACGAGATATTATATCAAGAATTAACGCCAACTAAGTTTTGAAGACAATGTCCGGGAAGCAACCAGGACTTATCTTAGGAGTCGGGTCAAGATTGGTTAATATGTTTTTCCTAGAAAAATATAAGAATATCAATCATAGCACCAACAAAAAGAAAAACAAACTAAGAATATTATCGAAGTGCATAGAGGCAAAAGGATATAAACCAGTTAAAAGAAAAAATTGATAAAGCCAATTGTCTCGAGGTGAAAAAACCTCATACAAAAGTTACAAAAAAAAAAAATATATGTGTTCGAAAAAGAAAAAAGGCCCTAGGCTCCACCGGGCTGCTCCGTTGAGGTCGCCGTCTCGCCTTCCTGCTCGGCCACTGTGGAGGTCTCCCCGTTCTCAGAGGGTGCCTCTTGCTGAAGACGAGCTTTAAACCCCTCTCGGAGGGGTCCCAAACATCTGCTCCTAGCAAGGAGAAGTCGCCGTCCGGGTTGAAGACCCAGCAGTGGTATAGCATGTCCTCCATGGCGGAGCTGGAAGCCGCCTTCTCCTTTTCCAAGGCGGCCTTAGCCTCCTTGGCCTCAGTTTTTGCAGAGTCTAGCGCGGCTCGGACAGCCCTGGCCTCCTCAAGTTCGGCCGTTACAGTGGCTAGGGCGGCCTTGTTAGCCTAAGTCTCTTCCAGCTTGGGGCGAGATGCGTCTAGCTCAGCCCGCGCGGCTGCCAAGGCATCCTTGGCCTCGTGTTCCTACTTTTGGGCAGTCTTTAGGGCGGCCAAAACAGCCTGATGCTCGCCTCTCATGTCCTCGAGCCGAGCTTTGGACCTGGATATGCTCTGGTGAAGAGCCAAGGCACCCTACAAAACAAAGAGGCAACTGCCTTAGAAAAAAAAAGGGAGAACGTGCGATGCATGATAACCAAAGAGTACAAAATGTAAAGCCATCTTACAATTAGAGCCATTCCCAGTGAAGATTCCATCACGCTCTTCGGGCTCCTTGTTTCAATCGCCCGTAGGTCTCTTTCAGTGGCGGTGTAATAGTGGTCGATGGTGTAGGTCTCCGTCTCGTACACCATCCCTCGAAAGACGTCAGGAATTTTCTCCAAGGCCTGGGGATCCACCGGAATGTGCACCTCGAGGACTGCGGTTGCCAAAATCCCGGGCTCCGCCTCCATATCCCGAACAAAGGTGGGAGCTCGTGGAGGGGGCGGGGGCATCTTCTCCACTGCTGCAGGAGGTGGAGGTACCTTGGCCTGGGCAGCTAGGGTCTGGTCTTTCCCCTTTGCAGGGGACTTGGATGGTGTCCCAGCGGCTTTCTTCGCCACCTGGAGCTTCTTCATTTTGGGCCCAGAGGCCCCAACAGAAGAGTTCCCTCCGGTGAACATAGCTCGCAGGTCTTTGTTCCCGGGCTGAGACATCTCCTCTAGCAAAGCAAAGACAACATTACTATACAAGTAAGCATTGATACAAGAACAACAAAAATAAGAGGGAAAAAGCGGAACTCAAGTATATATATATATATTGAAAGGGATCCTACCCCCCGAGCTAGAGGAGGAATCTATGGTCACGACCATCGGCCCCGGAGCTTCTGCGGGGGAATCTAAGACAATGACTTCGCGAGCTGGAACAGGTTCTGGGTCCGAATCTGGTTTAGGACTAGACTCTTCTACATATTGCCTAAGACCCGGAGCTACAGTACCCTCCCGAAGAGAGGGCCACGACCGGAGATTAGTCCCATACTCCTCAAAGAAGACCGACTTAAAGGCTAAGGTGTTGTCTACGACTACAGTACCCCTAGGGAGGCTACTCTCATAATCCAGCACGAGCCGGTTGACACACTGGAGTAGGGTTACGTCGAGGTCTGGGTTGTTTCGATGGCGTTGGACGGGCTGGTTGGGATTAAAACTAGCTAACTGAGGATCAGCGGTGGCCCTATCTAAGCCCCTGAACATGTAAGGATTACCTTGCCCAGAGGGACCTGCGGCTGCTCCGGACCGGATCCTCTCCTCGTCCGTTCCTTGGGCGACCTCCAGCGCCCGCTTCCTCTTCGTCCTTACGAGGGGCACCTCGTCCTCCTCATCCTCATCCTCTCCTTCCCCCGCGGCCTCCTCCTCGGGGATGGGCCTCATCTCGCGAGCTGGAGGAAGCCCCCGGGGTCTCCTCAGGGCCAAAGTCTGGCCTGGAGAGATCAGTTTGCATGCCAACATTGTCTCGTCTGTCACGAGCTGGTGATAGTCCTTTTCACTGGGGGGCAGACCCTCCAGTGTCTCGTACTGACTCCTGAGGATCACAGACTTGTCTGTCCTCGCGAAAATGGCTGCAGAATTGTTCTAAGTCAGAAACTGATAAAGGGGAGCTAATCAATACTTAACTTACGAGCTAAGGGTAAAGGGTACTTACGAGGACGGTTGAAGTAATGAAGTTCGCAGTTGTGAAACCCCTTGGACATAAAGAACTGGTCTTTGAAGTCGTTGGGGTGGCTGGGCAGCTCGATGACTGCAGCCATGTTTGGAAAGCGGGTCAGGTAGTAGAACCCGTCGCCTCGCCCCCGCTGGTCCGGGCTGGCCTTGAGGCAGAAAAATATAAGATATCCGCCAGAGTGGGGACCTCCCATTCTTGTTTCAGGAACAAGTATCTCAACCCCGCCAACAAACGGTAGGAGTTGGGGGGGAACTCGAAAGGAGCCAACTTCACATAGTTGAGGAAGTCGGCGAAGTATTGGTCCAGCGGGAGGAAGGCCCCAGCCTTGAAGTGCTCGTCACTCTAAGCCGCGTATTCCTCGTCGAGCGGCACGCAACTCTGCTCACCTTCTAGGGGAGGTCGAGCGATCAGGGCGCCCCTCCCCAGCTCGATATTGTGGGAAAGGAATATTTTATTCACTTTCCCCTGGTCAGTGATCTTCGAGACGATCTTCTCAGCCTCGAAGAAGGCATCATCCGCCACCTCGAGATCCCGCTCCACGGCCGACCCGAAAGCGGGGATCGAGGAGTCTGTCACCACCTCCTTTCCTTTGGATTGTTGGGAGGACGAGCTGCCTGCGATCTTTTTAGGGGCATTCTTCTTGGGTCCCATCTGGTCGTCTAGCAAACAAAAGAAGAAATTTTAGAAAGGGCGACCTAAACATAAGAAAGAATATGAAGAGAAGTGTTTCCTTTGCATGGGCTAAGGTAATCTCAGCCCGTGGAGAGTGAGACCACGTGGTTCTATGAACACGCGCCTGTCCTCCAAACGGATCCCCGATTACTCGGAATTTGTGTGTCAAGAGGGTCAGGATAAAAGTTTGCCTTGGAAGGAAAGTTTCAGTAGGCAAGAAGTGCAAAACCGCCTGTGAGGCGTGTCCCCTAAGCTACTCGGTTTTGCACCAAAAATGCTGGATATTTTAAACAAGCATACCAAAAAATCCTACCCAGAAGATTTCCCCAGAAAGCGCACCCTATGAGCCATGCTCCTAAATGGTTTTCTTCTACAATCGATGCCCTAAAATAAAAACCTACACCCTTCATACCCACAAAGAACCGACAGAATATTGCATGCAGCTACAGGAACTATTCACCTATGCTACAGTGAAAATAAAATTTAAAGCATGCACAGTCAGAAAACTTACAAAGTATTTTGCTGTGGGGGAGATGAAGGGGTCGTCTGGGTTGGGGCCTCGATGGAGTAACTGGTACCAAAACCTCAAAGGAGCCCTTGCACCTGATCCTCTGGAATGCTGGGAACGATAACCGGGAGAAAAAGAGGGTTTCTTGATGGGAATTTAGAAAATTTTCAAATAAACGGGTGGCCCATGCGTAAGGTGGCCACCCCTTTTATATACGTGAAAGGCCATGTGAGGAGGGCCGTTTGATTGCCCTGATGTGGGATCCGAGGCTCTCCACTCGAAAGGCGAAACGACGGCTGAGTATAGGCTAGGCCATTTAATGCGGTTCTCGGAAGACGTACCGTCACCAACAACGATGCTCCACGTATTCGGCGCCTGTGTAATAGGTGGAATATGGAGGGTCCATGGAGAAGCTTAAAATCCCCCACTGTGGCCCCAGATGGTGTCATGTGCCACGAGCAGAGGCTTGGGGGGAAAATGTACGCCCTAATTTTCCACGGGCTATTAGCGAGATGAGATATGGAATAATAATATCAGCCACGTGGATACCACATGGCCGGAGCTGCTGTTGTCAGGTCCTACCTCTATAGCTCGAGGTAACCAAAGGTTTACCAAGATTATTTAAGGGCCGAGTCAGGAATATGAAGGCCGAAGGTCAGGATGGCATCCAGCTCGAGGCACGAGCTAGAGTTGGAAGCTATGACCCTTTATAAAGTCAACCACGCAATGTAAACGTGCATATATCAGATATCACGTGTCTGATATATCCCTGAATTATCGGACACGCAGCATGAACGTGCGTGTTCAGGCACCCACAACTGGGTTGGGCCGTGCGGCCCATTATCCCCCTTACCTATTGATTAGACCACACTTCATTTGTCAAGATTTAGGAATTAATCATGAATGTCACAGATGTGACATGATGGGTAAGAAGGTCACGGGATGACCCCCCTTACCAACTCCCAGGTGCCCTCTCCTATAAATATGGAGATCCTGGGAATTGCAAATGGTTGGATTCTATTGTATAACGAAATACCTTGTAAGAAATACCAGAAATATAGCAATAATATTGGCTGGTGGAGTAGAAGGATTTTAACCTTTGAACCACCTAAAAAACGTATTCGTGTCATCAGTCCATTTTAAGATCATTCATCTGTTTCGGTTCATTATTTAGCACTAATCCCTTTCTCTTATTTTCTTAATTACCTGTTGGCGAAGAACCGCATCAACAGAGACCATGTGACTAATTGTCATAACTCCCTCTCCCACTCACTAGTTTGGAAAAAGTGTGGTTTTCACAAAATTAATATTTTTTAATTTAGTTGTAAACATAAATTTAATTATTTTTACCAAATGATATTCTAATAATTACTAATCCAATTAAGCAAAATAAAATTAATAAATTGTGCCCGTAATTCTAATTTTAATTTTGCTTTAATTAAAAGAATATCATTTTTATTTTAATAAAACATTTTTCATTAAAATAATAAATTAAACAACTTTAATTTTGATTTACCATCTTAACTAATTAAGAATAAATTTATTATTATATGAATTATCATATATAAACATATAATAAAATATAGGACGTTCCTAATAACATGTTTCTACACGAATGTAATGCATGCTAATTGCATACTATGTGGGTATATGAATAGCATGTTATAATGCATGACAAAATATTTAACACTTTAATCATTTTCATACATTTATAATAAATAAATAAAAGCGGGTTGGTAACTTTTGGGTATTTCTAGAAAAAATTACAACACTTGCAAAATATACATGAAAATGTAACATAGACTAGCTAAGACTTAATGAAGAACACCTTGATCTCAAGCCTTAAGATGTAGTCTTATTGAGCCAATGCCACCCTTTTCCATATCCATTTTGAATTATACAACTTTTAATTATTTTAAACAACCTTTTAAAATAATTAAATTTTAGGTTTTAATATCCAAATAGTTTTTAAGGCCCAATTTGAATTTGGGTTATTTAATTCAAAAATAAAATTAAACAATTTAATTTTAATAAATTAAAAGTAAAAATAAAAATAATTTTGGATATTTTAATTAATACAATTTTAATTATGGAAGAGAATAATTAAAATATTTTCAATTAAGGAAAATAATCAAAACAATTTCAATTAAAGAAATTTCCAAATTAAAACCATTTTGATTTAATTTCAATTTTTTAATTAAATAAATAATTAAAACATTTTGGTAACTACACATTAGGGTTTGCATGACATAAACCCTAGGTGTGTCATCAAGAGCGGCGACGGCAAGGGGTCCCGACGGCATGGAGGAGCTCGGCTAGCCACGGTGGTGGCGAGCTCGCGAGTGGCAACGGTGGGGGGGACGGAGCCGTACGGACGGGGAAGGGGGCACCTCAGGGTTGGTGATGCCGTCTTGATTTTCGTGCCAAACTTCGTTGAATCCAATTACAACAATTTTATAATTTACATTTCGAAAAATAAAATTACAAAATTCCTACACCAGAAAAATTGGCTTACATTTTTCATCTAGAAATATTCAGAACAATTCCTAAACCCAAAATCACTATTATAAACAACCCTTAAGCATCTATCATCATCAATATAAACACCCATCTATTCAAATATATATCACATATAATATAAAAATGCACATAGTCCCACACAGTAGTTAACAATATGTAGGGATTAATGACTGCTCTTGATACCAATTGTTTGAAAAACAATCAGAGTGTGCAGGGA
The DNA here is from genome assembly GCF_963169125.1 of Humulus lupulus. NCBI lineage: Eukaryota > Viridiplantae > Streptophyta > Magnoliopsida > Rosales > Cannabaceae > Humulus > Humulus lupulus. The sequence goes on along the minus strand of NC_084798.1, from coordinate 81,727,014 downwards.
AATATCATGGTGGGCCTAGTTGATAAACAACAGCAAAAATTTCACCTCTCATATAAATAATTTATATGTTCAAGAATACATACAAGAACCATTAATATGTAATATCATTAATCATGCAACATATATATATATACATACTTATATATTATATACACATGTTCCCAGCCATATATATCTTTGAGTTCACAAAACAATTGTTCTTAGCCTGATCATTCTGACAAACCTTAATGCATGAATCAAAGGATCATATGACATATATTGGAGTTTATAGTAACCTCAGGATTAAGATCATCATGTATATGATCATCGTTTGATGTGTTTGATTAATACTACGAAATAATGTTTAAACAAGTATTAACAAATCATACCTGGTTCAGTTCTATATATCACTATATATAAAGTGCCTTCACTAAAGTGTCCTACTACACTAGTGACCCGGATCTAGGTCACTTTTATTCATAATACTAGAGAACCGTACTAATAGTAATTAATCTAAAGATTCCATAAGTTTATTTTACTGTGAACTGTTTAAGTTCGTTATCTCAATCTCGATCCTCTCATAACAATATGAGATTAAGACCACATAGATGAACTTTGAATTTTTTTGATATTTAATTAATATTGTCAGCATAATATCACACCTAGTCTATATATAATTATTCAATTCAATTATTTATTTCATTTAAAACATTTGTCAACTACAATTGCTTTAAGGACATTATTCCCAACATTTTCCAGAAGATCTACCAAGATTACCTTCGAGTAGGGAAATTGAGTTGGCACCAGAGGCGACACTAATCTCGAAAGCTCCCTATAGAATAGTGCCTACCAAGTTAAAGGAGTTAAAGATAAAACTGCATGAGCTATTAGACAAGGGTTTCATCTGACCAAGCTATTCGCCTTGGGATGTACCAGTGCTTTTTGTCAAGAAGAAGGACGAGAGCATGAGGATGTGCATCGACTATCAAGAGCTAACACAAAATGATGATCAAGAACAATTATCCTTTGCCTCGAATAGACGATCTTTTTTTATCAACTACAAGGATCTACAGTGTTCTCAAAGAAAGATTTGCGGTCAGGATATCATCAGCTAAGATTACGAGAATAAGATATCCCAAAGATGACTTTTCGGACTAGATATGGACACTACAAGTTCTTAGTGATTTCTTTTGGATTAACGAATGCACTAGCCGCGTTCATGGATCTTATGAACCGAGTATTTAAGGACTACTTGGATAAATTCGTAGTGGTATTCATAGATGACATTGATCTACTCAAAGACAAAATACAAGCATGAAGAGCACATGCGATTGACGTTTGAACGACTCAAAAATCATCAACTATATGCTTAGTTTAAGAAATGTGAATTTTGGCTAAAGGGGTTGGCATTTCTAGTACACATTGTGTCTAAAAATGGCATAGAAGTAAATCCAGCCAAGATAGAAACAGTGAAGGACTGGCCCAAACCGAAGAGTGCCACTGAGGTAAGGAGTTTTCTGGGCTTGGCGGGATACTATAGACGATTTGTTGAAGGGTTCTCCAAAATAGCTACACCCTTAAAAAATTCAACAAGGAAGCAGTAGAAGTTCACATGGACAGAGAAGTGTGAAGAAGTTTTCAAACATTAAAAGATAAGATCATATCAGCCCCAGTTCTATGTGTCCTGAATGATAATGACAAGTTTGTAGTATGATGCGATGTGTCAAAGCAAGGACTTGGATGTGTTTTGATGCAAAGACGAAAGGGTGGTCGCATATCCCTTGAGACAGCTAAAGGAGTACGAGTTGTGATACCCGACCCATGACTTGGAATTAGCAGCTGATTTTTTCGCTCTTAAAATTTGGAGGCACTATTTGTACGGAGAAAAGTGAAAAATCTATACGGACCACAGGAGTTCAAAGTAATTCTTTACGCAAAAGGAGCTCAATATGAGGGAATAAAGGTGGCTGGAGCTTGTTAAGGACTATGATTGTGAGATTTTGTATCATCTGGGAAAGGGTAATGTCGTGGAAGATGCACTTAGTAGACGGGGTTATGGAAGCGTATCGACACTTAGGGGGATAGCAAAACTCTTACAAAATGATATAAAGAAGTCCAGAATTGAATAAATAATTGGACAACTAGCTGACCTCACGATCAAATCAAAACTGATGGAGGAAATTAAGGAGAAATAGCAAGAGGATGAGTTTCTTCTTAAGAAGAGGGAAGCAATACGATATAGAAACCAAGTGTGTGCCAGACAAATGTGAATTAAGATATAGTATTATGCAAGAAGCACGTACCACTCCGTATTCACTTCATACGAGGTCGACCAAGATGTACAACGATGTCAAGACAATGTATTGGTTGTCGGTAATGAAGAAGGACATAGCAGAATTTGTAGCAAAATGCCTTACATGTCAACAAGTTAAGGCCGAACATCATACACTCGCTGGAACATTACAACCGTTAAAGATTGCCAAATGGAAATGGGAAGATATATCAATGGACTTTGTGGCGGGATTACCAAAGACCACCAAGTAGCATGACTCTGTGTGGGTGATTGTAGACAGACTTACAAAATCCGCTCACTTCTTGCCAGTAAGAATAGTTTATAATGCAAAGAAATACGCAGAGCTTTACGTGGCATGGATAGTAAGACTACATGGAGTTCCAAAGATGATAGTCTCTGATAGAGGATCGATTTTTACCTCAAAGTTATGGGAAAGTCTATAGCGTGCAATGGGCACTATGCTAAAGTTAGGTACAAAATTTCTCCCTCAAACTGATGGTCAGTCAGAACGCACCATACAAATATTAGAAGATATGCTGAGGGCATGTGCACTAGACTTCTTAGGATCATTGAGCAAGTATCTTCCATTCATAGAATTCTCTTACAACAACAGTTATCAGGCGACGATAGGCATGACACCTTATGAGATGCTATATAGACGGAAGTGCGGATCACCGCTTCATTGGGACGAGGTTGGTGAAAGATGATACTTAGGACCTGAGGTAGTAAGAGAAGCAACATAAGTGGTAGAAAAGATAAGAATGTTTGCCGCTCAAAGTCGCCAGAAGAGCTATGTCGATGCTAAGAGGCGAAACATTGAGTTTTTAGTAGGAGATAAAGTCTTCTCAAAGTATCTCTGATGAAGGGGATTATGCGTTTCAGAAAAAGGAAAGTTAAGACCGAGGTTTATAGGTCCTTTTGAGATATTGGCCAAAGTAGGGCAAGTAGCATATCGGTTGGCTTTATCGCCATCATTAGCTGAAACACATAATATTTTCCACATATCTATGTTGAGAAAGTATGTATCAAATCCATCCCATGTGCTCGATTACAAGGATCTAGAGTTGAAACAAGATTTCAGTTATGGAGAACGAGCAGTACGTGTTCTAGAGCGGGGAACTGAGTTAAGGTCCAAAAGTATCCCCATAGTTAAAATCTTGTGGAGCAATATCACTGAAAGAGAGGCAACATGGGAATTGGAGGAAGATATGAGGGAGCAGTATCCCAAGATTTTTAGTATGAAATATTTTGAGGATGAAATTTCCTTTAAGGGGGGAAGATTGTACAACCTGAGTTTTGTTTAGCTATTATTCAGTTATTAATTTTCATGATATCAGTAGCCTTCTTTGTGGAAAAAGGGGTGATTGCATAATAATAAATTAATTATGGTATTATTAAGAATTGTTATGATAATGGATCGAGTCTACACGAAGCCCAATAAGATTTTTGGCTTAGTAAATTCGAAATCAGCCTAGAGAATTAGAGTTTGTTATTAATTATGGTTGGTTAAGATATTTGTGGATTAAGTTGTTATATTATCTCTATGGTTATTAGTTATGGTTGGTTGTATATTAGGATATTATTTTATGGTTAGTTAAGATATTTGTGGATTAAGTTGTTATTTTATTGTGAATTAGATAATTAAATAGAATTTTCGTAACTATAGGGTACTGTAACTTAGGATCTATTTTTGACCCAGTTATATTATGATTTTAGAAAACTAGTATTTCTAAAAAGTTGTAGATAATTGAATTAGGTTTCCAACGGTATAAAGATTATCTAAATCATACTTATACATCTCTAGTTATGTTAATTTTACTATAGATGAGTCTAGAGTTACGAGATTTATGGGAAATGTAATTTTCTATCTCTATAATTTTAGAGAGAGAGAAGGAGATGATGTGGAAGAGAGAGAGAGAGAGAGAGAGAGAGAGAAAGAGAAGGTAGTTAGAGGTTGGGAGATTCTATCCTATGTAGTTTTATAGTTAGATTATTCCTCAATTATTTAATAAAATTATTAATAAGATAATGTAGAGATATTCTCTCTAGAAGTTAGGATTCTATTTTATTTAAATTTCAAATTTGAGAGTAGTTGGAGTAGAATTAGGAGAGAGGTTGAGACTCTAACCCTATAAATAGACCTTTTATGCTCTTCCTTTTCTCACAACTTCGAAATAGCTCTCAAACTCTTGGTGTTATTACTAGAGATATGCATTGTTGTGAAGGCTTGAGATTTTGAAGTATTGATCTTTTGGTTCTAGGTGAAGGTATTACTTTGTTGACGTTGTTTTTCACCAACAGTAGATTAAGAAATCGAATAGGGAGATTAGTGCTAAATCATAAACCGAAATGAAATAATGGAAACCTTCTCGTACACACAACTTTTATGTGGTTCAATGGTTAAAATCCACCTAGTCCACGAGACAATATTATTACTCCCCTCTCTCAATTTCTGCAGAGTTTTGGTAATACAAAACAGTCATCCCCTTCCCTGTCCACTATCATCGGTATATATAGGGGAATTTCCTCAACAAGTTTCGGTAACCGCGTGAATAAATAAGGTATACATTTAATAAAGATTATTCCCATTTACATTGGGCATGCACAATTGTTATCCTCAGGGGCGATCTGATGATAACATGTGTATCGTGATGTCAAGCCCCCAAACTCGAGCTGTTTGCATCACTGTTAGCCAGATATTTTACTTGGCTATTTTTTCGCATATTCATCTGCCAACTGTAGCCGAGCTAAGTAATTGAACTCGTACTAATTTTAGGGTACAACATCCCCCCCCCCCCCCCCCCCCAAGCTCCTGCTCGTGCTTGGTGTCGTCACTTTCTGACATGCACAATACGGGCTTTTAGGCTTCATGTAAAATCGTGCATGCCCACTTCTCGAGTACTGGACACGTGGCTTCCTGCAATTGCCGTTCGTTCAGGTTTCGAGGACTATGACAAATGTCCTATCAACTTTATGAGATTTTCCCAATGTCGTTTAGGATACGTTTGTTTGTAAATAGGTGATAGGATTCGGTTTAGGCTAAATGAACAATATTAGGCTTATTTAGAAACAAGGTTTTTATAAAACTTGGCAAACTTTCTGGGTTTTTCAAAGAAAATTCTAATGGGAAATAGGTTTGAATACTTGTTTGGGGTGTAGAAGCTGAAGGGGTTTTAGGTTTGATCCTAGGTAGCTTATAGGTTACGATTCCTCAGGCGGTTTTGCATTAAACCGCTTTCAATAGGAAATTAGTGGTTTAGACGGATCTAACACACGAATCCCGAAGTATCAGGGAATTTTAAGAAATCGAAGCGCGTGGCCTAGGACCATGCGTGGGATCATGCAGTTAGGCTAGGACACAACTTTGCTCGTATAACTTGTCAAATCCCGAAAGTAAACTGTGACGCCCCACGTCACTATGGCTACTCTCTAGAATGACGACTGGCCCTACAAACCAACACGAGTTTTTTCAGCGTGCTTTGTCCTCACTCACATGCTTCCTAGGAAAACTTCCCAGGAGGTCACCCATCCCTAGATTACCCCAGGTCAAGCACGCTTAACTTTGGAGTTCTCAAGTGATGGGCTACCGAAAAGAAGATGCATCTTGTTGATATAGGTAGTACCAATCAATCCATTTAAGCCCTCTTCAACTGTGTAGTCCCATACCTACACAGTCTTAGAATCATCACACTTGAACTTCCCCAGGTGGTGTGGGATTGCACAGCTTACCCGGTCTTTCCCCTTACGGATCACAGGATTATGACTGTCACATAAACCACTTAAATCTTTGGTGTTCCATACCTCCACAACTGTATCTAGAAATCATCTTAGGTCACCTACTAATAGGTTGCTTTGTCGTCAAACAATCTAAATTATGGCACCAGCCAAGAAGAACACCGCGAGCTCCTCTGCCCAGAACATAGATAAGGGCAAGTAGGTCGCCTTTGACTTTCCCATCCCTCATTTTGGAGAGAAATCATTGTCGACCTCGATGCATTCTTCGAGGCCGAGCACACAGTCTCTCGGATAACAACTCAGGGAAAAGCTAACAAGATCATCTTGAATCATAGGATAGAGATGGGATCCGAAGGCCTTATTGCCCGACCTGTGCTGGAGGGAGAGAAGAGCTGCGCTTCTCTCCAAGATGACTACGGGGATTGGAGTGATGAGCACTTGAAGGTCAGTGCCTTCCTCCCATTGGACCAGTATTTCATAGACTTTCTGAACTACGTCAAACTGGCTCCATTCTAGCTCCCCCCAAACTCATACAGGCTTTTGGCGGGGTTAAAGTATTTGTTTCTGAGGCACGAGTGGGAGGTTCCCACTCCGACAGAAATCATGTACTTCTTCTGCCTCAAGGCCAGTCCCGAACAGAAGGGGCGAGGTGATGGTTTTTACTACCTCACTCATTTCCCCAACTCTATCTCTGTCATCGACCTCCCCAACCACCCAAATGACTATTAAGATTTGTTCTTTATGTCAAATGGGTTCAAGAACTACAACCATCAATACTTCAACTGTCCTCGTAATTCTTCTATCTTTATGAATTTAACACATGAACTTTTTATCACTTATGAACTATATATTTTTTTTGTTTAAGGATTTTGACTGAGTTCGTTCTTTGTGGAGCTATATTCGTGAGGACAGAGCGGTTTGTGACCCTTGGGGACCAGTACAAGGGAGAAAGAATATCATCAGATTGTGAATGATGCCACCATGATGGCTTGCAACCTAATAAGCAGGGGCTAGATGCTAGCTCTGATGACCTGAGCTCCTCTTCCGATCATCCTCGGGCTCCCTCCTCCCTAAGAGGCCTTGCCAGCCAATGAAGACATCGAGGAGGAAGAAGATGTGGCACCACTGGTGCGCAAAAGGCGAGCTCCTGAAGATAATCAGGAGCCCGATCCAGAGTGAGTTGTGTCTGGGGCAGCAGCCGGCCCCTCTAGGCAAGGTAACCCATACCCCTACAGAGAGTTAGATCGGGCTGCTGCCCGTTATAGGCTAATTCGATTCATCCCTAATCAGCTCGTTAGTTGCCACCCTACTGACCCGGACCTAAACACAACCCTCCTCTAGTGTGTGGACCATTTGGTTGTACACTATGACCACATCTATTCCAAAGGTACCATCATAGTTGACAATACTCTCCACTTTAGGTCCACCATTTTTTAGGACTATGGGACAAATCGTAGGTCCTAGCCTTCCTTGTGTCAGGGTGCATATGCCCCTGGTTTTAGGCAGTACGTAGATGAGTCCAGTCCCAAGGAAGGACCTGAACCCCCTAGCATGCAGGAGGTCATAATTTTAAGTTCTCCCCTACCTCCGTTAATCCAAGAGTTAGAGGTTGTGCCTAGCCCGATCAATAGCCCCGAGCTAATCATAATAAATTGCTCCCCTAGCCCGGAGGGTAGTGTTCTAGCTTTTCTTCTTGTGTTTATAATACTTTTGAATAATTACTTCATTAAACTAAATCCCATGCTCGCTCTTTTTCAGGTGAAGAGATGGAGCTGCCAGAAGCCCCGGATTTGAGGGGTGCTTTTAAGGCTGGCGGTACCGGAGTTGGTCCCATGGTGAAGAGGCCCAGGGTGACGAAGAAAACAACTTCTAAGACTGGGGGTATCACTGAGCCTCCGACTAAAGGCAAGGGTCCCAGCTCCACCTGGGAGCAGCCACGAAAGAAACTTCCCTTAGCTCTGGTAACAACGGTCACAGTTCAACAAGCTCCTCCTCCTCCTCCTCGACACATACCTCCCTCGAATCCTCATGTGATCCAAGGGAAGGCTCCTACTATCCAGATCCCAGTCAAGCCACTCAACCTGGACAAGATCCCTGAGCCTTTTCGGGGTATTGTGTATGAGACGGCAAGCCACATGGTCGGCCACGCCTACAATGCCCACGTCAGAGACTTAAGGCTATAGAGGAGCGGACTCCTAAGGACGTCCTCGAATTTTCCATGGGGATGAACCTCATTGTGAGTCCCTCTCCTAACTTTTTCTTTTTCTTTAGTTAGTTTTTTTTATAAACTATTCCTGACTTGCTTCATTCTTCTGCAGTCTGTCCTAGCCCAATTTCGAGGAATAGCTCGAGTTAAAGTCAGGGACGAGGAGTTCTGAGCTGCCCTGGGCGCCACTCAAGAGAGCGAACAGGCTGCCAAAGCAGCCTTGGTTTCTTCTTAGGAGGGTGAGCGATCTGAAAAAGCCTCCATGTCTGCCTCCCAGGATCAAGTCGAGGAGGTAAGTCGTCGCATGTAGCTTTAGGCCGAAAATGAAGAACTCAAGAAGAATCTGATCGAGGCCGAGGCTAAGGCCAAGGAAGAAGCTGCAGAGTCATCGAGTCAAATGGAGAAGATGCTTTACCATTGCTGGACCTTCAACCAGGACAATAAGTTCTCTTTCATGCTGCCTGAGCTCTGGGACCCATATCTTGCTCAGTTCAAGATTCGGTTCTCACAGGAACCATCAGAGACTAGCGAAACTTCTGTAGCTGCTGAGGGGGATGGCAAGGAGGTGACTTCTCTAGAGTGAGCTGACGGAGCTCAGTCACTTTTATTTTCACCCTTAATTATTATTATTTTTTAAAGCTTTTGTAACAGTCCTTTGGGACCAAAACAATTGCCTCTGGGCTTAGGTCGAGGTTTTTCCTCCTCGAGATGACAATATATTTTTTAATACACATCTAACTTATGATCTATTTGTGATTCCCTTAGTCCATTATTTTCTCATGCTTATGAATCCTTAGATTCTTGTACATTCGAAATCTTAGGGGTTGACTTATAGACCGAGATAGACTTTATAGATATCTTAGTTGTATCCAAGATTTTTCTCACTTATTAGCGCCATACCTGTTAAGAATCAGGCCTCAGACTTGGTTATGTCCAGGGTTTTTTTTATATAAGCTTAATAGCATTGTACCTGTTAGGAATCAGGCATCGAACCTAGTTATATCTAGGGTTTTGGTGATTTCTCAAACTTAGTTCGCGTTCGGTTTATTGAAGATTCAAGCTTTAAAAAGTTGTTGAATAATCAATTTCTTCAAACTCTAAGTTTTTAATCCTTATCCGAATAAGTTTAATTCTCTCTCTCTTAGGAATTCTCCTCGGAAATGTGCCCCCCAAGCAACCAGAACGTATAAGTGTTCTTGGTTGCTTTTACAAAGTGAGTTCGTGATAACAAAATAATAAAATTGGTTATTTAATAATCCAACTGTTATTAAACTGAAATGACTTTTATAAATAAGCCTTACATAAATGGTAACTCTAAAAACATTAAAGACAACAAAACTATTGATAATACTTTTTTAAGTCATGGGCATTCCAAGTCCGTGGTATTATTTCCCCACTTAGCTGGGCCAGCTTGAAAGTTCCTTCGCGTAGGACCTCTACAATCTAATATGGTCCTTCCCAGTTCAGCCCTAACATCTCATCTTTGGGATCTTTTTTTTCCAAATAGACCCTTCGAAGAACGAGATTTCCTAATCCGAGTCTACGTCCATTAACTTTTGAATTGAAAAATCGAGTGATCTTCTGCTGATAATAGGCTAGTTGTAATTGCGATGCCTCTCATTTTTCTTCGATCAGATCGAGGGACGCACTAAGTAGCTCGTGGTTATGATCTATGTCAAATTTCTTTTGTCTATGGGTTGTTACCATTGTCTCAATTGGGAGCATAGCATTGCTTCCAAAGGTTAGGGAAAAAGGGGTATGTCCCAATGAAGTTCTATGTGAGGTCTGATAGGCCCAGAGTACTTGTGGAAGCTACTTGGGCCACAATCCCTTAGCCTCATACAGCCTCGACCTACCCATTGGCTTGTGGGTATGCTACCAACGAGAAACTCTTGGCTATGCCATATTTTTCAATAAAGTTTATGAAGAGATCACTATCGAACTGAGTTTCATCGTCTGACACGATCTTTTTAGGGAGTCCAAATCGGCATATGATATTCTTCAAAATGAAATCTAGGACTCTATTCGAGGTGATGGTTGCCAAAGGTTTATCCTCTACCCACTTTGTGAAATAATCGATTGCAACTACTGTATAACAAACACCTCCTTTTCCCATTGGCAGGGAAACTATTAAGTCAATTCCCCATGTTGCAAATGGCCAAGGGGATGAGATCATGGTTAGCTTGACTAGAGTAGCTCAGGCAACTACGGTGAAACGCTGGCATTTATCGCACTTTTGTACATACTAGATCGAGTCCTTTGCTAAAGTGTGCCAAAAATAGCCCTGTCTCAGTAGCTTTAGAGCTAGGTTTTTCCCCCAGCATGATCTCCACGGAAGCCTTCATATATTTCTTGTAAAATAGTTTGTGCTTCCTTATGCAGAACACATCGCAAGAGGGGCAATGAATTCCTTCACCGATATAGGTTTCCCTCAACAATAACATACCGTGGAGCTTGATACACCAGATTTCTATCGTCCTTCCTATCATCACGTAGCCTTCCGGTCATGAGGTACTCCACTATGGGAGTCATTCAGGTTGGTTTTATGTCAATCATTCCGACCTCCACCGTTTCTACCGTTATAATCGTGATTTCCAAGAACTCCACCGGAACTACATTCAATATATTTGCCTTATTGGTGGTAGCGAGTCAAGCCAGAGCATCAGCATTGGAATTCTGCTCACGGGGTACCTGCTCAACAGAGCTAAACTCAAACTCAGACAACTCGCCATTTACCTTAGTCAGGTAGGCCGCCATTGGTATTCTCCCAATATTTGATTGACTACGAGCTGAGAATCACTATAACATTGGATGGCTTTTGCCTTCAGTTTTTTCGCCACCCTTAGCCCTGCCAATGAGGCCTCATACTCCGCTTCGTTGTTGGATGCTTCAAACCCAAACCTGAGAGCTGTATAGAACTGATGTACTTCAGGTGAGATTAAGAGAATCCTAGCTCCCTATCCATTTTCGTTAGATGATCCATCAATGAAGATTTTCCATAATTCTTGCTCGGGCTCCCTTATCAGCTCGTCCTGAAAGCTTGTGCACTCGGCAACAAAATCAGCAAGGGCTTGGCTCTTGATTGCAGATCATGGCTTGAACAGTATTTCAAATTGGCTAAGTTTGATGGCCCATTTTAATAGATGCCCCGACGTTTCAGTTTTTTGTAAAACCTACCTTAAAGGTTGGTCGGTTAAGACGTGAATAGAATGGGACTATAAGTATTGCCTGAGCTTCCTTGAAGCCAAAATGAGGCAGAATACAAGCTTTTCTATCAACGAGTACCGTGATTCAACTCCGAGAAGCCTCTTACTTATAAAATATACGAGTTTCTGCGCCCTGTTTTCTTCTCGAACTAATACGGCACTGACTACATTTTCTATCACGACCAGGTAAAGAAACAGACACTCTCCAGAAGTCGGTTTTGATAGTACGGGGGGTTCAGCTTGATGCAATTTTAGGTTGCAAATGCCTGTTTGTATTCTTCGGTCCATTCAAATTTCTTGTTTCCTCTGAGCAAGTTGTAGAATGGTAGACACTTGTCAGTTGATTTTGAAATGAAGTAGTTTAGAGCAGCCACCTTTCTAGTTAGGGTTTGTACTTCCTTACGTGACCTGGGCAAAGGAATTTCTAACAATGACTTGATTTTTTCTGGATTCGCCTCTATCCCCCTTGTGTTTACTATAAACCATAGAAACTTTCTCGACGCAACTCCGAAAGTGCACTTCTGGGGATTCAACTTCATGTCGTACTTCCTCAATATGCCAAAACATTCTTCCAGGATAGATACATGGTTATTAGAAATTTTTGACTTGACGAGCATATCGTCGATATACACCTCCATGTTTCTCCCGATCTGGTTAGCGAACATTTTGTTGACCGATCGTTGGTATGTAGCTTCAGCATTTTTAGCCCGAATGGCATAACTTTGTAGAAATTTACGTTATGCTCGGTCATGAAGCTGGTATGCTCTTCGTCTGTGGGGTTCATCACGATCTGGTTATAGTCAAAATACATGTCCTTAACAGACATGAGCTCATGACCGGCCGTGGTATCTACCAACTGATCATCTCTTGGTACTGGGAAACAATCCTTGGGACAAGCCTTGTTGAGGTTGGAGAAATCAATACAAGTTCTCCACTTCCCATTTGGCTTCAGGACCAGCACGGGGTTAGCAACCCAGATCAAGTATTTTGCTTCCCTGATGAACCTGCTTCTAACGCTTTAGCTCGTACTGTCCCCAAGAGCCTTCATTTTTGGGACTTTGCAGGCGCATTCTTGTCCATGTTTAAAGTATGCATTATTACACTCATAATGATTCCCACCATATCCTCATGCGACCAGGTGAAAACATCTAGGTTCTTCCTTAGAAACTCGACCATCTCCTTCTTCCTTTCGACCTCAAGATTTTCCCCAATTTTGAAAAATCTTGAAGGTTCTTCGGGATCGATGTTTATTTCCTCGATCTCTTCTATTGCCTTAAGTTCAGATCTGTCTTTGCCTACCCGTGGATCATTCTCGTCCCGTTGGGTGACCTCATTGTTTCCTTCTCAAGGTTCTTCCATCCTATGGGTAACTTCTATTTCCCGAGACTCCTCATCTCCTTCACCTATAACCATCACCTGTTGCTCGGGTTATGATTTTCCCTTCATAGCAATGCTGTTGCATTCTTTGGCAGTGAGCTAGTCTTCTTAATGTAAAAATTCCCGAGGTCGAGGGGAACTTCATTCTCAGGTGTCGGATCAATGGTGTCGGATTGATGTGATGACTTCAAAAGCCATCAGCGTGGGTCGTCCCAAAATTGCGTTATATGTGGCCAGACAATCGATTACCACGAACTCAAGTATTTTGGAGACAATTCGTGACTCTTCTCCTAATGTAACCACCAGTCCAATCATTCCTATGGCTGTTGTTCCTTCACCTGAAACTCGTACATAGTCATTGAGGTCGCCTTCAAATTGGTTATAAACAACCCCATCTTTTCTAGGGTGGACGTGAAGAGAACATTTACTGAACCTCCATTATCCACTAGTATTCTCAGTAACCCTCCGGTTAGCGAGTTACGCGGTTACCACCAGCGGGTCATTATGTGCAAATTGAACGTGGCTAGCATCCTCTTCCGTGAAAATGATTGGTTGTTTTTCCAATCGTTGTTGTTTTGATAACTGCTACTCTGGGGAAAACTATACACCATTATAGGTTTTCAACTCATTAATATACCTCTTTTGTGCCTCACTGCTCGTGCCCGCCAAATGAGGTCCTTTGGCTATAGTAGTTATATCTCCTCCTACTATCGGGGGAGGATCGACCTGGTTCATTTGAGCTCCAGGTTGACCTGTCGTGGCTTCTTGAGATGGCTAAGGATTTTTCTCGACCGGTTGATTGGGGACTACCCGATTTCATGCATACTGAGCTAGTGGACCAGTCCGAATGAGAGTTTCAATTTCATCCTTCAGATGTCGGCAATCATCGGTGTAATGACTGATGTCATTATGGAATCGACAAAACTTTGAAGGATCTCTCTTCACCCTCTGATACCTTAAAGATTATGACTTCTTCCACGGGAGGCGATTCGAATTAGCCAGCAAGATATGTTTCCGGGTGTCTGTTAGGTCGGTGTAGGTGGCATAAACAGGCTTGAATTTATCCACAGACTTGTTCCTCTTCATCCCGTTCTAGTCACCCTCACCATTTCCCTTCTTCTTGTAATTTCTCGCTTGGTTATTCTGGGTAACAGGCTGAGTCGTAGCTGCAACATCTGCCACCACTCCAGCAAGTTGGATAGGGGCCTGGCTGGTTCTTGCGGCAACAAATCGTGCCTCTTCTAGGTTTATCCACTCTTGAGCTCGGGCCAAAAATCCGTCTACACTTTTAACTCCTTTTTGTTGGAGTTCTTTCCATAGGTTGACTCCCACCAGGATTCCTGTCCTCATTGCCATAAGTTTGCAGCTTTCATCAGCATCTCTAGCTTATGCTGCAACATTGGCGAATCTGCTACGATATGCCATCAGTGATTCACCAGGTTGTTGCTTTATGTTAGCCAATGAGTCAGCCTCTACACGAGCTTCCTGTGAAGCTCAAAATTCTCTCTTAAACTCGGAAGAAAATTTCTTCCACGAGCTTATCGAATGCTTCTTGTATTGTTTTACCCACTTTCTAGCAGGTCTGACCAGAGTCGCGGGGAACAGGATACACCTTAGGTCGATCTTGACATTGTGGGCCATCATGTAACGCCCTACTTCCTTAGAGCCGTTACTAAGTGAGTTTAAAAACGTGCTTTCCACTCGCTAATCGATGTTTTAGGTCAAATAGTGTAATTAAGCCATAAACAGAGGAAAAACTTTAGAAATAACAATTTCCATAGAAAATCATAAAAGTTTTACTCTTGGGATCCCAAAATACAGTTTAGAAATATTTACAACATATAAACTGAACCAAGTCGACTAAACGACAAAATCTAGGTTTATTTACAAATATCTCCTAAAATTCTCTGGCTGTGGCAGCCAGGCTGGCCCAACATGTACACGCCGCCTCGTGCCTGCTATACTCATGGTTGGTTGGCCTTCTCTTTACCCTTACCTGCACCACAGAGCATATGTGAGCCGAAGCCTAGCAAGAAAACCCACAAACAGATAACATATGTAACATATATAACAAGCATATAAACAGGCCACCAATGGGCTAAACACATACGGCCTGGTCGTCCCAGGCGTTTACCAGGCCCTGGATTCGCGGACCACGCTGTGAGGATATCCCAGATATCCTTTTAGGGACTCGCCCTAGCAACTCACACTCCACGTGCTCAACGCTACTCCCGGCCCCTTGCCGTTCTCGGCCTTGCACTCAACGTGCCCAACGCCATTCCCGGCCCTTCGCCGTTCTTGGCCTACACCGTTGCCGGCTCTTGCCGATCATTCACATGATAACATACATAGCATAACAAACAAGTATAGAATTCTAACATATTCAGTTAAAGGGCTACGCCCCGTAGTTCAAACACATTGGGCTCAGCCCTGTATACCAGTTCTATTCAAACATGTTGGGCTCAGCCCTGCATACAAGCTCTATGGGAACAAGGGTTTTCTTACCTGAGTTCCGAGCTCACCAAGCACCGATGTCCCGAGCACAGTCCTCTAACTTGAGCCTCGCCGAAACCCTAGTCACAACACATTAACAATATCCATCCATCAAGTTCTAATCCAATAAATAACTTTAAACCATAACCCTAACCTCTAGGACCTTGAATTCTATCAATCCGGATGATAAAATCCATCCCGAGCCTTAACCATTGAATTCCCAAGCCTAAACACCCTTAAAAATGCAGACTAGCACTAAGAGCCGTGGCCCCACCCTCAAGAGCCGCGACTAGCCTCAAAACAGAGGCTGGCACACCCCTGCAACACACACGGCCCGCGACGCGCATGAACTCCTCGGCCACACTCGGCTGCGCGCGCACACGGGCCGTGGTGCGCTCCTCTTAGGGCCGCGGCCCTCACCACCGAACCCAGATTTTCTCACCATCTTTCTACCCCTCTCCTCAAGCCAATTCACCCAAAACTTGGCTAACAATCGTAGATAACCAACACAATTATTTCAGCTCAATAACAGCACCAAAACCCCATTAAAATCTACTCCATAACTCAGCTAAGACACTCAAGACAGATCAAACTTAACCAACATGCAAACTCTATCAAACCAGCAGCAAATCTAAACATAGTCTCTATAATTAAGGTTTACCCTTGCTGGATAAAGCTTCAGAACTAGTTCCCTATGCTCCAATCTTCAAGCTTCAAACTCCCTTAAATCCCCCAGCTGCAATCCCTTAGCTTTAAGTTAGTTCCCCCCAAGTTTTCTTTTGAATTTTCCTTAGAGAGTGCAAGAGAGAAAAAGATGAAAGCTATCTCAGCTGTGAAAGAATGTGTATGTCAGTTTCTCCAAGTTTCCCAACTATTCCTCTACTTTGTTTTATTTAACTTAATCTATGTGGTTACCTCAAAGCTCGGGGTACCAAAACGTCCCCGAGGGCAAAATGGTAAATTTCCCCAATATTCCCTCCTAGACATTCTATCCTCAAATATATCTCCAAATATTTATTTTCATGTCCCGATAATCCCATAACACACCTAGTACCCAAATTACTCCTCGACTCGCCCCTAGTTGGAATCTCAACCCCGTTGTGACTCTCTGGCTAACCGCTGCCCAGGACTGTCTCGGATTGTGCTGAACAGACATATCACATATATATAACATTTATCACACTTATGCCCCTAATATCCAGACGGGGCCCACATGCACATTTAACTCAATTAAACATGCACCATTATCATATATACACATAAATCCACATATTAACATATTAAGTCACTTATTGCCCTCCAGGCACACTAATCAAGGTCCTAAGCCCGATTAGCAAATTCGGGTCGTTACATATCATCATTGTGTTGAACATCCTGAGGTGATCAGATGGATCTGTATTTCCGTCAAACGTCGGCATGTTCGGCATCCTAAAGCCAATAAGATACGTACTTGCGACAATGTTTAGAGCAAAAGGTTCGAGCTCTTCATCTGAGTTGCAATCATCCACTCTCTTTCCAGATAAGAGCCTCTTCATATGTTCCTTCATAAAGGTCAGTCGCTCAAGGATTAAGTCCTTGGTCTCTAGGTTAGCTGGGGGCTGTTCAGCAGCTCCCATCGCTCCAAGTCCGAGCTTCGTTAGGTGGAACATTCCCATTGTCACGTATGATAGAGTACCTCCCTCATGTCGAGTATAACTAACATCCTCATTCCTAGCTAGATACCTTCTTTGAGAGTTCAAATGATCTTGCAGGTCGGGTTGTGGATCATATTGCTTTCGAACCTGCCTCCATGCTAGCTCCCCGTCCAGTAACTTCCACTTACAAAACATACGGCCTGCGGTTAAGATCGAGGACCTGGATTTTCAACACATGCCCATGGGGCGTAAGTATCTACTGATGGGGGAAGATTTCTCTTACTGTTCCCACTTGCTGAAGCATCTCGTTGTGGGCGAGGTGGTGTAGGATGTCTAACTGGTAATGGCAGATGCCTTATTGGTGAGGTTATTCTCATTCCATCAGGACGAACTAATTTAGCCCACCTCGAATCTACTCAATTGTCCCTAGTTCTCTATGCCCGGGGTTCTGGTCTTGGCACAGAAGGATTCGCTGGAGCACTTTGCCCCCGTTAACTTGTCCCGGCCCGCCCTGGTGGGTTGTTACAGGCACTCCTGGGAATCTGCGAAGAAGGCACGGAGCTGGGGGTCGCAGTTCTGACTGACTGAATGACATGTTGGCGATGACTAGTGGGCTGAGCACTCTGGTGGTTTTTCTATAAACGCACAAAACTCGGAGTGGCGGTTCTGATAGAATGACTAGGTTTAGACCGGTTATTCCTGTGGGACTTATGAGACCCACTTTGCCTTTTATGAAATTAATGTCGATAGCAAGAGGGGGTAACCGAGCCAAGACCTCCTTGATTTTCCTGTTTGCCCTAGCGAGATGGGTTCTTAATTGAGCATTTTCCATCTCGACGGTAGTCAAATATCTTGGGTTAGGATTTGGTGGGAGTGATGCTGAACTCCTAGCATCGTACTGACCCACCGGTTGTTTTCCCAGACATTGTTGAACATCTGGGCCCCTCTCAGCGGGAACAACAGTATGATGGGCCTCCTTCCCACAAGGCTACTCCATCTTATTTTCATGCATCGATTGAGTGAGCACCATGATGAATGTTGACTAAAACTTGCGAAATGTTGGAAAACTTATACAGGATCTTTATTTATTTTCATGTAGATCTAATATTAAACAAATTAATATGAGATAACCTAGAGCATGTTTCTACAATTGAATTCAAAGAGAAACAACGATAAGAATACATACAGTATACGCAGCGGAATGAATGAGTCATTCTTTCAGTTTCTCTAACTCTTGTATCCTTTCTGTCATAGAGTATTATCAAGAAACTGAACTGATCTTCTATTTTCTTCACAGTCTTCCAAAGTATTCTTAGAATCACCTAGACTAGAGTGGGCAATTCTCAACACATGAAATAGATACAGAGAGAAGAAGAGAAGATAACAAAGAGACTTAGAAAATGACTTGTGTTTAGAGAGAATCTAAAACCTATCAGAAACTTTGAGTTGTGACTTGTCAAACTTGTGTTTTGACTTCTCTCTAAGCACTCCATTTATATACTCAATTAGGCCATTTAATTTAATTAAAAAAATCAATAAAATAATAGCCAATTAGAAGCCCTAGGTCGAAATTATCATGGGCTTTAGGCCCGTGAAATATATCATTTGATTATAAGCCCATTGGCCTTAAAATCAAGGCCTGTATTATTTTCTATTGATTTAATTAATTAAATAATTATTTAAATCCTTTATCAAATTAATTATTTATAATTTGAACCTTGATTTAAACTTATTTATTAATTTAGATACCAATTTATCTTAATTAATAAATTTTCCCTAATTTATCTTTTCTTCTCAAAATTACATAACTTTGTGAAACTATCCAAAATGGACCTAATCAACTTTGATAATTCTAATTGATAATTAAATCAATTAATTGAGACTATCTAGATTGTTTTATCCAAGGTACAATGGGGAGCATGGGCCTATAAAATCAAGCTCCAATAAGTTATCATAAATCTAAAAAATAAATTTACTAACTTATTAATTCTTCGTGGCTCCACTATAGACTCGGAATTGCACTCTTGAATTCATAGAATACTCTATAACAAATATATATACGCTATTAATTATCCATTGTTACAACCATAATTGTCACTCAATCCTCTATAGATGGTCTACAATGAGATGGGACTAAAATATCGCTTTACCCTTAAAAAATTTAGTTCCTTGTAAATGATATTTCAATAAACTAATTTAATTAATGAAATGAGATCTCTATCATTTAACACCTTAAACCAAACTAAAAGGAAACCATCATTTCAATTCTTCATCAGAAGCTATAGATGTTCATATCTATGATTAACACTCCCACTCAATTATACTACCGAGTTCCCAAGATGTAAGTATGGGCTAGTCCGTAGGGTAAGCTGGTAACGAACAAGTCAAAGAGCTCAAATAATACAATCAGTAAGAATACTAACCACTCACAATTGAGATTGAATTGACATATGGTCAACAATATTATATGACTAGAATAGATAATAACGGTATGTTTACTTATCTTATCAACTATCAATATCGGTCCAGTCCGATGTAACAAATACATCAGATCTTATCTACTTTGCTAATGTTCTCGAAAGAACATAATACCACAATGTGTAAGTAGATCATGTCATAGATTGGCAAGTCATTGTAAATCTTGTGCATTGACTAATCTTAGGACTAACTTATTTTGAACATATAATAATATTTATATTCCACTGTGATTACGTCACTATAAATACGACCAGCTATATGCTCGGGATTTAATAGATGTTTATATTAAACAAATAATCATGAAAATAAAACATGTGAGCAAAGTAATTGACCAAGTCAAAAAATGATTTCTATTCTTTTATTGATAATACAATGAGATTACAAAGAATTTGGGTTTTAATTAGGGCATAAAACCCCAACACGAAACACTAATTTCCTCTCAACGAAAGCACCAAACTATTCACACGGTTATTCACCAACAGTAGATTAAGAAATCGAATAGGGAGATTAGTGCTAAACAATAAACTGTAATGAAATAATGGAAACCCTCTCACACACACACAACTTTTACGTGGTTCAGTGGTTAAAATCCACTTAGTCCACGAGACAATATTATTACTCTCCTCTCTCAATTTCTGTAGAGGTTTGGTAATACAAAACAACTGTCCCCTTCCCTGTCCACTATCACTAGTATTTATAGGGAAATTTCCTCGACAGGTTTGGGTAACTGCGTGACTAAATAAGGTATACATTTAATACAGATTATTCCCATTTACATTGGGATATGATTTGACAACAAAATAGAATATACTCCTGCTATCTCGGATAATAAATTATAGATATGATATACAGCCTAGGCATTATTGAGCGTATAAGGAGCCTCCGAATCTCTTGAGATCCTTCAATATACATTCTATCCAGACTTCCATGAGCTGAATATCTCACCTGAGCTCGTGTTCAAAGATTTTCTGAACCCTAGCTCGTAGTAAGCTCAGAACGCCCAAAGTTGGATCTGGTCATTATAAGTCTCAAACTCAATTGTTATCCTAAGGGATGGTTCGATGATAACCTGTGTATCATGTTGTCAAGCCCCCAAACTCGAGTTGTTCACATCACTGTTAGCCAGATATTTTACTTGGCCATTTTTCCGCATATTCTTCTGCCAACTGTACCCGTGTTGAGTAATTGAACTCGTGCTAATTTTAGGGTACAACAAATTTTATGAGGTTTAGAATTCTTGGAAGTATAGTTTTATTATAAGTCTCTAATTTAAACCTTTTATGTCATATGTAAGGTTTGGGAGAGATCTATTAGCACAAGAAATCTCTTTTCTTCTCTTTCCACACTCAAGGTAACGAAAATTAGGTAGTTTAGTTTATGACCTAGTTTGTGATTTGTATGACCCTAACATTTCAAGTACAAAAAGAAGACAAGTGTGGCTGGACCTAAGGTGTTTAGAAATATATGACGGACCTAAGTGATGTCCGGTAGGCTCTATTACCAAAATTGTATGAAGGAAATATGTCCGGGGCTTAATTGCCACCCCTGTATAAGCACTTATCTTTTTCTTATACCTGTCTCGTTATTATGAGCTATTATGACCTATGATTATTACCTATGATTATGACCTCTTATGACCTATGGTTAAGATCTAGATTATATTTATGTTTTAGGGTTTTATGAACTTTTGTATGATTTATGATATGTCTGTTATAATTTCTTGTTATATGACTTTTGTTTGTGTTTTCCTTACGAGGCTTAGGAGCTCACTCCTTATGTTTTTATTCTGCAAACAATTGAGGTTAGAATTGCTGGTGGTGAGTGGGACCTAAGGAGCTTAGTTTTGAGTTCGTGGGGACCATATAGTCGAGGAATGATCAACGGGCCTATGATTTTAGTTTTGAAGCATTTTTTATAAGTATCTTTATTTTTTTAATATTTGAATGTTGCTCTTTAATTTTGTTACAAACCTTATTTTATTTTTGTAAAGACATAGGATCCCTTTGCTTATTATAATTTTCTACAATAAAGTAACAATATTTATGTTTATGAACCAACGTTGTGTTCTCAATAATATTATGAGAAATTAGGGCATTACAAAAATATAGGCTTTAGATCTTCCAGCAGCTATATGGCCCTCACGAATACACCGATAGCTATTCAGGTCCAACCTGCCACCGGCCATTCTATCATTTAATTACCTTGATCTGCACAAATATACTAGAAGGAGTGAGCTTCTAAGCCCAATAAGGAAAATGCATACAAAGAAACCATATAATCATACATATCATACAATGCATATCATCATAAATTCATACAAGATTTCATAATAACATTATTCTATCAAGATAACTAATTCATATAAAATCATAAAATATTCTAGTTCATAATCATACACTATTGGTCATATTCATATAGGTCATAATAGCTAATAACAAGTTAGGCAATAGAAAGATAAGTGCTTATAGAAGGTTGGCAATCAAGCCTCGAACATCACTTAGGTTCGTCATACAATTTTTGGCATCTGAGCCTACTGGACATCACTTAGGCCCATCATACAATTTTTGGCATCCGAGCCTACCGAACATCACTTAGGTCAAGCCACACTTATCTCCTTGTACCTGAAATGTTAGGGTCATACAATCACTTAAAATCATAATCTAAATCTATCTAATTTTCCTTACCTTGATAGTGGAGAAAAAAAGTATATAGATTGCTAGAAAACACTAGTGGATCACGTCCAAACCATATACATAAAAATAATTAATGACTACATTAAAATCTATAATAGTAGATAAATTTCAAAAATCAAAATCTCATAGAAACCATACCTTCGTCCTAGAATCAAGTATCCTGAGCCTCCAAGAACTTTAATAAGCTTATGGTATTTTTCGCTATATAAATGGTTATTTGGGCTTGGTATATTTCGGCTAAGTGGAGGATTTATGATTGTGATGGTGATGAGGCTAGGTTTCATACTTAAAAGAAAAAGAAGAAGATTTCGAACACTACTAGTGTTTTTTGGAGATTTCGGCTTTATGGAGATTATTGAGCACAATTTATAGAACTTTTGTACGAATTTTTTTAAAATGAAACAGTGTTTGAAGCTTTGAGTGTGTGCAAAAATGAAGAGCACAAAGGGTCTATTTATTGGGTTAGAGTCTCAGCTTCTCTCCTAATTCTACTCCAACTACTCTCAAATTTGAAATTCAAATAAAATAGAATCCTAACCTCTAGAGAGATATCTCTATATTATCTTATTAATATTTTTGATTAAATAAGTAAGGAATAATCTAACCATCAAACTACCTAGGAAAGAATCTCTCAACCTCTAACTACCTTCCCTTTCTCTCTCTCTCTTTCTCGCTCTCTTCCACGTCCTCTCCCTCTCTCTCTAAATTTATAGAGATAGAAAATTAACTTTCTTATAAATCTCGCAACTCTAGACTCAACTGTAGTAAAATAAACATAACTAAAGTTGTAGGAGTCTGATTTAGACAATATTTGTATCGTTGGATAGCTAATTTAATTATCTACAACTTTGTAGAAATACTAGTTTTCCAAAATTGTATATAACTAGGTCAAAACTGGGTCTGAAGTTACAACACCCTAAAGTTACAAAAATTCCATTTAATTATATAATTCACAATAAAATAACAACCTAATCCACAAATATCTTAACCAACCTTAAAATAACATCCTACTCTACAACCAACCATAACTAATAATCATAAAGATAAAATAACAACTTAATCCACAAATATCTTAACCATCCATATCAAATAACCATAAAGATAAAATAACAACTCAATCCACATATATCTTAACCAACCATAACTAATAACAAACTCTAATTCTCTAGGCTCATCTCGAATTTACTAAGCCCAAAATCTTATTGGGCTCTATGTACACTCGATCCATAACAATTTTTAATGATACTATAATTAATTTATTCTTATGAAATCACCCCTATTTCCACTGACAAGGCTGCTAATATCATAAAAATTAAAACAGAATAGTAGCTAAAACAAAACTCGGGTTTTACATATTTGAACATTGAATTTTGATCGATTACCCTTTTCTACCCTTTATTTTTAAAAATTAATCTTTAGACCATGTACTTATTCAAAAGGTAAAGAAGTATTTATAAAAAGTAAGTTTTCTAGAAGGGTTCACACCATTTTGATCCTTGTATTCTGGTCGATTATGTAGCGTCCTGAAATTTTACTTAGCTAGATAGCAGTAGTAATAGTAGCTGTAGAATTTTAGTTTTCGTGGATATTGGTCAAAGCCGGGATTTAGTTAGAAACTCGTAGAAAAAGTTATGGATTTTATAAGTTTAACTTATGGTTTAGAAATATTAATTTTATCATAAGGTTTGATTAATGAATATAGTCCTAAGAATATTATTTATTATAACCTAAGATTTAGATAGAATAATTAAGAACGTGACACTTGTCACAACCATGTTTATTAAGGATTTAAGAATTTTTTATGAATAGTTTAATTAAAAGAAAAATCTAGAAGCTCTAGAACCTTCCATTACCTGTTAGGATCACGTTTTCACTCAGTCAAAGTGGTTTAAAAAAATTTCAAATTATGCAGAAGTGTGCAAAAATGTGTTTAAATTTACAGCGTATGCCGATATATCACAGCTATAAGGGCCGATATATCACCTATAATTGATACGAAAAACACGTCGACTTCGCACGAACGAAACCACGGACCCTCGATATCATGGTAGGGGCGATATATCGCCTACCCTAGGTGATATATCGGCTCCAATGACCAATTCTTGAATTTTCGTAGAATTCTGAACTAAAAACAACCCTCAACAACCTTGACTCGTTCCTGAACGTTTTTGACCGAGTTTTGGGCATCTGTTGAACAGATAATTCAAATTTATTCATTTTTAATCATTTATTTATTCATTTAAATGGGAGTTGTTTCACTCCTTGAACTCTATAAATATGACCCTTCACTTAGCCATTCTATTCATCATTTAAGCACAGTTCAGAGCCTTCAAGCTGCTAAGTTCGTTCTAGAGAGAAACACTAGGGTTTCGGGGTTAAAGCTTTCAAATCTAAAGCTTTTATAAACACTTGGGAAGTAAGTTTTTGTGTGATTTTCGATGTTCGAGGTATAGATCGAGGCTCTAAGCTATCCAAGGTATTCATTATATTCAGGTTTAGTTCACTATAGTTTCTATTATTCTTTCATTCTTCTTCAAATCCTAACTTGTGATAGTGACTTTTGGTTAGGTGTTTAATTCCCTTGAAACATAAGGTTTTCAGTAAGTTCTTATCTCAATGGTTTAGATCTTTTCTTCAACTTCATATCTGTAAAAACTTATGGTTTCTTATGTTTGGATTTAGGACTTTCAATCCTGCTCTTGTCTCCAATATTCCAGTTTTTGGTAAGGATAATTAGATAGTTTAGTTTTATGACTTAGTTTATGTAGTTTAAGATATAGTTTATGTTTGTATGACCTAACATTTTAGGTACAATAAAGGGGTAAGCGTGTCTGGACCTAAGGTGTCCAATGATGTATGACAGACTATGTCCGGTAGGCTTGGTTGCCAAAACTTTATGACAGACCTAAGTGATGTCTGGGGCTTAATTGTCATCCCTGTATAAACACTTATCTTTTTATTATATTTGACTTGTTATTATGACCTATAGTTATGATTATGATTTATGACCTATGACCTATAGTTATGTTTATGACCTATGATCTATGACTTATGACTTAAGACATATGACTTATGACTTAGAGTATGATTTATGATTTATTACTTAGATTATGAGGTAGAATTATGACTTAAGCTATGATATGACCTAGAGGTTTGTGTTAGTATGATTCTTGTGAATTTATGATATGTTTGATTATATGACTAATTTTTGTTTGTATTTTCCTTACTGGGCTTAGAAGATAACTCCTTATGATGTTGTTATTTAAGGAAATTAAGGATAGAAAGGCCGGTGGCGAGTGGGACCTAAGTGCTTTGTGATGTACTCGTGGGGACCATATAGTCGAGGAAGATCAAGCGGTCCTATTTTTTTTATAAAGCATATTATTTTAAAGTTTTATTTAAATGTTGCTCATTTTTATGTTGAAGACAATTATTTTATTTTTGTAAAAACCATGGATTCATGTATTTATTTTCAAGTTTTTATTCAATAAATGAGCAATATTTATGAATTATGATCCAACGCTGTGTTCTCGGTAATCTATGAGAAATTAAGGCGTTACAGATTACTCGTTTGGACCCTTTATTTTTAAAAATTAACTTGTGGACCTCGTGTTTTGTCAAAAGGTTAAACAATTTTATACATTTTTGGACCATGTGTTTTGTCTCTTTACCTGTTTGGACCCTATTTTTTGAGAAATTATTTTCTAGACCATATGTTTTGTAAAATGGTTCAAATACACCCCTAAACTCTATTTTTGTCAAAGTTTTTTGAAAAAAAAAATCACAAATAATTTTCCAAACTACCATTTAAAAAGAAAAGAAAAATCATTTTGCCTAATAACTATGTTGTCATATTTGAAAATATTTTGACAAAAATAAGATCTAGGATACTATTTTGATCCATTTTGTAAACACACATTGTTTTATTTGTCATTTAACAAAACACAGGGGCCAATCATGTATTTGAAAAAAAAATATAGGGGCCAAACTGGTATTTTCATAACACACATATACCCAATAAGTCTAAGGAGGAAGAAATGCATACAAAAAAAATAGTGTCATCTTGGAATTCTATAAACAAAATAAAATAAAATAATAATCTGTGAATCAATAATAAAACTCGTAATACAGTGAGTCTAAATCCACACATAAAGTACTGAATCACAACTCTTTTAAAATGATACGCTATTGGGTTAATAATTAATATCAAACCAACGGCGAATCTTTGAAATTGAATTCCCATACACTGAGAATTCGGGGTCGAACATGGGACTCCATAAAAGATAAAAACAGAAAAAGGAAAATTTAAACACAAGAGACCAAAAAAATAAAAAATAAATTAAAATATCTAATTTGAAGCTCTCAACAATCAATCTTACGAATACAATGATAAATAAGAAATACGAAAAAATGAAAAAAAAAAATATAGAATATGATATGAATTTTGTTTAAATAAAAGAAATATTATTACTATATAGTTATATAATTAATTACCTTAGAAAGTGCCATGAGAACATTGAATAGTTGTTACACGTTTTTTTTAATAATTATTATTATTTGTAATTAATATAAAAACTAAAATAAAATATATATGTTTAATAATTATGATATGGTATCTGTTTAAATAAATAAATATTTCAATTATTATTATTAAAATTAATTTAATTTTATTATAATTACATATTTTAGTTTTTTTAATTATTAACTAATAATCATAAATATGAAAAAGAAGAATTAAATAAATGTGAAAAATGAGAAAATATATATTTTTAATAATTATTATCATTAGTAATTAATATAAAAACTAAAGTAAAATAAAGTTTTTTTAATAATTTGATATGGTTTTTGTTTAAATTAATATCACATGTATATAAATATTGATATTTTTAATTGTTAAGATATTTTGATTTTGAATTTAAACATCAAAATAATAAACTGGAATACATTTTTTTGAAGACAATGATTGATTTATTATTATAATTATTAGAAAATTTGTTATTACTATATATCTAATTTAAATATAAATAAAGAATTTTTATTTTGAATGTGAAATATCAAATAATAAAAAGATAAAATCTTGAAGATAAATATCAATTATATATGATTGATCTATTATTATATTTATTATAAAATTAGTTATTAACAAATATAGTATTTATAAATAATAATAGATATTTTAAATTTTGAATTGAAAAATTGTAAATGCTAATTTATACAGGATTGATTTATTATTATACTTATTAATAAATTAGTTATTAATAATTATAAAAAAAAATGAGTGAAAATAACGAAATAGATAAGTAGATTATAAAAATTTAAGATACCATTAAAGGTACTTAAATAATATTAATTATTACTCTTAATTTATCAATGTATTTAATTATTATTGTTATTTTTTATACTTTTGTTAATTATTCAAGAATATACCAAAGTAATTTCTTTAATTAATAATATATAGCAAAAGTTATAAGTTGGGCATAATGGGAAAAAAAAGAATCGGCAAAAATACTTTGGATATCACTATTATTGTTACTTCTATGTAGATGAAGTGAATACAATTTCACACCACAAGCTAATTAATAATATATACCAATAGAAGTAATAAGTTGGGCATTGAGAAAAATAGACACGACAAAAACACTACGGATGAAGAAAAACAATGCAGTCTCATCCTCAAACTTACAATTTATCATGATTATTTAAAAAAACTATAAATGAAAGTAACTGTACAATTGGTAAAATAAAGAGGCCCTCGAAGAAAAAAAAAGTATGTGTCGAGACATGGTAGGTGACAACCTCTATATATGTAAACATATTCAGAGCAATTACCTAAAAGCTCAAGGCTAAAGTGAAGGGAGTTTGAACACTATAAAAATCCATGTTAAAAATTCTATTTCGATGTTAAATAATCAAACATGGGAAGACAATTTACTCATTCTATTTGTGCTTGCATATTTATTATATGGGATAGAAAACTACATTTTTATAGAATAAATAAGATTGTAACTTCACAGATTGGAGATAACGAAAACTTAGAGAAAAATACTTTTATTCAAAGAAGAACAAACATTGGGGTTGGCCGGAGAGAAAAAATCCATTATGAGTGTAGTGTATCAATTTTTTTTTTATTATTAAATTTTGAGCTTTATTTGAATTTATAAATTGTAAAGTGTTAATTGTATTTGAATTGTTTGGTAGAAAATAAATTATTTGTTTTTGTTAATTTATTTATTTAATTTATTGTAAATATGAGTACTTGAGTTTTGGTTGTGTGCACCAGTGTGCATGGTTAGTAAAAATGCACCCTAGCACTTGTGTGTGTGCATGTGCATGGCTACATGGTGAGCATGCAATAGTTTTTCCCATGCATTATGTTATTTTTATTTTTTAGTCTTTCTTTTATTTTATTTAATTAATTAAGAAGAAGAAAAAGAAAAGGAAAGAAATAGAGAGGGTGGTGTGAGAAAGAGGGAAAAGAAAAGAAAAATTACCTTTCTAATCCTAGATCAATTTTTATTATTTTAAAAGTTAAGAAAATTAGATAATGGTAAGGAAGTGTGGGATTTGATTTTTCCTATGGGTTGTCTTGGGTCATTTTGAGTAAGCAGACTTTGGAGGATTGATGTGTGTATGTGTGTGTGTGTGTGCGTGCGTGCTAGCCTTGTATAGAGAAAGAGGGGAAGAGATGAGGGTGTCGGTCAAGGCAAGGGATTTAGTTCCCTTTTTGTACTCCATCACTTGAATTTGAGAGAAAAGAATCAAGGGGGAGGGTAGGGTTTTGAATGAGGATATTTCCTCTTAGGGTTAGGCTTGGTGGAGATAAAAGGAAAGAGAGGAAATTCTCTCTACCATTGAGCATTGTGGTCGACTGCACCTAGAGCGAGAGTGAGAGACGGGATTGAAAGAAGGAAAGAAAGAAATAAAGAAAAAAAAGGGGAGGAGAGCACATGAAAGATAGGGAATGGAAGAGAGAGAGAGAGAGAGAAAGGACGAGTGAGAGAAGGAGAGAGAGAGAGAGAGAGAAAGCTCGTGGAGAGGAGAAGGAAGGAGAAAAAGGAAAGAAGAAGGGAAGAGAAGGTGACTTCGAATTTCCTAAGGTATGAGTTAAGGTTTATGGTTTCATTCTTTCCTCTTCTTCTTAGTTCTAAGCTTGGTAAAATTCATGGTGATGCTAGGTTTGAATTTCACAAGAGCATAGTGGAGTATTGACCTAGGGTTTTGGCCTACAAGGGTAAGATTATTCTTTTAGTATCTTATGTCGATTGATATGAGGGTTTGATTTTGGTTGGTCTAATGATTTGGTGATAATGATAAGGTGTTGGAGGTTAGCAATCAAAAGAGGAGGACTTAGATTTCAGCATTGGGTGTACTCAAGGTGAAGAAAGACCTTGTATTTGTGTTGTTTTGATCATGGGGTTTCACCTATGCAAAGTGTTGTGTTAGACTTGTTATGGTTCTTGCATGTCAGGAGTGGTTTATTGTTTTGTGTTTTTTCTATTTCTAAATAATGCATGTGAGGTTTGTTTTTATTTTAATTGATTTTCTATCAACTTGTTCATGTTATTGGAGATAAGAACATGTTAGGGTTTCATGAAAATCTTTAAGAGTTTTGATTTTTATTCTTGAAAGATTAATATGGGAATTTTGTTGTTCTTTAGAACATGATGTTTTGGGAAATGTTATACAATTTATTAGGCCTAGATGTGCTTAAAATTGAATATGGAAATTTGTTGCTCCTTGTCGTTGATTTTAGAAGCCATTTTGTATGATGTTCCTATTTATGACATTCTTGGGTATAGTGTGATTGGAGTAACTTGATTTTGGTTATTGAATTGATTTGCATGTTAAATTTTCATATTAAAATGCATAAAGTATAAAAACCATGATAAGTTAATTTGTTGAATTATTGTAAAAGATTCCAAGTATTTGTTAGCATTCTAGGTGGATTTATGCTTGCTGAATTTTGTTAACTCTAAATTGGTAATTTGTAAATTAATTAGTAAGAAAACAAGCCATGACTTAAAATTCTTATTTTAAAACCAAGACAACAAAAATGGTGTTTTTCATGTTAATTAAGTATTTTCTTCACTCAAGTGGATGCGGCTTTTTTTTTTTTTTGAGTTGTGATGGAAACTAGATATTTCTATTGTTATTAATATAATTATTAAGATGAAATTACTGTAATAAAATGGCTGCTAGAATTTTTAGTTTCTTGAAAGAAAGTTTCTTTAAAATTAAAAATACAAGGTATGAGTTCAAATATTTTATGCCTTAGATTTTGTTGACGCCGTTTTTCGTCAACTTAAAATATAGAGCAATTAAACAATAATAACTATGACGCAGACGAATAATATGGTAGAACAACAAGAATTTTACGTGGTTCAGCAGTTAACTCTGTCTAGTTCACGAGTCTATTTTATTAAGACTTGGAGTTTTATGGAAATCCTTCAGGGATGAATTCTCCAGAATTTCTCTCAGTATATCAAATGATCTCTCCTCTACAAATGTTCATGAACTCTCTATTTATAGAGAGTTTTCAGAGTTCATTCCCACATATTTCGGGAAGATACTTCTGCTTATTAATTAAAATAATGATATTAAATACTGTAACTCCTATATACAAGGAAATGTCCCCTGAAGACCAGGGGGCGAATAACAGATTGTTAATATCCCTTTAATGTTTGGATGTTACAACAATAAATATCTTTAAATGCATGGAACACGTTACATCTGATGACCCATTAAATCTTTCGAGGTCGGCAATCACATCATGTCGGTTCAGGTCTATAGATAAGTTACGAGCTAGCCACCTTACTCCAAGACCAGCTCGGAGCGGGTAGATACCATCGAGGCTATTACACTCCGAGCTTGTAGTCCTGCTAAGCTCGGGCTACTTGATCCAAAGACACCCGACAATGGATATACCCCGATGCTAAGTTCTTTCAAGCTCAGAAAGACTTCGAGATTGCCATCTTGATTCGAGGGTTTGACATCTGGGCCACGAACATGCGTTTTAGATATCTCAAGCTCACACTTGACGAGTCCAGCTTTCGAGGTCACAATCTCTGGTCTCGAAATCTGGGTGTAATATTTTGCCCCCTCAAAAGTATTAGTTTGAATCCTATGAGAAGGAAACTTTTGAACTAATTTCTTCGAGAACCGTTACATCACACACTCGAGTATGGACACGCGTCAGTTGGGTATTGCTCACTCAAGGTACTTGAGTGCCTTGAAACTCTGCCCATGTCTATCTGCCTGCCCTCCTTTTGGGTACTATCATTTCACTAGTCCCTAGCTATTAGATTAGATACAGAATCTGGCCAATGGCCCAGATTAGTTCAACTTTTAACATCCCCAGATTAGTTCAACTTTTAACATCCCCGTGGGTCGAACTTCCAGCAAGAAAAAACCAGAGCCTTTCTTGTCCAGTTCTTGCATGTTCTCCAAGCTGAGAAGACAAAGCAACGTTGGACTTTTTGACTCAGTGAGATCGCACTTGCAACTGCTCGTTCAATCATCCATTTCTATGTTTCCACCGATTACATTGTGTAAGTTTTCAGTTTATGGCTTCTTTGTGTTATATATACATTTTTTTTTCTTCATGTATGTTTATGCTTCTGTTACACCATGGGCACTAGGATTTATTTTAGACCCATTCGTTAGTTTAACGCACTAGGATTAGGGTGCTTTGACTGATAGACATTAGATTCAAACCTAGTTTTTGTGAAAAAAGGTCCAAATATGGTTCCTTTTTTGGGTTTTCAAATTTCAGAGACCATATCTTGCACACCAAGATATCAGGTAAAAAATCAGGGCTTTTAAGGAATGTACGATTCCTAAAAATATCCCCTTTTTAATAACCGCCACCTTTTTTCCCTAATATTTTGGGATTTCCCATAACTTATCCACCTTCCCTCCTTTCGATGGAATACACGCTCTGAGATTGGTTTCATCCTTTGGATCGAGTGTGCCTTGTAGCCTCGATCATTCGAGCTTAGGTACTATTTGGCTCTTTATTTCTTCTTCGCTTGGCCCTCACCCTTTTGCTTTCTTGTTAGATGCCACAGAATTCGGGAAAGTGGTGGGGGTCAAAGCTCCCGATTCCTTACTCAACAGTAACTTCGAGCCCAGAATCCCTTTTTACTCGGGACCAACGCTTAATTCGGTAGCACGAACTGAGGCGTGAGCAAGAGGACACTCGAGACCACTTCCAACGTCAGATAGATGAGGTCAAAGAAGGGAAGAGGAAAAGACTAAGGGTCACCCTTTATCTAGATCCAGACACCGAGCTTAGACCAATTCCCCTCGACCCTAAGCTCAAAGTGACAATCGCCTTCAAGCTGGGTGATCTTCAATTTTCGCTAATGGGGGATCCCTCTACCTCGCAGCCGAGGAGAGAATTCTACGAGGCCGAGCATTACTGGAGCTCGATTACATCGTTAGGTCAGATAGCTGATATTCTGGCCTTTCACGGAATAGGTCTATCGGGCTCGCTGAGGTGTCGAGCTCCGACCTCCCACGATCGGAGTTACCACGCTCCAGGAGATGGAAATCCCGACAGCAAGCTGAGATACGCAGCTTGGAGCCAAGAGCATATGAAAGCAGGGGCGATACTGTCCCTGAAGTCTTTTTTCAAGGACTTTACAGATTTTGTTGGGTTGGCTCCCTTCCAACTCAACACCAATTCTTACAGGGTTATGTCCGCCCTGAGGTCGCTTTACCACGAGCAGAAGTGGAAAGGACCTTCGCCTAAAGAGATCTTATATCTCTTTTACCTGAAAAGGAATCCCTCCCGAGCTCAGGGAGGAGATGGCTTCTTCTATCTCTCGAGCTATCCCAATGAGAAGAAGATGTTTGAAGATCTTCCCAACCACCCTCCTGATTTCAAGAAGGCCTTCTTCTGGACAGATGGCCTAGCCCTATCTCGATTCTACTCTTTCAGATGGATTCGTAAGTATCTCAACTTCCCTTTATTCTGTGCTCGAACTTTGTTTTAGGCTTGTGCTTAGTTGAAATGTGTTTTATCTTCCAGCCAACTACCATTGCCCTACCCCCACTAAGGAGATGAGGGAGCACAGAGAAACTCTGCTCCAACTTCCCTATGGCAGGAGATTCCTCTCCTACCTCCTACATGAAGGCAAGCTCTGAGCATGTGGGCTCTTAGGGGAGGATCAATCTACATCTGACTGGTCCAACAAGAAGTATGACTGGTGGAAGCTCGTGCCTCAGCCAACCGGCAACCTCCCCCCAAGGAGAGATGTGAGGCCTCCATCTCCGGCTCAACCTCAAAGGAGTCCACAATTAGGGAATGAGGCCAACGACGAGGCCTTGAGCTCGGGCTCAGATGAACAAGGTACAATCATCCTTAGCTCAGATTTGTGGTCTCCCTCACTACTAAAACATAAGCCAGATAGATTAGTATTGTGTAAGGACGATAGGAACCATTTTTATGTATGGTCTTGGGTAGATGAGAGGGTACATAGGTTCGATTGCTGGCTCGGGAAATACGACACCATGTATAGCCTGAACGAGGTATGGAACGGAATAGCCGTCCAATACAGGACTAACGACTATAGGGACCTTTCGAGATTGACATCCACCTATAGGGAAGGTACTCCCCCCGCCTCTTCTGAAGATGGGGGAATTTCGTGGTCGCCGAGCACAAGCTCGGGGGAGAGTTCCAATTAGGTTTCTCTCCACTTGTCTTTTTATCCCTTCTGTCCGTATCATGTTAAATTATTTTGTTTTTGGGATAACTCATAATGTGGTGTAAATGTGCAGGCGAGATGGACTCCTACCTTGACAACATCCTAGAGAGTGGCGGGGCCAAGAGAAGTAAGCGCCCGAGGGGCTCGCGGAAGTCTGAGCGACCCGCCAAGGTCCTCAACAGGACTAAGAAGACACCTCCTCCACCAGCTCCAACTGCTATGAGCCCAGCTGTGGAGCCGACTCCTTTGGTCAAAGCGTCCACTACGGTCGATCTCCAACCCCCTCCAATCATGGTTCACCCAACACTCAGCCCACCTCCGAGAAAACCCTCAGTTTCCACAGCACGCAGGTTGTCGGTTTCTACTCACGTCGATGAGTATGTATCTGAAAATGTTGTCGGATCCCATGGGGCTACACTTGGCAAGGACATTCTGTCTCGAGTGGGCCAGCGCTTTAGTGGCTTTGACGCCCCTCATTGGCAGTTTTTGAACAATGCTCGAGATTACAATACACTTGAAGAGTATCGAGCTCACTACTGCGGTAACTTCCCTCATCTTTCAGTATTAGCCATATTTACATTTGGTCCATATGCTAATTTAATTTCTTTGTATGCCAGACTCTTACTGTATCTATCGAGCTCAATTATAACCTGAACAACGAGGTGCATTCGAGCATGTCTCTTGCTTAGGAGGCGAAGGATCTTCAGCATAAACTGAGTGACGAGCTCAAGGAAACAAAAGAAAAGGTGGAGGCAGGAGCTGAGGAGCTAAAGGCCAAGTCTTCCGAGATTGAAAAGCTGAATGCCCGGCTCGCGAAGCTTGAAAAGGAAAATGCTCGGGTCAAGGAGACCAATGCCAAGCTTGAAGAAGAGAAGGCCGTCACTT
The DNA here is from genome assembly GCF_963169125.1 of Humulus lupulus. Lineage (NCBI taxonomy): Eukaryota > Viridiplantae > Streptophyta > Magnoliopsida > Rosales > Cannabaceae > Humulus > Humulus lupulus. The sequence goes on along the minus strand of NC_084798.1, from coordinate 81,692,327 downwards.
TCGAGATCATGGAGGGTGAAAAGAATCGTCTTCTCGAAGAGTTTAAGGAGAAGAAGGACCGGGCAGTCGACATGGCCATGTACAGAATCTGGGCCAACAATGTCGACCTCGACACCAGCTTCTTAGGCTCTCTTGAAGTGAAGATCGTGGCCCAATGACAGGCTCGGCTCGATGATGAGGAGACTGCTCGAGATGAGGCGGAGGGAGCCGAGAAGGATGCTGACTCTGAGAAGGCCAAGGAGAATGCTCCTCCTTCTTAATACTTGCCTCGGGGTTGCGTCCCTCTGAATCTTTTGTAATAGCCTTTTATGTTTGATTTATTATTTATGCCCATAGAGCCAAGACAATTCTACAGCTCGTGAAAGAGCTGCCTTTATATGATATTTGAGATACCATTTTTTGTTTTTATTTTAATATTTATGCTTTACATTTCTTGGGCTGAAATATTTTGCACAATTTATATTAAAGTGTCATATATGCTTGTTTATTCATACAAACATAGTTTGGAATTAAGCTCGAGGTTCAGTGCATTCATGCACAGTTTGCTCGAATTATCCGCTTCCGATCTCGTTATTTGTCAAGGTCGGATATTACTTTTACCATGCACCCGAAAGTACTTATATGGTGTGTAATGCAAATGGTTTAGTTATATCTTACTTTTTTAGTTACTTTTCCTCATCCTCGGTTAGCTCCCCGAAGTTATGAGGTCGAAACTATTGTTTTGCAAGAAACTCCAGCCTCGATCTCGACTTAACATGAAGTGGGTTATACTCCAACTTACTGTCGATTAGTTTTAGCTAGTTTGTTCCGAACCTATTAAGGTCGTGTTAGGTTTTTAATCCATACACTTGTATTCTTATCTCTTGATAATTTGATTATGTTCAAACTTTCTTATCTCGCGCATTTGGTTACGTTCAAACACTTGTGTGTTTACGATAGTTTGGTTATATCCAAACTATCTTAGCTCGCACATCTGGTTATATCCAAACACTTGTATGTTTTCAATAGTTTGGTTATATCCAAACTATCTTAGCTCACGCATTTGGTTATGTCCAAACGCTTGTATGTTTTTGATATATGATTTTTATTTTTTCAAGCTGATGGTATATGTACCACTAATGCCCCCTTAATATCCTATGAATGTGACCATAGGTTATTAAATTAAGAGAGATTGCAAAAAATACAGCATATTAAAACGAAATCAAATTTTATTAGATAAATCCGAAAATAGAAAAACAGTACAGACAAATAAGCATGGTTATAGGAGACATCCTTCCTACACTATTGATAGTAAGGTCGTAGGTGCTCGCCATTCCATGCTCGTGGTACCAGACTTCCATCCAATCTTGCCAACTTGTACACACCAGGTCGGATGACCGATTCTATCTGATATGGTCCCTCCCAATTTGGCCCGAGCACGCCAGCTGCTGGATCCCGTGTTGCCAAGAATACACGCCTCAACACCAAATCTCCTACGCCGAACTTTCTATCTCGAACTCTTTTGTTGAAGTACTAGGTAGCTCGCTGTTGGTATGTAGCATTTTTTAATTGAACTCCGTTCCTTCTTTCTTTGATCAGGTCCAGAGTTTCTTCGAGCTGAGAGTGGTTCGAGGTTTGATCATAAGCGAGGGTTCGAATTGTAGGAATTTCGACCTCGATTGGCAACATAGCCTCGCAACCGTACGCCAAAGAGAATGGGGTATTCCCTGTTGATGTATGGGCCATGGTCCTATATGCCCGTAGGACTTGGGGCAATTCTTCGTGCCATCTTCCCTTAGCTTCTTCCAACTTTTTCTTTAGCGAATTCTTTAAGATCTTGTTTACAGCTTCGACCTGGCCATTTGTCTGGGGATGGGCCACTGATGAGAAGCTCTTTATTATCCCATTTTTATTTCAAAAGTTGGTAAATAGATCACTGTCGAACTGGGTACCATTATCGGATACAATCTTCCTTGGCATCCCATATTGGCAGATGATGTTCTTCACCATGAAGTCAAGGAATTTTTTCGAGGTTATTGTAGCCAAAGGTTCGGCCTCAGTCCACTTCGTGAAGTAATCTACGGCGACCACTGCGTATTTTACTCTGCCCTTGCCAGTCGGAAGGGAGCCTATGAGGTCGATTCCCCAGACCGCAAATGGCCATGGGGAGGTCATCATAGTTAGCTCGGATGGTGGAGCTCGAGGAATTGTGGCGAACCGTTGACACTTATCACACCTCTTGACGTAGTCGAACGAGTCTGATTTGATGGTAGGCCAGAAGTATCCCTGGCATATGATCTTCTTGGACAGGCTATGCCCCCAGTATGGTCTCCACAGAACCCTTCATGAATTTCTTCCATGATTTTCTTAGCTTCGGGTGGGGTCACGCATCGAAGTAGCGACATGGAATATCCTCTCCTATACAGCTTTCCATCTACAATGGTATACCTAGGGATTTGGTAAATCAACTTTCGAGCCTTGGCCCGTTCTTCCGGGAGAACGCCGGTCTCGAGGTACTCAACAATCGGAGTCATCCAGGTTGGCTCGGAATTGATCATACAAACATCCTCTTGTTCAGTCTCATTAATACTGGGTGTCGTGAGATGTTTGATTAGCTCGATATTCAGTTCGTCATTCTTGGTAGAGGTAGCAAGCCTGGCTAAGGCATCTACGTTCGAGCTCTGTTCTCGAGGGACATGTTCTATCGCATAAAACTCGAACTGTTCCAGTGCCGACTTCGCTTTTTCTAAGTATGCCGCCATCCTCGTACCACGAGCCTGGTACTCTCCTAAAATTTGGTTAACCACCAGCTAGGAGTCGCTGTAGCAATGTATTGCTTTGGCTTTTAGTTCCTTGGCTATACGAAGTCCCGCCAGTAGAGCCTAATACTCGGCCTTGTTATTCGACGCGTCGAAGTCAAATCTTAAGGCAGAGTGAAATCGGCTTCCTACAGGGGTGATCAAAATTACTCCTGCTCCTGATCCATTTTCATTAGAGGACCCGTCAACATAAAGTTTCCATAGCTCGCGGGCCGGGGTTATAACTTCATCGTTGGCCACGCCTGTACACTCCACTATGAAGTCTGCCAAGGCCTGCCCCCAAATGGTCGTCCTTCGATGATAAGTGATCTCGAATTGTCAGAGTTCAACGACCCATTTGAGTAGTCGACCTGAAGCTTCTGGCTTGGACAAGACTTGTCTTAGTGGTTGATAAGTAAGTACATGGATGGGGTGTGCCTGAAAATAGGGTCGGAGCTTTCGAGATGAGTGAATTAGGCTGAGAGCTAACTTCTCCATCAAGGGATATCTTGATTCTGCCCCCAGTAATCTTTTGCTGACGTAATACACAGACCTTTGCACCTTTTCTTCTTCTCGCACGAGTACCGCGCTTATGGCGTGCTCGATCATAGCGAGGTATAGGTACAGAACTTCTCCTGTAATGGGTTTTGACAAGATGGGGAGTTCTGCGAGGTGATTCTTGAGCTCTTGAAAGGCCAACTCGCACTCCTCCGTCCATTCGAATTTCTTGCCTCCCCTCAAAAGGTTGAAAAATGGAAGACAACGGTCTGTAGATTTTGAGATAAACCTACTTAATGCTGCCATCCTGCTAGTCAAACTTTGGACATCCTTATGTTTCCAAGGTGAAGGCATGTCGATCAGAGCCCAGATTTTGTCTGGATTAGCTTCTATTCCTTGAGCATTCATAATGAAACCCATGAATTTTCCTGAAGATACTCCGAAAGAGCACTTCTGAGGGTTAAGTTTCATGTTATATCTCCGTAACACGGCAAAGCATTCTTCGAGGTCATCAACATGGTTATTGTTAAGTTGAGATTTAACTAACATATCATCAACATAAACTTCCATGTTATTCCCTATTTTTTCGGAGAACATCATGTTCACGAGCTGCTGGTAAGTGGCTCCAGCATTTTTGAGCCCGAATGGCATGACGTTATAACAACACAGCCCTTTGTCAGTTATGAAGCTCATGTGCTCTTGGTCGGGGGCATGCATGGCTATCTGGTTATATCCAGAATAGGCATCCATGAATGACATGAGTCCATACCCTACCGTGGCATCCACGAGCTGATCGATCCGCGGTAAAGGGAAGCAGTCCTTAGGACAAGCCTTATTGAGGTCCAAGTAGTCAATGCAGGTTCGCCACGTCCCATTAGGCTTCGGGACTAGCACCGGGTTGGCTACCCAATTAGGGTAAAAAGCATCCCTGATGAATCGGTTTTCTTTTAACCTGTTGACTTCCTCTTTAAGGGTCTTCTTCCTATCGTCATCCAGTAGTCTTAGCTTTTGCTTCTTCGGCAGGAAGCTTTTGTCAATATTTAACGTGTGGCTCACTACATTTGGACTTATCCCTATCATGTCCGAATGTGACCATGGGAAGACATCCTGGTTCTTCTTCAAAAAGCAAATTAATTGCTATTTGGTTTTTTCGTGGAGGTTTTTCCCGACCTTTACCGTTTTCGGGGGGTCTGATTCTTCGAGCCTGATTTTTTGACCTCTTCCAATGGTTCGAGATCAGCTCTTTCCTCTACTCTTGGATCGATTTCTTCATCTGTCTCCAAGATTGTCCCGTCCTTAGTCTGAATAACGACGAGAGCTTGTGTGCTCGCCTGCTTCTTTCCTCTTATGGAAATGTTATAGCATTCCTTTCCGGTCACCTAGTCTCCCTTCAGCGTCCTGATGCCACTAGATGTGGGGAACTTGATGGCCAAATGCCTTACAGACGAGACTGCCCCCAGCCCTACTAGGCCGGGTCTCCCGAGTAGCACGTTGTAGGCCGATGGCAGGTCCACTATTACAAACTCCATCATCTTTGTTGCTGAGACTGGGTAGTCTCCCAAGGTCAAAGGGAGTTCAATGGATCCCATAGAGTCAATCCCTTCTCCTGAAAAACCGTACAGCGTCGTTGCACAAGCTTTTAGGTCACGAAGCTTGAGTCCCATCTTTTCTAATGTGGCCTTATAGAGAATGTTCACTGAGCTCCCATTATCAATGAGAACTCGGTGAACCCTCTTGTTCGCAAGCTGGAGAGTGATGACCAGTGGGTCGTTGTGAGGAAACTGAACATGGGACGTATCGTCCTCAGTAAAGGTTTTAGGCTGAGATTCAACCTTTTGGTACTTTGGAGCTCTGGGTTCGGGTTCATAAGGGGACCCGTCCCCAGTTTTTAGCTCGTTCACGTATCGCTTCTAGGCGTTCTTGCCTGATCCGGCAAGGTGAGGCCCACCCGAGATGGTTACCACATCTTCTCCATCAATCTGAGGGGGTCTCTCTTCTTCCCTAGCTCGGGAATTGTTGTTTTGAGCAGGCGGCAACGCAGCTATCATCTGGCTGGTAGAAGCCTGATTATTGTTCTGGTTCCCGACATACTGCCTGAAGTATCCTCTAGAGATCAGTTCTTCGATCTCGTCCTTCAGTTGCCTGCATTCATCAGTAGTGTGCCTAGTATCTCTGTGAAATCGACAGTATTTACTGAAGTCTGTCTTGGACTTTTGATTTCTCATGGGGTCTAGACGCCTGAGAGGAACCTGGTTTTCATTAGCCAGGTAAATATTCTCCCGAGAATCGTTGAGCTCGGTGTACACCTTGTACACGGAGAAGTATCTTTCCCCTTTCTTCTTCTTTCCCCCTTCTGCCTTAGGGTTACTTCCTTCATTCTTCTTTCTTTTGGAAGGATTTTTGGCAGGGGGTTTCGAGGCTGACGGGTCCGCCGAGGTCAAGGCAGAGTTTACGTTTATCATTGTAGTTATGGGCTGACAGGTCATATTCAGCGTTGACCTCGCCTGTTCTACATTGACAAACCTCTGAGCTCGTCGATTAAACTCGGTTATGGACCTCACAGGCTTCCTCTTCATATCTTCCCAGAGGGGACTTCCCGGCATTACCCCAGCTTGGACGGCCATTAAATGACCACTGTCGTCTACATCCCGAGCTCGGGTGACTTCCAGATTGAATCTTGTAAGGTAGCTCTTCAACGTTTCATTTGGTTGTTGCCGGACGTTGGTCAGGGTCAATGCTTCGGGTCTTACCCTGATCATGGCTCTAAACTGCTTCTTGAAATATTTCGACAACTGATCCCAAGAAATGATTGAATGTCTCTTATATTTTTCGAACTAGTTTTTCGCTGGTCCTGTATGCGATGTTGGAAATAACATGCATTTGAGCTCGTAACCCACATTACTTGCTCTCATTATAGTGTTAAATGTACTCAAATGACTATACGAGTCGGATTTCCCTTCAAAAGGTGGGACATGAGGAATCCAAAACCCTTGAGGAAATGGAGTGTTGGAAATGTGGGGAGCGAATGACTCGAGCTCCTCATCAGAATCTTCGTCTTGATTCTGACCTTGCTCATTCTGTAAGAGCCTAAATGCTCTTTCCATTTGGTCAATTCTATCCTGAACTGGATCCACAGGGGGTCTCGCCTGAAATTGGTTATCATTGATCACAATTCCAGGCTCGCGCCTTCGCAGGGGATCCTTGCGCCCATTTAGGCGATCTCTCAAATCTGGGTTCGAGGGATTACCACTACCCCGATTCTGATTCAGGTGTTCCCGCAAGTCAGGGTGGTTTCTTTGGCTCCTAGTATTTCTACGTCCTTGATCATACATACTGACTGATCTGGTGTCCCCTGAGTCGTCACTGGCGAGGCTCGTCCCATGATTGTTTCGAGATGGATTCCTTTCAGGCAGCCTCATCTCTATAGTGCGAGACCGAGACATTTGGCTTCTCGTAGGTTGGGTGCCTCTCCGTTCTCTAGCCGCTTCTCCATTCCCCTTCTTCCATCCAGCTCGTCTTTCCCTATCACCCTGAGTCAATTGTGTGTTCCTCCGAGGCGGTGAGGGATATCTTATTAGCGATGGAGAGAACTGTATGGGTGACGGTGGCTGCCACCCATTTTGGCATTTGGATGATCCCGAGTTCGCCTGTGCCGGCTCGGTAACATTCTGCCTGTTACCAGGATTCTGAGTCCGAGCCTCTGCAGGGGCTCGGTTATTCCCAGTTTCAGCTGGTAACTCAGCAGTTGAGTTAACCGGAGCTCTAGCCCGGGTGTTTCTTCGGGGCCTCGAGGAAGCAGGTTGCTCTGCAGGTGGTGGAGGTTGCTCCGTTCTTCTTGTGGCAGTGTTTTTGTGAGGTCGCCCACGAGGCCTGCGGGGAGGAACATGAACGTCCCGCGAAGGTGGGAATTGGTTCTCAGGCGGAGGTTGAGGCTGAGCAGCATGCGCCTTCGCAGCTAACCTGGCCAGCTTCTCGTTCCGCTTTTTGGCCTCAACCAACTGTTTTCGTAACTGTTGATTTTCGAGTTCCACAATGGGGACATACCGCTCGGGATTATAATGCATGTCCTCATCGTCCCGGGGAGCCGGAGGTGCCGGAGGTCCTCGAGAGTCGGAGGACTCGCTTCTTTCTTTTAGTTCTGGATTCATCATTGGCTGCTTCCTAGGGCGTCGTGGATAGTTTTCTTCATTAACATTCTGATCATTTGCAGCCATAGCTAATCAGGGATTGTACTGCTTAAGGATCTCAATGAAAGCACCAAACTATTGACGTCGTTTTTCGTCAACTTAAAATGTAGAGCAATTAAACATTAATAACTATGACGCAGACGAATAATATGGTAGAACAACAAGAATTTTACGTGGTTCAGTAGTTAACTCTGCCTAGTCCACGAGTCTATTTTATTAAGACTTGGAGTTTTCTGGAAATCCTTCAGGGATGAATTCTCCAGAATTTCTCTCAGTATATCAAAAGATCCCTCCTCTACAATTGTTCATGAACTCTCTATTTATAAAGAGTTTTTAGAGTTCATTCCCACATATTTCGGGAAGATACTTTTGCTTATTAATTAAAATAATTATATTAAATACTATAACTCCTATATACAAGGAAACGTCCCCTGAAGACTAGGGGGCGAATAACAGATTTGTTAATATCCCTTTAATGTTGGGATGTTACAACAATAAATATCTTTAAATGCATGGAACGCATTACATCAGATGACCCGTTAAATCTTTTGAGGTCGACAATTAGCATCATGTCGGTTCAGGTCTATAGATAAGTTACGAGCTAGCCGCCTTACTCCAAGACTAGCTCGGAGCGAGTAGATACCATCAAGGCTATTACACTCCGAGCTTGTACTCCTACTAAGCTCGTGCTACTTGATCCGAAGACACCGACAACGGATATTCCTCGATGCTAAGTTCTTTCGAGCTCAGAAAGACTTCGAGGTTAAATGTCTTCGAGGTTGCCATCTTGTTTCGAGGGTTTGACATCTGGGCCACGAACATGCATTTTAGATGTCTCGAGCTCACACTTGAAGAGTCCAGCTTTTGAGGTCACAATCTCTGGTCTCGAAATCTGGGTGTAACAGATTTTATGCATGAAAAATATAATTTTTCCACACTTTAAATATGTCTTTTTTTCATTTATATTAGTGCAATTTTTTTGTTTTGAAAAAATAATTAATTAAGTAAGAATTATATTAAAATGGGACTAAAGAATTTATTTAAGTGATGGGAGTATAGATTGGATTTTCCAACTTATTTTAAAATTTATGACTTAGATGTAAAATGTGGTGACCTCAAAGTCTTAAACTGTTAAAATTGTTAAATTATTTATTTATTCTATTTATTAAATTAGAAACATTGATAAAAAAAATGAGTATATTATTATTAAGAATTAATTAATTACTTTATGAGAAATACAAAAGTTGTCATATCTTATCTTTATTTAAAATAATAATTGGGATTTTATTATTTGAAAACAAATGTGACTTAGGTGCTAATTAAATAAATAATTTTATGAAATAAAATTCTAGAATAAAATCTTATGATCTAAGGAAGGAATGTGATAATGTTAACAATTGGTAAACTAATTCTTGTTGAATTTTTAAGTGGCAAAAAAATGAACACGTGGAATCTATCAACTTCAACACTAGTTTTAAGAGCTCTCTCACGTGTGCATGTTACATGCAAGTTTACTTTTACGCTCAAATATATGTTATTTAATCAAATCCATAGTTCCTGATTTGAAATCATTGAGAATTACTTAGTAGAATTGACATTATTCTTTTATGATTCTATGTGACGTTGTTGTATGAATAGAGTTGTGGTGCAACTTGTGCCACGTGTGGATGACCCATGCACACGTGGGGTATGTTTGTTGGGTATATGTAATCTTATGTGATTTTAAGACGAATGTTTGATTATGCTTTTAGGCTCGTTGTGAAGTACCCCACACTTTATTTTTGCTTGGACTTGAGGTAAAGAAGTTAGCTAGAATTTTCTATGAATTATGTAATGAAATGTATGAACTATTGTGTTGCAAAAGTTATAGTATTATGGAAAGTATAAGTTATGGTAAGCTAAAGTGTTATGAAAAGTATGAATTACTATGTTACGTTTTGGATTGTTATATGTCTGCTTGTATGATATATGAAAAAGCAGTAGGTTGTTAGTGTGCTGACCGCGACATAACAAAGGAGTTACTAAGGATATGATGTAATTCATAGGGTGGATGCGCCGAGGTTATTCGAGGACCAGAGTTCTTATTTACCTCATAGAGGAGGTCTTACCGGTTTATGCTTTTGCTAGTTACCTCATGATGTGACATGGACAATAGGGGTGTCATGCTCACATGAAGTATGGAATATGATTATGATTATGAATATTATATGATATGATTATGGACATGATACGATATGATTATGAAATGGATATGGTATGGTTATGCTATGAGTTTTACGATACGTATGTAGTTTTCCCTTGTTATTTCTTAAAATTGTTGCATTTGTTTGTACTTCCTTTCTGGACTTTTAGCTCACTCCCCTTGCATTCCCTCTTTCAGGTAGGCAATAGGGTTTCTCCTTAGCATGCACAGTGATATAGGAAGTTCCAATGTCTAGGCATGTATGACACTTGGTGTTCTATGAGCGATTAACGATCAAGATGAGTGCTACGAAAGATTATGAACTTATATGTTATGGTTTATGTTTTATATACATCTGTGGACCCTCAAAATGGTCAACGACACGGAGTCAGATAAAACAATAGAAAATAAGATGAAATCAAGATGAAAAGATAAACGACACAAACAACTTATAATGGTTCGACCCCAATCAAATGGTAATGACCTACGTCCACTTAATGTTCTTATTGATGTAGAATTCCAAGAATAGTGATCAATGAACTAGGGTTCACGAGTTTGACTAGATCTCAGAAGAATACGATTGTGGTGGATAAAAACACTCTCTTTCTCTCTAAGAATTCCAAAGCTCAAAAGTTCAAAGTTTAACAAAAGTGCACTCTCTTGAGCCCTTTCATTCTTATTTATAGGCTCAAGGAGTTTTACATAGGCCAATGGACCTTAATTACATTTAATACAGACGTATCTAAACAATAATGGAAATTACAAGCAATACATAATTACAAGATCACATATCTGAAGGAAATAAATGAATATATGCGACCAGGCTGGTCTCCCATAACTATGATGTCTGATGCGCTAATTCTCTTCTGGTCGATAGTCGAACAGATTATACTCACTTAAACTGCCATGTGCATCCCACATGCTTGCCAATCCTGCCACATCATCAGGTAGGCCATTTTTGGGTAAACATTTGCCCCCCAAGTTTATTTTACTACGACCAGCATAAAGTAAACTTAACCGACCAACCTTCCATCTGACTTGTCACATCTGTCAGCACCTTTTCAAAAAAAGTAACTAATCATGTCCTTGTAGTTCCCAAAAACATTTTGATGACTAACACGTTTCCCCACATTTCAAAAATTCACCCCCATCATTACCTCTTTTACAGAGCCACGATCAGTATAAATAACCCCTTTTCCCCACTTTTCACTTTTTACCAATCTTCACTTTCTCAAGAACTCAGAAGCAAAAAGCAAGAAAAACTCATAATTATTTTTCGATCTGAGGCGTGTTTGTCCATTTGTTTGAATCAACGATCGTGACTTTGCTTCAATCTTCTATTCAAGTAAGTTTCATGATCTTCCTTATGTATGATATTCCACGCAACGTGTGCTTCTCTGCTTTTCTGATATTTGGTGCTTTGAGTTTATGGATGTTCTTTAGAAAAATTAGCTTTGGGGTAATCAGGCTCGTAGATATTAACATGATAAGATAGGGAAAAATACTAAATGAGGCTTAGGAATTGGCTTGGGAGTTAGGATTACTAATTTAGGGTGCAAAATCAAAGTAAAAATTTGATTTTCATATACTTGGAAAAATCGGGTTTTTTCCGCCTTTTCTCAGAGTCGAAAAGTTTCCTTGAAAAAACTTTTCACTTCTACTTTTTAATTTATTTTCCCAATCTGTTCGCATGTTTTTAGTGTTTACGTTAGAATGCTGCTGGTAGTATAAAAGCTAAACTTTTATACACGAGCAACGTTATCCACTTGTTTCAACTTCTTCTGTCTGTTGGCCGTAGATTCTCATCTCCCCTTCTCTGTTCGCAGATTTTCATGCACGATCTGTGGGGAGGTGAGAGACCGATTGACGAAGACTTGCTCGTGCTACTGTTCGAGGATCAAGAACAGCCTTCACTGCCATTTTCAGAAGTTCCTTTTTCACAACACAACACAACACAACACAACCCAACAACCAGACCTCCGCTTAGTTCACCAAACTTGGGTCGCGTAAAATCGATTGCTCAAAGGAAGAAGAAAACAGCCAACCCTTCTACTAATCAACTTGCCCTTTCCATGGAGAATTTCAACCTAAAGCCTGACCTCACAATGGCCTTAGGCCTGAGGTCGAATGATATGTAGCGCCTCCTAGCATTATTTCAGCTAGGATGGTAAACGGCTATCTTAGGAAGTATGGTCTTCCTGGGATAACCCTCATCAAACCTTCACCCGACCAGCGGGCAAATGTGCTTGGGGGCGCCTTCAGCGCCTAGTCGAGGTATCACATCGAGGCAGGGGCAACCTTGCCTCTGCATCAATTCTTCCAAGGGGTGCCCAATTATTTTGAGGTCGCCCCTTTTCAAATCACCCCCAACGGATATAGAGTACTTTTTGCACTTTATATCCTCTATAACCACAAGAAGTGGCCCGTACTAACGCTACATGAGATAAACTACCTGTTTGATCTCAAGTCTAACCCCAACAACAACAACACAGGGTTCTTCCACTTCTACCACTAGGAGTCCGCTCGCACCTTCCTGAGCGACATCATCCACAAGTTTAATGTAGGGAAGTACTTTCAGGAGTACTTTCTTACAACAGACCTGGCTGCTGACAACCTGGCCTTCACCTGAGGAGGTGAATCTTTTGCTAGCTGGTCGCTTGATTTCTTTTATCTTCTCTATACATTATTTAGAACTTTGGTGTTGCTTAGGTCCATGATATCAACTAGACCCTACTCCAGAAATGGAGATAAGGGCAGTAGCCTTGGCCAGCATGACGGACATTGAGAAGAATGTTAAAGAGCTGGTCATGGAGAGCTGGTCGGCCTTCTTGCACCTCACCAGGATGTGAGGGAGTCAATAGCTTGGAGTGCTAATGGAGAAGATATCCCCGAGCAGCCCCAAGATGTGTCATAGCCCCCGAGGAGGCGGGCTACATGAGTGACCATTAGGGAGCCTTCCAACACTCCACAAGTAGCTGATATCCCTGCTCAACATGGGAAGGGCAAGTAGAAACTTCCTGAACTCCCCGAGCCCATACTTGAATCCTCGAATGACAAAGGTATTGACTTCTCACTCTTAGATAGTTTGCCCATTCCCTGTCATTTATTTGACGGGGACGGCAACTTTAAATATGCGACTAGTTTAAATTCACACTTCTTCAAGGCAAAGAGTGAGTGTGCCAGTAGTACAATAGATAATGTATCGACCAGTAATAATGACTCGGGTATATTACTTAGAATTTTTCCTACTCTTATTTCCTTGCTTTAGTAAATATCTCAATTTATATTGCTTGATCGTTTGTTTATATCATGCAGTCATGCCTTTCGATGACGCATTTTATCTGTATAGCCAGCCCAAAACTACTGCTCCTGCAAGCAGGAAGAAGGAAAGTTGACGACACCCTAGGGAAGGTAGCAGCAACCCTTCCAAGAAAAGGGCAAGGACTGAGGACCCTCCTGCACCTTCCAAGGAAACTACTACTCCTCCAACTCCAATTGACCAAACTCCTCCACCAGCTCCCATCGACCCGACTCCTCCACCAGCTCCCACCGACCAGAATCCTCCTAATTAGACAAGAAATACTCAAGGAGAGGCCCTCATGAACAAACCCTTAACTCAGCCAATGACAACCTGAAGCCATCAGTAACACTTGCTCCAAGAAGGTCGACCAGATCATCAGCCGCGGGCTGAACGAAATACTCAGTGTAAGTTGCCATTTTTGCTGTGTTTTAATTGTTTGCCTTGTTCTTTTATTTATACTAATAGCTTTATCTTTTCTCTGATCACAGGGAGTTCTAACCCTGAGCACTGGTTGGTGCCACTCGAAGGCGATGGCTACTGAATACGTCAAAGAGTTTAAGGAGAGACTTGGTGAGCAGCTCAACGCAGCCGAGGCCAAACACACTGAGCAGCTTAAGGCGGCCGAGGAGAAAAATGTCGAACAGCTAAGAGCTGCCAAGGAGAAGATTGCCAAACTGGGCGAGGAGCTGAAACAACATAAGGAGACCCTGGTCAAAGTCACGGAGTCTAAATAAAGGTACAAGGAGTCTTCATTGTTGAACTACAAAGAGGCCTCCAAACTCCAAGAGGAACTGGTTATCAGCAGGAAAGAAACTGTTGGGTTGGAGGAGCGAGTTAAATTGCTCGAAGAAACCAATGCTAGTGACTTGGAGAGATTCACGGGAGTGACATTTAACTTCTTTTATATGTTTTGGAAAAATAACCGCAATGCGAACTTTGATTATTTACTAAAGCGTATGAAGCAGGCTGAGCTGGAAAAGTGTGTTGCTCGTCTTGAAGAGGAGACAGCTCAGGGATCCCCTAAGATTTCTTTGGCCACGGGCATTGAAGGCATTGACGAGGGTGCTGATACCACAGTCGACCAGCAGCCTCAGCAAGATCCTCCAACTACTCCTGCTGCTTCTTAACTTTATTTATTTAATTTGTAACTAGGACACATGAACAACGGTTCGTGATGTCAAGACAATTTTTTGCTGTGTGGGCAGCTTTTACTTTTAATTTACAATTACACCCAGGCAGAAATTGCTCGTGGTGTAAAATATTTTACTTCTTGATATTATAAGTACTGTAGTATGCTTTCCCTTATTTTGCTCGTGTGTTTACATAAGCCTGTTGATATGCTTTGCTTTCTTAGTACCTTATATGTCCCCCAAGTGATTGAGGAGCTTAAGGTCCTCGGTCACTTTCCAAGGAGCATAAGCCCGATCATTACTGCTCGTAGAAATACTTATAAAAAGTGATTATATAGCAAAACAACACATGTAATGAGCAAATACCTGTAATAAATACAATAATTGGCAAGAATAACTGGCTGCGCACAGTTCCTTTTATTTCTCGTAATAAATGGACAATCGTGTCTATACGAGTGATCAAAAATTTGGTCTTACATTTATAAGAAATTAGTCATATGATTGACTAGACTAACCCTTGTTCATAAACTTGTAAAAAGTGAAATTAATACAAGCCAATTCTTTAAAAAGAACTATTTTATTGATAATACTTGTGCAGGTGTTCTCCATTCCAATAACGATGAATGAGATCTCCATTTAAGCGAGCAAGTTTATAGGTTCCTGGTTGAAGAACTTCTTCAATTTGGTACAGACACTCCCAGTTAGGTCCAAGCACGCCAGCAGCTTAATCGCGGGTGTTGAGAAAAAATCTTCAAAGTACCAAATCTCCCACATTAAATTTTCTTTTGCATACTTTAGAGTTGAAATACTGAGCGACCTTTTGCTAGTAAGTTGCTACTCGGAGTTGGGCTTGCTCGCGCCTTTCATCAACCAAATCCAAAGATTCCATTAATAACTGTCTATTAACACTCTGATCGTATGCCAACCTTCTATGCGATGGTGGATCTAGTTCAACAAGAAACATAGCTTCATATCCATAGGGCAAGGAAAATGGAGTATGGCCTATTGTTGTTCGATGGGACGTTCTATACGACCAAAGGACTTCAGGTAATCGTTCTGGCCATGCCCCCTTCGCTTCTTCAAGGTATCCTTCAGTGTTTTGTTGATAGCTTCAACATGTCTATCTCCTTCGGATGGGCTACTGAAGAAAAACTCTTGATAATCCCATGCCTTTTGCAAAAACATGTGAATAGATCACTGTCAAATTGTGTGCCATTATTTGAGACAATCTTTCTTGGCAACCCATAACGACACACAATGTTCTTGACCACAAAATCTAGCACTTTTTTGGTCGTTATTGTTGTAAGCGGTTTAGCTTCGGCCCATTTTGTGAAGTAGTCAACAGCAACCACAACATACTTGACATTTCCTTTTCCCGTGGGAAAGACTCGATAAAATCTATTCCCCACACAACGAATGGCCACGGGCTTTGCATCTATTTTATCTCATTAGGGGCTGCTCGCAGTATCTTGGAGAACCTCTGGCACTTGTCACACTTTCGAACAAAATCCATAGAGTCTTCATTCATCGTTGGCTAGAAGTATCCTTGCCTTAGGATCTTTTTTGATAAACTCTTCCCCCCAGCATGATCTCCACAGAAACCTTCATGTACTTCTCACATTAATTCTTTGGCCTTTTCCTTTGAAACACACCTTAGAAGCGGCATTGAGTACCCTCTCCTGTACAAAACTCCACCAATCAGAATGAATTGAGCTGACTGTCTTTGGAGGGTCTTGCAATGTTTCTGTCCGTCGGCAGCACTCCATGTTCTAAGTATTCAATGAAGGGTGTCATCCATGTGTTTGTTGGTTGAATTACTAGAGAAGACTCCTCTGCTTGAATGCTTGGTGTAGACAAATTTTCAACAGGTACTATATTCAAGGTGTCAGCATGGTTCACGCTTGCTAACTTGGCCAAAGCATCAGCGTTTAATTTTTGGTCGCAAGGTACTTGCTGGAGAGTATACTTTTCGAACTGTGCCAATAAGTCCTTTGCCTTCTTCAAATAAGCAACCATCTTCAGAGCCCGGGCTTTATATTCTCCATTAATTTGATTAACCACTAATTGGGAGTCACAATAGATTTCAAGTGACTTTATGTCGATATCCTTGGCTAATCTTAATCCTGCGAGCAGAGCTTCATATTCGACTTCGTTAAGGGACACCGTGAAGTTGAATCTAATTGCACAGTGAAATCAATGTCCTTCAGTAGTGATTAAGATCAATCCTGCTCCAGCATTGTGCTCGTTGGAAGAGCCATCTATGAACAACTTCTAGGAAGGAGTTTGGTTTTGGAGTTCAGGCTCTTCTATCGACTCGATATCCTAGAGCCCAGTAAACTCTACGACAAAATCTGCTAGAGCTTGTCCCTTCACAGCTGCTCGTGGCGAGTAAGAAATATCAAGCTGTCCAAGTTCAACTGCCCATTTCAACAGTCGACCAGTGACTTCTGGTTTCTGCAGGACTTGCCGTAGCGGTTGGTCGGTGAGTACTATGATGGGGTGAGCTTCGAAGTATGGTCACAACTTTCTAGAGGTTAAAATCAAGCAGTAGGATAATTTCTCAATGGGTGGATATCGCAGTTCTGCTACTATTAGCCTTTTTCTTATATAATACACAACTCTTTGAACATGTTCCTCCTCTTTGATAAGGGCAGCGCTAGCAGCATACTAAGTGACTGCCAGATAGATGAACAAAGTTTCTTTCTCAAACGGTTTGGAAAAAATTGGTAGTTGCGACATATGAGACTTTAGAGTCTGGAAGGCCTGCTCGCATTCTTTTGTCCACACGAATTTCTTATTGCCCCTAAGTAGATTAAAAAATGGAACGCACTTGTCCATTGATTTGGAAATAAATGTACTTAAAGTGGAAATCCTTCCGGTTAGACTCTGAACATCTTTTATTTTTGTTGCCGACTTCTTCTCGATTAGGGCCATGATCTTTTTGGGATTAGGTTCGATACCTCATGAGTTCACTATGAATCCTAAAAATTTCTCTGATCCAACACTGAAGGAACACTTAAGGGGATTCAGCTTCATCTGATATTTGTTTAAGACGTTGAAACACTCTTGCAGGTCCCTGATGTGTTCATCTTCCTTCTTTGACTTAACCAGCATGTCATCAACATATACCTCCATGTTAACACGATTAGTTATTTGAACATGTGATTGACTAGTCACTGGTAAGTCGCACCAGTGTTTTTCAACACTGAAGGTCTTTACTTTGTAACAGTAAAGCCCTGTATCGGTCTGAATTGTAGTGTGATCCTCATCAGGTGGGTGGATACTGATATGATTGTATCCAGAATATGCATCCATAACTAATAGGATCTCATGCCTAGATGTGGCATCGACCAGTCGCTCGATCCTTAGGAGTGGGAAATAATCCTTCGGGCAGGCTTTATTGAGGTATGTGAAATCCACGCATGTTCTCCACTTGCCATTTGGCTTGGAAAACAACACGGGATTAGAGACCCATGATGGATAAAAACCTACCCTGATGAATTCGTTCTCCTTTAGCTTCTCGACTTATTCTTTTAACACTTTTGATCTGTCTTTGTCGAGCAGCCTCCTTTTCTGTTGTACTGGTGGAAAACTTTTATCTATATTCAAGACATGGCTGATAATTGCTAGGTGAATCCCAACCATATCTTTATGCGACCAAGCAAACACCTCCTGGTTCTTCTTCAAAAATTCCACCAGTTTTTGCTATGATGTTGTCTCTAAGTTTTTACCAACTTTTAAAACCGTAGTCGGATCTGCCTCATCAAATTGGACCTCCTCGAGGTCATTGACTGGTCCTACATCTTCTTAAAAATCCCCAAAGCGAGGATCTAAATCCCTACACTCACTTTGGGCAACACCCTATTTGGTGACCTGCTCACCTGATTGGGCTTGTACCTCTTTGGCCAATAGGAACCCTTTCTCGGCTCCTTCTCTCGATCCACCCCTTTTTGCCTTGGTAATCGAGGAATTATAGCATTCTCACGCTTCTCATTGGTTTCCCGACATGCATCCTACCCTTGCGTTGGTTGGAAACTTCATGGCAAGGTGCCATACCGAGGTTACGGCTCGCAGGTCGACTAGAATAGGCCTTCCAATCACAGCATTATATGAAGAAGGACAATCAACTAAAGTAAAAAGTGTGAGTAATGTCCCATTCGCAGGTGCTGTGACCGGAAGCCTGATCGACCACGTTGGCGCGAGCCCTTCGCCAGAAAAACTATAAATGGTTTGCTTGCATGGCTCCAAATCCTTCACTGACAACTTCATTCTTTCCTACAAAGACTTTTACAGAATGTTTACTGAGCTCCCTGTGTCAACTAACACTCGTTTAACCATCATATTGGCGATTCAGGACGTCCACGACCAGAGGGTCCGAATGGGGAAACCGGACATGCTGAGCGTCAAGCACAGAGAAAGTTATCAGTTCTTCCTCTGTTTGAGCTTTCTTGGGAGTTCGCTCCTCTACATTTAACATTTCAATGTCCTGGTTGTGGCGTAAGGTTCGAACATATTGCTCCCTTTCCCTCCCACTATCACCTGCTAGGTGCGGGCCACCACAGATGGTCAACAATGTACCCGCCACTGGAGCTGGCTGTAAAGGGGGTGAGCATTGGCGTACAGGTGCCTGCTTGTTACCTACTTGAGCCTCTCGCTGAGAATGTCCAGTGGCCCGTACATATCTTCTCAAGTGTCCTTGTGTGATAAGGAACTCAATCTCATCTTTAAGCTGGTTGCACTCATTGGTGTCATGACCATTGTCGTTGTGAAAACGACAAAACTTGGTTGTATCTCTTTTGGAGATATATTTCCTGATCGGCGCTGGTCACTTGTAAGGGACAGCAGTATAGGTAACCTAGTACACTTCTGCTTTGTTTTCGACTGGGGCCATGTAATTGGTGAACCTTGGCTAATATCTGTTACTATTAGGGTGCTTATTCTCAGATGTTGACGGCTCGTGGTTTGCCCTTTCCCCTTCATTTTTCCAGTTATTTTTTCCGTTGCCATTGGGTTTCCCAGCCCCATTGGCGGCTTTGGTGGCATCTTCCTTTGGACCCTGGTCGTCTGCAGGCGCCTTACCTTCGTTGGCAATTGCCTCTTGGAGGTTGAAGTATCAGTCTGCCTAGTCTAAGAATTCTTGGGTGCTCTTCACCCCATTTTTCCTTAAACTGTTCTAGAGGGATGAATGGTGCCGTACTCAATCAGTAAACACCATAATCTTCCCCTCATCACCAACTGTCTTAGCCCCAGCAGTGGCTCGTATAAATTGCTGGACATACTCCTTCAAGGATTCGCCCTCCTTCTGGCATATCTCGACCAGTAGGTTGGCTTCGGTTGGATGTACTCGATCAGCGTAAAATTGCCCGTAGAATTCTTTCACGAACATTTCCCATGACACTATGCAAGCAGGAGGAAACTTGAAAATCCACTCCTGATCAGTATCGGATAAGGTGCCCGGAAAGATTCAGCATCGAGCGTCATCTGACACCTTCTGGATGTCCATTTGTATCTCGAATTTATTCACATTAGATACTGGGTCTCCAAATCCATTGAAGTTGGGTAAGACCGTTATCTTAAATTTTCTTGGGATTTCGGCCATTGCTATTCTATGTAGGAACAAAGTGCCTCTTCTCTGATCATACTCAATGTGGGATGTTCGGCTCCCCACTAGCTACAGGATGGCCTCATCAAGCTGATCTTGTATAGCGTCTGGAATTATTGGGGCGACCGGTGCTGGAGGGGCATACTCATCGTGCCTTTCTCACCTATCATTGAGAACGTCCCTCAAGTCATCATCCCTACGCCTTTGCTCGCTAGCTCCCATTCGATCAAAGACGTTAGTTTACCTAGGCTGCCCCCCAGCATTCTTGCTCGTCGGTCGGTTTTCTCTTGGTGGGGGATTTCGTTCTCCACCCCTCTCTCCTTGCCTTCGACCAGAATTTCCTCTACCAGAATCATCTTCATTATAGTCATGGCCTTCCCTAAAATGCGACTGGCTATGGCGTGACCTGCTGATTGCACTATTTCCTCCTCTTGTTGGCACGTCTCGAGCGTCGGGGGGAGGCTTGTGTTGGTTGATGGGTCCCCGAGTATTATTATGTCGTGGGGGGCCCCTGATCGCAGAGCTTGACTCGACTTGCCTTCTGCCAAAAGAAGGATGTTGCCCCCTACTTGGTGGATTTGGCTCCTCAGCAGTTTGGCGTCTAGGGCTCCGAGAGGCTGCTCGGCCCCATTCTCCCATTGATGATGGGGATTATCTTGACCAGCACGAGAAGGTGGTTGCTGCTCAGGATCTTGAAATGGAATATCCATTTTGAGCAGGAGGAGGTTGCTCCGGCCTCTGAGGGGTTGCTGGTTGAGGCAGAGTGTGGTGATGTTATGGAGGATTTGGATGTGGACCTTGTTGTGGTGGTACACTTGGTGGCTGATTCGATTGAGAGGTTGGCGCAGGTTGTCCTTGGGACAACTGAATGGCTACCTATAGGGTAGCAGTAGCATCCTTCTGCCGGCGGTCCATGTCGGCCTGCCGCTCATTCAACTCCTGACATTGCTGGTCAATTTCTTTCTGCTGCAATTGCATTGTTTCAGCCACATTCTCCTGATTAGCCCTCAGATTGGCTAACTCCTCCTGTAACACAATCAGTGTTGTCCTCAAGGTCTCAGAATCCATTACCTCCTCTTCAAATTCCATTTGTACCTCATCCTCAACCACGTTTTGTGGAAAAGGCTGGGTTGGTGCGGCACTAGAAGTTTGTCCATTCTTTCTAGATGTTTTCGCCATTTGATCTTGTTGGAAGTCTTTAGTTCAGCTATCAATGAAAGCACCAAAATGTTGACCCTCGAAATGGTCAACGACACGGAGTAAGATAAAATGATAGAAAATAAGATGAAAATGAGATGAAATCAAGACGAAAATATAAACGACACAAACAATTTATAGTGGTTCGGCCCCAATCAAATGGTAATGACCTATGTCCACTTAGTGTTCTTATTGATGTAGAATTCCAAGAATAGTGATCAATGAACTAGGGTTCACAATTTTCACCAGATCTCCGACGAATACAATTGTGGTGGATAAAAATACTCTCTTTCTCTCTAAGAATTCTGAAGCTCAAAAGTTCCAAGTTACAATAAAGTCCCTTCTCTTGAGCCTTTCATTCTTATTTATAGGCTCAAGGATTTTTACATGGACCAATGGACCTTAATTACATTTAATACAAATGTATCTAAACAATAATGGAAATAACAATCAATACGTAATTACAAGATCACATATCTGAAGGAAATAAATGAATATATGCGACTAGGCTGGTCGCCCATAACTATGATGTCTGATGAGCCAATTCTCTTCTGGTCGATAGTCGAACAGATTATACTCACTTAAACCGCCACGTGCATCCCACATGCATGCCAGTCCCACCACGTCATCAGGTAGTCTGTTTTGTGGTATACAACGTCAGTGAGACTTATTATTATTATTTATTTTATTTTCAAAGAATGCATAAATACACTACATTTTTATTTTAAAACAAACCATTAGGCCCAAATTGAATGTTTTATCAAGGCCCCGCTGAACATTTTCTCTAAGATGGTATTTTTCTAATAAATATGAATTTCGCGACATTTTTAAAATGTAAATAGATTATGACATTCTTTCACTGAGAAAGTAGAAGGGAAAGATTTTTCTTTCATTTAACTAATTGAGAAGAGAATGAAAAAGACAGTATATGTTAACGAGAGGTATGCAACTTGTTTTCAAATTAATTAATTTATTATTATTATATTACTGGAGATGATACATTGAGTTAGTTACCTATTCAAGGTACGTATATGATTTTTTTTTTTCAAATTAGTAAATTTATTATTATTATTATTATTATTGTTGTTGTTGTTGTTGTTGTTATCCCCAAAATTTCGTTCGATGATGTGGCAATTAGATGGGACAAGTGACAGTGCATGTTCAGTAAATGACACATTAATAGTCAATAAATGTGTTGACTAAAGAAGTGAAAAGGTTGGGAGTTGACCTACGAAGTTGTGATATTACTGGTCAGGAAGTAAATTTAGCCAACTGGTGGTGTGCCATGCCTGACCAGTGGTGTGATTTGCCATGCCCAACCGGTGGTGTGATTTGCCAGACCGGTGGTGTACCATGCTCGACCAGTGGTGTGATTTGCCATGCCCGACCGGTGGTGTGCCATGCCCGATTAGTGGTGTGATTTTCCATGCCCAACCAGTGGTGTGCCATGCCCGACCAGTGGTGTGATTTTCCATGCCTGACAGGTGGTGTGCCATGCCCGACCGGTGGTGTTCCATGCCCAACCGGTGGTGTGCCATGCCCGACCAGTGGTGTGATTTTCCATGCCCGACAAGTGGTGTGCCATGCCCGACCAGTGGTATGATTTGCCATGCCCGACCAGTGGTGTGCCATGCCTGACCAGTGGTGTGATTTGCCATGCCCGACCGGTGGTGTGCTTTAACCGACTGGTGAGTTGTCTTCACCGACCAGTCACTTCAGGGATGGATTTGGTCGGTCAACGGATCAGAATCTCAGAAGTTACCATCTAGTCACTCTTCAGTAAAGCCTCAGTAACAACTTCAACCCGAATCGCTCGTAACTACCGCGGGAATCTCTCAAATATCCCGAAGTAGTAGCTGTATTGTTGTAATTTAATTTTTTTTTATTATATATTAATTAAAGTTGGTTGAAACTACCAAGGACCCCGTCAAAACAGGATATTTCTCATGTACGATCCATGAGCCTATAAATAAATGGCTAATGGCATCATTTGGGGGATCTGATCTTTTTGAGACTTGGAAACTCTCTAATTTTTAGACTTTGGGACTATTACTTGGGGCATTTTCTGAGAGAGCTTAAAGAGAGAAATCTTGTATTCTCGAGAGAGAGAAACTCTGTATTTTTCTATTTACACTTAAGAAACTTAGCTGGCTCAGGTTCATCTAATCTTAAGTGTAGGATACATATATCACAACTCCAAGTGGATTAGGCTATTACCAACAAAATTGGGCTGAACCACTATAAAATTACTTGTGTTATTTATTTTCAATTCAAGGTTTATTGTCGTTTTTGCGTCTACTCGCAGTTGGCCAAAATTGTGGTCAACATTTTTTGTGCTTTCGTTGAGAGCCTAAATAGAAGAAATACACTACTATCCTACCAATATGGCGCCCAGGAAGCCCAGTACGTCAACTGCAAAAGAAACGGTTAGACCAAAAGGTCCTGCACCTGAGAACCCTGACACTGAGCCCAGGGTCTTTCTCGAGGAGACAACTCTAGATGTCAAACAACTCCAGGAGGGCATGAGGGCTTTCTAGGAGGAGATGATGAAATTTAACGCCCGACATGAGTCTATCATTGAAGAGATGGCCAGGCAGAAAGCTGTGTTAGAAAAACAAAGGCACGATATGGAGGCCAGAAGTGAAGAGATCAGACAACGACAGGAGGAAGTCGACCGAAGACATCATGAAGCAGCACTTGCTCTAGAAGTGGCTACCTAATTGGCCCAAGCCAATGCTCAAGCTGCGGCATGAGCAGCTGTCCATGGAGCATGAAAGGAGAACGCTAGTCAGAAGTCCCTTGCTGGAAGGATGGATTCTCGGGGACCTGACCGGAGTCAAAGTAATCAGATTGGTCAGGTAAATGATGGAGTCTGCTCTAGACACAAAGGGAGAACTCTAGAACCCCTTCTAGAGGTCACCGGTTAGAAACCTCCCGATTAGAGAGTTACCGGTCTGAAAGTAAGCATGCTCCGCCTGGAAACAACCAAACCAAAGATCCTCGAGATAAAAAAAAACTCCTAGCTACAGAGATGGATATGGTCGAGATGATGGGGACAGTCATCAGACCGACTGGTCAAAAGAAAAAGAAAAGGAAGACACTGACCAGCAAGGAGGAAAAGACTACCCGGGCCATACCGAAAAGCTGCCACTACATCCCGTCCTGCAGCGTAGTGGGAGAGAGTAGGTATCGCGCAGTAAGCCTTCTTAAAAATCTAAGAGCACGGTGTTTGACCGGGTAGGAGAACATGCTTCTCGGAAGGATCTAAGGGACGTTATCACCAACAAGAGAAAGACCGTCTCGGTCGAAGGGTAAGATCTGACCCGCCCTATCGATCATGTGGAAATACTTGATAACACTACACCAGATGGAAATGCCCGACCGGGAAGTCAAAATTTTGGAGCCTCGTCTGTTGCACCAGTTATCCAAGCCCAGGTTGACGCACTAATGAATGCAGTGCAAGGTTTATCAAAACGACCTTCCAGAATTGATGCGGTAGACCACAGGAGTGGCAGTCTATTTTGTGCCCGGATCAGAGCAGCCCAGCTGCCGAAAAAATATAAAGCACCGGTGTTGCTGGTATATATAGAAAAGGCGAATCCCATCAGACATGTTGGGAAATTTGAGGACCAGATGGAACTACTCGGGGAAGTGATTATTATCGGTGTAGAGTTTTCCCAACTACATTGTTAGATACTGCCCAGGAATTGTATTGGATGTTTAAGCCGAATTCCATTACCTCTTGGGAAACATTCAGGAAGGAGTTTTGTAGACAATTCAGCGCTGCCCGGACTCTAATAGTTTATGCCAACCACTTGACAGATATCAAACAAGGAAACAATGAGTCTCTAAAGAATTATATACAGAGATTCATGAGAGATGCGAATAGAGCAACTGCTGTGGGAAACGAGGGGAAGATGGTTGCCATATCCTTTGGAATCACTTACCGGAGCCCTTTGTAGGATAGTATACATAGAAATCCAATTTCAACACTTCAACAATTTCTTGACCGATTAGACAAGTATATGAAATTGGATGATGCAAGCCAGAAAGAGGAGAATGGCATAAACAATCTAGGCGGATTGGCTGACCCTCTTAAGAATGGTGGAAACGGTCAGAATGGTGGAAAGAAACGTGGGAATAACGGGTCTAACCGCCATGAAGAAAAGAAGGCTAAGTCAAGTTCAAACGAAAAGCCAACTAAGTATGAGCCTCAGTTCCCTAATTACACCACTCTCTCGGCCAGCTGGGCAGAAATATATCTTGCTTGTCATGAAGAGGTTCTCTACAAGAAACCTCCACCCATCAGGAAAGAGATGAGTAAGAGAGACATGAATAAGTTTTGTCGTTTCCATGGAGATTATGGTCACGACACGAATGAATGCAATCACATCAAGGACGAGATATAATTTCTTCTCTGGTCGGCAAAGTTGAAAATGTACCGGGCTGAGAAACTCCTACGAGAAGGAGGCAGCAACAATCGTGGGTTCATACAACAGAAATCTCCACCCTTGCAACCCGGGCCTGTGGACTTTACCTTAGACACTATATGTGGAGGTCCACACTTGGCTGGGGATAGTAACAAAGCAAGGGAGAGGTATGCCCAGACACTTCGACATGAGCTGGAGTGCTAAGATTAGATTGTTTGAACAGAGCTTGATCAGGAACCACTGGAATGGTGAGCATCTATGGATATATTATCACTAAATACCGCTTTCATAGTGGTAGCTTAATTTCAAGTTTATTAACTTGTTATTTAAGTTTGTTGCTTAAGACTCATTATTAGACACGTTTTTGTCCTTTTTTAATTTACGAGTAATAAGAGAGACTACGCGCAGCGTGGTCGATTCTTGCTACAAATATGCATGTGTGTTAATTTTTCGAACAGTGTTCAACTGGTCCATAAAATCGGATAGTGTTCAACTGCTCAGTATGTTCAAGCAGTGTTCACGTGCTCGAATATTTTCCATATATTCTATGTGTTTCACGAGTAATTAATTGTTCGAACAGATTCGGTCAAGTAGCCAGTGACCAAGGATCTTTCAACCCACGATCACTTGGGGGGCACATGGGGTATACTAGTGTATAATTTAACAAAGGCAATAATAGCATGAGTTAAGAAATTTGTTTTTACGCCAGCTTGTAAATTTTCGAAGTAAAAAAAGGCCATTAAGCTAACTTGTTTGACAAAGCTTAAGTAGCTTGGAATTTTTCAAAATTTCAAGTTAGAAGCAAATATTCATGTGACAATAAATATTATGCTCATAAAATGTTAGAGTAATAAGAGTGTGAGAAAGTATACTTAGTACGGACTTATGAAATGTCTAGAATTTCTAAGTTAGAAAAATAAGTACTCATGCGAAAATATAAGGCACACATAAGAGTGACTTTACTATTCACAAAAAACTTATAATGTTTTAATTTTAAAAAGACTTAGAATGTTTAAAGTTAGTAAAGAAAAGTAAAGTATAAATTCCAACAGCTCAGCTGTACGAGAAAAATATCAAAGCTGCTAAGCAACATTTGTCTTCACAAAAGTATAAGAAAAAAAGTAAACTACTAGCCAGGTACAACGTTTAGCTGGTCAGGTGCAAAGTTTTCCTGGACGGGAGAGCAGATACAACTTCCCTGGTTGGCTGAGCATGTATCGCTGGTCGAGTAGGAAACTATGTTGTTGGACAGGAAGCTCTCAGGTCGGCTAAGAGTGTCTACTGGTCGGGTAAAATAGTCCCTGGCTAGTCAACACCATCATCGATATCCAAGACCTCCTTTGGTCGAAGTGATAGAGTAGGAGAGGCAGGCACAGTGTCAGCTAGAAGAGTTGCCTCCTCTGTGGCCTTGGCTTTGCATTTGGCGAGTTCTTTGGCCTTGGATTATTCAGAGAGAATTTCGAGGTTGAGAGGCTTGTTTAACTTCCCAATCTGATAGAAGCAGTTGAGGCAGATATCTTCATAACGAGCCAGATCAGTTTCCTTCACCTGTTTCAGCTCTTCATTCTCTTGAGTTTTCTTCTTCAGCTGGTCGGTCAATGTCTTATTGGCCTGGACTTGCTTGTTGTTCTCATCAACCAACTCCTTCAATGATCTATCTCAGTCAGCAATTGTTTTCTCAGCCTGCTCAGTCTTTTCTTGGAGATCTTTCTCAGACTTAGTCAGACTTTCAATCTTTGCCTGGGCTTCCACGAATTGATCATTCAAGATCTTGACCAGCTCCTTATAGTCGACCGCTAGGCGTTGAGCATGACTGACAGTGATGAGTCCCTGGAGAAAACCAAACAGAAAATGAGTGCAAAGCAAAAATATTCACTACACAGTGAAAAAAATTTCTTTGAGAAGAGAAATCAACGTACCTCAGATGAAGACATTTTTTGGGAATTAATAACAAAAAGAAAAAAAATTAAATTGTTTCGAATGCCATGTAGTGTCCAAGCGGCTGGGGTGGTGTCCGAGCAACTGGGGTGGTGTCCGAGGAGATGGGAGCATGTCCGAGGAGCTGGGGCGTGTCCGAGAAGGGGTGCGTGTCCGAGGATATGGGAGCGTGTCCGAGGAGCTGGGCGTGTCCGAGGAGTAGGTAGGCGTGTGTTTCGAGCGGCTAATACTGTCTGAGTGACCAAATTACTCGAGTGGCTAGGAGGTATCCGAGCAGCTTGCAGGAGTTTCGAAGGGCCAAGGTGATGCCCGATCGGCCAAGGATGCATCCGACCAGTTAAGCATTTATGAGGAAGTTAAGACAACCGAGTGGTTGGGGTACATAGACCGAGCAGCTTGGTGGGTTCCAAAGAACCAAGGCAGCCGAGAAGCCCCGATCTGCTAACAGAGTCCAAGCGGCTAGGGGCCCGAGGAGGCAAGTCACCCGAGGGGCTAGCTGGGTACCGAGAAGCTATTTGGGTTCTAAGGCACAAGGGTTCTGAGGGCCAAAAGGAATCCGATCGGTTAGGAATTGTAAAAGAAACAAGTTTGATGTATAAACATATGTTCTTAATCTTGGACTGTGCAAATAAGATCAAGAAGGGGACTTCAAGGGTATCAAAAGTTTCAAGAAAACTTCAAAGTTCATACAAACCCACGAACCCGAAAGTGTGATGGAAAATGGAAAACTGATAACTACCGTTTTCATGGACTAAAAAGTTCAATCGTGGGTTTGCTTGAAAAAGCAGGAGAAAATAGAAGGTCATTTTTGGAATTTTAAGACACAATAATTATTAAATTTACTGCGGATCCTTGCAAGGAGATAGAAGAAAATTTTATCATATGAGAAAATCATATAATAAACTTGGGGGATAAATGTTATCCCAAAAATTTCGTTTGATGATGTGACAATCAGATGGGACAAGTGGTAATGTATGGTTAGTAAATCACACATTAATAGTCAATAAATGTATTGACTGAAGAAGTGAAAAGGCTGGGAGTTGACTTGCGGAGTTGTGATATTACTGGTTAGGAAGTAAATTTAGCCGACCGGTGGTGTGCCAAGCCTGA
The DNA here is from genome assembly GCF_963169125.1 of Humulus lupulus. Classification (NCBI taxonomy): domain Eukaryota; kingdom Viridiplantae; phylum Streptophyta; class Magnoliopsida; order Rosales; family Cannabaceae; genus Humulus; species Humulus lupulus. The sequence goes on along the minus strand of NC_084798.1, from coordinate 81,663,975 downwards.
CTAGTGGTGTGATTCGCCATGCCCGAACGGTGGTGTGCCATCCCCGACCAGTGGTGTGATTTGCCATGCCCGACCAGTGGTATGATTTTCCCGACTAGTGGTGTGCCATGCCCGACCAGTGCTGTGATTATCCATGCCCGACCGGTGGTGTGCCATGCCCGACCAGTAGTGTGCCATGCCGGACTGGTGGTGTACTTTGGCCGATCGGTGAGTTGTCTTGGCCAACCAGTCACTTTAGGGATGGATTTGGTAGGTCAACGGATCAGAATCTCAGAAGTTACTTTCTAGTGACTCTTCAATAAAGCCTTAGTAACAACTTCAACCCGAATCGCTCGTAATTACCGCGGGAATCTCTCAAATATCCCGAAGTAGTAGCTATATTGTTGTAATTTAAATTTTTTTATTATTTATTAATTAAAGTTGGTTGAAACTACCAAGGTCCCCGTCTAAATGAGATATTTCTCATGTACGATCCATGAGCCAATAAATAAATGGCTCATGGCATCATTTGGGGGATCTGATCTTTTTGAGACTTGGAAAGTCTCTAATTTTGAGACTTTGGGACTCTTACTTGGAGCATTCTTGGGGCATTTTCTGAGAGAGCTTAGAGAGAGAAAGCTTGTATTCTCTAGAGAGATAAACTCTGTATTTTTCTACTTACACTTAAGAAACTCAGTTGGCTCAGGTTCATCTGATCTTAAGTGTAGGATACATATATCACAACTCCAAGTGGATTAGGCTATTATCAACAAATTGGGGTTGTACCACTATAAAATTACTTGTGTTATTTATTTTCTATTCAGGGTTTATTGTCGTTTTTGCGTCTACTCGCAGTTGGTCAAAATTGTGGTCAACAATTATTATTATTATAGATGATATACTTTGTTAGAGTTAGTGACCTATTCAAGGTATACGATTTTTTTTCAAATTGTTAATTTATTATTATATTATTGTGGATGATATATTATTTTATTTTAGTTTATTTATTAACTAATAATTATAAATTTGTAAAATAAGAACTAAAAAATGTGAAGAAAAAAAAAGACAAAATAGAAAGAGTGCTTTGGAGTAATTTTAGAGTGCCACATCATCTCCTTGAAGTTCTCTATTGACCCTCGAAATAGTCAACGGCACGGAGTCAGATAAAACGATAGAAAAAAAGATGAATTGAGATGAAATCCAGACGAAAAGATAAATAACACAAAAGATTTATAGTGGTTCGGCCCCAATAAAATGGTAATGACCTACGTCCACTTAGTGTTCTTATTGATGTAGAATTCCAAGAACAGTGATCAATGAACTAGGCTTCACGAGTTTCACAAGCTCTCAGATGAATACAGTTGTGGTGGATAAGAACACTCTTTTTCTCTCTTAGAATTCTGATGCTCAAAGTTCAAAAAGCGAAAAGTCCTCTCCCTTGAGCCCTTTGATTCTCACTTAAAGGGTCAAGGAGTTTTACATGGGTCAATGGGCCTTAATTATATTTAGTACGGGCATATCTAAATAATAATGGAAATTACAATCAATACATAATTACAAGATCACATATCTGAAGGAAATAAATGAATATATGCGACCAGACTAGTCCCCCATAACTATGATGAATGATGAGCTAATTCTCTTTTGGTCGATGGTCAAACAGATTATACTCACTTAAAACTGCCACGTGCATCCCACGTGTAGACCAATCCTGCCACGTCATCAGGTAGTCTGTTTTTGGGTAAACATTTGCCCCCCAAGTTTATTTTACTGCGACCAACATAAAGTCAACTTAACCGACTGACCCTCCGTGTGACCTGTCAGCTCTGTCAATGCCTTTTCAAAAAAAGGTAACTAATCATGTCGTTGCAGTTTTCCAAAAATCATTTTGACGGCTAACACCTTTCCCCACGCTTTGAAAACTCACCCCCCATCATTACCTTTTTATCCGTGCCTCGATCAATATAAATAATCCCTCTTTTTTACTTTTTAATTTTTACTCTTCTTCTCTTCCTCAAGAACGCTGAAGAACAAAGCATGAAGAACCAAGAAAAGACTTGGTGATCTGAGGTGTTTCCGTCCATCCCACGCATCAACGCCTATGATTTCACTTTTATCTTCTATCCATGTAAGTATCCTGAGTTTCTTTGTCTCTAATCTTCCATGCAATAATTATCAGTTGAGTTTTCTAGTATTTTGGTATATGAGTTTCCGAATGTTCTTGAGAAAAATTGATTTGGGGTAATTGGGCTCGTAGGTAGTAGCATGATAGGATAGGAAAAAACACTAAATGAGGCTTAGGAATTGACTTGGAAGGTAGGATTACTTATTTAGGGCGCAAAATCGAAGTAAAAATTATATTTTTAGGCACTCAAAAAAATCTGGGTTTTTCTCGCCCTTTATCAAAGTCGAAAAGTTTCCCTGAAAAAAAATTTCACTTCTGCTTTTTAATCTATTTTACCAAACTATTCGCATGCTTGTAGTGTTTATGTTAGAATGTTGTTGGTCGTATAAAAGCTTAACTTTTATACACGAGCAAAGTTATCCCAACGTTTCCACTTCTTCTATCTATTGGTCGTAGATTCTCATCTCCTCTTTTCTGCTCGCAGATTTTCATGCACGACCCGTGGGGAGGTGAGAGGCTGATTGACGACGATTTGCTCGCTCTACTATTCGAAGATCAAGAACAGCCATCGTTGCGATTTTTAGAAGTTCCTTTTTCCGAACACAACTCTGACCAGCGCAACAAATATGGGTCGCGTAAAGTCCATTGCTCAAAGAAAGAAGAAAATAGCCAACCCTTCTACCAGTCAGCCTTTCCTCGCACTGAGACTTCTTCTACCAATCCTCAACCTGTAAACTCTTCTCCACCAGAAATCCAAACTAAAGTTCGACCTCGCGACGACCTTAGGCCAGAGGTCGAATGGTATGTAGCGCCTCCTAGCATCATTTCAGCTAGGATGGTAAAAAACTATCTCAGGAAGTATGGCCTTCCTGGGATAACTCTCATCAAGCCTTCACCCTACCAGTGGGCCAATGTGCCTGGGGGCGCCTTTAGCGCCTGGTCGAGGTATCATATTGAGTCACAGGCAACCTTGCCACTACATCCATTCATCGTGGAGGTGGCCAATTATTTCGAGGTCGCCCCTTTTCAAATCACCCCAAACGGATATAGAGTACTTTCTGCACTCTATAACCATAAGAAGTGGGCCGTACCAACACCACACGAGATCAACTACCTGTTCGATCTCAAGTCTAACCCCAATCACAACAACACGGGGTTCTTCCACTTCTACCACTAGGAGTCCGCTCGCACCCTCCTAAGCAACATCACCCATAAGTCCAACGTAGGGGTGTACTTCCAAGAGTATTTATCACAACAGATCTGGTCGCTAATAACCTGGCCTTCACTCAAGGAGGTAAATCTTTTATTCACTGGTCGCTTGATTTCATTAAGCTTTTCTATACATTTTTTAGAACTTCGGTGTTATTCAGGTCCATGGTATCGACCAGACCCTACTCCAGAAATGTAGATAAGGGTAGCAACCCTGGCCAGCATGACAAACATTCAGAAGAGTGTCAAAGAGCTGGTCACAGAGAACAACCTAAGGCTGGTTGGCCTTCTTGCTCCTCACCAGGATGTGAGGGAATCAACAGCGGGAAGTGCTACTGGGGGAGAGATGCCCGAGCAGCACCAGGATGTGTCCCAGCCTCCGAGAAGGCGGGCTAAGGAGTGACCATCAGGGAACCTTCCAGCAATCCGCCAGCAGCTGCTGTCCCTGCTCAAAATGGGAAGGGCAAGCAGAAACTTCCTGAATTCCTCAAGCTCCGACTTGAGTCCACGGATGAGAACGGTACTGACTTCTAACTTTTAGACAGTTTTCCCATTCCCTGTCATTTATTTGATAGGGATGACAACTTTAAGTACGCGACTAGTTTAATTTCAGACTTCTTCAAGGCAGAAAGTAAGTGTAGCAGTTGCACAATATATAATGTATCGACCAGTAATAATGGCTCGGGTATATTACTTAGAATTTTCCTTACTCTTATTTCCTTGCTTTAGTAAGTGCCTCAATTTATATTGCCTGATTGTTTGTTTCTATCATGCAGTCATGTCTGCCGAAGATCCATTTGATATGTACAACCAGCCCAAAACTATTGCTCCTGCGAGCAGAAAGAGGGAGAGCAGGCAACATCCTGGGGAAAGCAGCAGCAATCCCTTAAGGAAAAGGACTCGAACTGAGGATCCTCCTGTACATGTTCCTTCCAAGGAAACGATGCCTCCTCCAGCTCCCATCGACCAGACTTCTCAACCAACACCCATCGACTAGACTCCTCCCCCAGCTCCCACCGACTAGAGTCTTCCTGATCAGACAAGGGATACTCAAGGAGAGGCCCTAATGAACATAGCTTTCTACTCGGCCAACGATAAGCTAAAGAAACTATCAAGGCACCAACGCTTGGCTCCCTGAAAGTCGACCAGATCTTCAGCCGTGCGCTGAACGAAGTACTCGGCGTAAGTTGACATTTTTGTTGTGATTTATTTGTTTACCTTGTCCTTTTATTACCACAAACAGCTTTTTCTTTTTTCTGATCACAAGGAGTTCTAACCATGAGTACTAGTTGGCACCGCTCGGAGGCGATGGCTGCTGAATATGCAAAAGAGTTTGAGGAGAAACTTGGTGAGCAGCTCAACGCAGCCGAGGCCAAACACGCCAAGCAGCTCAAGGCAGCCGAGGAGAAAAATGACGAACAACTAAGAGCTGCTATGGAGAAGATTCCCAAGGTGGGCGAGGAGCTGAAACAACATAAGGAGACCCTGGTCCAAGTCACGGAGTCTAAAGAGAGGTACAAGGAGTCTTTATTGTTGAACTACAAAGAGGCGTCCAAACCCCAAGACGAGTTGGTTATCAGCAGGAAAGAAACTGCTGAGTTGGAGATGAGAGTTAAATCAATTGAAGAAACCAACCCAGTGAATTGGAGAGGTCCAGGGGAGCAACATTTAACTGCTTTTATATGTTCTGGAAACATAACCACGAGGCAAACTTTGACTATTTATCAGAGCGTATGAAATAGTTTGAGCTGACCAGGTGCGTTGCTCGCCTTGAAGAGTTGGAGAAAGCTCAGGCATCCCCCAAAATCTCATTGGCGACGGGTATTGACGGATCCAACAAGATCCTCCGGCTGCTCCATAATTTTAACTATTTTTTTTTGCAACTTAAGACACATGAACCACGGTTCCTGATGTCAAGACAATTTTTTGCTGCGCGGGCAGCTTTTCCTTTTCATTAACAATTACATCCGAGCAGCAACTGCTCGCAGTGTAAAACAATTTTCTTTTGATATTATAATATTTGCAATTTATTATAACATCTTGTTCGAATGACCGAACTTAGCATAGCACTTTGTTTTGATTTACAAAATTTAAACAAAATTTTGAAAAATACTCTAAGTACCGTAGTATGCTTTCCCTTATTTTGTTCGTGTGTTTACATATACTTGTTGACATGCTTTGCTTACTTAGTACCTTATATGACCCCCAAGTGATTGGGGAGCTTAAGGTCCCGGTCACTAGCCTTGACCAAGACTTGTTTGAACATTACTGCTCGTGATAAATACTTATAAAAATATAGGAAAACAACACACGTAATGAGCAAATACAATAATTGGCAAGAATAACTGGCTGCGCACAGTTCCTTTTATTTCTCGTAATAAATGGAAAATCGTGTCTGTACGAGTGGTCAAAGATTTGATCTTACACTTATAAGCGACTAGTCATATGACTGACCAACCCTTGTTCATAAACTTGTAAAAAGTAAAATTAATACAAGCCAATTCTTTAAAAAGAACTCTTTATTGATAATACTTGCACAGGTGTTCTCCATTCCAATAGCGAGGAACGAGGTCTCCATTTAATCGAGCAAGTTTATAGGTGCCTGGTTGAAGGACTTCTTCAATTTAGTATGAACCTTCCTAGTTAGGTCTGAGCACACCAGCAGCTTGATCGCGGGTGTTGACAAAAACTCTTTTAAGTACCAAATCTCCCACGTTAAATTTTCTTTCGCATACTTTAGAGTTGAAATACTGAGCGACCTTTTGCTGGTAAGCTGCTACTCGGAGTTGGGCCTGCTTGCGCCTTTCATTGACAAAATCCAGAGATTCCATCAATAACTAACTATTAACACTTTGATCGTATGCCAACCTTCGATGCGGTGGTGGATCCAATTTAACAAGCAACATGGCTTCATATCCATAAGCCAAAGAAAATGGAGTATGGCCTGTTGCTGTTCGATGGGATGGTCTGTACGACGAAAGAACTTCAGGTAACTGCTCTGGCCATGTCCCCTTTGCTTCTTCAAGTCTTTTCTTCAGGGTATCTTTCAGTGTCTCGTTGACAGTTTCAACCTGTCCATTTTCCTGTGGATGAGCTACTGAAGAAAAACTCTTAATAATCCCATGCCTTTCGCAAAAATCTGTGCAAATTGTGTGCCATTATCTGAGACATTCTTTTTTGGTAACCCATAAAGACACATGATGTTTTTTACCACAATGTCCAGGACCTTCTTGGTCGTTATTGTTGCAAGGGGCTCAGCTTCGGCTCACTTCGTGAAGTAGTCAACAGCAACTACAACATACTTGATGTTGCCTTTTCCCGTGGGCAAGGACCCGATCAAATCTATCCCCCATACTGCGAATGGCCACGGGCTTTGCATTTGTTTTAGCTCATTAGGGGCTGCTGCGACTGGTTGCACTTTCAAACAAAATCCATAGAGTTTTCATTCATCGTTGGCCAGAAGTATCCTTGCCTTGGAACTTTTTTTATAAACTCTGCCCAATAGCATGATCTCCACAGAAACCTTCATGGACTTCTATCATTAATTCTTTGGCCTTTTCCCTTGAAACACACCTCAAGAGTGGCATTGAGTACCCCCTTCTATATAAAACTTCATCAACTAGGATGAACCGAGTTGATTTCCTTTGGAGGGATCTTGCTTTATTTCTGTCCATTGGTAGTACTCCATGCTCTAAGTATTCAATGAAAGGTGTCATCCATGTATCTAATGCTTGAATTACCAGGGAGGACTCTTCTACTAGGATGCTTGGTGCGGACAAACGTTCAACAGGCAGTATATTTAAGGTGTCAGCATCCTTTGCACTTGCTAACTTGGCCAAAGTATCAGCGTTTGAGTTCTGGTTGCGAGGTACTTGTTGGAGAGCATATTTTTCTAACTATGCCAATAAGTCCTTTGCCTTGTTCAAATAAACAACCATCTTCAAACCCCGGGCTTGATATTCTCCAATAATTTGATTAACCACTAATTGGGAGTCACTATAGATTTTGAGTGACTTTATGTACATATCCTTGGCTAATCTTAATCTTGTGAGTAAAGCTTTGTATTCGGCTTCGTTATTGGACGCAGTGAAGTCGAATCTGATTGCACAGTGGAATCGATGTCCTTCAGGCGTGACTAAAATCACACCTGCTCCAGTATTGTGCTCGTTGGAAGAGCCATCTACCAACAACTTCCATGAAGGAATTTGGCTTTGGAGTTTAGGCTCCTCTATCGGTTTGGTATCCTGGATCCGAGTGAGTTCTGCGACAAAGTCTGCTAGAGCCTGTCCCTTCATAGCTGCTCGTGGCGAGTAAGAAATATCGAATTATCCCAGTTCAACTACCCATTTCAACAATCGACCAACGCTTCTGGTTTCTGCAGGACTTGTCGTCGTGGTTGGTCGGTGAGTACTACAATGGGGTTAGATTAGAAGTATGGTCACAACTTTCTGGAGGCTAAGATCAAGCAATAGGCTAATTTCTCAATGGGCGGAAATCCCAGTTCTGCTCCTATTAGCTTCTTGCTTATATAATACACAGCTTTTTGCACATGTTCCTCCTCTCTGATCAGGACACCACTAGCAGCATACTGGGTGATTTCCAAATAGATGAATAAAGTTTCTTTCTCAACCAGCTTGGAAAAAATCGGTGGTTGCGACATATGAGATTTTAGAGTCTGGAAAGCCTGCTCGCACTCTTTCGTCCACTCAAATTTCTTATTGCCCCTAAGTAGATTAAAAAATGGAACGCATTTGTCGTTGATTTGGAGATAAATCTACTTAAAGCGACAATCCTCCCAGTTAAACTTTGAACATCTTTTATTTTTGTTGGTGACTTCCTCTCGATCAGGGCCTTGATCTTTTTGGGATTAGCTTCGATACCTCGTGCGTTCACTATAAATCCCAAAAATTTCCCTAATCCAGCCCAAAAAGAACACTTAAGGGGATTCAGCTTCATCTAATATTTGGTTAAGACGTTGAAGCACTCTTGCAGGTCCCTGATGTGTTCTTCTGCCTTCTTTTACTTAATTAGCATGTCATCAACATATACCTCTATGTTTACGTCGAACAGCTCTTTGAACATGTGATTAACTAGTCACAGGTAAGTCGCACCAGCGTTTTTCAAACCGAATGGTATTACTTTGTAATTGTTAAGCCATGTATCGGTCTGAATGCTAGTGTGATCCTTATCATGTGGGTGTATATTGATGTGATTGTATCCAGAGTATGCATCCATGAATGATAGGATCTCATGCCCCGAGGTGGCATCGACCAGCTGGTCGATCCTTGGGAGTGGAAAACAATCCTTTGGGCAAGCTTTATTGAGGTCTGTGAAATCCACGCATGTTCTCCACTTGCCAATCTGCTTGGGAACCATCACGGGATTAGAGACCCAAGATGGATAAAACACTACCTTGATAAACCCATTCTCCTTTATCTTCTCGACTTCTTCTTTTAATGCTTTTGATCTATTTTTGTCGAGCAGCCTCCTCTTTTGTTGTACTAGAGGAAATCTTTTATCTATGTTCAAGACGTGGCTGATAACTGCTTGGTCAATCCAACCATATCTTTATGCAACCAGGAAAACACCTCCCTGTTCTTCTTCAAAAATTCCACCGATTTTTGCTTTGTTGTTGTCTCTGAGTTTTTACTGACTTTCACAACCCTGGTTGGATCTTCCTCATTAAGTTGGACCTCCTCGAGGTCCTCGACTGGTCCTACATCTTCCTCAAAATCCCTAAAGTGAGGATCTAAATCCCTATCCTCGCTTTGGGCAACACCCTATTTGGTGACCTGCTCACTTGATTGGGCTCGTATTTCATTGGCAAATAGCAACCCTTTATTGGCTCCTTCCCTCGATCCACCCATTTTCGACTTAGTAATATAGTAATCGAGGAATTATAGCATTCCCGCGCTTCTCGCTGGTTTCCCAACACGCATCCTGCCCCTGCGTCGGTTGGAAACTTCATGGCCAGGTGCCAGACCGAGGTTATGGCTCGCTGGTCGACTAGAATAGGCCTTCCAATCACAACATTATATGCAGAAGGACAATCAACTACTATAAAAGTAGTGAGCAATGTCCTGTTCGCAGGTGCAGTTCCTGCTGTGACTGAAAGCCTGATCGATCCCGTTGGCGCGAGCCCTTCGCCAGTAAAACCATAAATGGTTTGGTTGCATGGCTTTAAATCCTTTGCAGACAACTTCATCCTTTCCACTGAATACTTGTACAAAATTTTTACTGAGCTCCCTGTGTCTACAAACACCCGCTTAACCATCATATTGGAAATTTGGACGTCCATGAACAGAGGGTCTGAATGGGGAAACCGGACATGCTGAGCGTCAAGCTCAGAGAAAGTTATAATTTCTTCTTCTGTTTGAGCTTTCTTGGGAGTTCGCTCCTCTACATTCAGCATTTCAATATCCTAGTCGTGGTGTAAGGTTCGGGCATATCACTCCCTTGCCTTCCCACTTTCACCTACTAGGTGTGGGCCGCCACAGATGGTCAGCAATGTACCTGCCACTAGAGCTGGCTTTAAATGGGGCGAGCATTTGCGTACAGGTTCCTACTTGTTGCTCATACATATCTTCTCAGGTGTCCTTGTCTGATAAGGAACTCAATCTCATCTTTAAGTTGGTTGCATTCGTTGGTGTCATGACCATAGTCGTTGTAAAAATGACAAAACTTTGTTGTATCTCTCTTGCAGATATCTTTCCTGATCGGCGTTGGTCTCTTGTAAGGGCTAATGGTGTTGGTCACTTGGTACACTTTTGCTTTGCTTTCGGCTAGGGTCGTGTAGTTGGTGAACCTTGGCTCGTATCTGTTACTTTTAGGGTGTTTATTCTCAGACATCGACGGCTCGTGGTTCGCCCTTTTTCCACCATTTTCCCATTGTTTTTGTCATTGCCATTGGGTTTATTCGACCCATTGGCAGCTTTGGCGGGATCTTCCTTTGGCCCTTTGTCATCTGTAGGCACCTTCCCTTCGTTAGCAATCGTCTCTTGTGCTTGATGTACCGGTCCAGAAATTCTTGGGTACTCTTCACCCCATTCTTCCTTAAACTGTTCCAAAGAGGTGAGTGGCGCCGTACTCCAGCACTAAGTGCCATCATTTTCCCCTCATCACCAACTATCTTAGCTCCAGTTGTGTCTCGCATAAAACGCTGGACGTATTCCTTCAAGGATTCTCCTTCCTTCTGGCGTATCTCGACCAGTTGGTTGGCTTCGGTCGGATGTATTCGACTAGCGTAAAATTTTGAGCAGAACTCTTTCAAGAACATTTCCCATGACACTATGCTTGCAGGAGGGAATTTCAAAAAACACTCTTGAACAGTATCAGATAAGGTGGTGGGAAAGATCCTGCAGCGGGCATCATCCGACACCTTCTGGATGTCCATTAGTATCTCGAATTTACTCACATGAGATACTGGGTCTCCAAATCCATCGAAGTTGGGTAATACTGGCATATTAAATTTTCTCGGGGTTTCTGCCATCACTATTCTTTGTATGAATGGAGTGCCTCTTCTCTGATCATACTCGATGTGGGATGTTCGGTTCCCCACTAACTGCTGGACGGCCTGATTCAGCACATCGATCTGGGCATGTACAATGTCTGGTACCATTAGGGCGATCGGTGCTGGAGAAGCATACTCGTCGTACCTTTCTCGCCTATCATTGAGCATGTCCCTCAAGTCATCATCCATATGCCTTTGCTCGCTAGCACCCAGTCGATCAAAGACGTTGGGTTGCCTAGGCTGCCCCCCTACATTCTACCTCGTCGGTCTATTTTCTCTTGGTAGGGGATTTTGTTCTCCACCCCTCTCGCCTTGCCTTCAACCAGCATTTCCTCTGCCAGAAGAAGCTTCATTGTAGTCATGGCCGTCCCTACAATGTGACCGGCTATGGCACAACTTCCTAATTGTATTATTTCCTCCTCTTGCTGGCATGTCCCAAGCGTCAGGGGAGGCCTGCGTTGGTCGGTGGGTCCCCAGGCATTATTATGTTGTGGGGGGGCCCTGACCGCAGAGCCTGACTCGACTTTTCTTCTACTAGCAGAAGGACGCTGTCCCCTGTTTGGTGGATTTGGCTACTCAGCAGTTTGGCGTCTAGGGCTTCGGAGAGGCTGCCCGGCCCTATTTTGCCTTTGATGCTGGGGATTATCTCGACTAGCACGAGAAGGTGGCTGCTGCTTAGGATCTTGAAATGGAACATCCTGTTGAGCATCAGGAGGTTGCTCTGGCCTATGAGGGCTTGCCGGTTGAGGTGGAGTGTGGAGATGTTGTGGATGATTTGGATGTGGACCTTGTTGTGGTGGTGCACTTGGTGGTTGATCTGGTTGAGAGGTTGGCGCAAGTTGTCCCCGGGCCAACTGAATGACTGCCTCCTGGGTGATAGTGGCATCTCTGTGTCGGTGGTCCATGTCGGCCTGCCACTCATTCAACTCCTGACGTTGCCGGTCAATTTCTCTCTGCTGCAATGCCATTGTTTCAACCACATTCTCCTGATTAGCCTGCAAATTGGCTAACTCCTCCTGCAACACAATCAGTGTTGTCCTCAAGGTCTTAGAATCAATTTCCTCCTCTTCAAACTCCACTTATGGCTCATCCTCAGCCACGTTTTGTGGAAAGGGCAGGGTTGGTGCAGCACCAGAAGTTTGTCCAGTCCTTCTGGATGTTTTCACCATTTGATCTTGTTGAAACTCGTGAGTACAGCTCTCAATGAAAGCACCAAAATTTTGACCCTCGAAATGGTCAACGACACGGAGTCAAATAAAACAATAGAAATTAAGATGAAAATGAGATGAAATCCAACCGAAAAGATAAATAACACAAAAGATTTATAGTGGTTCGGCCCAAATAAAATGGTAATGACCCACTTTCACTTAGTGTTCTTATTGATGTAAAATTCCAAGAACAGTGATCGATGAACTAGGCTTCACGAGTTTCACAAGCTCTTAGATGGGTACAATTTTGGTGGATAACCGCACTCCTTTCTCTCTTAGAATTCTGAAGCTCAGAAGTTCAAAAAGCCAAAAGTCCTCTCCTTTGAGCCCTTTGATTCTTATTTATAGGCTCAAGGAGTTTTACATGGGCCAATTGGCCTTAATTATATTTAATACGAGAGTATCTAAATAATAATGGAAATTACAATCAATACATAATTACAAGATCACATATCTGAAGGAAATAAATGAATATATGCGACCAAACTGGTCGCCCATAACTTTGATGTCTAATGAGCTAATTCTCTTCTGGTCGATGGTCGACATATTATACTCACTTAAAACTACCATGTGCATCCCACGTGTAGACCAATCCTGCCACGTCATCAGGTAGTCCATTTTTGGGTAAACATTCTCCTTTATATAAATATATAGATAGATAGATTGTTTATTTATTTTAAATTTATATGATAATGATACAAATTTAATCAAAATAATTAAAAAATTCTATAAATAAATACGTGCAAACATTCCTTGTATCTAGTATATATCCTTATATATATTATAAATGTAAGTTTAACGAAAATTGTTGTTTTCCACTTGATTTAACTTTTTATTTTTATTTTCTAACACCGTTAGTTTAAAAAATTTCTAAAGAAAGTAAATATATTAAAAAATGAAAAAAAAGTAATAAAATCATATAAATAAGGTAAATAAATTAAAAAAAATAAAATAATAAGTAAAGAATGAGTCATAATAAATTCTGATTACATATTTTAAAATTTCATATTAAAGTATTTAAATTACTCTTTTCATCATGTTTTCAAAATTATAATTGAAAAATATTTACGTGCTTAATTTTTTTTATTTTATTAATTATTTATTTTGTCATTTAACATATTTTGTTTATCCAAACATATATGTAATAGTGAAGTAAGACATAAATATACATATTTTTATTTTATCATTTAGTTTTTTTAATGAGAAATTACTTATTTTAATTGCTCTAATCATTAATTAAATGATACATATTTATAGATAACTTTTGTTGGCTGTAAAATTTGTAAATTAAATAATTAAAATTTGATCAAATAAACTTTTTAAATTCATAGTTTTAATTTAGATTTTTTTAATATTTTATTATATTGATATTCGTAGATATTTTTTCTAAACAAAAATTAGAACAAAAATATTTAATTTTAAAACTAGAACGCACCATATCTTTTTATATAAAAAAAGTGTATTTAATTTGGTTTAATTTTTTCTAATATGTATATGTCGTATAGGCTTGTAAATGACCTCGAAATATAGGCTCGTAAAAGTAAGGCTCGAAATAAATAAATTTCCACATTACACTTGTGATGATTATCATGGAATGTCATGGCAATGCGATTCTAGATCTACCATCAGCGAACATGAGTTGTAGGCTCGAAGGAATTAACATTCTTTGGAGGATGAGCTCGACAAACTTAGCGAGGCAGGAGGAAACAACAACTGGAATGATAAACTCAAGGCTATGAGTGATCTCGAAAGCGCATTGAAGCAATGTTCAACCTCGATGATGCGTTTATCACACGGAAAAGCTGTTAGGAAATTCCTATTTCCTTAAGATTAGTTAAGACCGTGTGTCAAATCCCTATTTTTGTGGGATCATTATTTAAATAATGCATTTAAGTTGTATTATTATAATTATTTCGATACTTATTTGAATTTAAATATGTGATTGTAACTTCCCTAAATTGGGGGGAATATATTGTTGTACTCAGTCCTATAAATAGCCTGGATTCAGTCATTTGTAGACACGCACAATTTTGTTTTGGGAAAGACTCTGGAAAATTGCTTTCGCTAGAAGCTTTCACACATAGTTCATAATAACAGTGACTCATGGACGTAGGCAGATTACAAACTTCTAAACCACGTTAAAAATCTTTGACTTTTCTTCCAAATTAATTGTTTATTGCTCTACATAATTAAGTTGACGAAAAAATGGCATCAACAATTTGGTGCTATCATTGAGGGCATTGAGCAATTCTTCCTACTATTTAAGTATAAAACCTCTTGCGTAAAGGCAATGGCCACCTTGAACATCCCTGGAACTAGTGGGGGACCATTACCTCAAATCCCCAAGGAGCGTACTCCACGAGTTGAGGACCCTCCCCGAAGGCCTGGTAAACAACCAATTGTGGACCAGAGCTTTGATGAGGGGAGCGCCTCATCGTTTTCTAATACTAGAGCTAGAAAATCGTTGGTTGTGTGACCAGCTGGCCAAGACTACACAGCTAAATTAAAAAATGGCATGGCGAGTTGTTGAAGTTCAAGCACAACCCCGGAGGACCAGGGGATGACCTCGGGGGAGTACGGCTGCCAAGATGGCCGAACAATCAACCTGGGAAACTTCTCAGAATCCTGTTAGGAACAATCCAACAGGGAGTGTTCTTGCAGAAGCTGGGAATAACCGAGCTCCCTCGAAAGCTCACAGTGCTAACCTAGAGCCTGCCAAGAACAACCCGAAGCCTTCCCAGGCTAACCCAGAGCCTACCAGGCCAAATAACGGGAGGCAACCACCCTCACCAATTAGGCATCCTCCCTCTCTAATGAGACATCCCTCTCTGGCCCAGGGAGTATCCCACCCAGTTCCCAGTGGGAACCGAAAAGGAAATAGGGCACCTCAGGGGCCTTCTCAAAGTGCTCGAAGTAGGAGCCGAGACAAGAGCCATTGTGCTCGACCAGAGCACATGGGAGAACGTGAGGCCCCACGAGAGGCTCGTCAGGGACATAGACAACCCCAACCATATGGAATTCATATGTCAAGGTCACGAATGACCAGAATGAGGGCACATGTGGAAAAACTACCTCATAATCGATCCCCACAACAATAACAACCAGAAAGGAATGTCAACTTCCTTGGCAGAAGTCAGGGTTATAGCTGCTCGGTGAGTGTGTATAACACTGAGCCTAGAAATTATGAGTATCCTGATCTTTGAGATCACCTAAATCAGAACCGTGGACAATCTAATCAGCCAAACCCGGACCTGCGAACACACTTAAATACCCGAAGAGAGCCCCTACAACTAGTATATGGAAATCAATATCACCCTATGCTGCGATAAGGAGTTGGAGTTCTAACGAACAATAACCAGCTGCCAGTAGTACAAGCTCCCCTTCAGTGGATTTGGTCCAAGAGAGGATCAACCAGCTGGAGGAGGCATTTAGGCTCCTTCAAGAGGGGAAGAATAAAGAAAAGGCTTACGTTTCTGACGAGAAGCTCGAGCCTTTCGCTCCCCATATCTCAAATACATCGTTTCCTCATGGTTTCAAAATTCCCCACGTGCCACCCTACGATGGGACTATCGACCTAGGCAGCCACATGAGTACATTCAATACGGTGATGCGGGCTAGTAATGTAATGCCCAAAATTCCTTAATATGGCTTCGTTCTTGCATTAGGGGTCTGGGAGGCAATAATTGAATTAATTGAGTGCTTATGTGTTATGAGAATGTTATTATGTGAATTTTGTGAATCTTATTATGATATGATTATGCTTGCATGTTTAGGTGTATTAAATATGCATGTGGGCCCGTTTCTTATTAGAATGGTATTTTTGTAATTTTGACCGGTTGAGGGTATAATTGTAAATATGCGTGTTTTATGTTTGAGACCACATTATTATGTGAATATGTTTGGGTTATCTAGCACGCAGCAATCCTAGGGGGCAAGTTAGCGGTTTAGCAATAAAGGGGTCAAATACCTGGCTCGAGGTAAGCCTAGGGTTATTTTGATAATTTAGCACATTAACGGGGTTTATCGGGTAATGGGGGAATTATTTGAAGAAATTAGAGATCACGAGAATTTTTGAGGCATTAATTATGGTTAACAGGAAAAAAGAGGGGTAAAAGACTTATTTACCCTTGTGAGCATTAGAGAATGTTAATGGGTTGAGGGGTAAATTGGTAATTCCTAGCCTAAGGAGGGGATACACTTAGAGAGTTCAAAAGGTAGTGGAATGATTAGAGCATTTTGAGGACCCTCAATTCTCTCTCTCTTGTTTTTCCCTTTATCTCTTGAAGTCTTGGGAGTTCTTGCTGAAATTTGGGGAGTAAAGGAACAACGCTTGGTGAATTGAAGCTAGGGTTGAGGTCGAACAATATAGAGGTCATGATTCTTCTTTGAGGTAACGTTACCACTAGGGCTCGGGAGAGAATCATTCTCGGGGGTCGTGCTTGCTTGCTTATTTGCTTGTGCTTGGACCAAAGGTAAGAAAACTGCACCCGATACGTGAAATGTATGATTGGGGCTAGGCCCAGCTATTATTGTAATATGAATGGGGCTTGGCCCATTTGTTAAATGTAAATGTGATTAGGGATCGGGCCCAACTAACAAGCATGATTATGATTATGCCTGTGTATATCTGTTTTAGTATATTGTAACACATTGAATCTTTGTATATGATGAATGTATTATGTGAAAGTTCATTATGACCAGGAAGCTCGGTTTATAAGCCAAGAATATGTCTGTTGCATCTAGTTAAATCTTGACCTTCTAGTCGAGGATAAACATAGTTCAAAAGGCTCGACTTATAAGTTGAGGGTCTCTAAAGCTCGACTTATAAGTTGAGGATTTGCAAGGCTCGGCTTATGAGTCATGATCGGTAATATGTGCATTGAGCGCAAGCCATCATGGCAAGGCCACCCTGGGAGTGCACTACGCACTTGGCTGGCTCAGATTACATATGAATAAATAGGGGTGCGACATGCACTTATGTGACTCCATGGTCACTTATCTGTATAGTGTGTATGATTGGTGCCAGTTTTTACTGTTAGGCAAGCCCTTAAATTCTGTGAATTGTCTGAATACATTTTCTTGCTGAGTCTTTGGGCTCACGAGTGCTTTGTGGTGCAAGTAAGGGTAAGGAGAAGCTTGGCCAGCCACGAGTAGGAGAACGATAGTGGTGATGTGTACTTATGCAGTCCGCTCGACTGCCATGTAACGCCCAAACTCCAGGGACCGTTACAGTGTGCCTTGTAAACAGTGCTAAACTCACTAATCGAGTCATTTGGCCAAAATCGTGTAACTAAGTATGATTAGCAGTTTAGGGATTAAAAATTTTGGTTAGGATATAACGTTTCATTAGAACGTTTACTGTATACATTGGGATCCCAAAAATATAATTTAAAGGTCTATTACAAGAAAATATTTACAACAGGCCGATCTAAGCGGCAAAAAAGGGTTTAACCCTAGTTCCTCTTTCAACCCTCGGCCGTGGCAATCGAGCAGCCGCATATGTACACATCGTCACCTAAGCTCTCCAACTCAATGATGGTCTAGCTTTCTTTTTCCTTTACCTGCACCACATAGAACCCGTGAGCCGAAGCCCAGCAAGAAAACTTAATATGCTCATGAACACTAATGACATGTCATCAAGCCATAAGCCACACGCCTAGCATAGAAAGCCCTATTCAAGCAGGCTAACAAATCCACATAATGTTGAGTATAACACATCAACCAATGATCATAATAATCATCCAGGGCTTTTAGCCCCAAATAGAAGAGTGACACTTGTAATAGTCATTGAGGTGGGTTCCATTGCCAATATCCATGTGACGATAGGGTCACCGGGGCTTTATAGATAAGTGAACCTTTCACTAGCTTAAACAGGATAGGTGCATGATGACTAGTCACCAACATAACCTTCCTCATGACCATAGAGTCATAACCATGGAATAATGCTCCCTACCCATGTGACAAGAAGTCACCTAGGCCTTTGGCCCTGGCTCTGAGTAACTAGCTTAGACTAGTCAAGCTCTTATAAGTTTCATCGACCTTAGGATCGGTCCAGCATTAATGCTTTAGAGTCATTCAACGCTTATATCGATTAGATATAATCTTTAGTCGACCCTACATTCAAGATGCTATGCCGTTCTCAGCTCTTAGGTCTGTGATACTCGACCAATACCAACCGTGACTAGTCAGTGCCATACATACGTAAGCAATGCTACCAAACATATATCATATGTCAAATATCCAGATACAGGGCATTCAGCATGCTTACTCAATAATTACTAGCACAATTAGGATCATGCATAAACACAGAGGCTCAAGCTCTGAACAATCTCATATTCAATATCCATAGCATGTCCTAATCACATGTTTCTCATGCATTACAATTAAACATCCAACATACATCAAGAATAACCATGCATGTCACATAAACACAGGGTGCAGCTTTCTTACCTCTGGTTGAGCGAGAATTAGAACAAGAACGACCCTTGAGAACGATCGATCCCTTAATCCTTTAACGGTCACCTAGTCATAACCAAATACAATCTCTGATTAATGAAAAACATCGAAGATAGGGTCTTGATCTAAACCCCACTCTCGGGACCCTGAAATGTACCCACACGGTGAGTAGATTCGATCCCGGGCCTTAAGGATTGAAATCCCGAGCCAAAAACCCTTAAAAACACTCAGAACGGGATTTTGAAGAAACAGGGTAGCGCTACAGTGCTACCCCCCCTAGTGCCCCAGCGCTCTTCACAGAACCAAACCGCCCCAGCGTCCCCTGCAGGTAGCGCTGTAGCGCCCCACACTGGGCGCTGTAGCGCTACCTTCAACCAGCAACTGCCCAGAAAATTCTTCCTTCGATTCCACCATTTCTAACCCAAACCAAAAGCTTCCAAACATCAAATTAAGTACAAAATGAACCCAAATACCATCCTCACATGCCCCAAACATCACAACCACAAGAACCCTAGCCAAAACTCCAACTAATTCCCAACTTTCCAACTCAAAAACTAGCTAAAACTTAACTAAGAAAACATATCAAAACAAGAGTTCTAATGGCTAAAAACTCACCTCAATCTCAGCAACACACCCTCTTCAATGGTGGAGCATAACCCTAGCTTATCACAGCTTTGTTCCTTGGTCTGATTCCTCAAAAAGAGCTTGAAAATTCAAAGAAAAATGGAGGAGAAAACCATCGAAAGAGAAGGAGGAAATGGGACTCTGTTTTTGACAAGGTTCTACAGCCGTAATGGCTGATATACATCTTTAAGGGTGAAAAGAACTAAATTCCCTCAAGTCTATAATAAAACCTTAATAGCCACCAAGGGAAAAATCTTCCTTTCGCACCTATTTCGTTAATCATAATTAACACCCTCCAATTCCCGCTATTCTCAAAATTCTTAAACACCAATAATCCATATCACATTGCCCTTTAATTCCCGGTAATGCTCTAATCATTAAAATCACCTCGAAACTCACCCTGAGCCCTAAACTTGAACCTGTTATGACCAGACCGAACACTAGCATTTCATGATCGTCTCATGCCAAAAGGCTTGAAAAAATCCACATATAATGTGGTACCATTCATAACTCACCCACATGCACGAAAATACACAATTACGCCCTCAATGGGCCAAATTACCAAAATGTCCTTATAATTAAAAATACACCCATATGCATGCATTTATCATCATATTATAATATAATTCACATAAACATGCATATGATCACTTAATAACATAATAATTATTTTATGGCCCTCCCGACCTCCTAATCAAGGTCCTCAACCTTATTAGGAAATTTGGGGCATTACACGCCACGACCGAGATATCACAGGGGAGCTAGGGTTGGACCATGTTTTGCCACTTAGGCTGACTTATTTTGTAATCCCTGGATTGTATCCAAATTTTAAACCTGTATTCTAGGATCCCTTGTAAAGACTAAAGTTTCTTTTAACAAAAATGTTTACTTCTTGACCACATTTTTTATTGCATGAGCCCTTAGTGGCTTAATCACAGGTTTTAGTCCAAATGACTCGTTCAGCAAGTCAAGCACTAATTTTAAACACACATGGTAACAGACCCTAATTAGCAGGGCATTACAACTTGGTATCAAAGTTGTCAAGGTTTAAGGGTTCTTGATGATGGACTAGGCACGTACACTCGTCGCTAAAGACAAGCTCGACTCAGGGTTGGGTAACTATTAATATAGTTATGTGTGTAATAGCTTAATTGAAATATACATGCCTTAACTACTTGCTTAAATAGAAAGCATGAGATATTTTGATAGGGCCTGGCCCTTGACTGTTGTATGTATGTTAAAGATGTGCTTATTTGCACATTAGCTACTTGTAAATGCGGTGGGATTGCTTATAAGCATCGTTATTGATATTGAATGTCAGGAAACAGTTATTAGTGCTGCTATACGTGCATGTATACTAGGAGATGCTTATTAGCACTGTTAAAATGTTAAAAGGAATGCTTATTAGTATCGCTAGTTGTCTATGCATTCCAGAAAATGCTTATTAGCATCCTTTTTGCCTTTGAATGCTAGAATTGCTTAATAACATCATGTTATGTATGGGAATGCTAGGAGCGTGCTTATGAGCACTGTTAATGCTTGGGAATGTTTATTCGATCAGTTTTGAACCGTATGTTGTCATGGGATATTGTTATTACTGCCTGATAAGCTGAGTCATTGATTGCAGATATACTTGGAAGTATGCTTCCAAGGTCAGAACCCTCCGCCAACTCCCGAAAACTTGCAATAGATGCTTGCTAATATGAAAATTAGGTTGCAGAGACAGGATGATGAGATTCGCTAGTTGAGGCAACAACAGGTTCTGGCAGGGAACACTGCGTCAGAGGCCCTACCTGCTGCTCTAGTACCAGCCGCACAACAGCAAATAGAATTAGAGAACTGTTGGAGTTAGTATATGAATGGTTCAGGAAACAACACCCTCCAGTTTTTGAGGGTAGCATAGATCCACTCAAGGAAGAGCAGTGGATGGCTATGATTACATCCATCCTAGACGTTATGAGGGTGGTGGGCAATGAGAGAGTGGCCTTTGCCATGTATATGTTTCAGGACGATGCCCGAACCTGGTGGGAGGTGGTATCCAAACTAGGGATGTAACCACAATGAACTGGGAAGAGTTTAGAACTCTATTTAATGAGAAGTACTACAATGTAGCTATTAAGGCTGCAAAAGGTGAGGAATTCAGTAGATTATTGCAAGGAAATATGTCAGTGACAGAATATGCCCTGAAGTTTGACAAGTTAGCCAAGTTTGCTACAAACTTGGTGCCCACTGATGGAACAAGGAAGGAAAGATTCCTTCAGGGGCCACAGCCTATGATAGCCCAGGATGTCAGAATTACAACAGTACCTGGAGTGAAGAAATATACTCAGGTAGTAGTGAGAGACCTTACTCCAGAGGGCAATGAGAACAAGATCTGGCACGAGAACGTGGCCAGAAGGGATATGAGGAGGACGGGACCTCCTTTCAAAGGATTAGGTAGGGGCAGAGCCCCTAATGGCCAGAAAAGGAAGACCTCGAATACTATTTTGGCTCCTGGTTCTGACAAGAGGCCATGAGGTGTATAGATTTGGTGCTAGGATGGCAATGAGAACTGGAGGACCTACCCAGAGTGTGCCAGATGTAGAAGACGTCAGCTGGGGCAGTGTTGGGTGAAGGCCTGCTTTTTATATGGGATCGTGGGGAATCTCAAGAAGGACTGCCCAAGAATGAAGAAAGAGAAACTGAAGAAGGCAGATAGGTCAACTCCAGCTCGAGTGTTTCCATTGACGCAGGCTGAGGCTGAGGCTAGGCTCTGAGTGATCACAAACCAGCTTTCTAGTGCTGGTATTTCTTATACTGTGGTGATTCACTCTGGTGCTACACATTCTTATGTTTCTAGTAGGATTATTGATAGATTGTGTAGGCCATGTGATTACTATGTTGTGAGGTTTGGGACGTTACTACCCACTGGGGAGTTAGTGGTTTCCAGGAGATGGGTCAGATCACTACCAGTGTTGGTGGACAGTAGGGAGTTTTCGGTTGACTTGATAGAGTTGGTTATGACCTACTTCGATATAATTTTGGGAATAGACTAGTTAACTAGATATGGGAAAACCATTGATTGTAAAAAGAAGATGGTAACCTTTGAACCTAAGGGTGAGGACCCCTTCGTATTCGCTGGCACTGTGCATGGACCCCGAGTACCTATGATTTCAGCATCGAAGGCTAAAGACCTATTGCAAGGAGGTTGCATAGGATTCTTGGCCAGCGTGGTAGATACCACTCAGGTCGTGCCAGTGGGACCAGAGGAGACTAAGTTAGTCTGTGAATCCGTAGATGTGTTCCAGAGGAGTTACCAGGGTTGCCGCCACACAGGGAGATATAATTTGTTATTGAGCTAGCACCAGGGACAGAGCCAGTGTCTAGGGCACCTTACAGAATGGCCCCAACAGAGTTGAGGCAACTCAAGGTACAATTACAAGAGTTGTTAGACTTGGGTTTTATCAGACGCAGTTTCTCGCCATGGGGTGCGCTAGTCCTGTTTGTGAAGAAGAAGGACGGTTCTGTGAGGATGTGCATAGACTAAATGTAACTAAATAAGCTAACCATTCAGAATAGGTATCCTCTACCAAGGATAGATGTAACGCCCTACCTCCTAAACCCGTTACTAAGTGAGTTTTAAATGTGTGTTTAACTCGCTAACCGAGATTTTTAGATCAAAAGTGTGATTAAATCATAATTAGTGAAATAAACTTTGAAAATAATTCCATATATTACAAATCATTGAGAGTTTGGCACTTGGGATCCCAAGAAACTGTTTAGAAATATTTACAACATATAATTTACAAATTTAGGTCGACTACACAACAAAATCTAAGTTTTAGTACAACCATCTCCCAAAACCACTGGCCGTGGCAGCCAGGCAGACCAAACATGTACACGCCGCTTCACGCTCTCCATACTCATGGTTGGTTGACTTTCCCCTCGCCCTTACCTGCACCACAGAGCACCCGTGAGCCAAAGCCCAGCAAGAAAACCCTCACAAGCAGATAACATATACACAACAAACACCTAGCATATAATGAGGCCTCCAATAGGCTAAACACATACGGCCATGCCGTCCCAGGCGCTTTACCAGGCCCTGGGTTCGCGGTCCACACCGTGAGGATATCCCAGGTATCCTTTAGGGTCTCACCCTGGCACCTCGCACTCCATGTGCTCAACGCTGCTCCCGGCCCCTTTCCGTACTCGGCCTTGCACTCAACGTGCTAAATGCCGTTCCCGGCTCTTTGCCATTCCCGGTCCCCTGCCGACCTCGGCCTGCGCCGTTCCCGGCTCTCGCCGAACGTTTACGTAATGAATACTAACAAATTCAACCAAAGGGCTATGCCCTACAATTCAAACATATTGGGCTCAGCCCTACATACAAGCTTTGTGGGAACAGCGGTTTTCTTACCTGTATCCCAAGCTTTCCAATGCACCACGGTCACAAGCACGGTCCTCTAGCACGAGCCTCTCCAAAATCCTAGTCACAACACATGTAAAACACTCTTTAATACTAACCAATCCAAAACCACTTCCCGGGACCAATCCCACACTCTCGGAATCCCCAAATTCCTAAAACCATATATCGGAAACATCCCCCGAACCCCCAGAGGAAAAAGCTCAAAATTGCAAAATCCTATGTTCTAAAAATAGCCTAGCACCGCGGCGGCGCTGCCCTAGAGGGCCGCGGCGCCCAGCAAGTCAAAGAGCTTCCCCTGCCAAAAAACAGCCTCGCGCCGCGGCGCCCAAGAACAGGGCTGCGGCGCTTCTTCGCGAACCCAGAAATCTGGGTTTTCCTCTGCATTTGCCCCGAGCCAAAACACTCCCAAATCAACCCCAAAGCATACCTAAGTCCCAAATTCAATTCAAAACCCCACATAGACCATCTAACAACTTAAAAACATCAACAATGAGTTCAATCACACAATCAAACCTACAATTCACAATTTGGGTTTAAAACTTTCAGAAACTTAAGCCTCCCTTTAAGAATCCTAAACCAAACCAGAAATAACCTTCAAATATGCATGGAATCCATACCTCAAGTGTAGAATCGACCTTGAGCTGCTTTTCCCTATCAAATTCCAAGCTTAATTCACAAAATTCAAGCTGAACCTAACCACAATCCATCCTAGGAATTCACCAAACAAAACACACAACTCAATTCTCAAACCATGATATTTATAGCTAAATTCCATAACATAATCACATAAAATCCCCTTACCTCAATATGCAAAACAATCATCTAGGTTTTCTGGCCTCAATTCCCTTCTTGATTCCATAAAAATTCAGAAACTTCTCTCCTTCCCTTCTATTTTCTCCAATTTCCTCTAGAGCTTTCCATCACAATATTCAGCCTATACTTAGGTAAAATAACGTAAATGATTCTTCCTCAGCCAAATTCATCTATATCCCAGCCAAAAGACTCCTTTGCCCTTCCATCTAACTGTTTTCCTAACTAAACCTCAAGGGCATCTTAGACCTTTCCCAACCCTTACAAATATACCACTTTTCCAACTAGAGTAGCTATCCTTAATGGTTACCAATGGTTACCCAAGTTACCAAAATGTTACTAACCATTACTTACAAATTCCCAAACTCAAGTTGTAATACTCCCAAAATACCCCTAGGCTCCTCCCGAGCCGGGTATTAAATCCCGTTGTGACTTTTGAGTTATCTGGCTCTCTAGGACTGTCTCGGCACGTGCATCACATTAAGATCACCACACTCACGTGGTACAAACCACATAATACTATTATCACATTTATGCCCTCAACGGGCTAAAATTACCAATTTACCCCTATCATGCGAACGAGGCTCACATGCACATTTATACCACCTAAACATGCATTCTAATCACATATTCATTTAAATTCACATATTAGCATATTAATTCACTTATTGCCCTCCAGGCACGCTAATCAAGGTCCTAAACCTTATTAGCAGCTTAGGGTGTTACAATAGATGACTTATTTGACCAATTGCAAGGTAAAGTGATGTTTTCAAAGATAGATCTTCGATCTGGCTATCAACAGTTGAGGATCAAGGAGGGAGACATACCAAAGACAGCTTTTCGTACCAGATTTGGGCATTATGAGTTTCTCGTTATGTCATTTGGTTTGACAAATGCCCCGACATCCTTCATGGATTTGATGAACAAGGTGTTAAGGACTATCTAGATTGATTTGTAATCATCTTTATTGATGATATCCTTGTATATTCCCAGTCAGAGGAAGAGCATGAGCAACACCTCAGGTTGGTCTTCCAGAGGCTGAGAGAGCACATGTTATTTGCAAAATTTAAGAAGTGTGAATTCTAGTTACCTCAAGTGACTTTCTTGGGTCATATTGTTAATAGAGAAGGGATTAAGGTAGACCCAGCTAAGATTTAGGCTGTCAGGAATTGGTCGAGGCCAAGGAATGCATCTGAGATTAGAAGCTTCCTTGGATTGGCAGGTTATTATCGAAAGTTTGTGGAAGGGTTCTCAAGGATAGCTACCCCACTGATGAAACTAACACGCAAGACTGATAAGTTTGCGTGGTCAGACAGATACAAGAACAACTTCCAGGAGTTGAAGCGGCGTTTGATTACCACCCCAGTCTTGAGTCTTCCGACAAATCAGGATAAGTTCATGGTTTATTGTGATGCTTCAGGACAAGGTTTAGGATGTGTCCTTATGCAGACAGGAAACGTGATTGCTTAGGCGTCACGCCAGTTGAAGGATTATGAGCAGAGGTATCCTACTCATGATCTGGAGTTAGCAGCGGTGGTATTTGTATTAAAGGTATGGAGGCATTACCTTTATGGAGAGAAGTATGAGATATATAATGACCGCAAGAGCCTCGAGTACTTCTTTACACAAAAGGATTCGAATATGAGGTAGAAACGTTGGTTTGAACTGGTGAAGGACTATGATTGTGATATCCTCTATCATCAAGGGAAAGCCAACGTGGTGGCAGATGCCTTAAGTCGGAGATGTCCAGGAAAATTGTACAGTTCGAGGTCGATATCTAAAGAGTTGGCAGAAGATATGACCAGAGCAAGGATTGAGTTAGTAGTGGGCCAGTTAGCCAACATTACCCTGCAGTCTACTCTACTAGAAAGGATAAAGGAGAGTTAGTTACAAGAGCCACAACTGATAAAGATTAGAGAGGACGTCCTAGCTAGAGTGGCTAGGGACTATACAGTATCAGATATGTGTTTGTTAAGATATAAAGGTTGGATCTGTGTTCCGATAGATACTTTTACCAAACGGGGGATTCTGGATGAATCTCATACTACCTCGTACTCTTTGCACCCCGGCACCACGAAGATGTACCAGAACCTGAGAACTTTATATTTGTGGCCGGGGATGAAAAGGGACGTAACCGAGTATGTGGCCAAGTGTCTGACGTGTCAGTAGATCAAGGCTGAACATCAGAGACCAGCGGGGCTACTATAGCCATTGGAGATCTCAGAGTGGAAATGAGAAGACATCACAATGGACTTTGTGGTGGGGTTGCCCAGGACAGTGGGTCAGAATGATTCGATGTGGGTGATTGTAGATAGATACACCAAATCAGCTCATTTTTTACCAGTGAAGACGACTTATACCGTTGACCAGTATGCAAATGTCTATGTAAAAGAGATAGTACATCTTCATGGAGCTCCGCGGTCGATCGTGTCAGATTGGGAGCCCACATTTACTTCCAAATTTTTGGGAAGTTTGCAGAAGGCAATGGGCACGCAACTGAAGTTTAGTATAACTTATCATCCTCAGATCGATGGTCAGTCTGAGAGGACTATCCATATATTGGAATACATGCTAAAAGCATTTGTACTGGACTTTGAGGGATCCTGGAGTAAATATTTGTCAATGATAGAGTTTTCCTACAACAACAACTACCAGGCGACCATAGGAGTGGCTCCTTATGAGATGATGTATGGTAGGAATTGCAAATCACCTATTCACTGGGATGAGATGGGTGAGAGCAAATACTTGGTTCCTAAGGCAGTTCAGACAACCAATGAGGCTATCGAGAAGATTAGAGCTCGAATGCTCACGTCACAGAGTAGACAAAAGAGTTATGCGGATCCAAAGTGTAGGAATGTGGAGTTCCATGTGGGAGGCTATGTGTTCCTTAGAGGCTCACCACTGAAAGGGGTAAGGAGGTTTGGGAATAAGGGCAAGTTGACCCCTAGGTTTGTAGGACCTTTTGAGATCTTGGAGAGGGTCGATCAGGTGGCCTATAGATTGGCCTTACCTCTGGCATTGTCGGTCATGCACAATGTGTTCCATATTGCGATTCTGTGGAAGTATGTATTTGATGAGACTCATGTACTGAGCTATTAAGATCTAGAGCTACAGACAGACATATCCTTTGAGGAGGAGCCAGTCCAGATATTAGACAGGAATGACAAGGTCCTGAGGAATAAAACTATACCTTTAGTTAAGGTGTTATGGAGGAACAACAAGGTCGAGGAGGCGACCTAGGAGTTAGAATCAACCATTCGGGACCAGTATCCTAACCAGCACCTTAACGGGGTTTATCGGGTAATGGGGAAATTATTTGAGGAAATTAGAGATTCCGAAAATTTGCGAGGAGTTAATTATTGTTAACGGGAAAAATGAGGGTAAAAGACTTATTTACCCTTGTGAGCATTAGAGAATAGTTAATGGGCTGAGGGGTAAATCGGTCATTCCTAGCCTAAGGAAGGGATACACTCAGAGAGTTCAGAAGATAGTGGAATGATTAGAATATTTTCAGCACCCTCAACTCTCTCTCTTGTCTTTCCCTCTATCTCTAGAAGTCTTGGGAGTTCTTACTGAATTTTGGGGAGGAAAGGAACAAAGCTTGGATAATTGAAGCTAAGGTTAAGGTTGAACAACATAGAGGTCATGATTCTTCTTTAAGGTAAGGTTACCATTAGGGCTCGAGAGAGGATCGTTCTCAGGGGTTGTGCTTGCTTGCTTATTTTCTTGTGCTTAGACCAAAGGTAAGAAAACTACACCCGATACGTGAAATGTATGATTGGGGCTAGGCCCAACTATTAATGTAATATGAATGGGGCTTGGTCCATTTGTTAAATGTAAATGTGATTAGGGCTCGGGCCCAACTAACGGGCATGATTATAATTATGCCTATGTATATCTTATATTTTAGCACATTTATCTGTGTGTACGATAAATGTATTATGTGAAAGTTCATTAGGACCAGGAAGCTCGGTTTATAAGCCGAGAATCTGTCTGTAGTAAATCTTGACCTTCTAGTCGAGGGTAAACATAGTTCAAAAGGCTCGACTTATAATTTAATGATCTCCAAAGCTCGACTTATGAGCCGTGATCGACATTATGTGCATTGAGCGCAAGCCATCATGGCTAGGCCACCCTGGGAGTGCACTACGCACTTGGCTGGCTCAGATTCCATATGAATAAACGAGGGTGTGACATGCACTTATGTGACTCCATGGTCACTTATCTGTATAGTGTGTATGATTGGTGCCAGTTATTACTGTTAGGCAAGCTATTAAATTCTGTGAACTGTCTGAATATTTTTTCTTACTGAGTCTTTGGCCTCACCAGTGCTTTGTGGTGCAGGTAAGGGTTAAGAAAAGCTTGGCCAGCCATGAGAAGGAGAGCAATAGCAGTGATGTGTACATATGCAGTCCGCTCGAGCGCCACGACCGAGATATCACAGTGGAGCTAGGGTTGGACCCTGTTTTGCCACTTAGGCCGGCTTATTTTGTAATCCCTGGATTGTAACCAACTTTTAAACCTGTATTTTGGGATCTCTTGTAAAGAGTAAAGTTTCTTTTAACAGAAATGTTTACTTCTTGACCAAAAATTTTATATCCTGAACCCTTAGTGGCTCAATCACATGTTTTAGTCCAAATGACTCGTTTAGCGAGTCCAACACTAATTTTAAACACACATGGTAACAAAACCTAATTAGCAGGGTGTTACAAGTATTGCCGAGTATGAGGTCTGGTGTATGCTCTTCCGAAAAACACTCACCGGACCAACAAATAATTGCTTTGAAAAGTTCTGGAAGACATTCGATCTCATCATGGGAACAACTGTCCAGAGAATTCAAGAAATAGTTCCAAGCTATGAAGAGCATCAAGCCTGAGGCATCCACATTGACCAATGTCAGGTAGCAGCCGAGGGAGTCACTAAAAAGCTTCCTGGTGAGGTTCAATATAGAAGTGGCGCGAGCTCGCAATGTCGACGACAACGATCATCTAATGGCAATACAGACTGGAGTATTTCCAGGGATGCCCCTTTGGGACGACATGCAGAAAAAACCTATGAGGTCAATAGCCGAGTTGAATACTTGGGGTTAGAGGTTTGTCATTGTAGAAAAGGCAAGGCTGACACTCAAGCTAACTTCACCGCCCATAATAACTACAACGAAAAACATTAACGTAGCCACCACCTTGGTTATGCCCTCCACAGCGTGTTCCTTAGGAGATAACCTTTCTAAATGAAAGAAGAATGAAGAGAGTAACTCAGAGGTTGACGGGGGTAAGAAAGAGAAGGGAGAAAAATACTTCTCCATTTATACAGTGTATACTGAGCTCACAGATACTCAGGAAAATATACTTGTCACGAATGAAAATCATGTCTCTTTCAGGCGACCTGATGTGATGTGAAACCAGAAATCCAAAAGGGATTCAAACAAATTCTGCAGATTTCACAGGGATAAAGGTTATATAACTAATGAATGCATACAATTAAAGGAAGAGATAGAAAGTTTGATCTCAAGAGGCTACCTCGGGCAGTACGTCCAAAACCGAAATTCGTCCCAGACTACGTTTGGACAAAAGGCAACTCTGGCCCAACCTGCCTAATAATCTGCGGCCCCACACACGAGAGAGGATAATCGACCTCCCCTAATTGATGGAGAAGATGTATTAACCATCGCGGGAAGACCGCACATCGCTGGGTCGGGTAGGAATACGCAAAAGTGGTATGTCTAGGAGATCAAAACAGGGGATGGATCTCCCTATGACCCTGAACCCCGAGCTCTGAAACAACAAAGGGTCGAGTCCCAACCCATTACCTTCACCAAAGAGGACGTCTTTCATGTCCAGTTTCCTCATAATGACCCTCTGGTCATAATCTTTCAACTCATCAATAAGAGGGTGCGTCGAGTCCTGATCGATAACGGAAGGTCGGTCAACATCCTCTATAAGGCAACCCTGGAGAAAATGGGAATGTCCGTTCAAGAGCTAGAGGCCTGTGTGACAATGCTATATGGATTTTTAGGGGAGGGAATCGCTAGTACGGGGTCTATCTAGCATAACATTGGGAGACTATCCAATCTCTATAACCAAGATAATGGAGTTCATCGTGGTAAACACCCCTTCTGGCTACAACGTATTGCTCGAGAGACCAGCCCTGATTTAGCTAGGGGAAGTTACATCTGTTAGGCATTTGGCCATAAAATTCCCAACACCCAGCGACATTGGAACATTGAAAGGAGAGCAATTGGCCGCCCGAGAATGCTATAGCATCTCGATGAGGGGTAAGGGCCCAGCTAGTACGCAAGCATTGTTATTATTGAGGAAATAAGCGAAGCAATATACGAGGTTGAAGAAGAGATTGACCCAAGGATAGACGAGGATAGGGCTGATCTTGGGCTAGTTTAAGAGCTCAAAGACATCTAGCTCGATGAGAAGGATACCACCAAGGTGGTGAAGATTGGGTAGAACCTCCCAAAGGATGCGAGATAGAAATTATTCAGCTTCCTGAGGGAAAATTAGGATGTATTCGCATAATCACACTTAGATATGATTGGGATCAGCCCAAATATTATAAG
This sequence comes from Humulus lupulus, assembly GCF_963169125.1. NCBI lineage: Eukaryota > Viridiplantae > Streptophyta > Magnoliopsida > Rosales > Cannabaceae > Humulus > Humulus lupulus. The sequence goes on along the minus strand of NC_084798.1, from coordinate 81,633,081 downwards.
CCATGCGTTGAACATAGACAAAAACTTCCCTCCAAAGCAGCCGAAAAGAAGGCTCTTCGATGACGAGAGGAAGAAAGCCTTGAAAGAAGAGGTTGAAAGACTAAAAGCAAATTGGTTTATTTGAGATGCTTTCTACCCAGATTGGATAGACCCCAGTTCTGGTCCCAAAGCCCAATGGAAAATGGCGAACTTGGATTGATTATTTGAACCTCAACAAGGCATGTCTTGAATACTGTTTCCCCTGCCTCGAATCGATCAGCTCATAGAAGCTACCTCGGGTCACGACATCATGTCATTCATGGAAGCATATTTTGTATATAACAAGATAGCCATGCATGCACCCGATCAGGAACACACAAGCTTCATGACTGATAAAGGGCTATATTCTTACAATGTGATGCCTTTTGGGCACAAAAATGTCAGGGCCACATATCAGAGACTGCTAAATAGAAGGTTTGCTGAGAAAATAGGAAACAACATGGAAGTGTACGTGGACAATATGTTGGTCAAGTCAAAACACAATTGTAACCATGTTGATGATCTCGCGGAGTGTTTTGCTATACTTTGAAAGTACAACATGAGACTCAACCCACAAAAGTGCTCATTTGGAGTATCGTTGGGAATGTTTCTCAGATTTATAGTAAACGCTCATGGAATAGAGGCAAACCCGAATAAGATAAAGGCTTTAATTGACATGCCTTCACCTTGAAAGCATAAAGATGTACAGAGTTTAACTAGGTGAATGGCGGCTTTAAGTAGGTTCGTATCAAAATCTACAGACAGATGTCCTCCATTCTTTAATCTTGTGGGAGGGGGCAAAAAGTTTGAATGGTAAGACGAGTGCGAGGTCACTTTTCAAGCTCTTAAAAAACATCTCGATGAACCACCTATCTTATCCAAACCAGTCACAGGGGAAATATTCTACTTGTACCTCGCTACGATCGAGCATGCAATTAGTGCGGTACTTATTCGGGAGGATAAGAAAGTACAAAATCCTACTTCTTATGTTAGCAAAAGGCTACTGGGGAAAATTTGAGGTATCCAATGATGGAAAAGCTAGCTTTGTGCCTATTACATGCATCTCGAAAACTCCGACCCTACTACCAAGCACACCTCGTATATGTGCTAACTGATCAACTATTGAGGCAAGTATTGTCGAAACCTGAAGCATCCAGAAGACTATTGAAATGGGCAATCAAACTTGGGCAGTTCGAGATCACGTATCACCCGAGAACAACGATAAAAGTACAGGCCTTGGCGGATATCATAGTCGAGTGTACTGGAATTTCCAACGAGGAAGTCGTAACCTCAGCCTGGGAGCTGTGGAGACTTTATGTTGATGGTTTTTATAACGAGAACGAGCTAGGGGCAAGAACTATCTTAATTACACCATCAGGAAACAGATTTCACTCAGCCTTAAGGTTTGGCTTCAAGGCCTCAAATAATGAGGCTGGATATGGGGCGCTATTAGCAGGACTTCGAATAGCTTCCGAACTAAAAGCAAAAGCCATTCACTGCTACAGTGACTCCCAACTGCTATAGTAAGGCAAGAATAGAACCAGTATCAAAGACATCATGAAGAATGACGCTAATGGAGCAGCTAGAATTAAAGGTTCAATCAAAGGAGTTACTTGACTTAAGGAGATCATGGGACATGTAAATGCCATGGGTTATGGAGAAGGCCAAGTCTGCGAGAGTACGTACTATATATGGATATCCAAACAAGGTAATTGTTAAGAATAGATATCCATTACCAAGAATGAAGGATTTACTTGCGCGGTTGCAAAGTAGAGTAATGCTCTTAGGAATTGACCATCATTCTAGTTATTACCAGCTGAGGATCAAGGAAAGAGAAATTTCAAGAATTTTTGCTCACACCAAGTATTGATGTGATGGGTTATCAGCGAAGGCTCTTGAACTGACTAATGCTTCAGCGGCCCACGTGAATTCAACAAGTAGAGAATACAAAGATGGTTTGGACAAGTCATATCTATCTCGATCAAGAATGTTTTGGACTACTCCCGGTTAAGAATAAAATATGAGTAATACCTATATTGACACTACTGAGGCTGAGGAAGCGGGGATTACAGGTAAGGCTCTATAAGGGATAAGATCCGATTTCTCCAGATGATATTCAAGGTCACATTATGGGGAGTGATGGGATTGCATATGATTCAGTTAAGATAGAAGCCACAAAGCAATTTTTAAAGAAACACCTTAGGGGGTTAGAAACATGGTGAGACTAGTGAGACACCTCGACTTTTACTTGAAGCATCATCGAGGATTGTTATACCCTTGATTAAAGCAACATAGAAACCTAAAGTTTGTTTGAATGAATAGTTGTGTGCTAGATTCTCAGAGGTTGAAATAAGGGTTTATTCACACATCATGGTGTTAGGATATGCATGTGATGGGCTGGTACAGGAGGGCGGCGCGATGGACACTGTCCTTGCCTAAAATGTGGAGTATTAGTGCGGTGCGTCAAGAATTAGGGTGTGCCCATGTGTAGACTGAAAAGGTGGTTGTTCGTGCTTCATGGTGGATAAAGGAATAAGAACATAGATGCTCTACATGGACTTTAAGTTGATAGTAATGGACTGCAGTAGAGCTAGGTGGGGTAACGACCGAGATTGGTGTGGAACATGTGAATGATAATTGGCAGATATATCTCTATGAAGAATGAAACACAGAAAGAAGATCTTGTCGGAATGGTTAAGAATCCTACCACTTTTTTATGGATTGGTTAAGATATGAAAATTGGATGAGTGATCCGACAGATGCTGGCATTGAGGGGGAGATACAAGGCTAGTCTTTGGGTACCTCTTATAATTGTTGTATCCAGGGAGATTGATTAGGTGTTAAGGCCTAAAATTTTTATACTGGGAGGCGCACTACCTAACATTTTATTAAGTGAGAAATGATAAACAAAAGCCAGGAGGGCTATATTGATTCTAGGGTATCCTAAAGTCAGTGAGGAGGGATATAATTATGGACCATAAGGGTGGATCACCTCAGATTGCAGATGAGGTGCGTGGATGCAAAAACGTTTTGACTTGGCATATTGGGTTAACACACTATGGTTTGGGGAGTGAGATATCAAAAGAGGTAGTATGTATGAAGGAGATTGTATGTCTCCACTAAACACCAAGTCAATAGTTTTGGATTTAGACCAGTTAGTTCTCGGGATCTGAAAAGAGTTATAGAGGTCGATGAGTATAGGATTGAGATTTTGAATTATTGATTACCTTTAGACATTCTGACAACCTGAAGAAGCAACTTAGACCCTGCGTGTTTTAATTTGAATATATGAGTTTTTAGGAAAGTGAGGCAAATACGGTTTTTTTGATGGACTGTTACAGTGATGAATACCAGTCGACGGTCAGAGTGACTCTGAATAAGATATTGTGGGATAGGAAACAAAAATTTCCTATTCTGGGGAAATGAGATGAGGGACAAGAAGTATCCTGGTTCAAAATTGGCTCGGAGGACTAGTTAAATTATTAAGGATTGTTAGGGCAGGAATGTCTGCATTATTGAAAGGACATAAGAGTTCACAAATCTAAATATGGGAACGTTGAGTTCTAGGATTGGTGACCTTGTACTTCTCTGTATATTCTGAACTAAGAGGGATAAAATAGTTTTGGAAAGAAAGAAGGAGTTTTGACTCTAGATTTAATAAACCTGAGAGATCCTAGGAAGGACTAGGCCGAGAGCCTACAGATTAGCCTTACCCCAGCATGGGTAGAGGCTCATAAGGAGTCACAAAGAAGTGGCAAGGTAAAGGACCTAACTTTGGAGTTATATTCAGGTTTACAGAATTAGTATCCCGAGATGTTTGAATAAATTTTGAGGAAGAAAGTTCAATAAGGAGGGGATAGTTGTAATGTCCTGAATTTGCCATTAAGGTTGAGTGCCTTAATTACTATGCCTGGAGGGCATACTTGGAATTATATGTGTGATTAATGGAATATACATGTGATTAGGTGGTATAATGATTTATATGGTGATGTGAATATATCTATATGCATGTTTAGGTGAATTGAATATGCATGTGGGCTCCTTCTTGTTAATAAGGGCATATTTGTAATTTTTGACCCAATGAGGGTATATTTGCATTGTGTATGTATTGTGAGTGAGACCCCAATGTTATTGGGATATATTTGAGATATGTGGTTCGAGACAATCCTAGAGGGCATATTAGCGGAATAGTCACAATGGGGTCAAATACCTAGCTCTGGGTGAGCCTAGGGGTATTTTGGGAACATAGTACGTGCTCGAGGTTACTGGGTAACGGGTAGCTATTTAGCGATTATATGGGTATGTCAGGATTAATTGGGAATTTATAGGAATACTCAAGGAATTAGTGGGTATGTGACATTGACAAAATTGCCTTTAGTGGTATTAAAGGGATAGAATTAAACTGATGGGCGTTTTGGTCATTTTGAGGCATGTGATAGATTTGGATAACCATTAGAAGTGACCAGAACATAAAAGACACACAACACTCTCAGCTCCATTTCTCTCTCTCAATGCATACTCTCTCTCTCTCCCTAGCTTAGGGGTTTTTACTGAAATTCAAAGAGAAGCTTGGAATTCTTTTGGAATTGGCTGAGGATATGAGGAAAATTAAAGCTTGAAGTGCTTGGGGTTTAGTTGGGGTTGAATTCATTTATTGAGGTAAGGTTCTGCTTTGATTTTGTTAAGATATCTACTGTAGTTAGAGGTTTTCTTGGAATATAAACCTTAGGTTTGATTTTTGATGTTGGTAAGGTTATGGGGTAGTTCTTCGGTAATAATGATGAATATATTGTACTGACATGAGTTCAAGACTAAATTCTAAGTTTAAGTCTTGATTTAGGTGTGAATTGGTAAATTTGGTTGAGGAAAATAGTGAAGATTTCTAGGGTTTTGGGCTCAAGCTGCGACTCTATTCTTCAAGCACCACAACCCGTGTGTGTGAGAAGGCTTGGGAGCCTCCGATATTGTCCAAGCGTTGCGGTGCAGGCTGAGGCACATCATGGCTCGTGTCACCCGGAAGAGAGCCTTGAGGCTCTCTGACTTGTAGTGCAACGCTGCCGTAGGGGGTTGGGCCGCGGCTCAAATAGGGGATATTGGCCAATTATGGGTTCTAAGCTCGGGAACTAAAATCTTACGGCTCGGGAAGGATTCCATCACCCAGTTTAGTAGAATTCGAGGTCCCGGAGGCTAGCATGTTAATCTGAAGGCTTTTAATTGATTTAGAATGTGATGGCTATTTATCATTACTTTGTGACTAGGTCTTACTGCTAAGGCTCGGGATTAGAGATCGTGCTCAGGATCGCCTTGTGTTGTCAGCTCAGGACTCAAGGTAAGAGAATTGTTTGGGCCCATAGAGCTATATTGTGTTTAGCATTGTGTGCATTGTTTATAACTATTATGTCAAACATTTGATTGTGACCGATCGGCAAAGGCCGGGAGCGGCAAAGGCTGGGAGCGGCACAGGCCGGGAGCGATAGAGGTCGGGAACAGCAGAGGCCGAGATCGGCATTAAGCATGCTAAATGCAGGCTGCCAGGGCGAGAACCTCTAATGGTGTTGTACACCCCCGCTCGGTTAAGACCGTGAACTTGGTGCCTGGTAGCACCCTCTGATCGGCGTAGGCTGCCGTTGTGAATTCCAATAGTAACTTGTAAATTGTTTGTTGTCTTGATTAAACATGTATTTGTTGAAATGAATTACTATATATTGTGCTATGAAGTTCTCTTGTAAGGCATCGGCTCATGGGTGCTCTATGGTGCAGGTAAGCGAAAAGGAAAGATCGACCAAGCATGAGTTGGAGGGCATGGAGCGGCACTGTAACGCCCTGGTTGGCCAAGACCGTTATACTATGTATTTAAAATAGTGCTTAACTCGCTAAGCCAGTCATTTGGACTTAAATGTGTAATTAAAGACTAAGTCAAGGTCAGGTATTAAAAAGTTTGTTCAATAAATGATTATTTTTCATTAAAAATATTAAGTTTATACACAGGATCCCAAAAATGGTTACAGACTAATAAAATACAAATAGAATAAAAATTAGTCGTCCTAAGTGGCAAAAAAGGGTTCAACCCTAGTTCCTCCAAGGCTATCCCGGCCATGGCGGTGGAGTAGGCTGCATATGTACACACTACCCCTAAATCTCTCCAACTCATGGCTGGTCCAGCTATCCATTTCCCTTACCTGCACCACATAGCACCCGTGAGCCAAGGCTCAGTAAGAAAACTTAAATCACATGCACAAATGAACAACAACATATAAACAATAAACTCAAATCAATAAATTCAGTCAACAACAGAATATATGCAACAAAGTCAACAGTAATATTCAGCTCAATCAAATGTATAAACCAAGCTCAACAATTAATACAATTAGTTAAGTGTCAACAACACTCTTGTTTATTGTGTAACGTTCAGGCCCGACGCCCTTAGGCCGAGTCCTCTGGTATTATAGTCGACCCCGGCACCCTTTGGCCGGGCTGCATTTCATATGCTTGCTATCAACCCCCGACACCCTTAGGCCAGCCTTTAAACATATATAATCACAAATATTCATTGCACAACAAGCAATCAGAGGCAACGTATACAAGCATGCATGTCCAGATATTCTCAGATAAAAATAAATTCACAATCATAACATATTCACTAACAGGGGTCAAAGCTCCATTCACAACTCGGGTGCAGTTTTCTTACCTCAAGTCCCGAGCAGCTAGCGTATGGCAGCCCCAAGAACAATCCCTATCCCTGAGCCCTAGCAGTATAACCTAGTCCCAAAATAATAATAAATAATCATTAAAACCTAAACAAATTTCAAACTACAAAATAACATACTAGCCTACGGGGCTTTGAATTCTACTAAATCAGGTAGTAGGATCCTTCTCGAGCCTTTAGGTTTGAGTTCCTGAGCTTAAAACCCTTCATTGGCCAATGTCCTCTTTTTGAGCTGCGACCCTCCTCAGAGTCACTGCGACCCCCTACAAGTCAAAGGGTATTCCTAGGCTTTCCCCTTGACTCACGTCATGGCGGTAAGGCAGTTCATTGAACCCCCTTGGCCTCTGAGTTCACGCGGGCCGCGGCGCTCAAGAACAGCGTCGTAGCGCGACCCTGCGAACTTAGGTTTTCCAGCAAATTTCAGATTCCACAACTCCACAACAATCACCCCCAAACACAATTTTAATATCATTAGGCCACAAAAGGAGTCCCAACTGCTCAAAGCCTAGCCCATAGCTCTAACAAAAATATCATCCAAATTAAAAATTCAAAACAAACTCAAAACTCAAAGAGAACTAAAACTCAGAACTTTAAAAACTTGATCTTACCTCTGATTGATCCCTTTCCTAGCTGCCTCTTGATCCCACTCCTAGCTCCAGCTTCAAATTCCTTAGCCAAATTCCTCCAAAAAGCCTCAAATCCCAACAAGTATCAAGAGTGGGAGAGAACCGTGAGAGAGAGAGAGGGAGAAGCAAAAGTTGAGAGTGTTGATCCTTCTAGTTACTGGTTTCATCTAGGCATCCTAAGGCCTTTAGGCAGCTTAAGCAGTCTGACGGTGAAGTCTATCCTTTGATAAAAAGACCATAATGCGCCTTAGTCACAACCTTAGCAAAAATTGCCATTTGCCACATTTCCCGCTAATCCTCAAATTGTCCTATAAATTCCCAATCAACCCTAACATACCCAATTAATCACCAAACAACTACCTGTTATCCAATAAATCCCGAATACTCACTAGGTTTCCCAAAATGCCCCTAGGCTCACCTCGAGTCGGGTATTTGACCCTGCTGTGACTATTCCACTAATCTACCCACTAGGATCGCCTCGGAGCACACATCTCAAATATATCCACATAATAATGTGGCCGCAATCATTTAACACATATAATCACATTTAACACATATCAAAATTACAAATATGCCTGTATTGACAAGAACGAGCCCACATGCATATTTAATACACATAAACATGCATGTGTAATCATATTACCATGTAAATCATGTATGCCATGTAGTCACACATTTACTTGATCAATTCCACATATATATCCTATTATGCCCTATAGGCACTGTAATCAAGGAACTTGGCCTTAATAGTGAATTCGAGATGTTACAACTATCCCCTCCTTATTCAAATTTCGTCCTCGAAATTTATTCAAACGTCTTAGGAATCCAATCTCGCAAATCTTACTATATCCTCAGAGTCTATTATTTTACCTTGTTATCTCTATGTAACACCCTCTCAAGAGTGACAGTCTCATTTTGTAAGACTTTATCTCTTTCATCCAGAATCCACTAGCTTTTCCTTACAAAGTAAATTCCACTCAAATCCTAGGGTCTCCTCACCCCATCAATGGTATTACTTAGCACTTCTTTCCTTGACATTGGCACTAGTAACACTTTATGAGCCACCACCCATACTGGGGTAAGGCTAATATATAGTCCCTTAGCCTAGTCCTTATTAGGATCTCAAAAGTCTACCAAATCAGGAGTCATAACTCCTATTTCCTTCCCAAAATATCTTATTCTTTCTAGTCCAAAATACTCAAAGAAGTACGATGTCTCTAGTCTTGGAACTCCACGTTCCCATATTGAAGTTTGTGAATTCTTATGTCCTTTCAAATAAGCAGACACTCCTGTCCTAACAATCCTAATAACTTCATTGGTCCTTCGAACCAATTTTGAAAAACAATATTTCATGTCTCTCATTTCATTACTCGGAACGAGTACTTCTCACTCCCTATCTCACTGTATCTTAATCAGAGTCCCCTAGTCGTTGACTGGCATTCGTCACCGTGACTATTCAATCAAGGGACCATACTTACCTCAATGCCTTGAAAACTTACACATTGAAGGTGAAATTCTTAAAGTCTCAGTCATTCCTTCAAATTGTCAGTCTGTCTGAAGATAACCAATAATTCTAAAGCCCAATCTTATACTCATCGCCCTCTAGGACTCTTTTTTAGGACTTAGGAACATAGGGGGTTTCAATCTAACAATATTGACTTCAGTGTTTTACGGAGGCATACGGCCTCCCTTTGCACATACACATTCTGTGATACTCGTTCACACTAACCAAAGTGTGCTAACCTAATTTGTTGAATCACAACTTTCCATATCCACTCATCTTACCCTCAATCTAAGGTAATCCACCTTTACGGTCCATAACTATATCCCTCCGTACTAACTCCAGGATACCCTAGAGTCATAATAGCCTTTCTAGCTTCTGATCATCATCCCTTACTTACTAGAAGAATTAGGCAGTGCACCTCCCGATATACAAGTTTTTGTCTTAATATCAATTCAAACTTCCTTGATACAACAATTGTATGGAGGTAGTACAAGACTCATCCAGAATCTCCACCTCAATGCCAGCTTCCATCGGATCACTCATCTGATCCTCATATCCTAACCCATTCATACTAAAGTAGTAGGTTTCTTAACCATTTTGACAAGATATTCTCTCTGTACTTCATTGTTTATAGAAGTATACCTGCCAACTATCAATCATAGATTTTATTCCAATCCCGGGCGTCATCTCATCTGACTTAATGTAGTCCATGGAGAATCATATAGCTGGCACGGACTTTTCCCACTTAAAGTGTCAGCCTCCACATTAATTTTCTCTAAATTATAAATATTCTAGTGTGGGTCCTTCACTAGTTCCCACTAGTGCCTTTGTCTCATGGTCATTCCTCTATGGTTGACAAAATGCTTTAACTCTTTATACTAGTGCACACACTTCTATTCCATAGGTGCCTTCAACGCACCCCGACCGTGGCTATCGGGCAATAATGTTAACTTAATGCCCTGTGTAGAATATTTGTGTTTTCATCCCTTCATCTACCATGAATCACGAACAACCACTCTTTTTAGTTTGTACACGGGTGCACCCTAGTCTTTGATGCACCACACTATTACTTCATGTTTTAAGCAAGGACAGTGTCCGTCATGCTGTCCTTCTGTATCAGTCCATCGCATACATATTCTAATACCATGGCATGCTAACCAATCTTTATTCTAACTTTTGAAAAATCTGGTACAAAACTATCCATTCATGCAAACTTTAGGTTCTTACATTACCTCTGTAACGCCCCAAACTTCAGGAACAGCTACGGTGTGCCTTGTAAACAGTGCTAAACTCGCTAACCGAGTCATTTGGCCAAAATCGTGAACTAAGTATGATTAGCGGTTTTGGGATTAAAAACTTTGGTTAAGATGTAACGTTTCACTAGAACGTTTAATATATACATTGGGATCCTGAAAATATAATTTCAGAGTCTATTACAGAAAATATTTACAACAGGTCGTTCTAAGCGGCAAAACAGGGGTCAACCCTAGTTCCACTTTAAACCTCGGTCGTGGCGGACAAGCAGCTGCATATGTACACGTCATCACCTAAGCTCTCCAACTCAAGGATGGTCCAGCTTCCTCTTGCCTTTACCTGCACCACGTAGCACACGTGAGCCATAGCCCAGCAAGAAAACACAATAAAGCATGATATAATATCAACAACGATCATAATAACCATTCAGGACTATCAGTCCAAGCATATAGGTGACAATAGCCAAAAGTCACAATAATGAGCATCGCTCCCTCTAGCCATGTGACGATAGGGTCACCAGGGCCTAACTGATAAGTGATTCTTTCATAAGTTTAATCAGGACAGGTGCATGGTGAATGGTCACTAACATAACCTTTCTCCCGACTCTAGAGTCGTGCTATGGACAGCGTCCCCTAGCCATGTGACAAACATTCACCGGGGTCATATACCTTGGCTATAAACATCTGGTCATAGACCAGGCAAGCGCTTATAAGTTCTTCGACCTTAGAGTCGATCCCGCATTAATGCCATGGAGCTATTCAATGCGTGATCATCGACCTTAGGGTCGGTCTGGCATTAGTGCCTTAGAGTCACTCAATGCGTAATTCTCAACTTTAGAGTCGGTCCAGCATTAATGCCATGGAGCCATTCAATGCATGATTCATTGACCTTAGAGTCGGTCTAGCATTAATGCCATAGAGCCATTCAATGCATGATTCTTGACTTTAGAGTCGGTCCCTGACTAGTCAGTGTCAAACACAAGTAAGTCATGCCACCAATCATATATCACATGTTCCATATCCATAAACAGGGTATCCAGCATGCTTACTAAACAGGTGCTAGTACAATTAGGACGATGCATAAACACAGAGGCTCAAGCTCTGACCGATATCATACTCAGTATACAAAGCATGTCCTAATCACATGTTTCTCATGCATCATATGCAATATATCCAGCAATCCAACATGCACCAATAACAGCTATGCATGTCACGTTTTATAGTCAACCAACATGCATCAAGAATAGCCATGCATGTCATACTCAATAATCAACCAACATGCATCATAATAGCCATGCATGTCATACTCAATAATCAACCAACATGCACCAATATCAGCCATGCATGTCACATATACACAGGGTGCAGTTTTCTTACCTCAAAGTCGAGCTAGAACGATTAAAAGAACGACCCTTGAGAACGATCAACTTTTAGTCCTTTAGCGGTCACCTAGTCATAACCAAATATAGGATACCATCAATAAAAATGATCAACACAAGTTCCCAAACCAATATCTAGCCTCCGAGACATCAATCCCCACTTAACCAAGTAGTAGGATCAACCTCGAGGCCTATGGTAAGCATCCCTAAGCTAAAAACACAATTTTGGTCAAATCTGCCCTGATGGGCCGCGACTCACCACAGCCATGCCGCGGCTCATCTCCCTGACAGAGGCATATTTTCCTCAGAAGACACCTTAGGCCGCGACACACAAAAACCAGGCCGCGGCTCATTACCCAGATCAGCCAAAAATCAGCAACGCACCAGCTCGACCTCCCCTGCATATTCCCCTAGAACGAAGCCTTCAAACAAGTTCCAAACCTTCTCCAAACACACAATTAAACCTCTAAACATCACCCATAACTCCCCCTCATCAAAACCCAACCAAACATACACAAAAACTCCCCTTGATTCCCACTTTCTACATCAAAAACCTTAAGCTGAAAACCAAAAGGAAAAGAGAGCATAACCTGAATTCAATGGCTAGAAATCACCTTAAAAACGATTTTGAATCCCCTTAAATGTCTGAATCAAGTTCCCTAGCTCCCACCTTTGATCTCCTAGCTCAACTCCTCAATTTGGGTTCTCAAAATTCAAAGAAAAGTGAAGGGAGAAGCTTGTACAGGAAGAAAGGGAGAGATGGGGATGGGGCTCTCTGTTTTGGTTCTGTATTTTCTACAGCCTTCCAAACCCCAAAACTGATATAAATCCTTAAGGTCAAAAGACCATAATGCCCTTAAGCCAAATAAACCCCTTTAAAGGCTTCCAAGGGTAAAACCGTCCTTTCCCGCCTATCTCGTTAATTATAATTAACGCTCTCTAATTCCCGCTATTCTCAATATTCCCAAATACCAATAAATCATATCCCATTACCCTTTAATTCCCGGTAATGCTCTAATCATTAAATTCACCCCGAGACTCACCCCGAGCCCCGAACTTAAACCCTTTATGACTAGACCGAACACTTACATCTCATGATCATCTCATGTCGATTAGCTCGAACCAATCCACCTTATAATGTGGCTATATTAATTAATCACAACCATGCTCCGAAAATATACAATTACGCCCACAGTGGCCAAATTACCAAATTACCATCATAATTAACATATGAGCCCTTATGCATGCATTCACCATCATATAATAATATAATTCACGTAAACATGCATATAATCATTAAATACTATAATAAATCAATTATGGCCCTCCCGGCCTCCTAATCAAGGTCCTAAACCTTATTAGGAAATTTGGGGCATTACAACTATCCCCTCCTTACAGAAATTTCGTCCTCGAAATTTACTCAACAACTGGGAACCGGAGTTCCACTCACTGGATATAAATTTCCTTAAGTCATTTCCTGACTTCAGTATTTGGATAGCCTTGCCTTAACCCAAGGTACATTCTGCTCAATAAAACCTCTTTACTTATGTCACAATCTGAACTGGCTATTCCTTACCGGAATACTTAACCCAACCTTCAGATCCTTACAACTCAACTCATAGGTTCCTTCGGCCCATGCCCACTGCATGGAAGCACATAACTCACTGTATACAACTGCCAGTGCCAAAAGTAAAACTGATTCAGAGTCACCCCATTCAGACCCATTCAGGATCCAACTACTGAAACAAACTATGGCTTAATTTGAACTGGGGTTTCCTCACTCCTTTCCCCATAGTGATACCTTAGAGAAAATACATTCTCCTACTTGGAATTCCACATTCCTACTTTCCAGTTCAATAATACTGTTCTGTCTACTCTGAGACATGAGCAACCAAAATTCAAGCTCCAGCAATCTCATTAATCCCCTGAACCACCTCAAGATCCAGATATATATATATATATTACCTCACTCATCTTATAAGATGTTCCTCCAATAATAACTGGATAACCCTCTCTCTCTGATTTACCATCAGTCTGAGAGTAATAACTATACTGAGTACCATTTATACACCCATCACCTTCCTAACCCTTCCAAAACCTGGAAGTCACAATAAAGTCTTCATCTGATAAGATAGACCTTGAGTTCACGAAGGCTCTCTATTCTTCTCACAAGGAGACTCAAATATTGATCAGCTGTACTATTCACCTGTCCTTACTGATATATGAAACGCACTTGGACTACCAGTCCACAATGACTTAATGCCAATTCATTCTGATCCATCAACCTGGGAATCCCACCGCGAAACTCATCGTGATGGTCACTCATTCCCACGATGAAATACTCAAAGGATGTAATGGCCTTGCTGTTTCCTGATATTCTGTCTCGATCTGTTAACAGGTTAAGAGCTTTACACATGCCTCGATATATGTCTCTTCATCTCAGGCCATCACTATAAAATTTCCATGTCATGTACCCTTTCACAATGCCTGAATGAAACGAATAAAAGAATAACATGAGATTCTTCCAGAATCTCTTAGTTAATCTCGATGTCCATCGGATCCCAAGTCCGATCTCTATACTACCATAAGCTTATGTCTGTCACTAAACAACCTTTAGCTAGTCCAGCTAAAGCTTTCCGTTCAACCTTGCCCGTCTGTGGCTCACTTAACCATCTTATCTTTCTTGAGATAATAATCTCAAACAATAAACTGGCCACCTGGCCCGCCAGAAACCCTACTCCAGTTCTGGTCAGATTCCTTAATTAACATATTGCATAAGCAATCACTTTTCTCTATCACTAGGATGTCATAACAACCCACTAACTGATCTTGGTCTATAAAGACCCAGCACTTTCTCCCCAAGGCACCTGAAATATCTTTACTATCCATGGACACTCCTGTCCCCAAGGCACTCTTCACTCTTGGCAATTCCCCGCAGAGAAAACACCACTATACCATCGTCCAAGACGATCATAAATCCCATTCAAGGCTACCCTTGAATACACTATTCATCTGGTTCACAAACACTTAGTATCAACCCAATTCTCAAGATATACTCAGCACTCGCAGTGCTCTAATCTGATACTAGCTCACTCCTTTACATAATTTTCTCACTCTGATCTCCAACTGGTCTTAACCAGATCCAAGATCCACCTTAAAGGATTCCATCTTACTCAGCAACTAACTCTTTAATTCTTATAACCCCACTAAGCCATTCGAAACAGTGTTTATATCTAATTCCATCTCTGGTACTAAAACAATCACCATTCTAATCTTCTTTTAATAAAAAGAAGGCATGGCAGACCACCTGGAAACACATTTAATAACCCACAGACTAATCCAGTCTGTCCTGATCTCACTAACACAATCTAAGTGGTATCCACCACACTGGCCAAGAGTTCCACGCACCTCCCTGCACAAACTCTAGCCCTCACATCCGGTATCATAAACATATCAAATCCATGCACAGTGCCAAATGTCACAAGACTTTCCGCTCTCAGGCCCAAGAATTACTACACTTTCTTTTCCATTCAAGACTGCTCTTTAATTACTTAACCAACCCAAACCCTGGATCAAACCAAAGCCTGTCATAACCAGCTTTATCAGAATCCCCGATGAGTCCTTGCCATAACTCAACTTATCTCTTAGGTTGCCAATACCGTATTACTTTTCTCATCACAACGTAACCATGTGATCCACATATACCATCCATATACCCTTCTCTATATACACACTAACAAAAGAATAACATGGCGCCAAAGCCAGACAACATAACTCAAAGCTCAGAACTAGAAAACTGACCTGTCACTCCTGAGGCGCTAGTCTCAGTCCCAGACTTTGACTGCTCTGGAATAAACACTCGAGCTGGAGTCGAGCTGTCTATCCACTTTTGCTTAAGCTCTCTTAGACTTGGACAATCCTTCTTAAGATGCCCAACCATTCTACATAAGGAACATGCCTTTGCTCGGCATTCTCCCAGATGATGCCTCTTGCACCGAGTGCACTTTGGACGAGTCTTCCAACTTTCCTTGTTACTTGTTCTAATAAGTGGAGGTACAACTATCTGAGCTCCGTGCTCTCCAGCACATCGCTGCCCAATCTGATGTTTTGTGCTCTCAACAACAAGAGCCTTCCCTACCACCTGAGCATAGGTAGAGACTTCATGCACTGGGGCAACTCTAATGCCCTGAGCTATTCCAGGATTCAACCCCTGGATAAATCTTTCCTTCCGAGCCACATCCGTGGGTACCATGTCTAAGGAAAACTTGGCCAACTCATCAAATTTAGTAACACACTCGGTCACTGACACATTACCCTGAACAAGATTCAGAAACTCATTCACCTTGGCAGTCTTAGCCACATCACAATAATACTTCTCATTGAACAGCTGCCTGAATTCTTTCCAATCCATCACTGCTATATCTCGTGTCTGGGACACTACCTCCCACCATGTCAGGGCATCATCCCGCAGTACACATGTAGCATAGATCACCCTATCGTGACTTACCAGTCCCATACTATCAAGAATGGAACTGATCATGCCCATCCATTGCTCAGCTCTGAATGGATCTAGGCCTCCCTCGAAGATTGGAGGATAAAACTTCAGGAATCTTCCACAGAGAAATTCCCATCTACTCTCAACCCTAGGCTGAGCTGAAACTGATGCCACCTCTGGCACAGCAAAGGAAGAGGTACTACCCAACAGACTCCGCTGTTGCTTTAGATACCTGATCTCTTCCTCCTGCCCCTGCAATCTTAATTGCAAGTCTGTAAGCATCTGCTGAACATTCAAGGATGCAGACGAAGAACTGATACCCTGGCTATAACTCCCAGCCCCTGTGCAACTATCACCAGGCCTCATAACCTGCCTTGAGTATAAACCTGCTGATTAAATCTGCAATCAATAACTTGACCCATTAGTCACAATAACCATATCAAGGGCTTTTCCCACGGGATAAATCTTACCACACCACAATCATAAACCACTTGCAGTGCTGCAAACATGCCCATGGCATTCATACATACTCATAATTCCTGCTCTTCCAATACTCAAACCATGCCTCCAACCCCAGCATGCAAATAACACAATTATATATATATTCACAGAGCAGGTAACCATATGATCACAGTCATATATACATATATATTCAAGGAGCATATAATCATATAGTCAAGAGCCAGGCTCTATCAGAATCTCATGCTCCCTAATACAATGTACAGGTAAAGCATTCACATTTTATTCAAACAGTTATGCACATAGCTACAGAAATATTTACCATTCCTCGAGTGAAGCTATCTTCAGTGATGAGTGTACATGCCCAGCTTGTCTTCAGGAACCATAAACCTTGGCTCGCTCTGATACCAAGTTGTAACGCCCCAAACTCAAGGGACCACTACGGTGTGCCTTGTAAACAGTGTTAAACTCGCTAACCGAGTCATTTGGCCAAAATCGTGAACTAAGTATGATTAGCGGTTTAGGGATTAAAAACTTTGGTTAAGATGTAACGTTTCACTAAAACGTTTAATATATAAATTGGGATCCCGAAAATATAATTTCAGAGTCTATTACAGAAAATATTTACAACAGGTCGTTCTAAGCGGCAAAACAGGGTTCAACCCTAGTTCCACTTTAAACCTCGACCGTGGCGGACGAGCAGCTGCATATGTACACGTCATCACCTAAGCTCTCCAACTCAAGGATGGTCCAGCTTCCTCTTGCCTTTACCTGCACCACGTAGCACCCGTGAGCCATAGCCCAGCAAGAAAACACAATAAAGCATGATATAATATCAACAACGATCATAATAACCGTTCAGGACTATCAGTCCAAGCATATAAGCGACAATAGCCAAAAGTCACAATAATGAGCATCGCTCCCTCTAGCCATGTGACGATAGGGTCACCAGGGCTTAACTGATAAGTGATTCTTTCATAAGTTTAATCAGGACAGGTGCATGGTGAATGGTCACTAGTTTGGGGCGTTACAACCTCAATCTAGGGTAAGGTTGTCTTCAAAAATGCTTCAAGTAGTAGCCAATGTGTCCTACCAGTCTTACTGTACTTCTCACCCCTAAGGCATTCTTTTTAGCAATTTCCTTACAGTTTCTATCTTAATTACCTCATGATCCCATTACTTCCTATAACGTGACCTTGAATATCCTCTGAAGAAATGGAAACTTACTCCTTTTTGAACCTTACTTGTAACCCTACTTTCTTAGCCTTGGTACTATCAAATGAAGTGGTCATTCGCGTTTTGCTTCTAACTGGGAGTAGACCGAAACATCCCTAATCAATGTGAATATGACTTATCCATACCATTTATGTATTCTTTGCTTGTCGAACTTAACTGTGTCATTGAAACATTGGTCAGTTAAGAACCTTCATTGATAATCCATCCCATCCTACTTAGTGCAAGAAGTAATTCTTGAAATGTCTCTTTCCTTGATCCTTAGCTGGTAATAACCAGATCGAGTGTCAATGCCTGAGAGCATTGTCCTACCTTGCAACTGAATAATTGAATCCTTCATTCTTTACAAACGGTGTTGGCGTGTCTCACGATGAGATGCACCGCCTGATCAACTCTCAAATCAAATACTTCTTCAACTGAACCTTTAATTCTTTCTGCTTAGCTAATTTCGTTCTTCATGATGTCCCTGATATCGGTTTCAATCCCTTCCTTAATATCATAGCATACTCAATTCCTTAACGCAGCAGCGATCCCAATGATTCCTTGTGCATCCATCTAAAACCTTATTGACCGATCTAGTTTTCACCGGGTCTAACTTATATATCCTTAGTGGTACATACCACAATATCTAGGCATCCCGTAGATGTAACTGTAACGCCCCAAACTCCAGACCGTTACGGTGTGCCTTGTAAACAGTGCTAAACTCGCTAACCGAGTCATTTGGCCAAAAACGTGAACTAAGTATGATTAGCGCTTTAGGGATTAAAAACTTTGGTTAAGATGTAACGTTTCACTAGAACGTTTAATATATACACTGGGATCCCGAAAATATAATTTCAGAGTCTATTACAAAAAATATTTACAACAGGCCGTTCTAAGCGCGCAAAACAGGGTTTAACCCTAGTTCCACTTTAAACCTCGGCCGTGGCGGATGAGCTACTGCATATGTATACATCATCACCTAAGCTCTCCAACTCAAGGATGGTCAAGCTTCCTCTTGCCTTTACCTGCACCACGTAGCACCCGTGAGCCGAAGCCCAGCAAGAAAACACAATATAACATGATATAATATCAACAACGATCATAATAACGATTCAGGACTATCAGTCCAAACAAATAGGTGAAAATAGCCAAAAGTCACAATGATGAGCTCAGATTCCTCTAGCCATGTGACGATAGGGTCACCAGGGCTTAACTGATGAGAGATTCTTTCATAAGTTTGATCAGGATAGGTGCATGGTGATTGGTCACCAACATAACCTTCCTCTCGACTCTAGAGTCGTAACTATGGACAACGTCCCCTAGCCATGTGACAAACAGTCATCGGGGTCATATACCTTGGCTAAATACATCTGGTCTTAGACCAGGCAAGCGCTTATAAGTTCTTCGACCTTAGGGTCGGTCTCGCATTAATGCCATGGAGCTATTCAATGCGTGATCATCGACCTTAGGGCCGGTCTAGCATTAATGCCATAGAGCTATTCAATGCGTGATCATCGACCTTAGGGTCGATCTAGCATTAATGCCATAGAGCCATTCAATGCATGATTCTCGACCTTAGGGTCGGTCCCTGACTAGTCAGTGCCATACACAAGTAAGTCATGCCACCAATTATATATCACATGTCCAATACTCGTAAACAAGGTGTTCGACATGCTTACTAAACAGATACTAGTACAATTAGGACCATGCACAACCACAGAGGCACAAGCTCTGGACAATATCATACCCAGTACACAAAGCATGTCCCAATCACAAGTTTCTCACGCATCATATGCAATATATCCAGCAATCCAACATGCACCAATAACAGCCATGCATGTTACGTTTAATAGTCAACCAACATGCATCAAGAATAGCCATGCACGTCACACATAATAATCAACCAACATGCATCAATAATAACCATGCATGTCACGTTTAATAGTCAACCAGCATGCTTCGATAATAGCCATCCATGTCACATATACACAGGGTGCAGTTTTCTTACCTCAGATTCGAGCTAGAATGATTTAATGAACGATCCTTGAGAACGATCAACTTTTAGTCCTTTAGCGGTCACCTAGTCATAACCAAATATAAGGTATCATCAATAAAAATTCCCGAACCAAAATCTAGCCTCCAAGACATCAATCCACACTTAACCAAGTAGTAAGATCAACCCCGAGGCCTATGGTAAGCATCCCTAAGCTAAAAACACAATTTTAGCCAAAAATGCCCTGATGGGCCGCAGCTCACCACAGCCATGCCGCGGCTCATCTCCCTGACAGAGGCATATTTGCCTCAGAAGCCACCTTAGGCCGCGGCACACTAAAGTCAGGCCGCGGCTCATTACCCAGATCAGCCAAAAATCAGCAACGCACCAGCTCGACCTCCCCTGCATATTCCCTTAGAACCAAGCCTCCAAACTAGTTCCAAACCTTCTCTAAACACTTAATTCAACCTCTAAACAACATCTATATCAAACCCTCATCAAAACCCAAATCAAACATCAACCTAACTCCCATTAATTCCAATTAACCACCAAGAATTTACAAGCTAAAATCTTAAACTGAAACATTGTATAAACCAGAAACTAATGGTTGAAACTTACCTCAAACACGATTTTGAATCCCCTCCAATGTCTGAATCAGGTTCCCTAACTCCCACCTTTGATCTCCTAGCTCAACTCCTCAAGATGGCTCTCAAAATTTGGAAAGAAAGATGAAGGAGAGTTTGTACGGGAGAGAAAGGAAGAAGGGATGAGGATGGCTCTGTTTTATTCTGTTTCCACAGCCTTCTAAAACTCCCTTAGGTTGATATAAATCCTTAAGGCTAAAAGACCATAATGCCCTTAAGCCAAATAAATCCCTCTAAAAGCTTCCGAGGGTAAAACCGTCCTTTCCTGACTATCTCATTAATTAAAATTAATGCTCTCCAATTCCCGCTACTCTCAATATTCCCAAATACCTATAAATCATATCCCATTACCCTTTAATTCCCGGTAATGCTCTAATCATTAAATTCACCCCGAGACTCACCCCGAGCCTCGAACTTAAACCCGTTATGACTAGACCGAACACTTACATCTCATGATCGTCTCATGCCGATTAGCTCGAACCAACCCACCTTATAATGTGGCTATATTAATTAATTACAACCATGCACCCAAAATATACAATTACGCCCACAGCGGCCAAATTACCAAAATACCCTTATAATTAACACATGAACCCATATGCATGCATTCACCATCATATAATAATATAATTCACGTAAACATGCATATAATCATTAAATACTATAATAGCTCAATTATGGCCCTCCCGGCCTCCTAATCAAAGTCCTAAACCTTATTAGGAAATTTGGGGCATTACAGTAACCGGGTCCTTTCCTTTTAAACCCAGAATCACCATCATTTCTTACAATCCATGGTTGTCCCTTATTTGGCAAACTAATCCATATGCAGGATCATATCTAAATCCTCATATGATGAACACAGTCAATTCTACTGTCAGCTTTCTACCAATAGTACTCTAACCTTTCTCCTGGAAGTTACCAATTTTCCCGGCAGGCACTAAAATCTTAAGTCCCATATCGTAACAACCATATATCATGTGCCACATATCTATGTCTCTTCTAAGATATACGTAACACCAAACTCAATCAGCTTAATATATAAGAAGGAACAAGAACTAGAAAGCCAACCGGTCGCCTCCTAGGGGCTAGTCTCGGGCTTTGACTATATCAAGGCCGGCACTCGAACCAGAGTCAAGCCATCCACACTCCTTGAATCTCCCTTCATAAATCTCGACCAATCCTTCTTGAAGTGCCCAACCATTCCACATAGAAAACATGCCTTTTCTCAACATTCTCCCAGATGGCATCTCCTGCACTTGGCGCATACTAGATAACTCCTCCTGACCTTGTCACCACCCTGGTGGCCACCCTGTATACTATAACCTCCCCTATCAGGACCAGGAGTAATAAAACTATCAGAGGTCTTTCTTCTCAGGTTACTAGGCCTACTCCCCTACCTGATCCTGCAACGAGGATACCATTGCCTAGGCTTCCTTCCCTATGGAACTCTCACTCCATATCTCATTTCCTACGTCCTTTATGGCAAGGACCCTCCCTACCACCAAAGCGTAGGTAGAAGTCTCATACACTAGAGCAAGCTTAACTCTCTGGGCTGTCCTAGAATTCAGTCCTTGAATGAATCGTTCCTTCTGGGCCACATCTGTTGGTACCAAATTAAAAGCGAATATGGCCACCCCCTCAAATTCATTGACATACTCTGTCATTGTATTACTACCTTGAACAAAGTTCATTAACTCATGGTCTTCGCAATTGAACTGCGTCACAGCAATACCTTTCATTGAACAATTGTCTGAATACCTCCCAACCCGTCATGACAACATTCTGAGTCTAGGGTACTACTTTCGATCATGTTTGGGCATCTTCCCGTAGCATAAACATGGCAGAAGCCACTCTATCATTGCCTACCGGTCCCATATAGTCAAGGATAAAACTAATCATGCCCATCCACTGTTCAAATTTGAACGGATCCAAGCCTCCCTCTACAACTAGAGGATCATGCTTCTGGATTCTTTCATACAATAATTCCCATCTGTTTCCACCCTCAGGTTGAACCGTAACTAGTGTCATTGCCATCAAAACATACGGAGCAACGTTCCCTAACGAAACCCACTGTCTCAACCATCTAATCTCTTCCTCCTAATTTTGCAGTCTCGCTTGCGTGCCAGCAAACATCTGCTGCCAATTCCAAGGGCAGATGAAGGGTTTCATCCCAAACTATCATTTGTAACCACCATACTAACAATGTCAGGTCTAGCTGACTACCTTGAATATATAATTTCCAAATATGTCTGCAGTCAATGACTTAACCTCTCAGTCTTGATATTCATATCCAGAACTATTTCACGAGCAGGGCCAAGCAACATAATAAGCACACACACAATATGCATATCAAAACACAAATCTACAATGTTCATCCATCAATTATCAAGTCCTATTTCCACCAAATACATTCATACACAACATGCTCTCTATACTAGCATGCAGATAAGGCATATAGATTCAATTTAAACAATTAACCACTTAATCATGTAATTAGGGTATTCCTAGACGTTCTTCTAGACATGCGCCGCGGCGTAAACTACCTAGCGTTGTGGCGATAAGGCAGTTCAGTGAATCCCCTAGGCCTCTAAGTTCATGCAGGCCGCAATGCTCAAGATTAGCGTTGCGGCGCGACCCCGGGAACTCAGATTTTCCAGCAAATTTCAGATTCCACAACTCCCCAACAATGACCCCAAACACAATTTTAATATCATTAGACCACAAAAGTGATCCCAACTGCTTAAAACCATCAAAACCTAGCCCATAACTCTAACAAAATATTATCCGAATTGAAAATTCAAAGTAAACTCTAAACTCAATGAAAACTAAAACTCAGAACCTTAAAAGCTTGATCTTACCTCTGATTGATCCCTTTCCTAGCTGCCTCTTGATCCCACTCCTAGCTCCAGCTTCAAATTCCTCCAAAAAGTCTCAAATCCCAACAAGTATCGAGAGAGGGAGATAACTGTGAGAGAGAGAGAAGCAAAGGCTGAGAGTGTTGATCATTCTAGTTTCTAGCTTCTTCTAGGCTTCCTAAGGCCTTAAGGCAGCTTAAGCAGTCAAAGGGTGAAGTCTATCCTTTAATAAAAAGACCATAATGCCCCTTAGTCACAACCTTATCCTTTAATGGCCTCAATGGCAAAAATCATCATTTGCCACATTTCCCGCTAATCCTCAAATTGACCTATAAAATCTCAATCAACCCCGACATACCCAATTATTCACCAAATAACTACCAGTTATCCGATAAATCCCGAATACTCACTAGGTTTCCCAAAAATACCCCTAGGCTCACCCCGAGTTGGGTATTTGACCCCGTTGTGACTATTCCACTAATATGCTCACTAGGATCACCTCAGACCACGCATCTCAAATATATCCACATAATAATGTGGCCTCAATCATTTAACACCTATAATCACATTTATACCCTCAACAGATCAAAATTACAAATATGCCCATATTGACAAGAACGGGCCCACATGCATATTTATTACACATAAACATGCATGTATAATCATTGTACCATTTAAATCATGTCACGTAGTGACACTTTTACTTGATCAATTCCATATATAGATATATTCTAGTATGACCTCCAGGCACCGTAATCAAGCCACTTAGCTTTAATAATGAATTTGGGACGTTACAGGCGCGAACATGTTTGGCATACCTGGCCACCACGGCTAGGATAGTTTTGAGGAGCGTGTTATAGATGACTGATTTTGTCACCTAGGTTGACTTTAAAGTATCTTTTGAATTGTAAATATGCTTCAAAAATATATTTTGGGTTCCCAACGTAATACTTTTATGATTTTAATGAATGTCCGACCTTTTATACTAAAATCTTGTTTAAATTAGTCTTTATTTTAATTAATCACGCTTTTGGGCCTAAAAGCTCGATTAGTGAGTTAATTGCACATTTTAAAATCACTTGGTAATGACTCTAGGGTAGTATGGTGCTACAAAAATGGCATGTTGAATTACCATAAGTCCTATGGGCTTACAGAACAACAGCTTGAACCTCAACTGGACATACACCCTTCTCCCTAGCCTATGGTTGTGAAACAATGTTGCCCATTAAGGTCAAAATTTCTATGATCAGACGCAAAGCATACAACCAGACCTTAAATCAATCTAAACTCGAGGAAACCCTATACTTAATTGAAGAAAAACGAGAACAAGCCCAACTTAAAAATGTTGCATACCAACAAAGGGCCACAAGATACTTCAATAAGAGGGATCGAGACAAACACTTTGGATTGGGAGATTTGGTCTTAGGCGGGTATTTTTGGCAACAAAAGACCCCTCTGCAGGCATGCTTGGGCCTAATTGGGAGGGACCTTACCAAATTGAATCCATCATTCGACCTAGTGTGTATAAACTAGCAAGATTGAATGGCGAATTGGTTCCACGAGCTTGGAATGGTGAACATCTACGACCTTATAACCAATAATATAGGAATGATGTTAATTTATTTGTAACCAAGCTTATTATTAATTTTTTATTTTCATTAATAAATAATTTTTCCTTATTCCGATTGTATTTTTATTGTTATATTTTTTGCAAGCTCACGAAATTCAATAACCTAAGATTTTACAATCATAGCAAGTTAAGGGGGCATAAGTGGCATACAATCATACCATAGGCTCGAAAATATAGCATCATTAAAAATAATATTATAGTGGATGGATTATTAACCAAACATGAATTGAACAGGTCTAGAGCAAACCAACAAACACTAATTGACATAATTAAAAGTTAGAATTCTAGATAACCAACCAAATTCATAAGTCGAGATCAGGCCAGAATTTTTTGCAAAAAGTTTCAACCTCGAGACCATACTTGAGGATGGGGAAAAGCTACTATATTTAAATAAGAATTAACTAGACTAACGAGACTACATGCCAATAAGCATTTTTAAATGCGAAAATACATGGTAAAAGTAGTATTGGAACTTGAATATAATGAGGACGAAATAGTGCAATCAAGTGAACTATGTATGAATATATAGAAGTCTGACCTTAAGCACGTCAGTATTTGTATAAATAAACAAATATAAAATCAAGTCCTCAATAAGACAAAAATTATATGTGCATAAATATTTCGAGAAAGAAATTTAAGCATTAAACTACAAGTAAACTATAAGAGCAGTTGCATAAGTTAATAAAATAGCTCAAGCTTGAGCTGTAATATAAATTGTCTCAGCCCAAAAGGCCTTAATAAAGAGTATACTACAAAAAAAAAAAAAGACAAGGGACGCATCCCTTGTATAGCAGATAAATTATTCTTGGCTGGCAGGAGCACACTCAGCCTCTTCTCCTTTCTCCTCCTCACCACCTGCCTCCAAGGTGGTGCCCGCGTCACCTCTTCTTTAGCCAACCAAGCCTTCCATTTGGTCAAAAAATCCTCTTCCTTGTCTATTAGGAATGATGAGTCGATCACGGGATAAAGCGACCATATTCTGTACATGGCTCAGTCAGTGGCCCACTCTTTTTTGGCAATGAACTCCTCAAGCATATGTTTCTTCTCGTCCTCAAGGATTTCCTAGGCAGAGCTCTTCTTCTCTTTAAGGCGCTCGATCTCAACCTTGGCAGCATCAAAGTTGGCTGGTGTCAAGCTCCGCCTTCAGGCGACTGGCTTCAGTCTCAGAGGAGGCAAGCTTATCCTTGGTGGCTTTGAAGGTGTCATCGACCTTGGCCTAGGCCTCCCTAGCCTCTTTAAGAGAATTTTTGACCTTAGACTGGGCTCCTTTGGCCTCTTTCAAGTTGTCCTCAGATTGGATTCGAGCTTGATTGGCATCGTTGACCAGTTTCTCGTCGGTTGCGACCATCAAGGATAGAAGGGAGTGCTAGCGCATAAATCTGAGGAGGGCCTGAAAGGCAAAACAATAACAGTTAGAGAATATAAAAATAATTGTGAAATTAAAGAGTTGAATAAATTCGTGGTGTTGTCTCCCCTCAAAAACCTCCACACGTTGTTGTCGAGGTTGCTGCATGACTGGCCAGCCCGCGATTACAAGTCGGAGCACAGGTCGGTTCTTAAGGCTCCAACCTCATTTTCCAAATGGTACTCTGGCATATGCGGCATGTCGCAAAACTTGCGAACCACAGTGGGGGTTGGGGCACCTGCTGGCTTCGGGGCCTTGTGCTCCATAATTTTTTTATCGTTATCCCTGGTGGGGACTTTACTGGGGGGAGGAGGAGGAGGTGGAGTTTTCTTCTTTGGGTAAGAAGGCATCCTGATCTTTGGCTCGCTAGTGGCAGGCTTCGAGGTCACCAATGGAGGGTCCTCAGTAACCCTTGCGACCTTAGGGGAGGAGCATCCTTCTTTGAAGTTACGCGACCACGCTTGCTGCCTCAGGCCTTGGGGGGCATCTCGAGGATATTGTCGAGATCTGAGTCCATATTGCCTGAAAAAGGAAAAAACAATTGCTATCCATATTTTCCACCTATGACAGGTGGCATGGCCAAATGGGTCCGTGGGCCCATTGAAGAGGCCCAGGCCCAACCTAGGCCCAGTGAACAACCCGTCGACCGGGACCATACAAAACCTAATTACTAGAAAGTAGTGTGAGCATAGCGAAGGGGCCAGAACTAAGGTGCACGCCCGAATTTCCTTCCTGATCATATTCAGTCTATATCCTATGAGATGTAAATTATGATAGCAGACGATCCATTCTAGGAGACAGATCCCATCAAGTGGGAACCAGGATAAGACACTGCCATCAATATGTCCGCCTTGGTAAATGAACTCGGGTCCTGGTAAATGAACAAGGACTTTGGTAAATAAACCCGGATCACCCAGCCAGATAGAACAAGCCCCGTGCTTCCTATAGCTGACGTGTCCCCGAGAAATCTGGCAGTTGGTCTCCCTAACTAACCTGTAGAATAGGGTACACACGGAACGTACACTGTTCCTAGGAAACAGTACTGCCAGTACTCTGACAGATCCTGTCCCCAGGATCTCCTTGGTAGCCCACGCGGATCAGTCTGAGTGAACATACAAAGGAAAGTTGTAAGGCTTCACCACGCCTAAGCCAGCCCAATGGGCCCAGATGAACAACCCTTAACTATGTTACATTTCTTTTATTATGGCTCCATTAATGAGCAATTGTAATTATATCCTTATTGGGCTTGGATTAGTGTGGCCTAAGTGGCATGACTACCATTAAATAGGATCAGTGATGCATTGTAGCAGGGATCCCAGATTTTCTCTTGTAAAATAAACTCTGCTGAACTTGCAAAAAACCTCCATTGTCAAAACTCTCTAAAGTCTAATACTAGTGACTCATGGACTAAGGCTCATTAACGCCCCAACCACGTAAAGACTGTGATCTTATTTATTTCTTGGCCTTTCTTTCTAACTCTTATCTTTCAATATATTTATAGTTTCCAAAAAGCTTTTGGTAAATATTTTGGTGTTTTCATTGAGAGCTGAAGAAAGCTTGAATCAATCTTGATCATCTGCGAAAATGGTGAACACTAGGCATATCGTGTTTGACCCTGCTCACCAGCAACAACAATACAATGGAGAACCATTGCCAAATCAACCACTTCTTCAAGACCAACCAGAGGATGTGCCATATCATGGGTGCCTGTCTGATGACTCCCAGAACTTCGGAGAAGGGGTGACTATGATGAAGACTATTACGAGGACGGAGAGGGATATGAAGACCACGAGGTTGAAAACCCCATTGATACTGACGAGAAGGACGTGGAACCTGAGCAAGAAGATCCAGAAGTCATCCGTCAGAGGCAACAATTCCTAGATCAAGAAGCAAGAATGCCGGAACAGCATAAGACCACCCGCCAAATGGAAGAGTCCTTCCTTGCTCTTCAAGCTTTTATTGCTACGTAAGGATTTGCAGCCATTCCCTCAGTCTTTCCTCCCTCAGGAATGCAGTCACCTGTCCCACCTACAGGGACTGGCGTGCCTAACAACGCAACCCCAATTCCTCCTCCGGGACGATCCCACAAAGCTGGTCTATCAAACCCAGTTCAAGAAAAAGGGAAAGCCAAAGTGGTCAATCCTGTCAAAAAAGTAAACCCCCACAAGAAAGATTCTCCCACTCCAAAAACCAAGGCTGACCTAATGCAATTCCCTAGCAAAGAACGAATGAATCCTGTCCCAGGACGGAATCATCCAACAAATCTATAAGGGAAGCGCCCGTACGGTACCAAGCCCCGGAACGTCCCCAGAACGGACGGTCAAGGAGGACGCTTTTAAACCAGTGCTTCTGTGAACAAGGATCATAGAGGGCGTAGACGTGGAGAGGACCCAGAAACAGTCAGTTTGGGAGATGATACATCCCAAGTGGATTTGCGAGATGGTCTCAACGCCCAAAAGAAGTGGGCCCGAAAAGAAAAAATTCGCCCTTGAGGAGGTGACTAGCCGCTCTAAAAAGGTCACGAACTGCTTGGCCCTTAATCAAGAAGGCAGAGGTTCCTGAGGAGAAGGAATCGTGCACCAAACACATTCTGGATGTCGTGTTACCCAAAGGGTTCAAGATGCCGAACATACCATCCTATATCGGAAACACTGACCCTAAAGATCATTTGTCCCGCTATAATTGCCTGATGATTGTTGCCCTTGTCTACGACAACGGCAAATGCCTATGCTTCTCGATCACTTTAGCCGAACCCACCGAATAATGGTGGAAAAGGCTCAAGATGTGATCAATCAGTCTTGGTCTAGATTGCAGTCATCTTTCCGTAAACAATTTGTGGCCACCCAAAAACTGGACATGGAAGTCAGTTCGCTCGCCAACATCAAGCAACATCCTACTGAAACCCTTAGGGCTTACATTCAACGGTTCATGAAGGAAGCCTCAAAGACTAAGGTGGATGATGGACAGCGCCTGGTAGCTCTCCAATCTAGAATTAGAGCTAGATCCCCTCTCTGGGATGACATGCACCGCAGCAAGGCGGCCACCCTCGAAGAATTTATAAAGAGGGCACAAGGCTTCATCAACTGGGAAGACGCTCAAATCCAAGCCTTCGGATGGCAGCCAGCACCCCAGTCAATTACATAAGCCCTTCCCAGGTACAGAGCACAATACTAGGTAAACATCTATCTGACACCTCCAATGGTGTCGGGTCCGC
This sequence comes from Humulus lupulus, assembly GCF_963169125.1. Classification (NCBI taxonomy): domain Eukaryota; kingdom Viridiplantae; phylum Streptophyta; class Magnoliopsida; order Rosales; family Cannabaceae; genus Humulus; species Humulus lupulus. Next base: position 81,603,685 of record NC_084798.1, on the reverse strand, counting down.
TGAATCCCTATGGATGTTATTTATGGCCCCAATCGTTATGGACCCACTTCATCAAGATATGCTCCAACTCTGTCGGCCCCTTTCTCTGGGTACGACGTAGCACTAATCGGGAATAGTGCCGCTCCCAGAGGTGCCCAACCATCCAAGACCAGAGCAACTGAGGCGACCATCAGCTCTTCACGGGGAAAAAGATCTGGAAAAAGTTAGAACCAGTCCAAGCACACGAAGAAGGGAAAGAGGGTGTATGAACCCCAGTATACGAAGTATACAAACTTGGTGGACACTCAGGAAAACATCTACCTTGCAATGGGCAACGTAGTCCATTATTGGAAGAAAATCCCCATGTTTAAAGGGGTAAAGAACTCGACGGACACCATAAAAAGTCGTGTCTACCACAAGGACATGGGCCACAAAACCAAACAATGTTTTCAGTTGAAGGGCGAGATCGAGAATTTGATCAAACTGGGACATGTCAGAATGCCAATAGGAGTTCCGGGACTTCCAGCAGCTCCTGGACAACCTTTGGCCCAAGACGTGTAGGGACCATACTGAACTCCTTAGGGAGGGTATGCTTTGGGATCGAGAGCACAGGCCCCTCAGGGAGCCCCAATAATGCAATCGCCTGGAGGTCCTATGGGTCACGGTCTCGGGATGCCATATCCTCCCAGAACTGCGCCTCCTCGAGTAGATGGACACGTGCCCGCCATATCGGAAAGCCCACATCTAGGGGGACCGTCCCGGAATGATCAGAAGAGATACCTCAGCGAGATCGATCACGACCATGAAGTGTTCGCATTGGTCTAGACTTCGACCCAGTTCCCAGAACTGATGAACCTACCTATAACGTTCACAGAGGAAGATGCTCGGAACGTTCATTTCCCGCATCACGACCCCTTGGTCATTGATGCCCAAATCACCAACAAACGAGTATAACAAGTATGACAGGAGCTCCATCAATGTCCTATTAAAGCCATCCTTCACGGTGATTGGGCTAACAGAGGCATACCTAGCCTTCTGCCCTACGCAAATCTATGACTTCAATGGGGATTCATTGCTCCCGATGGGCAAGACTCAACTCCACGTGATGCTGGCGAACGAGGTCCAGAGCTTGTTCAAGTACTGCACCTTCATGGTGGTGGATTGCCTCACTGCGACAACGTGATCTTTGGATGCCTCGCTCTAGTTGACTTCGGTACCATCACCTCCATCCACCATATATGCATGAAGTTCCCGTGTGATAACGGCGGAGTGGGAACTATACAGGGAGATCAGAAGAGCGCCCGAAAATGTTATCACGTCTCCGCCTTACCAATATTCATGGTTTGCGAAGAGCCTCTCAAAGGGAAAAACATTGATCCAATCCCACCACCTCTGTCAGCACGAAGGGTGGTGTGGGAGGGCGATGAATTGGATCCGTGAATAGAGGTGGATAGGGCATAAGAACCCATGGAGGAGGTTGAGGAGGTGTGCATCAGTGACACCGATCCGACCAAAGTGATTCGGGTAGGGAGAAACTTGAACTTGGAGGTCAGGGCTGCCATAATTGCCTAGGTATAAGAAAACCAGGATGTCCTGGCCTAGTCCCACTTGGATATGACCAGGACTGACCGCAACATCATATGTCATGCACTGAACATTGACGAGAATGCAACTCCTGCTCGGCAAAAGTGAAGCCCCTAGACGCGGAAAGGGCAGAGGCCCTCAAGCTAGAAGTTGAGAAGTTTTCCTCGATCAGCTTCATCCGGGAGGCCTTGTATCCCATTTGGATGGAAAATTCGATATTGTGTCCAAAGCCAAATGGAACGTGGAGGACTTTCATTGACTTCACGGACCTCAACAAGGCATGCCCAAAGGATTGCTTCCCTCAGCCCCGAATTGACCAGATGGTGGATGCTACATCTGGGTATGAGTTGTTAAGCTTCATGGATGCTTACTCTGGCTACAACCAGATCTCGATGCATGTAGCAGACCAGGAACACACCCGTTTCTAGATGGACAAGGGTGTATACTGCTACATCATCATTCCCTTCGAGCTCAAGAATGTTGGGGCCACCTATCAAATACTGGTCAACAGAATGTTCTGGAACCAGCTGGGGAAGAACATGGAGGTCTATATAGACGACATGTTGGTCAAGTCTAAGACATCGATCCAACACACAAATGACCTAGTAGAAACATTTGCCATTATCCGAAAGCATGGGACGAAGCTAGATCCCAAAATGTGCACTTTTGGCATAGCATCAAGGAAGCTTCTGGGCTTCATAGTAAGCTCAAGAGGGATAGAAGTCAACCTAGACAAGATCAGAGCACTGATCGACATGTCGTCGCCACAAAAACACAACGATGTTCAAAGCTTGCCAGGAAGAATAGCAGCTTTGAGCCGCTTTGTGTCGAAGTCCACAGACAAGTGCATCCCATTCTTCAACTTACTTCGAAGAAATCAGAGGTTTGAGTGGACAGTCAAATGCGAAGAGGCTTTCCAAAATTTGAATGGACATCTGGCCCAAGCATCAATCTTGTCAAAAATGGTGGATGGGGAACCACTGTACCTCTATTTGGAAGTTTCAGAACACGCCATCAGTGTCGCATTAGTGTGAGAAGAGGAAAAGGTAAAATCCCGGTCTACGTAAAAGGTTGCTGGGCGTGGGGTCCAGATACCCTTTAATCATGAAATTGACGTTTTTCTTACTGACCGCTTCCAGGAAGTTAAGACCTTACTTTAAGGCCCATTCCATTAAGGTACTAACGAACCATCCCCTTCGACAAGTATTACAGAAACCCGAGTCATTGGGAAGACTTTTGAAGTGGGCCATGGAGTTGAGCCAATTCGATATCACCTACATCCCCATAATCTCCATCAAGGGACAGCTGACTTCATTCTAGAATGCACCGGGATAACTGAGGATGAAGAACCTGTTGACCCCATAATGCCCTTTTGGAAGGTCTTCATGGATAGAGCCTCCAATGAGAATGGCGTCAGGGCTGGGATCATCATGATATCCCCTCAAGGTCATCGGTTGCAAAGTGCTCTATGCTTCCAATTTGAAGCACTGAACAACGAGGTTGAGCATGAGGCCATGCTGGCTGGATTATGTTTGGCCCAGGAGGTTGGGGCAGAGAACATTGAAGTCCACAACGACTCCCAACTGGTTGTCAGGTAGATTTTGGGAGAATACCAAACAAAGGGGGAGAAGATGGCCGTCTACATGGCGGGAACTCGAGAGTTACTCCAACCTTTCAAAATATACTTCATCCTTCAGATCCCCAGGGAACAGAACAAGTTTGCAGACATGCTGGAAAAATTGGCCACGGATGTTGAAGCGTAACTTTTTCGAGGTAGTCCCCATCGACAATCTACCCGCACCTCGTATTCAAACTCCCACAATCATCAACGCCATTGATTACACTATGTCTTGGATGAGCCCTCTCTTCCAGTATCTAACCATTGAGAAATTTCCCACAGACATAGTCGTCGCCAGGAAACTTCAGGACCAGGCTCCAAGACACATCATGATGGATGGAAAACTCTATCACAAGGGGTTGTCCATGCCCTATCTTTGATGTGTGTCTGGGACCGAAATGAGCGCAATCATGCACGAAGTGCATGAAGATTTTTGCGGAGATCACACAGCCGGACTCAGCTTGTCCAAGAAGATCCTCGTGCAAGGATATTTCTGGCCAACAATGAAGAAGGACTGTGTTGATTACGTCCACAAGTGCAAAGAATGCCAAAGGTATGCGAAGATCTTGCGAGCCCCTCCAACGATGATAACCCTGATGACCAGTCTCTGGCCTTTTGATATTTGGGGAATTTATTTGGTAGGATCCCTCCCAACTGGGAAAGGCGAAGTAAAATATGCCATTGTAGCCATCAACTATTACACCAAGTGGGTTGAAGCGGAACCAATGAGAACCATCACCTCCAAAAAGGCCCTGGACTTTGTCATCAACAACATAGTGTGTTGATATGGCCTCCCTCACAAAATTTTGTCCGACAACGAGAAATAATTTGATAGCATCCACTTCACTGACTTTTGTGAAATACATGGCATCATCAAAAGCTTCTCCGCAGTCGCAAGGCCTTAAGAAAATGGGAAAATAGAGGTCGTGAACAAGATTTTGAAGGGGACATTAAAGAAGAAGCTACAAGCCTGCAAGAGCAAGTGACTGGAAGAGTTTCCCAGTGTCCCATGGGCATACCAAACCATAGAAAGAACATCGACCAGACATACTCCCTATTCAATGGTGTACGGATGTGAAGCAGTCATCCCAGTGGAAACTGCAATTCCGTCTCATAGACGAGATACGTACAATCTCATCCGGAACCACGCCTTACTCCAAGAATACCTGGATCCAATTGAAGAGATCTGGGAAGAATCACAAGTGCAGTTGGAGATGTATCAGGGAAAGATCGCAAGGCATTTTAACTTAAAAATTAAGAGTCGAAGGTTCGGAACCGGCGATCTAGTCCTGAGAAGAGTCTTCCCTGCATCTCAAGATCCAGGTGTGGGGGTTCTGGGACCAAACTAGGAAGGACACTACGAAATCCAAAACAAAGTGTGTCCAGGAACATATTGCCTAAAGTGGCTAGACGGAACAGAGGTCCCAAGGGTCTCCACCGATACTATCAGTAGTCGGGAGGATTTAATTATGCTCTTTCTAACATTTTAATTTCAAGTAATGTATGCCCCAAGGCCATCTCTTATTTAATGAAAATGGTGTGGACAAAACACCATAAGAAATGTTGTAAGAAAAGAAAAGGTTCAAGTCTGTATTTAATTTTTGCACGAACAAGTGACCTAAGACGACACTCTTTGATCACTTAGGGATAAGACCATCTATACAAGTCTAGGATTAAGAACAACAAAAAATGATGCAAAGCTCAGAGCTTAGTCTTGATCCAGTCCCGTATAAACTGGGGTTTCAAAACCTAACTTCCAGCAAAAAAGGAGGCAAGGCTCAAAGCTCAGCCCTAACCCAGATTCGTGTGGTCTGGCGGGTTCAACCATAAAAAGGACACAAGGGTCATAACCTAGTCCTAGCCCGGACCCATATTGTCAGAAAGGTTCAAAACGTAACTCCTTAAAAGGATGCAAGGCTCAAAGCCCAGTCCTAACCCAGATCCATATTGTTCGGGGGGTTCAAAACCCAACTCCCAAAAGATTGATCTAGACCTAACGTGGTCCAGGGTAGTCTAATCATGGTTCCCCTAAAACGGTCCAGAACAGTTGGAACTTAAATCTTAGGTTTTAAATTGATTAAATTTAGTCTTGTAAATGGTCATGGCCGTTAGAATCTAAACCTCGGGTTCGAGATAAGTTAATCAACTAATTTCTAGCTAAGTAATATATTTAACGGTCCAGGCCGTTAAAATTGAGCCATGTTTGAAAAGTCCATAACGATGCAGGTCGTTGGAACCTAAACATCAGAGTCAGGACAGACTAAGCAAATGACAGTTGATAACTCCTTAATGGTCGAGGCCATTGGAACCTTAACCTCAAGTTCGAAATAAGTTAATTAACTGAGTCATATCTGAGAAACCCATAATGGTCTAAGTCGTTGGAACCTAAACCATAGAGTCAGGATAAACCAATTAAGTTATATTTGGTAAGTCCAAAATGACCCAGGTCGTCGAAACCACTTTAGTTTCCCCTAGTGGTCGTGGTCATTGGAACTAGGACTCCACATTTAATCTTAATTCATCCATAGTGGTAAAACACTTAGTGAATTTTTTAGAAAAATAAATGAATATAAAGCTAGAACCATTGTGCAAAGGAAAAAACCAATATAATAACAATACAAACAGATAAACAATTGTCTTAGACATAGTTGCGCCCATAAAAAAAATAATATGTTTACAAAAACAAAGAAAAGGAAAGAGGGAGCCCCAAATTAAAGTACAAAGGCTCAGGCTTGGGCTTCGTTCTGGTCCGGGACATCTGGAGCGTTCTCATCTTCCTGATCCCCAGCAAGAAACACTGCATCCTCCTTTTCCTTTGCTTCAAACTTGACCCTCCTCGCAGTCGGATCTAGATAGAGGAGAAGATTCATATTTTTATCTTGGAGCAAGGCCATGTAAACGGCCTCGTCAAACACGGTCACTAGCAATTCGTCATCCTGCTCTTTCTCCTTGCCAGCCTCCTCTCTCCGCTTCATCTCTAGCAGGGTCGTGGCCTCTAAAGCCTGGTTCTACACCCAAGGAGATGCCACCTTTTCCCACTCCTGGAGATGTTGGGCCTTGATCACCTCCAAGAGCGCCTTGGTAGAGGCCTCAGTGCTACAAGTACAGGATAACTTCACCTCCATGTTCCCCACCAACTTCTTGTGTTTGACATCTCTCCAGGATAAAGTCTCCTCGTGCTCAGCCTGAACCCGGGCAGCCTCCTTAGAGAGGGTCTCCTTGGCAACTTCTCGCTGATTGACAGCCCCCTCCAGCTCCATTTGGGCCATCTCCAACATCATCACCAACTTGGCCATCAACTCCGCATTCCTGTGAGCCAGCAAGGCATCCTAGAACAAAGCAGAGTTAAAAAACACAAAAGAACAACAATATTAAAGAAACAAGATAGACAAGTGGCTTACTGTAGTGACTTGATGGAGGATGGCCTAGGAGACTAAGAGAGTTTCGTTGCTCGCTAAGGCGGCATAGCATTTGAGTTTAAGGGTAGACATCGTGGTCCCCACCTGGGCCAACAGCTTCGCAACAAGCTAGGTCGTGGACAAAACCCCATTTCAACTGCACGCCGATCCATGATCTTGTGAGGGGCATTGAAGGCCTCCGAACATTCAGAAAACTCCACCTTCTGACGGAGGATCAAGGCCTGGGATACCTCGTCCTGTTTATCACGCCCCTCATCCCAGGCCCTGGTCACCACTTTCATCCTCTCCTCCAGGATGATTGAATCCTCTTCCCTAGGAAGGGTCGGGTTGATGGGAAGCTCGGGAGTATCCAGGACCTCTGTCGTAATAACAAGACTTTCACTAGAGGAATGCTCCTTGGCCAGGGAGAAATCCTTTGTCTTGGCCCTCTTGGCCCGCTTCGAGGACTCCACGACAACAAAGTCCATCTTCCTCTTACTCTTCCCACCTCCTTCAAAAGGCTCCTGCTCCAAGTTAATAACTTGGAGAGGAACAGATGGGGATGGATGTTGCTCAGTCAACACCGCGAGGACCAAAGTTGTAGCTTGAGCTCCCTCGAAAGCTCCCAGGTCCGGTTGTGAGTCCCCAAGTATTAGTTCAATGATTTTCTTCTTGGTCGGGCCCTTGACAGCTTTCTTTGCTGAGGCCTTGGCTACAGCAGCCCTGGCCTCCATCATCTCCTTCATTTTGGCCACGAGATTCGACATGTCTGGGTCACCTAAGATAGGAATTAAAAACGGATTAGTAACATAGAAGAATGGGGGTGACAGCAAATGTAAATAAAATATGTAAGTCTAAAGTCCTCTGGGACAAAACCTCATCCATGGAATGGGCATGACTCAACTCTCCTAGTGCAAAAGAATGAATTTGGTCCCCCATGTCATCCGGGTTCAAAAATCTATCGTACTGAAGGAACCAGGATGAGTACATGAGGGTTAGCGTCTCTGCAGAAATGGGGCAAGGAAGCCCGATGTTGCTAACAACCCGGTCAAATAATCCCAGTACTGTTGCCTATTCCTAACTAAGCCCTCAATATGAGGGACGTAAGTTAAAACTAGAGGCATTTTACCTTGCCCCAAAATACTAGCCCCGAGAGCGACAGTGTTGGGCTGCCTCCCCTCGAGAAAGGCGTCTAGCTCCTCAAATTTGGCCCACTCCTCACGACGCACCTGCTCAATTTTATTTTTCTCCGCATTAACCTTGACCGTGGCCTCCACTGCCTTGTTATGAATGAGGGCCAACTCCTCTCTCAGAGCATGATCCCTCTCACATTACAGCCCTCGGAAGCTAGGGGCGTCTATCGATTGGTGGCTGGCAATCAGCCTGACCAATCGAAGGTTCTCCATGCTCACGAATCCCCCCACATCCAGCTCATCGGCACTAAGGGTGGCATAATACTTCTTTCGATCTAGGATCGACTTAGTGAGTCGGGTTTGAGCGTACAGACCTGTCTATAAGAACGTGTGTTTCCAATAAAAAAAACAAAGGGCTATACGAAGAATGGAGAAGGATGATTTACCCACGCGTTGAAAGTCCAGCACCAGGGGGATTCTTCTCCAAGAGGAACTCGGATATCATGAACCAGTAGTGACTGACATCTGGGGATGTTTCCATGTGCTGAATGGAGTAGGGCTAATGCCACGGGCCTTCAACTTATAAAACCCATCCCGCGCCTCGTCCTAAGAATTCAGTTGCGGCTCCAACCGATAAAAGTACAGCACCTCCGCGGGAGTGGTTGTCGTGATCTCCTTCGATGCGCAAAATATACGTCATCTCGCAAGCAACTTATATGCCTAAGGGAGAAGCTAGAAGAGTACGATCCCCATGAACTTGATGAACAACGCGAAGTAGTCATGAAGCGAGAGAGTGGCTGCCGCACTAATGTGGCCTACACTCCAAGCCCCATATATGCTCGCTCTGGTATGAGCCTTCTCTTCTCTCCGGGACAGTCTGTTGTAAAAGAGCCCTGGAGTCGACTCTACTCTGAGGGCCTTCTCCAGCTCATTCAGCATCAGGTAGTTCTGGAATTCGTTCTTGTTCCCGTCCATTTCCCAAGTGTTGCCAGTGGGAAGCTTGTGCCCCTCCAGGACTATTGGGCTCGCTTGAACTTCATCTTTCAGAGGAAGAGTAACACCACAACCCAGGATCAAAGACCTGGAAGAGACAAGAAAATCGAGAACCAAGCAGTTAGCACCAAAACTGAAGAAAATTGGTTAAGGTATGGAGATTCTCCTAAAACTTCTTAGAAAGGTCCCCTCCGGACCTAGATCCGGGATCAATATAGATCCCAGAAAAATAAGTCGAGAACTAAAGTACTAATAAACTAATTTACCCAAACGGTTTTAAGGCGTCTGAATTCAATGATAATGAAAAATTAATCTCCCTCCACCAATCAAACTATCTATGGTCTAAGGTGTCATCTAGAAACCCAACAATTCATTTCTACCACTACCACTACCTAGGACCACCCTACATGGTGGTCGCAGCCCTAACAGCTATATGCTCGCAAAAACAACATGGCAATAAAAATGACCAAAAGAAATAAGGAAACGACCAGAAAACTTATTGTTGGATAGTGGATTTGGAATTCATTCAAACTCAGGGGACAACGCAGTCAAGAATTCGGTCATGAATCGGAGGAGACGGTGCAGCAGCTCATTGACACTTCCAGACCAGTCAGTCGGGACAGAGTTGTTTGCTTGCTAAGTGGAAAAAGGGTTCATCGGAAACAAATGGGCACAAAGATGCACTAACTGACAGAGAAGTTCGTCGGCAACTTCGGACATACGAAGCTCTGGCTCTTTGTCTCTAGAATTAGAATTTGGGATCAGTAAATGTGGAAAGGAGTTTGTTGAGGTATTTATAGGAATAGAAGTTATTATTCAATCCAACAGTCCACGATGAGGATCCCAAGACTATCCTCATCCAACGGTCCAAGACCGTGCAGGGGAATTAATTGGCCCAATCGAGTACTAAATCATGGATTCATCAATCAACAATCTGCACCTACCTCATCCAATGGTCCACATTGAAAATCCCAAAATAATCCCCATATGACAGCTTCGGATAGTGCAGAACCATTAAACAGTCCACTCGAGTGCCCCAAAGCACCTTTTCATAAAGACGGGACGCTTCGAGAAATGTGATGACACCCATCGGTCACCTAAGTCATCAAAATATTCTCTATGGATTTTTAGGGTGAGAGTGGTATGACGCGCCATAAGTTCGGAGACACGTGTCTAGGACGTTGGGAATGTGAAAGGAGAGGATCGACCAAATGGCCCCCAAGTAAACAAACAAGGACTTAAGTAAATGAACCGGGATACATGTGATTAATTTGGGAGGAAGGCAAGTCTCCATCACGCGAACATGGACTAAGACTTGGTGGTAAATGTTAACCATATTTTCCACCTATGACATGTGGCACGGCCAAATGGGTCTGTGGGACCATTGAAGAGGCTCGGGCCTAACCTGGGTGTTGCGATGTTTTTGCTATGCAAGTCCACACAATCGCAATTCGTAATAAAATGGTAAAACCAAGTATCGTCCTCAAGGACTTATTTATCAATTACCAATCAATTAATTTCTTGTTCTATTTGATAAATTAAAATTCTTGATTTTTATAAACACAGCAAAAGAAACTATAAAGTGCAGAAACAATAATTGAAAAGTAAATGGAATAACAACTAATAGTAAAACTTTTAATTTAACCACTGAATAAACAAATAGGATATTTAATCTCATCAACAATCCTCCCTATTATTCCCTAATGCAAAGTATGAGTTCTTCTTCTTTTTTACCTAATTCAATTAACAAGTTGATACAGCAGCCTATAATCATACTATGAATTATAAACTCAACCTAAGTGACAATTTCCTATATTTCTATGGTAAATTGAACCACAAAGGTAGCATTAATCTCGACAACTTAATAAACAGTTACACAATTAATTCAGATACTTTCGTTCTAAATTAGAATTATGTCCAATATAACCACAGCAGATTTAAATCTCACTTCTCAGATTTTGACTTAAAAACATATGTATATGACTAAAGATGGCCAATCAATAATCAATCTATAAGAACAGGTTATATGGAATTGAAGAAGATTGAAGAAGAAGAAAATTGAAATTGCATTAGTTCATAACAGGGGTTCAAGTGATTCAATTAAACATCCTAAACAGAAAATTAGTTCATAATCATCATGCTAATCACAACAAAAATTAAAGATAACATCAGGAAGAAGAAGAAAAACATGTAAAATACTCCAAGCCTTCAGCCTTTAAAACCAGAGCTCATCCACCGTCCGTATGTGTCTTTTCTCTTCTCTTTTTCGCCATATTAAAACCTAGGACTCAATTTTTAAAGAGGCGGGCCGCGGCTCTATGTGCACCATGCCGCGGTCCGTGTCAAAATTTCTGGGCGAAATGCTCTTTCCATGTCGCGGCCCTATGTAGCCATGCCGCGGCCTGCGTCGAAGAATTCTGGGCGAAATGCCCATCAATGCCGCGGCCCTCTCTAGCCATGCCGCGACCCGAAGATCTCCAACAAAACAGTGGTTCTGTTTCATCACCTAGCCGCGGCTCTATATTGCTCATGCCGTGGCTCTTAAGGGATTTCTCAATTTTTCAAGTTTTCATCCCAAAAATTCACCAACACTTCCAAATTATGTTGAGATTCATTCTTTCTCGAAATATGATGAAAAACTTGGTTCTTTGACATTTTCTTCCAAGTGCTCAATTCTTCCTGATATTCACAAAGACAGACAAACAAAGCATAAACCCACACTAAATGAAAGAAAAACAAAATAAAAGACTACTAAAAACATCACTTAAACAAGACAAAAACTAGAATCAACAAACTCCCCCAAACTTAACCTTTACTCGCCCTCGAGTAAAGACCAAGTTAAACTAACAAAAAGAAACAAACACAAAACGAACAAGCTAAACCATCATTACCATCTACACTGCTTTGCCAAACTCATGAAATCTCAATTGCAATAATAATAACCAGAATTTCAGCTCAATTGCCTTAAAGTTCAATTTGTAAAGTTCAATTAGGGAAATCAATAATATATCACGAAAATGATTTCAACACTTGGACTCTATCATATATGCTCAACTCATTCCAGACAATTCCACAAACCAATTTTTCAATATGCTTGCATTACTTGACCTTCTCCACTAATGTCAATAACACGTGTTTTGAAATCAAAAGGACTTTCACGGGTTATAGCGTTAGGCTTAAGCAAGGGTAGATGAAATTGTCATTTAGGCTCACTCGTTACCATAAGCATAAAAACCTTGAAACCAGCCAAATTTCTCTTCACCACACCAAAAATCCCCCTTTTATACAATTAGAGAGAGAGAGAGATTACAACACTTTCATCATTTTCTTCTTTTCTTTTTATATCATTTTTTTTTCTAGACTTATCATTTTTTTTTTCAAATCACACTCCCCCAAACTTAATATTTTCTATATAAATAAAATCAAGGAGTGTGACAAAGTGATTTGTTTTTTTTTTTTCATAATCTCAAAAACTTCTCTCTCTCTTCTTTTTGTACAATCATACTACATTCAAATCATACCAATACCTCATTATTTTCCATTCTACTTTCCCACAAATTATATGCTTATGATAACAAAGGAAAAGGAAAAAATAATGAAGTTAGGAAATTTAGGCTCAAATAGTATAATCAAGAACAAAAACCAAAGTTTAAGGCTCAAAAAGGGTAACTAAGGATAAATTTTCATGGGTTAGCTGGAAAAGCACAATCGATCCAATAAAATTGCCTAAATCACTTTTCAAAGCACATGTCATCAAGGATTTCGCCTCAAAGGCCAAATAATGCAAGTTCTATCAGATTCAAATTGTCATACCACCAACCCTAGTCAAACATATATAATAAAATCCAAAATGTTGCATTTTCAAAACATATTAAAAATTTCCCACAAAACCTTTAAATTAAACTCTAAAACAATTGAACCAAGCGCACAGTAGAATTCAATTTCCTTTTCACGAGCAAAAACAAAGCAACAACAGACACGAATGATGGCTTAATAGTTACACTAAACAACATAGAAAACAACACAACAGACTAAAAGCTAAACTAAACAATGTACAAAACAAAAAATAAAGCAAAATAAGCTCCCCCCCCCCCCCCCCCCCAAACTGAAGATGCACATTGTCCCCAATGTGATAAAGAAAAGAACAAAGGAAGAGAACTTACCTGATGCCACATCAGTATGGCGGAGGAGGTGGTGGAGGTGGCCACTGGTATGGAGAGTATTGTGGCGGAGGAGTGAAGTAATTCTCATCAGCAGAGCTCATAGTCCACCTCGTTACTAAGGCATTCAACTCCTCTATGTGAACCCGCCCATACTCATTTTGTTGCACCATGAAGTCATTATAATGCTGATTTTGCGCATGATGCGATTGGATTAAGTATTGATTTTGCTAAATAAGGTAATCCAATCGATCATGCGTGCGCTGCTTGTGCTCATCAATAGGTCCACCAATTGCCAAATTCGAAGGTGGGTTACTGGGACCTGCTTCATCTGCTTCCTCCTCCTCAGCTGGATCAATGTCCACTGGTTCATCAGCCCGGCTACGCTTATTATGCTGGCTAGAGGCAGGTGGCGTAAGAGAGGCCGAAGGGAATGCCGTAAACATAGTCTGATTGATTGCCCCCATTGGCCTCTGGACTAGATCGCTTGAGTAGACTGGTACCTCATAAGTGTTGCATAGGGTCGAGAGGAAAGTACCATGGGCAACACCAGCTGTATTATTGAATCTGATGATGTTGCGAATGCTGTAGCGAATTATTCGGCCCACATCAACTTTCATTTTGGTCATGATAGCATAAACCAACAAACAGCGCTCTCTATCAACAGTAGACAGATAAGAGGTCGGCAATAAACGTGAACTTACAAAATAAACCCATGCCTTCGCAATTGGATTGAGCTGCCACCTGTTCATGTCTTTGGGCTTTCCATTATGATAGTTGAACCATGCACCTTCCACACTCAGAACTGCAGCCACAACATCATAGTCTGGCCAACTGCCAATGTTCGTCCTCTTTTGCAGACAATGAAGGGAGGTCCAGTAATTGGTTAAATGAATAAGATTCCGTAGGCACCAATTTACCCCTAACAAAATTGTTCTTTTCTGCATCAAGATATGGGAAGTTGGCAAAGAATTCAAACATCTTAGAGTAATTGGCCGGTCCCACATAGGTAGAGTCGCAGAAGAAACCCCAATTACGTCGCAATATTTCAGCTCTAATGATATCATAGGCAGGGTTTTGTACCAAGGGTGCCTCATGAAACTCAAATCCATTTTCCCTTACCATAGATTTCTTATGAATCTTTTTAAACAAGTTAGTTGCTTCCTTATTGATAAATAATTGCGTGTCATAATCAGCCGGGGGAGGTGGTGGTGGTTGAGTGCGGGATGAGGAGGCTTTCTTTGAGGAGGTACCTCTCGAAGGATTTCTCTTAGGACCCATTGTTTTTTTCAATACAAGAACAAACTAAACCCCCAAATTGGTTTTCAAGAACTTGAGTACAACTTCCCCTTGGTTTCACTCCCCCAAAACTTTCTGAGTAACAAAATCAACAGCCCAACCACTAATCCCAGAAAAACAATTGACAAACCCCTTAAATGTCTCACAAGAAAAGCATAGCACAGTCTACAATACCACAATGTAATCTATTCTCCAATCAAAAGCACTAGAATAGATATGAGACACTTACTTGAATGGCACAAGACTGCTTCTTTTTGTCTCTTTGACTGATGAAAGTCTCAAGAATTGAGAGAGAAAAGGAGGTTTGAGTAGGATGGAAAATTGTGAAAGTGAAAGGGACTGAGAATGATGGCTAATTTAGGGCTTCTAACCCCAGATTTCGGACACGGGCCGCGGCATTACTTTGACCATGCCGCGGCCCGCATCAAATTTCCAGCCTAGAATGCCGCGGCATCACGGTATCTATGCCGCGGCCCGCCTCTCTTTTCTGGGAACAACTGGGTTTCAATGCCGCGGCCCTCCTCAGCCATGCCGTGGCCCGCCCCTAGACTTCAAAATTCGTGGGCCTCTGGAACCACCAATGCCGCGGCCCTTAAGGATTCTCCATTTTATTTTATTTTTTTGACATTTTTTTGATTTTTCACGTTTTTCATGATTCTAAAAGACCAAAAATAAACCAAATATCCATTGTTTACAAATACAAAAGTAAAATAAATAACAAGTAAAACATAGGGTGCCTCCTACAAGCGCTGTCGTTAACGTCATTTAGCCGGACGCTGAACCCCTCTTCAGAGAGGCTTCAGAAGGAGGATAGACTTTGCTTGATCAAAACTACCACCCAAGTAGGGCTTCAATCTCTCACCATTGACTTTAAAGGAATCACCTGAGTTGCCCCGAACTTCTACAGAACCATATGGAAAAACCTGAACAACAATGAATGGCCCTGACCATCTTGACTTCAATTTGCCAGGAAACAGTCACAGTCTTGAATTAAAAAGAAGTACCTGCTGCCCTGGTTGGATCTCTTTCCTGATTAAGTTCTTGTCATGCCAAGCCTTTGTTCTCTCTTTATAAATCTTGGCGTTCTCATAAGCCTCGTTTCTGAACTCGTCAAGTTCATTCAGTTGCAACAGCCGTCGTTCACTAGCGGCACTCCAATCGAAATTCAACTTTTTCATAGCCCAGAATGCCCTATGCTCCAATTCAACTGGTAAATGACACGCTTTACCAAACACCAACCTGTAAGGAGACATGCCTATTGGTGTTTTGAATGCAGTTCTGTAAGCCCAAATCGCATCATCTAACTTTTTCGACCAATTTTTCCTCGAACTGTCAATAGTCTTCTCAAGGATGCTTTTGATTTCTTTGTTTGAAACTTCAGCTTGCCCATTTGATTGAGGATGGTAAGGCAAATCTTTTCGATGATATACTCCATAACGAGCCAGCAATGCATCAAGTTGTTTATTCACAAAGTGTTTCCCTTCATCACTAATCAGAGCTCGGGGAGTGCCAAATCTAGTAAAAATATGTTTATGCAGAAAATTAAGCACAGTTTTACCGTCATTGGCTCTAGTTGCTGTAGCCTCCACCCATTTGGATACATAATCCACTGCCAATAGAATATATTCATTGTTGTAAGATGGTGGAAAAGGCCCCATGAAATCGATGCCCCATACATCAAACAGTTCCACTTCAAGAATCCCCTGTAAAGGCATTTCATTTCTCCTCGAGATATTACCAGTTCGCTGACATCTATCACAAGCCTTGACAAAAACATTGGCATCCTTGAATAATGAAGGCCAATAGAAACCACTTTGTAATACCTTGGCCGCCGTTCTTGATGCTCCAAAGTGCCCTCCGCATTGTTGAGTGTGACAGTGATTAAGAATGGACTGCATCTCTTCTTCAGGAACACACCTTCTGATAATCTGATCAACACAGTGCCTATAGAGAATAGGTTCCTCCCAATAGTAGTGTTTCACCTCAGAAAAGAATTTCTTTAATTGCTGCTTTGACATTTCAGGAGGCACAATCTTGGTAACCAAGAAGTTCACTATGTCAGCAAACCAAGGGACAGCTAAAGTCTCACTTACCCCAAACAACTGCTCATCAGGAAAGTGATCATTGATTTGCACTGCTTTCTTAATTTCAGTCTCCTCCACCTCAAGTCTAGAGAGATGATCAGCTACCACATTCTCGCTGCCCTTCTTGTCATGAATCTCCATGTCAAATTCTTGAAGCAAAAGAATCCATCTAATCAGGCGGGGCTTGGCATCTTTCTTTGACATCAAGTATTTAATGGTAGAGTGATGAGTGTAGACAATCACTTTGTTACCAATCAGATACGGTCTAAATTTATCACAAGCAAACACAATAGCTAGTAACTCTTTTTCTGTAGTAGCATAATTCAGTTGAGCATCATTTAGAGTCCGACTAGCATAATAAATAAACCTGAATACCTTGTCAATTCGCTGTCCCAAAACTGCCTCCACTGCATAGTCACTGGCATCACACATCAACTCAAAAGGCAATTTCCAATTCGGAGCTATCACAATTAGAGCAGAGATAAACCTTTCTTTCAAGAAATTGAAAGCTCTCAAACATTCATCATTAAAATCAAAGACAACTCCGTTCATAAACAGATTTGAGAGGGGCTTGGACACTTTAGAGAAATCTTTTATGAATCTTCGATAGAACCCAGCGTGACCAAGAAAACTTCTAACACCTTTGACTGAAACTGGTGGAGGCAGCTTTTCAATGGTAGAAATTTTTGCTCTATCTACCTCAATTCCCTCACTTGAAATTTTATGGCCAAGAACAATCCCCTCTTTCACCATAAAATGGCATTTCTCCCAATTCAACACCAAATTAGCCTTCTCACAACGATTCAGCACGTTCTCCAAGTTACCCAAACAGAGGTCAAATGATGAGCCAAAAACAGAGAAATCATCCATGAATATCTCAATACACCGGTCTACCATGTCTGAAAATATGGCCATCATGCACCGTTGAAATGTTGCAGGGGCATTGCATAGTCCAAATGGCATTCTCCTGAAAGCAAATGTCCCATAAGGACATGTAAAGGTTGTTTTCTCTTGATCCTCTGGTGCAATAGCGATCTGATGATACCCAGAATACCCATCCAAGAAATAGTAGTAGCTATGTCCTGCCAATCTGTCAAGCATCTGATCAAGGAAAGGCAAAGGAAAATGATCCTTCCTTGTTGCCTTGTTGAGCTTGCGGTAGTCTATACAAATCCGCCACCCCGTTACAGTTCTTGTTGGAATGAGTTCATTGTTCTCATTTTTCACCACTGTCATACCACCCTTTTTAGGTACCACTTGCACAGGGCTCACCCATGCGCTATCAGAAATTGGGTAGATCACCCCAACATCCAACCATTTAAGAATTTGCTCCAGTACTACTTCCTTTATGGCTGGATTGAGTCTTCGCTGGGCCTCTATGGATGGCTTGCTATTCTCCACCAATAAGATTTTATGCATCACTGTCGATGGGCTTATTCCTCTAATATCTGCCAAGGTCCACCCAATGGCCAATTTATGCTCCCTTACAACCCTCAACAGTTTCTCCAATTCTATCTTTGACAGGTCAGCTGACACAATGACAGGTAAAGTTTCATTCTCTCCCAAATAAGAATATCGCAAGTGATCTAGGAGGACCTTTAATTCCAACTGCGGTGGCTGCTGAATGGATGTTAGCGGTTTATCAGTCGCATCTGCTAGTTCTTGAAACTTCTTCCAATATGGCAAGAAAAAGTTGATCCAGTTTACACAATCTCTGATCTCAGCATCATCATCATCATCGACCTCGTCACCCAATAATACTGCCTCTAAGGCATCACTGCTCATCCTTCTCTTGGAGACTGCCTTCTCTATCACATCCACACTAAAGCAACTGTCACTAGCCACTGGATACTTCATAGACTTGAAGACATTAAAGACCACCTCATCTCCTTGAACTCTAAGCTTTAGCTCTCCTTTGTGAACATCAATAAGAGCTTGGCCTGTGGCTAGAAATGGCCTATCGAGAATAATTGGTACATCTGTATCCTCCTCCATGTCCAAAATGATAAATTCAGCTGGGAATATGAACTTATCCACCTTCACAAGAACATCTTCAATAATACCCCGTGGATGTGTCAACGATCGGTCTGCAAGCTGTAAACTGACAGTTGTTGGTTTTGCCTCCCCCAAACCAAGTCTTCTAAACACAGATAAGGGCATCAGATTAATACTCGCCCCCAGATCACATAAAGCATGTTTGCATTCAAATTTTCCAATGGTGCAAGGTATGGTGAAGCTCCCCGGATCTCTCAGCTTTTGGGGTAGCTTTCTCTGTAATATCGCACTGCACTCTTTAGTGAGTGCTATAGTCTCATAGTCCTCCATCCTCCTTTTCTTTGACAGAATCTCCTTCATGAATTTAACATAGCTGGGCATCTGCTCCAAGGCCTCAGCAAAAAGAATGTTTATGTGCAGCTTTTTAAACACCTCTAGAAACTTAGAAAACTGTTTATCAAGTGTAGTCTTTCTAAGCCTCTGAGGGTATGGAACTCGAATTGGCTGCTCAATAACAACTGGCGGACTCTTTTCTGACTGCTGGTGGTCTTCAGTAACCTTTTCTGAATCAGACTGTTCACCCATCTATTTATTCTGAACCACTGCCTGTGGAGGTCTAGGCTGCTCAGTTTGCTTCCCACTTGCTCCTTGGGGTTGACTTCAGTATTACTGGGCAAATTTCCCTGCGGTCTGTTATTGAGCATATTGGCCAACTGCCCAACTTGTGTTTCCAGGTTTCTGATGGAAGATCTAGTCTCTGTCATAAACTAAGTTTGAGTATTGGTGAGGGTCAACAATGCAGCTTGCAGTTCATTAGGCCTTTCAGGTGGAGCTTGATTCATTGATTGTTGAGGCCTAGGTTGTTGTGATGAAGAAGCTTGATGCATAGGTGGATGAGACATGTTATTCTGAAATTGGCCCTGAAACTGAGGTTGTTGGCCTTGATTATTCTTCCAAGAAAAATTGGGGTGATTTCGCCACCACAGATTGTAGGTATTGGAAAATGGATTATTGAATGGTCTTTGAAAGTTTCCCACCGCTTGAACTTGAGCATGATCCATCGGAGTGTTATTATTCATACAGATAGGGCACTGATCGATAAAATGAGAACCACCACACATTTCACACCTCACTGCCATCTGAACCGCATTAGCAGATACAGTGCTCTGTTGTAACTGTTTCGTCAAGGAGGCTACTTGTGCTGTTAGAGCAGTGATTGCATCCAGCTCATGCACCCCAACCACCTTTCTGGCCCCTGATGATCTTTCCTCAGACCACTGATGATTGTTTATGGCCATGTCCTCTAGCAGCTCATACGCACCAGTTGCGTTCTTGCTCATAAAAGTGCCACCCGCTACAGCATCAATAATGGTTCTGGTTGTAGGACATAAACCATTGTAAAAATTCTGTACTAGCATCCACTGTTCAATGCCATGATGAGGACATCTTCTCAAGAGTTCCTTGAACCGTTCCCAAGCTTCATACAAAGACTCTCCATCATTCTGGCAAAAATTGTTGATCTCTCCCCTCAATTTAGCAGCTTTGGACGGGGGGGAGAATTTTGACAAAAGTTTGGGGGGGGGGGGGGGGGGAGCTTATTTTGACAAAAATTTCTGAGCTAGATCTTGCCAGGTGACAATAGAGTTTGGTTGCAGCGAGTTCAGCCAACTTTTAGCTCTGTCCCTCAGAGAAATTGGGAAAAGCCTCAGTTTAATTGCGTCATCACCCCCATTATATCTGAAGGTTTCACACAACTCCAGAAAATTAGACAAATGGGTGTGAGGATCTTCAGAAGGCAACCCATTAAATTGCACAGAGGATTGCACCATTTGTAGAATAGCTGGCTTGATTTCAAAATTGTTGGCCTCTACAGCTGGTGGGCGTATACTGTTTTGTACTCCCGTCAGAGTGGGAAGTACATAATCTCTCAGGCTCCTCTCAGCATTGTTCTGAGCCTGACCCCCTTGTACAACTCCAGGAATTAGAACA
Organism: Humulus lupulus; assembly: GCF_963169125.1. Taxonomy (NCBI): domain Eukaryota; kingdom Viridiplantae; phylum Streptophyta; class Magnoliopsida; order Rosales; family Cannabaceae; genus Humulus; species Humulus lupulus. The sequence goes on along the minus strand of NC_084798.1, from coordinate 81,583,453 downwards.
TTCCTGCCATCCCCATCATTCTATGCCATCTTCACAGATTTCTGGGCCTCCCTCTTGTTCTTTCTGATTTGCTTGCAAGATTTTTCAATCTCAGGATTCAAAGGAACAAGACTATCTGCTCCTCTTCTGCCACGCATATACCAAAATTCACCTGAGATAGAAAAATTAAGCAACTAAACAGATTACAAACAAGAGAAATTAAAATCAAATTAGAATAAAAATTAATTAGACTGATATTGATAATTATTTTCAGTCCCCGGCAACGGCGCCAAAAACTTGTTGCGATATTTTTGCTATCCAAGTGCACACAGTCGCAATTCATAATAAAATGGTAAAACCAAGTATCATCCTCAAGGACTTATTTATCAATTACCAATCAATTAATTTCTTGTTCTATTTGATAAATTAAAATTCTTGATTTTTATAAACACAGCAAAAGAAACTATAAAGTGCAGAAACAATAATTGAAAAGTAAATGGAATAACAACTAATAGTAAAACTTTTAATTTAACCACTGAATAAACAAATAGGATATTTAATCTCATCAAAAATCCTCCCTATTATTCCCTAATGCAAAGTATGAGTTCTTCTTGTTTTTTACCTAATTCAATTAACAAGTTGATACAGCAGCCTATAATCATACTATGAATTATAAACTCAACCTAAGTGACAATTTCCTATATTTCTATGGTAAATTGAACCACAAAGGTAGCACTAATCTCGACAACTTAATAAACAGTTACACAATTAATTCAGATACTTTCGTTCTAAATTAGAATTATGTCCAATATAACCACAGCAGATTTAAATCTCACTTCTCAGATTTTGACTTAAAAACATATGTATATGACTAAAGATGGCCAATCAATAATCAATCTATAAGAACAGGTTATATGGAATTGAAGAAGATTGAAGAAGAAGAAAATTGAAATTGCATTAGTTCATAACAGGGGTTCAAGTGATTCAATTAAACATCCTAAACAGAAAATTAGTTCATAATCATCATGCTAATCACAACAAAAATTAAAGATAACATCAGGAAGAAGAAGAAAAACATGTAAAATACTCCAAGCCTTCAGCCTTTAAAACCAGAGCTCATCCACCGTCCGTACGTGTCTTTTCTCTTTTCTTTTTCGCCATATTAAAACCTAGGACTCAATTTTTAAAGAGGCGGGCCGCGGCTCTATGTGCACCATGCCGTGGCCCGTGTCAAAATTTCTGGGCGAAATGCTCTTTCCATGTCGCGGCCCTATGTAGCCATGCCGCAGCCCGCGTCGAAGAATTCTGGGCAAAATGCCCATCAATGCCGCAACCCTCTCTAGCCATGCCGCGGCCCGAAGATCTCCAACAAAACAGTGGTTCATTTTCATTACCTAGCCGCGGCTCTATATTGCTCATGCCGTGGCTCTTAAGGGATTTCTCAATTTTTCAAGTTTTCATCCCAAAAATTCACCAACACTTCCAAATTATGTTGAGATCCATTCTTTCTCTAAATATGATGAAAAACTTGGTTATTTCTTCCCTTTCTTTGACATTTTCTTCCAAGTGCTCAATTCTTCCTGATATTCACAAAGACAGACAAACAAAGCATAAACATGCACTAAATGAAAGAAAAACAAAATAAAAGACTACTAAAAACATCACCTAAACAAGACAAAAACTAGACTCAACACTGGGCCCAGTGATCAATGAACAAGTAAACCCCGTCGGCTCGAACCATACCAAATCCAGTTACTAGTAAGTAGCATGAGCATAGTGAAGGGGCCAGAACTAAGGTCTAGGCCCAATCGCCTTCCTGATCGTATTCAGTCTATATCCTCCAAGATGTAAATTATGATAGCAAATGATCCATTCCAAGAGACAGATCCCATCAAGTGCGATCCAATAGAAGCACGCCATCAAACCTTGGTAAATGAACCTGAGTCCTAGTAAACGAACCAGAACTTAGGTAAATAAACCTGGATCACCTAGTCGGATAGAACAAGCCCAGTGCTTCCTATAGCTGACGTGTCCCCGAGAAATCCAATAGTTTGTCTCCCTAACTATCCTGTAGAATGGGGTACTCACGGAACGTACACTATTCCTAGGAAACTATACTGCCACTACTCTGACAGATTTTGTCCCTAGGATCTCCTTGGTAGCCCACGTGGATCAGTCAATGTGAACATACACAGGACAGTTGTAAGGCTTCACCATGCCTAAGCCAGCCCAATGGACCCAGATGAACAACCTTTAACTATGTTACATTTCTTGTATTATGGCTCCATTACCGAGAAATTGTAATTATATCCTTATTGGGCCCGGATTAGTCCGACCCAAGTGATATGAGTGCCTATAAATAGGATCAGTGATGCACTATAGCAGGGATCCCAGATTTTCTCTTGTAAGCTAAAAATTGCTGAACTTGCAGGAAACCTCCATTCTCAAAACTCTCTAAAGCCGAATACTAGTGACTCGTGGACTAAGGCTCATTAACGCCCCAACCACGTAAAAACTGTGATCTTATTTATTTCTTAGCCTTTCTTTCTAGCTCTTATCTTTCAATATATTTATAGTTTCTAAAAAACTCAGTTAACAACAACTAACATTAAAGATTGATAATGTTTTAAAATATATATATATAATACCAACATTGAAACTGCTAAGTAAAAGGAACCTAACTAGAGGACTCCTTATAGCATGGGCTTGGGGACCAGGAAATCCCCCTATCTCCAAACGAGCCTAAGGGGGTTCCCTCTCTAAAAGTAGGGGACATCCTTGATAGGTCCCTATAATCGCTAGTCCCATATTGGACTGCTATCCCATCCCAAACTTCATTTAACCTATACATTGTTTGGTATCTCCCCAACCAACTATCGAACTTATGCACCTTAAGATCTACCCCCGACCAAACCATAAAATTATTCTGGAGATCTTTCAACAGAACTACAACATTGGGCTCTTGTCTAAGAAGGGTGGGAGACCACTTGGATAGGTCTAGCATAACTTTACCTCCATTAGATGAGATCATCGAGGCCTCGTCTTGTGCTTCAATTCCCAGGCATGAAGTTTCAATTAAGCGGGGAATGGGACTGCGTATTTGTGAGCTCAACTGTTTCCTCCTAGAGGGAAGCTTAGCAGTTTGTACAGGGATGTCTTCCCATTTCACAAACTTTCGAATCCCGATGTTTTCTGGAGACTCTCCTTCACCAAGGAGACTGCATCATCAAAGCCTGTCCTCTTGAAGGAGGTAGTTGACGGACCACCGGCCATACGGGAGCATGAGAATCTCTTCCCAGTGGTATTTCATGTCTTTTAAAGGTTGTGGGCGGTGGTAGTTGGCTGAACAATTAATTTATATGAGCATTACGAGCTCGAAATGAGATCAAAGAAAACTACGATAGATGTAACACCCTGGTTAGCCAAGACCATCACACTGTGTACTTTAAATAGTGCTTAACTCGCTAAACGAAACATTAGGCCATAAACGTGCATCTAAGAGTTATTAATGGGCCAGGGTAAAAATCTCGGTCAAAAGGAATGGATATATTTCATTAAAAACATTAAAATGTACATGGAATCCCATAAAAGTGTATACAAAGTTATTTACAATCCAAAATGGTCATTACAGTTCAAAAGTTACAATCCGCCGACCTAAGTGACAAAAATAGGGTTAAACCCTAGTTCCCCTAAGAAACACCTTGGCCATGGTGGTCAAGCGGCCGCATATGTACACATCACCACCTAAGCTCTCCACTCAAGGTTGGGTAAGCTTCTCTTTCCATTTACTTGCACCACATAGCACCCGTGAGCCAAGGCTCAGCAAGAAAACTTATTATTGCATGTATACAAATAATAATAACGATCATGTAATCGTTCTAGGGCTCGCATCCCTAATCAAACGATGATTGTTAAGTCATCCATGGGTCCTGCGCCCTGGATCAATGAATATTAAGTCATTCTGGGGTCTTGCGCCCTAAATAGATGACTATTCAGTCAACCTGGGGTCCTGTGCCCTAAATAGATGACTAATAAGACATGCTGGGGTCCTGCACCCTAAGCAATGTGACCGTCAAGTCATCATAGCCTTTTAGCCCTGGCTCTGAGTAACTAGCCATAGACTAGCCAATCGCTTTAGTTTTCTTCGACCAATAGGTCGGTCAAGCATTTAATGCTCTTGTTGATTAGATCTAATCATATCGACCAGCGTTCAATATGCTATTGCTGCTCTTGACTCATAAGTTAAATTCCATACGACCAGTGCTCAGCACTATTGTCGTTTCTGACTGATAAGTCAGCGCCACTCACAAGCGATGCAACCAGGCATCCACACTGCAACAAATGTCCATATATAGAGCACTCAACATGCCTCATCAATATTCGTGGACACAATCTTAATTATGTGCATTTACAAGGGCCAACGCCCAATTAAAACTATGTTCAGTATTCGAGCCAAGCTCTAATCATGCATGTCACAAGATGGGTGCAGTTTTCTTACCTCAAGTTCGAGCGTAAAATAAGTTAAAAACAACCTTTGAGAATGATCTTGTCCTTAGGCCCTTAGCGGTCACCTAATCATAACAAAATATGAAATCCCATCAATAAAATGAGTAATAAAAGATTCATGGACTAAAACCCAGCCCCCGAGACCTCGAATCCTACAAAAATGGATAGTAGATTCGATCTCGAGCCATCAAGTTTAAAATCCTGCGCCTAAAACTAAGCAAAATCATGCCTGGCCCAAAAGATTAAGGCGGGCCGCGACCTGCCCCCAAGGGTCGTGGCGCACCCCCAGATAGACAACCCCCTGTCTGGGTGCCAAGGGTGGGCCACGACTTGCCCTTGAAGGTCTCGGTGCGCCTGCCAGACAGAGCCTATTGAAGGCTCTGGGGTTCACTCAAGTCGCGACATCCATGAACTCGGTCGCGACTTGACCCCGCATACCCAACTCCCCTGCATTTTCCTCAATCCAAACTTAGCCAAAACTCATCAAAAAAATCCCAAAATCATAACCAATCATTAATACAACATAACCACCAATCTAACAGAAAAACTCAAGCTTCATAACACCTCAAACACCTTCAAATACTCAACTCCAAGATCAAACTATCAAGCTTTCAAACAACATAAAAACAGAGTAAAAACCTTAAAGTTCAAGCTGAAAATCCTTACCTCAATCCCAGAATTAACACCTTTAGTTGCTGCACTTTACTCCTAAACCCCAAGCCTCAAGACCTCAATCTTCAATTCTCATAATTTGCCTCAAAAGCTATCCAAGAGAGTGAAAGAAATAATCGAGAGGGAGAGAAGAGAACCTCTATTTTTGCTGCCTTAGTACCTTCTACAGCCAGCCTTAGTTAAGCCTATCTAATGGCCTAAATGACCAAATTCCCCTAAGGCCATCTAAAACCTTCAAAGCCACCCCAGGGTGTTTTCGTCATTGTCACCTACCCCATTAATCATAATTAACGCCCTCCAATTCCCGTTACTCCTCCTCAAATAATTACTAAATCATTTCCCATATATCACATACATGCACATAAATATACAATTATGCCCTCAACAGGTCAAAATTACAAAAATGCCCTTCTAATAAGAAATGGGCCCACATGCATGCAAATACCATCATATAATAATATAACTCACATAATCATGCATATAATCACACACATATTAAATCAATTATGGCGCTCCTGGTCCCCTAATCTAGGCACTAAGCCACATTAGGGAATTTGGGACATTACAACAGAATACTTACGAATCCGTTGAAACGAGTAAAATCTGGACGGACTGAGACCGTTAGTCCAAAACAATATGGTCTTGAAGTTGGGAGGATGGATGGGGATGTCCTCGAACAACCTTCTCTCCTTTGGGTAGCTCGAAAGATAATAAATTTCATCCACACCATGAGCTCGAGAAAGATTACTTTTGAGGTAGAAGAGATATAGGATCTCACTTGCCTAGGGTCCATCCCACTTCATCTCGTGGTATAGAAACCTTAGTGCTACCAGAACCCTGTATGAGTTAGACTGGAGCTGGAATGGGGCAATACCGACGTAGTCAATAAAATTCCAAAAATAGTCCCTTAGAGGTAGTAATGCCCCAGTACGCATGTGCTCGCGACTCCAGACCACGAGATCGATTTTCTTCTCTGGGTTGTTTTCACCCAAAGCAAAGCAACTCCTTTTGTCGGAGCTGGCGGGCTGACACACAAGCTTGCCAGATAGTTTTAATCTGTGGCAGAACATGAGTTTTGAAATCTTCCTGGTGAACATGACGGAACTCTGGTAATGTTCAGCCTCGAAGAAAGAGTTCTCCGAGGCCGGGGCGGAAAGGACTTTGGAGGCGATGTGTGTGGTTCTTTGGTTCGATGTACTCTCCATGAAGTTGAAGGAGAGTTCACCTGAAGAAAAAACTATTATGACCCTACACTTGGGATATAACAAAACTGGTCGGACCTCGGGGTCTGGATCCGGATGTACGACAAATCATAATCTCCTTCTTTTTCCCTTTTCGACCTCGTCAATTTGACGTCAGAAATGGGCACGAATGGCTTCCCATTTGAGGTGCACTTTACACTCCCGAATCAGCCACTGGTTTTGGAAAAATGGAGACTCAACTTGAGTAAATTGTTGGTGGTAAGAAATCACAAGATTGGGCCCCCATTAATTCTCTGAAGACTGCGACATCTAACAAGAAAGAAAAAGGTGAGGGCCCATTATTTAGAAAAATAGGAAGGTAAAAACTTGATAACTCGGGATGACAAGTTCAAATCAATCAAGCCCGAAGGCTCGAAATAGCTATACTACTCAAATGCCATAACCAAGCTATTAAAAGCTTGATGCATTGAGAGTGAGTTCACGCGCAAGTGGGACGGTTACTTCTAATTTGGAGTATACAAAACTTCTAAGAAATGGGCAGTTACCTAAAGAGGAGATCTCATCGGGATATGTGTGTTAAAATCCTAATTCAAAAACTTATTCCTTACACTACACGAAACATATATCCTATTGCCCTATGATTTAAAAGAAGCCATTTTTACCAGTTTTTTTACCAATTTTTGTCTAAACAGGTCTCTACCCATCAAACTTACACACCCTATGAATCAAAAAACTCCTATATACAGTAATTATTGCAAGAACATGGCAAGAACCATAAAAAAAGAGGTAAGATCAGAGAACTTACACGTAGAAATTTGATGAGGAAATAAGAGAGTCGACTGGTAGTATCAGTGCAAGAAAATCCTTGGAAACTCATTTTCGAAAGGAGATCGAGTGGGGAATTTGGAGATTCTTGAAATTTCCCTTCGTTTCTTCTGAGAAAGAATGCAAGAGCATTCGGTTCTGGTTTGAGTTTTCTTTCTGAAAGATAGGATTGTAAAGTGGGGATGGAGGAGATGAATGGGAGTTTAAATAGGGGAAAATAGGTGAAAAGGTGGCATTGGGAAATCGATCTAAGCCCTTGAAGCGGATTGAATCGTGATCCAATGGACCATGTTTAATTCCGAAGGTTGGCGACAAGAAGGGGAATAAGAAAGGGCGTGTGTAGAGAAAAGAGTACACAAGTACTCTCAATACGCAATCCCCTAAGGACACCTGTCCACACTCAAGTATGGTAGGAAGGCACGTTTCCCGAAAGTGAAGTTCAAAATTTTCCTTCTCATAGGAATCAAACCAATACTTTTGAGAGGAAAAATATTACACCAAAATTTCAAGATTAAGTAAATGACCTCGAAATATAGGCTCGTAAAAGCATAGGCTCGAAATAAATGAATTTCCACATTACACTTGTGATGATTATCATGCAATGTCATAACCACGTGGTTCTAGATCTACCATCAGCGTTCAAGCATGAATTGCAGGCTAGAAGGAATTAACCTTCTCCGAAGGATGAGCTCGATAGACTTAGCGAGGGAGGATGAAGCGACAACTGGAATGATGAAGTCAAGGCTATGGGTGATCTTGAAAGCGCTTTGAAGCAATGTTCGAGCTCGATGATGCGTTTACCACACGAAAAATTGTTGGAAATCCCTATTTCTTTGGGATTTGTTATGACCGTGTGTCAAATCCCTATTTTTATGGGATCATTATTTAAATAATGCATTTAAGTTGTATTATTATGATTATTTTGATATTTATTTGAATTTAAATATGTGATTATAACTTCCCTAAATTGGGGGGAAAATATTCTTGTAACCATGCTTATAAATAGCCTGGCTTCGATCATTGTGGACACGCACAATTTTTTACTGGGAAAGACTCTGCAAAATTGTTTTTGCTTGAAGCTTTCACACAGAGTTCATAATAATAATGACTCGTGGACGTAAATAGATTACAAACTGCTGAACCACGTTAACATTTTTTGACGAAAAACGAGGTTGACATATACACTATTGTTTATTTATTTAATATTTATATGACAATGAAAGAAATATAATAAAAATAAATTAATACATTTTCTAAATAAAACTGGTATATATAATAGTGCATTAAGTAGCTTGTCGTACATAAATATCTCCTAATGTGATCATATGTACCAAATATAAATGAAGAAAGTAGTGCACTAAATAACTTGTGGTACATGTATATCTGCTAATGTGGTCATGTGTACCAAATATGTTCGATCGTATCCCCCTTCCCTTTTATGTGTTGGTACTACGAAAGTTTAAAAGATCTCACTAACATTATTTTAAGAAGGGTTTTTACCGGCGAAAATACCCAATGTTTACATGTTGTTCCACTTATACACCCAATCTTTATTTTTCGCGGTGAATATACCCAAACCCACATGAACTGTGTCTCCGTCACTACTTTACCCCTAACAGCGTTAAAAACGCTTACGTGGCCAATTGCGTGTACAAAACCAAACACATCATTTAGCCCAGGTAAGTTTTTAATTATTGATTGGAAAAAAAAAATCTTTAAATCCTTAAATACTATATGCACGAGAGATCTCCATTGTAGAAGAAGAAGAAGAAGAAGAGAGAAGAGATGAAAGGGGAAGACCCAAGTGTGTCTTGGGGCGAATCAATAAACCGAGGTGGAGCTAAAATGAGGTCGTCGAGATCTAGGGCACAAGGTGTATTTCAAGCTTGTCGTAAGCATTGTGATTGTGGGGCAGAAACAGTGGAGAGGACATCTTGGACCGATGATAATCCAGGGAGACGGTTCAAATCTTGCTATAGGATGAAAGTGAGCCTGTTTATATTTTTTGTCTTCTTTTTCCTTTATATATTATTAGCTTGGAAATAAATTAATTCAAGAAAACTATTTGTGAACAGTGGAATGGGGGTTGTAACTATTTCCAATGGATTGACCCCCCTATGTGTGAAAGGTCAAAGATGATGATACCTGGTTTGCTAAGAAGAGTACGTGAGTTTGATGGTGATCTGGGAAGATATTATGAATATGAAGATAAATATGAGTCTTGCTTTGAACCTAGTGTGGAGCCTTTTCAATGTCAAAATTGTGGCTATATGAATGGGATTTTGGATGGAAGAGTTCATGCAAGTTCCTGGTTGGTAAAGGGAAATGTGAGGAAGATGATGTTGTTTTTTTTTTTTTTTGTAATTGTGTATTGGCTGAAAAAAATTATGTAATGTTCGACTTCCCTGTTTATTGTATTTAGTGTTGCTTTGAAGCATAATAAAAATGATGTATTTTATTTAGTGTTCAACCCTTCCCTGAAAAAAAATCATGGCTTCATTGAATGTAAGAGAAATACATTTATTTAGTGTTGCTTTCAAGCATAATAGAATGATGCACCAAACCAGATATTTTGTCATTGATTAATATTTTCAACTTTACAAAGCAAACATATGACATATTGTTAAGTAGCATAATGTCTACATGTCAAAAGTATTCCTAATGGCCAAGATGTCCCAAAATATTGATAAAGTCAGACTGAATATGTACATGTCAAAAGTATGGTAATGCCTATATTGTATGGCGACTACACCAAAAAGAAAACAAGTTTTCTACATCAAAAGGGTTTAAGATTAAATAGCAGCTTCTTAGTTGGTCTGAGATGTGGAACCACCATTCCTTTGCTTCTGTCTCTTAGCTCGCTCCTTCCTTTTAATAGTTTCAGTAGTAGGATTCTGAGATGGTGGTCTTCCTCTCTTTTTTTGCCTTGCAGGCTGTAATTAAACCAAAAACATAAATCATCATACTTAAGCAAATCACATTCATTTTAACTGCAAATGAATACAAGTCTGGCATACCGTGTACCAAGATTACCTCCATAGTTGCATTCTTGCATGTTACTCGTGAATGGCCTGTTTGCTTGCAATTGCTGCAGTGATTAACTTGGCCAACTCTCCTAGCCTTTGTTGCAGTAGTAGGTGGTGGTTCATCTGCCTCTTTGTTTCTAGACTTTTTAGGCCTTCCAGGTAAAATTGTCTCTGTTGGAGGATGTATCGGATTCAGACCAGTGTCAGGCCACTTATCTGGGCTAGGCATTGGTTCGATTGGTGTCGCATAAGTTGCTTCATATGCTTGCCTCTTGTAGTAGTAATCTATGAATCCCACTGGATCTAGGTTTGAAAACCAGATAGCAGCTAAAGCATGCCCACACGGTATGCCAGACAATTGGAATAGCCTACATGTGCATGTTTTCGTTTCCAAGTTCACAACAAATGACTGAGCATTGATGCTTTGCAATAAATTTACCTGGAACTTACCACCTCCAGCAAGCATAGGGAAACAATGCTTAGAAACATTCTTGCTTTTCTCAATGATGTCCATAATTCTTTTGGAAACAGGATGCACCCACTTAGAGACACTCATTCTTCTATTGCAGAACAAACTCATCATCCAATGCCTAATATTTTCTAGCAGAGTGATAATAGATTTATCTCTGGCATCAAGAATGGCATTGTTGAAACTTTCACAGAGGTTATTAATAAGAATGTCACATTTCACATGCTCCCTGAAATGAGACTTGGTCCATTCTTCTGGGTTTTTTTTCATCAGTCATTCATACGCCTTGAAATTCTCTTGCTTAATTTCATTCATCCTATTTTTCCATTCCACTGTAGTTGTTGCCCTTGCAGCGGCCCACATCATTTGCTTAAGTAAGAGTCCAGGGAATTGCCTTTTGAAATTGGCATGCATATGTCTCACACAAAATCTCACTTCCGAACCTTGAAATATAGTACTTAATGCCTTTTCTAAGCCCTTTTGCCTATCTGAAATCATTGTTAATCTCTCTGGTTCATCAATCTTCAAATCCTCCTTCAATAAATTTAAAAACCATGTCCAGCTGCCTGTGTACTCCTTCTCCACTACAGCATAAGCCACTGGAAACATGGCATTTGCTGCATCAATGCCAATTGCAGCTAATAACATTCCTTTGCAATATCCTTTTAAAAAACAACCATCCAAGCAGATAAGGGGCCTACAACCATTTAGGAATCCATCTTTACAAGCTTTAAGACATATATACACCCTTTCAAATAACCTCTTTCCATCCTGCATTCTGGTTTTCAATATTGATGTGCTCCCAGGATTTGTCTCTAACAGTTGCTTGCAATAATCTTCCAATATGGCATATTGTTCCCTTATGTTATCCAATAAATCAGCATTGGTGACGTGGCAAATACTCTCTGGACACGTGGCTGACACCTGGAAGCGTCTGCTAGAGTATCGACCAGAAGACACGGTAGAGGCAGGGTAAGCCCTCTTACCCGCGACCAGTCTGGTCGATGGTTCCGTGTACAAGGCAATTTTTATGGGAAGATCTTTATGAATCCCGAATTTATCTCATACAATCTTTTGGATATCCGATTATTCAGGGAAGAATATCTGTAACAATCTCTTGTAACCCTCCTTGAGCCTATAAATAGCAAGAGATAGCTCAAAGGAAGGGACCTTTTTTTCGCTTTAGAATCATTCAAAACTATAGTAATTCTCCAAGTAAACCTGTATTGTTCTTCAGAGGTGTGTGAAACTCATTGAACCCTGGTTCTTTGATCACCCTTCTGATTCTTATATCAATATCAGTCTAAGTGGACGTAGGTCGTTACCAGATCCTGGGGCCGAACCACTATAAATTACTGTGTTTTCTTTACTTTTGTCATTACGTTCTTCTCTATACACTCGTTTATATCAACCACGTTTTGACTCCGTGTCAGTTGGCCAAATCTTGGGTCAACATTCTGGTGCTTTCATTGAGAGTTTGATTTATTGCTGTTGAGAAAACTAATGGTGAAAGCAGGAAAGAAAACTGGGTAGGCAACCGCCGCTGCACCGTCGAATCCACCACCTCCTCCTCCCCCTGCAAGCATAGCGGAAGATGAGCCGCAACTAGATTTTGAAGAAGAGGAAATGGATGACGCGACGCTGAAGAGTACTCTGGGCGCATTGCAAGAAGAACTGGCTAATCTGAGGGCCAGTCAGGAAACCGCCGCTGAAGCTATGGCGCGGCAGCAGCAGGAGATCGAAAGGCAGCGCGCAGAGTTGAGCGAAAGGCAAGCAGAGGTGGATCGCCGCCAGAGTGAAGCCATGGCAGCCCTGGAGGCAGCCTTGCTGTTGGCTAGAAATCAAGCTGCACCTGCCTCGCAGCCTGACCAGCCGATGAATGGGCCACTCCAAAAGGGTCCTAATCTGAGCCCACCGATTCAGCCTTCAAGTCTGCAAAGGCCCGAGCAGCCTCAAATGCCTCATGACGATGTCCCACAGGACCCTGAGGTATAGCCACCATCCCAAGCTGCTCGGGGTAATCCCCCGCAACAGAGGCAGAATAGGGCCGAGCATCAGCCTCGCAACCCTAGACGCCATGGGGATGATGGGCCGAACCTACCGAACAGAGGTCGGTACCCTCCTGGCAACAGGAGAGACTCAGAGTTAGGCTCTGCGGTCCAGGGTCCCCCACGGCACGCTGATGCACGGGGACACCACGACCAGCGCAGACCACCCTCTAATGCTCGGGATGGTTCAGCCAAGAACGGGCATCGAGGGAACAGCCGATCTCACCATAGCCAGTCAAGATTCAGAGATGGCCATGGATACAATGAAGCTGACTCAGGCAAGGGAAATGCCAGCGGGAAGAATGGAGAAAGAGGTAAAAGCAGGAGCCAAATACCTCAAGACGACCAGCCAAATAGACGGGATGCTGGGGGGCAGCCTAGACAAAATAATGTCTTCAACCGGCTCGGTGGTAGCGAGCAGCGAAGAAGAGAGGAGGACCTGAGAGATGTGCTCAATGATCGTCGCGAGAGGCACGGCGAGAACGTCCCCCCAGCAACGGAGGCCACCGCAATTCCTACCGCAGTGCAAGCCCAGATAGACGCACTTAATCAGGCTGTGCAGCAGCTGGTCGGAGGAAGGACTTCTTACATCGACCACGATAGGAGGAAAGGCACTCCTTTCGTCCAGAGGATAGCTAATGCTGAAACTCCCAGCAAGTTCAAGATTCCTACGCTCCCAAACTTTGATGGATATGGGGACCCAATCTCGCATGTGAATAAGTTTGAGATTCAGATGGACATTTAGAAAGTGTCCGAAGACGCTCGATGCAGGATCTTCCCTGCAACACTTTCTGAAGCGGCCCAGGAGTGGTTCTTTAAGTTTCCGCCTGCAAGCATAGTTTCCTGGGAAATGTTCGTAAGGGAGTTCTACGGACAGTTCTATGCGGGTCGTGTGCATCCAACCGAAGCAAACCAGCTAGTCGAGATTCGCCAGCAGGACGGAGAGTCAGTGAAGGATTACGTCCATCGTTTTATGCGAGCGGCAGCTGGAGCGAAAACAGTAGGAGACGAAGGCAAGATGATGGCCATCACCGCAGGGGTAAAACTTTGCTCTCCCCTCTGGAAAAGTCTCCGAAAGGAAGGAGTTAAAACAACCCAGGAGTTCTTGGACTGAGCTGATCGTTACATCAAGCTCGAAGAGGCCATTGCTGATGATGGAAAACCCTCGAACAAGGGTAAGAAAGCCGCCGACCCTGCCAAAGCCACCAATGGTTCTAAGCCTAATGGCAACGGCAAAGGTAACGGAAATGGCAACGGTAATGGCAAGAATGGTGGGAAACGGCCGTATAACGAGCCCTCCTCCTCCGACAACAAACGAGCCAAGGGTAATCGTTATGAACCTAGGTTCACTAACTATACTGCCCTCGTTGAGTCTCGGGGAGAGGTTTACCAGGCCACAAGCTCTAGTGTGCCTTACAGAAAACCTGGACCCATTCGAAAGGACATTTCGAAAAGAGACACTACCAAGTTCTGTCGTTACCATAACGACTACGGACACGACACTAACGAATGCAACCAGTTAAAAGACAAAATTGAGTTCCTTATTAGACAAGGACACTTGAGAAGGTACGTACGGGCCTCGGGAAGTTCCCAACGAGAAGCTCCAGGTGGCAACGAGCAAGCGTCCACATGCCAATGCTCACCACCATTACAGCCTGCCCCCGTTGCTGGAACACTCTTAACCATCTGTGGAGGCCCGCACCTCGCGGGAAATAGCGAAAAGGCCAGAGAACGATATGCTCGAACTCTGTGCCACGACCAGGACATCGAGATGATGACTGTGGAGGACCGTGCACCAAAAAAGGCTCGGTCAGAGGAGGATGAGATGACCTTCTCTGAAGGCGATGCTCGACACGTCCGGTTCCCACATTCCGATCTGCTGGTCGTGGACATCCAGATGGCCAATATGATGGTAAAAAAAGTACTGGTCGATACAGGAAGTTCAGTGAACATCCTGTATAAGTCAACACTGGAACGCATGAAGCTGTCCGTAAAAAACTTGGAGCCCTGCAATCAAACAATATATGGCTTCTCTGGAGAAGGAGTCGCCCCAGCCGGAATGATCAAGCTTCCAGTAACGACGGGCACAGCGCCCGCAACAAGGACATTACTCGCCACCTTTGTAGTGGTCGATTGTCCTTCGGCGTACAACGCCATTATCGGAAGACCCATACTGGTCAGTCTATGGGCCGTCATCTCTATGTGGCACCTAGCCATGAAATTCCCAACAGGCGCGGGGGTAGGACACGTCTTAGGAAACCAAAGGGAAGCCAGGGAGTGCTACAACGCCTCAATCACAAAGGCGAAAAGTGGAACGCCGAGGAGCACTACCTCAGACCAATTGCAGATGGCAGTAGATACGCAAGCCCAATCAGGTGGTGAAGTCAAAAAATAGGGTGTTGCCCAAAGTGAGGATGGAGATTTGGATCCTCACTTTGGGGATTTTGAAGAAAATGTTGGACCCGTCAAGGACCTGGAGGAGGTCCAACTCGACAATAAAGACCCGACTAGAGTCGTGAAGGTTGGGAAAAATTTAGAGCCTACCACGAAGCATGCGCTGGTGGAATTCTTGCGTAGGAACCAGGAAGTTTTCGCCTGGTCACATAAAGAGATGGTGGGGATAGATCCTATGGTAATCAGCCATGTCTTGAACATAGACAAAACTTTCCCACCCGTGCAACAAAAGAGAAGGCTGCTCGATAAAGATAGATCAAGAGCCTTGAAAGAAGAAGTCGAAAGACTTAAGGAGAATGGATTCATCAGGGTAGCGTTTTATCCCTCGTGGGTCTCGAATCCGGTACTGGTCCCCAAGCCTAACGGCAAGTGGCGTACCTATGTGGATTTTACAGAACTAAATAAAGCCTGCCCAAAAGACTGCTTCCCATTCCCAAGGATCGACCAGCTGGTCGATGCGACTGCAGGACATGAGGTCCTCTCGTTCATGGATGCATATTCAGGCTACAACAAGATTAGCATGCATCCCCCTGATGAGGATCACACCAGCTTTCGGACCGATACGGGCTTGTATTGCTACAAAGTCATGCCCTTTGGACTGAAAAACGCAGGTGCGACTTACCAACGACTAGTCAACCACATGTTTAAGGAACTGATCGGTGTGAACATGGAGGTATATGTGGATGACATGCTGGTAAAGTCTAAAAAAGCAGAAGGACATGTGAGGGATCTACAAGAGTGCTTCGATGTGTTGAGTAAGTACCAGATGAAGTTAAATCCCCTCAAATGTTCCTTTGGAGTCGGATCAGGGAAGTTTCTAGGGTTTATAGTAAACTCAAGAGGAATCGAAGCCAACCCTGACAAGATAAAAGCCCTGATCGACATGAAGTCACCGGAGAAAATCAAAGACATACAAAGTTTGACCGGAAGGATCGCTGCCCTGAGTAGATTCATCTCCAAATCAACTGACAAATGTGTCCCTTTCTTCAATCTACTCAGAGGCAATAAGAAGTTTGAATGGACGGGAGACTGCGAGCAGGCATTCCAGGCCTTAAAAGCTCATTTGGCGCAACCTCCCATCTTGTCAAAGCCAGTCGAAGGAGAAACTTTGTATATTTACCTGGCGATTACTGAAGTTGCTGCTAGTGCAGTACTGGTACGGGAAGAAGAAGGCATACAGAAAGCAGTCTACTATATCAACAAACGGCTGATTGGTGCAGAATTAAGGTATCCGCCAATCGAAAGGTTAGCATATTGCTTAATTCTAGCCTCCAGGAAGTTGCGTCCTTACTTCCAAGCCCATCCTATCACAGTTTTAACCGACCAGCCCCTTCGGCAAGTCCTCCAAAAACCTGAGGCGGCTGGAAGATTGTTAAAATGGGCAGTCGAACTAGGGCAGTTCGATGTAACTTATTCACCGCGAGCAGCAATAAAGGGACAAGTCTTGGCCGATCTTGTTGCGGAGTTCACCGAACTCCCAGACAGGGAGCAGTGCGATCAGCCTGAAGCGCCCGTACCTTAAGACATAACTCCTTCGTGGAAGCTATTCACGGATGGTTCATCCAACGAATCCCACGCTGGAGCGGGAGTAATATTGAAAACGCCAGAAGGGCATCGATTTCACTGCGCAATCAGGTTCGACTTCGCAGCATCAAACAATGAAGCGGAATACGAAGCACTCCTCGCTGGACTGAGAATGGCCAAAGATATGAGCATAAGGACGCTTGATATTTACAGTGACTCTCAGCTAGTCGTGAATCAAGTCCTGGGAGAATATCAAGCGTGGGGCTTAAAGATGATGTCCTACCTGAATAAAACGAAAGATTTGCTGGCCTAGTTTACAAAGTACACCCTCCAGCAAATTCCGCGAGACCAGAATTCGAATGCAGACGCCTTGGCTAAACTCGCGAGCGCAAAGGATGCTGATACCTTGAACATAGTTCTAGTAGAAAGACTGAGTAAGCCAAGCATAGAAGCGGCCGAGGCCAATATGGAGATTCGTATAGAAGATATGTGGATGGGGCCATACTTGGAGTATCTAATGAATGGCGCACTGCCAACAGATAGAAACAAAGCCAGAACTCTGCAAAGGCGGGCCGCTAGGTACATACTGGTCGATGGCATTATGTACCGAAGAGGATATTCAATGCCACTACTCAGGTGCGTTACACCAGAAAAAGCTAAGGAACTCATGAGGGAGGTGCATGAAGGCTTCTGCGGGGATCATGCTGGGGGGCAGAGTTTGGCAAAAAAGATTCTAAGGCAAGGCTACTTCTGGCCAACAATGAACGAGGATTCGATAGAGTATGTACGAAGATGCGACAAATGTCAAAGGTTCTCCAAGATTCCACGAGCAGCTCCAAATGAACTAAAACAGATGCAGAGCCCGTGGCCTTTCGCGGTGTGGGGGATAGATTTGATTGGATCCCTGCCCACAGGCAAAGGCGGAGTAAAGTACGCAGTTGTGGCAGTCGATTACTTCACCAAATGGGCCGAAGCTGAACCACTCGCAACCATCACGACCAAGAAATCCTTGACTTCGTCATCAAGAACATTGTATGCCGGTATGGTCTGCCAAGGAAGATAGTTTCAGACAACGGGACCCAGTTTGACAGTGACTTATTCACCGATTTCTGCGAAAGGCATGGCGTTATTAAAAAAATTTCTTCAGTCGCACACCCCCAAGCGAATGGGCAAGTGGAAGCCGTGAACAAAACTCTCAAAGACACCCTGAAGAAAAGACTTGAAGAAGCTAAAGGAGCGTGGCCAGAGCAGCTGCCTGAAGTCCTATGGTCGTATAGAACATCTCACCGAACAGCAACAGGCCATACCCCATTTTCCTTGGCCTATGGATATGAGGCCATGTTGCCTGTCGAGTTAGATCCCCCTTCACATCGGCGTTTGACTTACGACCAGGACCAGAACACCCAGCTAATGATGGAGTCCCTAGACTCGATCGACGAAATGCGAGAAAAATCTCAACTCCGAGTTGCTGCTTACCAGCAAAAAGTAGCCCGGTACTTTAACTCCAAAGTTAAAGAAAGAAAATTCAACGTCGGTGACTTGGTGCTACGACGAGTTTTCTTAAATACCCGCGACCCCACTGCTGGAGTACTCGGACCTAACTGGGAAGGACCTTATCAGATTGAAGAAGTCCTTCACCCAGGCACCTACAAACTTGCACGCTTAAACGGAGATCTCGTTCCACGTTATTGGAATGGAGAACATCTGCGCAAGTATTATCATTAAACAGTCCTTTTTAAAGGACTGGCTTGTGTAAAGATTTTCAATTTTTTTACAAGTTTTGCAAAGAGGGTTAGCCACGCTGTATGGCTAACTGCTCGTATATGTAAGGTTCTATTAAAGAATCACTCGTAAAGACATGTTTAGTCCATTTTTAATACGAGATTATAAGGGACTGAGCTCAGCCAGTCATTCTTGCCAACCTTTGTGAATTTATATTTACAAGTATTTGTTCATTACGTGTGTTGTTTTGCTGTATTACAAGTATCAATTTTCATACGAACAGAAATGTTCGAACAGGCCATGGTCAGGGCAAGTGACCAAGGACCTAAGGCTCCTCGATCACTTGGGGGGCATATAAGGCACATCGATAGCAAAGCATACTCTCAAGGTATGTAAACACATGAACAAAATAAGTGAAAGCATGCTACAGTACTTAGAGTATTTTTCAAAATTTATGTTTTGTTAAATCATGGCAAAGTACTATGCTAAGTTCGGTCATACGGACAAATGTTATAATAAGTAAAAATATTATAGCATCAAGATTTAAGCTTTTACACCGCAAGCATCGTTGCTTGGATGTAACTGTTCAGGTAAAAGGATTTACTGCCCGTGCAGCAAAGTTTAAAAAGAAACTATTGTCTTTACTTCACGACCCTTGGGTCGTATATCAAAAAAAAAAAAGAAGAAAAAATAAATGAGAAGAATTCAAGAGGCATTCGGGGCCGGAGGGTCCTGGGCAGCATCCTGGTTAGTCACGTCCTCGACAACTTCTTCTTCAACACCAGCGATGCTTGGAGTGGCAGGGGTCGCAGCTCTTGCCTCCTCTTCGGCCAGTTGGGCAGCACATCGAGCCAACTCCGCATTTCTGATTTCCTCTGAAAGGTAACTAAAGTCAGCACCCTGATTGTGTTTCCAGAAATTGTAGAAACATCGGAGTGTCGTCCTCTTGTACTTTTCTAGATTTTTGGAGTTGTCAAGCTCCAACTGCTTCACCTTGCCCCTGAGAGTGAGAATGGCCTCGTCCTTGGTCTTGAGTACCTCCCCCAGATGCTTGATTTTGCGGAGATGAGCTTTGTTGAAATCTCGGTACTCCTGCCTCAACTTGACAGCTGCTTCCTTCGTAGCTTCAGCCTCTGACAGCTTGGTCACCGCCGCATCCCTCTCTCGGACCACTGCCTCCAACTCCTTGGCATGTCTAGCCTCAGCATCCGATAGCTCCTCGGCTGCCATCACCTGATACCTCTCGATGGCTTTTGCCTCGGCCTGCTCGAGGTAAGCCTAGGCTCGGGTACGAGCAGTAGTGGCAGAAAGTAAGGCCTGTGTACAAAGAAAAAAGGAGTTAGAACTTATCATAAGGACTAAAAAACTAAAGCTTGGAGAGTAAAGAAGTACTTACACTGGAGATTTCGTTCAGAGCCCTATTCAGGATCTGGTCGACTGGCAGCTCTTCAGCTTGGACCATTGCGGCCCTAACACGGTCGCCTTTGCCGATGCGATCGAGGCGGTCCCTGGCAGATCGAATGGCGCGGCTCATGAGTCTGGCCCCATGAGCCTCTTCACGAGAAAGCTGCTCTCTGGCAGGTGCGGCTGGAGGGTTCAACGAGGCAAGAGCGTTTTGCTGCTCGGAAGGAACTGGAGGAGGGGTAGGAGTTCGCCTAGTAGGCGCGGGACTTTGCCCAGTTGGCGTGCCCTGAGGAGGGTCTTCTGATCGACCCTTCTTGGCTGGAGGGCCTCGAGTGGATTCACCAGTTCTCTTCTTAGGCTTCCGTTGGAGTTGAGGAACTTCCTCTTCATCCTCAGCCTGGTACATGTCGAAGATGTTGGGAGTCGACATATCTGCATGCAAGTAAACACAAGAAGTTAAGGAAAAAAGAAGCAGGTGAAAGTAGGCTATACAACAAAAATAAGGTAATAAAGTAAATACCCGAGCTACAACTACTGGTCGCTACACTATTGACTCTATTAGTCATATACTCATTATCTGGCATGAAGAAGTCTGGCCCTAGATTTGGAGCATATGTAAAGTTACCATCCCCGTCAAACATATGACAGGGAATTGGCAAACCATTTAAAAGCGAAATAACTTTACCATTGTCATCGGAAGATTCTCCCAAGTCAACAATAGGCTCTTTGGCCTTTTCTTTCCCCTTGCCTTGGGGAGCAGAAGGCCTTTCTGCGGAAGGGCTACCCATGGGTTCCCTGATCGTAACTCCTGTTGGCCTCCTCCTAGGAGGAGGCACAGGAGGTTGCTGCTCGGGAACCCCCTCGACAGTGGCTTCGTCCACCACGGACCCTCTATTTTCATGGCGAGGAGCCAGGAGGCCAGACGACCTCAAGTTCTTTTCAGTTATCAGGGTCTTGACACATTTTGCTGCATCAGACATCCTGGCCAGAGTGTTAGACCTCAACACCATGTCTGGTGTTGGGGTCGGACGTAACCAAGGGCCTGAAAAAACAGATTAAGTCTGAGAAAAATGAAAGGAAACACTCTATGTTAAAGTATCGACCAGTCGAAGATAAGTTCTTACCTCCCCTCGTGAAGGCCAAGTTGTTACTGGTTATGTCTGGAGTAAGGAAGTACTCCTTATTGTAGTGCCCCACGTTTGATATATGGGTAGTGCCACTCAAGAACGTCCGGCCGGTTTCCTGGTGGCAGAAGTGGAAAAAGCCCGTCCCGTTGTGCTGTGGGTTAGACTTAAGGTCAAAAAGATAGTTGACCTCATGGGGCGAAGGTTCTGGCTATTTGTTAAGTTTGTATAGGATATAAAGTGCGGCCAGCATCCTATATCCGTTTGGAGTTATTTGGAAGGGGGCGACACCGAAATAATTGGCCACCCCCACAAAAAAGGGATGAAGAGGGAGATAAGCTCCCGCCTCAATGTGATACCGGGACCAGGCGCTATTCGCCCCTCCTGGACGGTTAGCCCTCTGGTCTGCGGTAGGACGTATAATGGTTATCCCCGTAAGGGGGAATTTCCTAAAGCAGTTAGCGACCATTCGAAGGGTCACTGAACTGGCTGGGGAAGTATACCACTCGACATCAGGCGGATTTCGATGACGAGGGTGAGCCCTAGTTTGGATATTAGGGTCAGGAACGAGATTTTCTCGACCACTGGTCGAGGGAGCCCTAGCCTGCAAATCAGGCTGGGCAGGAGAAGTAGGGTTGCTTTCAGACTCGGGCCTTTTCTTGCCAGAAGACTTGGAGCGGGCCATTTGGGAGGAAGGACGGGGTCTGGAAGAAGATCGCGAGAAAGGAATCTCGTGGACACGTACAGCTGGTTGTTATTCTCCCTTGAGCAGCTGGGCAAGAAGGTCGTCGTTGATGGGTCTTTCACCTCCCCACAAATATGGCATTAAAGTCTGCAAACAGAAGAATGGGGAGGTGAGGAAATAGAACTTTAGAAAGCTTTTTAGAATAACGCTGGTCGAGTATAAAAGTTGGGCTTTTATACAATAGCATTCTATCAAAAAGCTAAATGTTTCTACACGAACAGTTTGAAAAACAGATCAAAGGGTGAAAGTAAAAAGTTTTTCTGAGAAAGCTTTTTCAACTCCCCTTAGGGCGGGAAAAATTTATTTTTCAACTGGCTTAAAAATCGAAATGTTACTTCGGTTTTACATCCTAAAGAGCATGATCCTGGATTTTAAACTAACTCGTAAATCTATTTTGCCTACAAAACGTCCTGTCTACAAGCATCTTAAACCATAAACAAAAAGACTTAAACAGTACACCATCAGAAGCATGCACCGTGAGAAATTAGAAGCATGGGGTTTCGAAAACTTACCAAGAAAAGTGATCGTGAAGGTGGAAGAAAGGTCTTCGGAGATTAAAGAGCCCACGGTCTGAGTCTTGGAAGTGCAAGAAAACAGTCTCCAGAGAAGGTTAAAGCTCTGGTTTTTAGGGTTTTCTGCAAAGATAATGGCGTGCGTAAAAAGAAAGAAGAGGCTTCGACGGTCTTATATAAGTATTCTCTGATATTAAAAAAGTGTAATCATTAGTTTTCCTTTTTCTAAGCATGGGGAAACGGGATGGTCGTCGAAATCATTTCTGGGGAACTCAAAAAGACATGATTAGACAGAGGTGGGTTGCTTTTTTCAAGAACAAACGAAGGGTTCTGACACGTCAGGAGGGGTTACTTAAGAGTCGTTCGTTCAAAGTTTATTTACTGTTCGTAGTAAATAAACTTTGGGGGGCAAATGTTATCCAATAAATCAGCATTGGTGATGTGGCAAATAATCTCTAGACACGTGGCTGACACCTGGAAGCGTCTGCTAGAGTATCGACCAGAAGACACGGTAGAGGCAGGGTAAGCCCTCTTACCCGCGACCAGTCTGGTCGATGGTTCCGTGTACAAGGAAATTTTTATGGGAAGATCTTTATGAATCCCGAATTTATCTCATACAATCTTTTGGATATCCGATTATTCAGGGAAGAATATCTGTAACAATCTCTTGTAACCCTCCTTGAGCCTATAAATAGCAAGAGATAGCTCAAAGGAAGGGACCTTTTTTTCGCTTTAGAATCATTCAAAACTATAGTAATTCTCCAAGTAAACCTGTATTGTTCTTCAGAGGTGTGTGAAACTCATTGAACCCTGGTTCTTTGATCACCCTTCTGATTCTTATATCAATATCAGTCTAAGTGGACGTAGATCGTTACCAGATCCTGGGGCCGAACCACTATAAATTACTGTGTTTTCTCTATACACTCGTTTATATCAACCACGTTTTGACTCCGTGTCAGTTGGCCAAATCTTGGGTCAACACCTTATAGTCCCTTCTAACATCACTTTTTCACAATTCTTTGCTCTGTAGAAAGTTGACCTTGTTGTTCTTGAAAACTGAGTACGTGTTGTTAGCTGCATGAAACCAGTGTAAGTTAAGTTTGGGTTTATTTTGAACTGTTCAAGATAATGCTTTGCAAGCCAATTGGAGGTTGCATGTTTGTTGTTGAAAACCAATCCACACGTGTGCCTATCCACCAATGTATTTACCCTAAATGAGCGCTTGTCTGACAGTTGGACTCTTGCATAAATGACCCAATTGCAGCCTGCACTCTTGCATTTTTCCCTTACCCGACTTTGGTCATTGTCCAGCCAAACATACTCCCTGTTAATCTTAATAA
This sequence comes from Humulus lupulus, assembly GCF_963169125.1. Lineage (NCBI taxonomy): Eukaryota > Viridiplantae > Streptophyta > Magnoliopsida > Rosales > Cannabaceae > Humulus > Humulus lupulus. The sequence continues at coordinate 81,559,901 of NC_084798.1, read as the reverse complement.
AATGCTCCTTCAATGCAGTTCTAAATTGGTCCACGGTAGCAAAAAGCATGCCTAATTTAAATCTGAAGTTATCTATGTTTGTTGCATGATTGAATTGGTTGTTGGATCTTTTTCTCTTCCTGGCATTACCATCCTCATCTGAACTAGACAAACTTTGTAGGTCTTCCTCACTAACATAAGCACCTTCATCATCATTTGGATCAGCTTGGCTACAACCGTTTGTAACTGAATGCCACCATGTTGCAGGATTAGCATTAGCAAACATCTATTCAGCCTCACCCTCATTCTGCATGTACTCCTCCTCCTCCATAACAAATTCAGACTCTTCATTACCTTCACCTTCATTTTGCCCATTCTCATTAACAGCAGCTTCACCTTCATTTTGCCCATTCTCATTAACAGCAGCTTCATCATGCTGACTCTCTAGACCCCTTTCACCAACATCACCTTCACTCTGAATATTCTCACCAACATCAGCTTCATCATGTTGACTTGGGCCAAAATCATTATACTCATACTCATATTCGACCTCTTCTCCAACTTGGGCCTCTTCTGCAGCACAATTGAGTTTTGGATTGACAACCACATCGACAAATACATCTGCATCATCAGGCAAGTCTTCAATCACACATCTAGATTGTGTCCATTCCTCTGGCATATTGACAACAAAAAATGGGTCCTCATCTTCAGAGTTCACAGAGTCAATGTCTACAACTTTAGGACCATCCTCATATCTAATTTCATTGTGATCAAACCAAGGATCTTCATCATCTGATAATGGGTTGACCACTACATCTACTGGGATAGTTGTATCATCAGGAAACTCTTCTATAGTGCACACCGTCTTCTTAGAAAGTTATGGGATATAAGGAATTGCATCTTTCTCCTTACTCCATTCCAACTCCAAAGTTCTTTCTGGTTGGACCACAAAAATATCCACTTGTCTATACTTTCTCCTCATCATATCTTCAACCATTTCAATAACTTGTTTATCACCAATTACCATTTCAGCAAAATTCAAATGCTTCTCCTTAGGCTTCCACAAAAAACCCACAGGCAATTTATACCCTAAGAATTGCACCATCCAATCCAACTCATATCTACTGAAGTAATCAGTGTGATTCCAGTCAAAAAAAGAAACTTTACCTCCATGATACCTTTAGTTGCCAAATGGAGTGAAGAAATTTCCTCCATGGTGCATTGCCACAGTAAAATGACCCCCACACATATCTAGCATATCAGATAATAAAAAAATACAAAGAAAGTTAGTGGGAAAATGGACAAACTCATGTGATATACGACAAAGCACATTACCCAAACAAAACAAAGAATATCCCACAAAAGTACATGCACAGCACAGTCAGGGGCTTACCATATCCAGGGGGTTCTTCGTCCTCAGTCCGAAGCATGGGCATTTTCTTCCAGTTCCTCCTCCTGCTTCGTCGTTGTCCTCAATCCGAAACGGTAAAAAACAGGGGGTTCTTCGTCCTCAGTCTTCGTCGTCCTCCTCAATCCGAAATGGTAAAAAGCAGGGGGTTCTTCATCCTCAGTCTTCGTCGTCATCCTCTGTGATCTTCGTAGTCTCAAGAAATTAGTTTCAGAAAAAACTTTGAATGTGGGTTTGCCTTTTCTACATGAAATGTGGGTATAAAGAAAGCATTCCCTGTTCAAGCCGTTGGAATTTTTTTTTTTTGATTTGCAGTTAATATTTTAAAGCACATGTGTCTGGTTTTGTACACGCAATTGGCCACGTAAGCGTTTTTAATGCTGTTAGGGGTAAAGTAGTGACGGAGACACAGTTCATGTGGGTTTGGGTATATTCACCGCGAAAAATAAAGATTGGGTGTATAAGTGGAACAACATGTAAACATTGGGTATTTTCGCCGGTAAAAACCCTTTTAAGAATACAGAAACGGTCGTGGATGTTTTTTAGTAAAAAATGCTTCTTAATAAGTCAATTATATTTAAGGACTATGTACTAATTTCAATTTTGATTCGCTTCACTTTGCCTCAATTAAGAAAAGAAAAGGAAAAAAAACATGGGTCTTAAATGGTTACACGAGTTTATTAGAAAAGGAAAAAATTATATATCATTTAGGTAAATTAAAAATGTACATTTATAGAGAAACACTATGAAAATAATATAACACGGCCTCAAAGTTTAACATATGCTCATTTTAAAGAAAAATAAACATATAGAAGAATGTTCTATATATCCTAGGAAAAATAAGATGTTTGTTCATTCAATTTCGCAGCAAATTGAGTTTGTTTACACTTTGTTGGAAATATTTTTTAGTTTGTCATTTTTACAAAATTATGACATTATGCCTTTCATAATCGAGATTAACTTTTAGAGATTTGTTTCATATATAGACAAAATAATATAAAAAGAGTTGTATACATTTTTGGACCATCTATTTTGTCTTCTTATCTGTTTAGATCTTATGTTTTGACAAATTACTTTTTGAATATTGTGTTTTGTAAAAAAATTTACATAGACCATTAAACCAAATTTTGATGAAGAAAATAATATGACAACACAGTTATCAAGCATAATAATTGTGCTTTTGTTCAATATTGTTAGTTTTGTGAATTATTTGTGATTTTAGTTTAAAAATTTTTTTTGACCAAATCGGGTTTAGGGGCCTATTTGAACCATTTTACAAAACACAACGTCCAAAAACTAATTTATCAAAATACGAGTTCAAACATATAATGAAACAAAACATTAAGTCTGAAAATGTATAAACCCAAAAAAAAATAACATTTATATGGATGCCAATTTTTTTTTTACACTAATACAGTAATACAAGACTTTTTTTTCACAAAAATACAATCACTTCTGCAAGACCCATTCCTACACGGAAAAAAGTGCAACAACAACGACAAAGAGAACAACGACAAATCACCATTAACGCAGCCATCAAGCTTCATTAAAATCAACAAAAATTCAAATTGCAACAATCAAAAACCACTTGCGAGAAGATATGGAAGGAACAAGGGAAATTTTTTTAGGAAACAACGACAAAATAACGAGGTAAACAACTTGAATCAAACTAACTTACTCAAAGTTTTATTTTGCAAAATTGAACTATCAAAATTCTATAAACCTACTAATTGATCTGTTTAATATTGTTTTCCATAAAATTCAGTTCTAGAAAAATATTGTTTGGGCTAATTTGACATAATTGGATCGAAATCTCAACAAACTATAATTCTCATGTATGATTTAATCTATAGATTCTTGTTATTTTTTTAATATAATAATTGATGTTATTTATCAAATTTATTCATGTAATCTAGTTATTATCTGGTTGATTTTTGTGTGATTGTTGGGGGTATATATTGAGATTGAATGGGAAAAACATAAGATTTATTATGGAAAATCTGAAAATAGTATCAAGTAAAAGAAGGCTACCCCCTTAAAAATAATAGATAATGACAATACTTTTTTACATGTAACTGAAAATTATTGTTTTTTCTTTGTATATGCAGCCCCACAAAAATAAAAACATAACTCCAAAACATTTATCAATAAACTACATGGTAGAGATAATTACATTGCATCAATGGAAAGAAGTAAGACTCTTACAACTCTAAGCAAATAATATAAAGACAAGATGATTGATTAAATAAGGTTACAACTCAATAACAAAAAATACAAGTAAATGTAGATTAAGAGAATATTAGAAAATACAACTCTAAACAAAAGATACAAATAAACTAGAAATAGTTGAGGAGATTACAATTCTAAAAGCAAAAGATACAAACAAAAATGTAAATAGAAAAATAAGAGAAGAAGATGAAAAACAATATTAGAAAAGAAGAACAATAACAAAAAAATAAACACTCTCACTCACACAACCAAAGTGAAGAGCATTGGGGATCACCAACTTGAAAAAGGTTTACAACTTTTCTTCAACATCTTATTTCCCCCTATCTCAAGTACTAAGGGAACTCTCACAAATGGAAACATCTCGGAATAAACAAGCCTCTAGGTGATTTTCCAGCCAAGTGCTATAGTTGATAGAAAATAGTGCGTGTCTTACAAGTGAATAATAGACTCCTATTTTTAGAGTTTTGAGACATCCTTTGAATTTCAAATTCCACCAACACCCATGGTTGTTACCAATGTTTAATTAGATGTTTATGAAATTAAAAAGGAGTTTTGGGAGTTACATGAGTTGTTAGAACCGTTCAAAGTGGAAAAATAAAATTGGGTTTGGCAGTCGGCTTCTCTGGTCGCGCCCAGAGCTATTCCTGGTCATGGTCGTGAGTCTCTGTTCCCCAGGCCGCGGCCAAGAACACTTGTGGTCGCGGCCACAACCCAATTTCAACACATTATTTTTTAGCACATTATTTTTGTGCAATTTTCCAAACGGATCTATACTCCTCCCACATGACTTTGTAACCTCCAAACACATTATGAGGTTTAAAATCATATCTTCAACAACCATATCTCTTGTGGCTTTGACAAATTCAAAACAAAATGTGTAACATCAAATCTACACATTATTGGGTAATATTTGAAGGTTACAAAATTATAACCAAATTTGTAACTCCAAATATTGTAACTCTCATTTATATTTTACAATTGTTATCCCAAATATTGACATATCTGACGTGGCATTAAGCTTGGACACGTGGAATAGATTGGGCAGACCCCGGAACAGGCTGATCAATGTATACATGCAGCATATACGACAAGTTACTACTCAGCATAATATCACAGAGGCTCATCTGGTCAAAATACACTTGACAAATGAATAACAGTCACTGCTTTGTACGCTTGCCAAGAGAGTGGCTGGTCGGTGCGACAGGCAGATAAACCTGGTCGGCTAAAAGCAATTACACTCACTGTTAACAGTTCGCAGGAACCGCCCAACCACCCAAAAAGAGCGCATAACAGTCCTAAAAACTTGGTCAAGGATCCTGAAGATAAAGACAGAAACGACCTGCGAGAAGAAAGGGATATTTCCCCATCAGTTATTCTCAGGTGCATCCCTTTGATGAGAGGGATAGTATAAATACAAACTCTCCACCACGGTGGAGAGGGTCCATAAATTTTTCCTACCAACTAGCACCATGAATATACCGAGCAGCTTGGCTTAGTACTTAGCAGTGATTATGTCATATTGTATTGTCTTTTACACATAGAAATCCACTTGAAATCCCTTGTGACCTTGTGTAAACCTTCAAGATTAATACAAATCTAAGAAAACGTAGGTCATTACCAATCTTTGGGGCCGAACCTCTATAAATCCTGGTGTTCTCTATTATTTATTGCTCATTCTTACTAGGTTATTGGCTCATTTATGGTGCATTGATTGTCTACTTGAAAGCTCTCTAATTAATTATTTGACTCTGCGTCAGTTGGCTAAAAAATCAATCAACATTTTGGTGCTTTCATTGAGAGCCTAAGACAATCACAGTCGAATTCTATTGCCGCAAGGATGGTAGTCTCAACAAGAAGGTCAAGCCAAGAGCCTCTAGAGCCCAAGGCTGAAGTCTCTCACCAAGTCCCATGAATGAACGATTTCAATGGGGCAGCGAAGTGACTTGCTGATTTCAATGGGGCAGCGAAGTGACTTGCTGCCTAGGAATCCATCTAGTGTTGGGGGGCAAACCGCTGAGCCCACCGCACTAGGACGCGGAGCTGGTGCCTCCGTTGGAATCACCCATGTAGGAACGTCAGGTGGAGTTGTTGTACGGGGTACCGACCAGCCAGGACCCAGAACTGGAGCTCCTGGATGGTATGAGCCCCACACAGATATTGGATTTTCCCAACGACTTGACCATGAAATTGATCAGATAAGGGAAGTCATTGGACAGATGCAAGATCAGCTTGCCTTCATGAACCAAGGGCAAGCCACTGTGCAAGAGGCCCTTAATGATACTTTCGAAAAACAGAGGAGAGATTTTCAATAATGGATGGATTGACATGCCCGGGAGGTGCAAGCCCATCAGGAGGACATGGAGCACCGAACTTGGGAAGCAACTAAATCCATCTGCAAATATATGCAACAGCAGCAAACCCAAGGTATGGGAACTGCACTGGATCTACTGTCCAAAACCAACAATGTCCTCCCGTTTTTGGTTTCGGTGAAGGTGTCATGGATGGGCCAGAGGCTCAACCTCAGAATAGGAATCAAGGTCCAACCAAGAGTCACAGATCTAGTCGGGGTGCTCAAGCCAACAGCAATAGGAAACCCTTACCAACTGATGAACATGTCCTGCCACGGCGTTGTATGGGACATGACTCAACAAGAAATTTTCGGCCAAGATTTCAGGGTAGTGGCCGTGACAAGAATCTTGGTGTGTAGGATGAGATGGAAACCCCTAAGTTACAAGGCGTACCTCCAGTATCAGGCCAAGCAGACAGTCAGAATGTCAGGGGCAGACCACGGCCAAACTCCGTTTTCAGCCGAAAGGGCTCCATGGGAGGTGAAGACCATCGAGATGCTCTTAATCGCAGTAGGGGAAATCGATATTCGAACAACATAGCTCCACCTGAGCCTGTTCAAGACCCAAGAATGGATGAGGTCCGCAATGCAATGCAGCCCCAGGCAGCTACAAACCCTAACATCCAAGCCTAGCTGGATCTATTAACCCGACTTGTAAGGGACTTGACAACCTCCAAGTTAACAGATATTGAGATGGAAAGGCAGAGAGGTTCCCCATTTTCAAACCGTATTAATCAGCTGCCCATACTTTTCAAATGTAAAATGTCGACATGGAAGATGTACACTGGGCTGGAGGACCCAGTATCTCATGTTCACAACTTTGAACTACAGACTGATTTATAGGGAGTTTGGGATGATGCCAGGTGCAGGATCTTCCCGGCCACCCTGTTAGAACTTGCCCAACAATGGTTTTTCAAACTACAGCCAAGGTTGATTACATCATGGGATGGATTTGTTTGCACATTCTATTCCCAATTCTCCTCAGCAATGCCCCTTCCTGTCGAGCCGAATGACCTGGTGGACATAAAACAAAGAGATAATGAACCTTTGAAGGATACAGTCAATGCTTTATGTAGGAGGCCACCAGAGTGAAATCCCTTAGTGATGACGGTAAATTAATATCCATCAATTCGGGAGTTAAGGTAAAGAATCTATTTTGGAGCAGTTTGAAAAGGAAGTCTGCACGTACCACCCAAGAGTTCCTTAATCGAGCAGAGAAATTCATCAAGCTTGAGGAGGCCGAGCGGAAGGTAGATAATCCAACTCAGGCGGCTACTGAGTAGGGAAAAACAGATGCTGGGAATACCACCAACCCTGTAGAGGGAGGAAAGAATGGGGCTAAGAATGGCAAACACAGTAATGGGGCTGGAAGTAACGATAACCAGAATAACAATAAGAAGCCTAAGACTACCGAGCAACCCAAGCCACGGGAATATGTTCCTAAATTTACTACTTACTCCATCATGTTAGAGACTCGAGCGGATGTTTTTAATGCCACACAGGCTGTTGTACCATATGGAAGACCTCCACCAATGAGGAAGGATGTTAGTAGACGGATATGACCAAGTTCTGTTGGTTTCACAATGACTATGGTCATGAAAACAATGAATGTAACCACCTGAAGGGGGAGATAGAATTCCTCATTAGATAAAATAATGCTCATCTGAAGAGGTATGTACGGCCGACTGCCGACCAACAGCCTCAACAACCTCCTCAGCAACAGTCCCAGCAGTATCAAAGCAATCAGCCTCTCCTACCACCACCAGTTGTTGGTCGGCTAGATATGATCTGTGGCGGGCCACATTTGGCCGGCAACTCCGGAAAAGCTCGAGAAAGATACGCTCGTTCCCTTAGGCACAAGCATGAAGAAGATGTACTGGCTGTCCAAGAGCGTACTCCCAAATAGCCTCGCTACGAGTGTGAGCCCATCACGTTCAGCATGGAAGACACAAGTCATGTACATGATCCGCATAACAATCCATTGGTGGTAGAAGTACAGATCACTAATATAATCGTGGCCCCAAACGGTGATTGACCATGGGTCATCTACCAACATCCTGTTCAAGAGTACTCTGGCGAGGATGAATTTAAGCATCAGAGATCTGGAACCATGCGAGCAGCTGCTGTATGGGTTTACAGGAAATGGCATGGCCCCAGAAGGAAGCATAAGGTTGCCTTTGGTAGTAGGAATGACACCTAACAGCAACACTGTAATGGCTTTGTTCGTGGTAATAGACATCCCATCTCCGTACAATGCCATGTTAGGCCGACCAGCCCTGTATGACCTCCGAGCAATCACATTAGTCTTCCATTTGCTCATCAAATTCCCAACCCGGGCAGGTATAGGATGTCTCAAAGGGTACCAACTGGTGGCTAGAGAATGTTATAATTCATCACTAAAAAAGGCAAGTTGGCAGTCTGCACTGCATCGCCTGTAGGGCCCAGTCACCAAAAATAGGATACAGGCCAAAACAGGGGGGAAGACATAGACCCTCGTTTTGGGCATATTGATACAAGGGTGGGTCCAGTTGAAGAATTAGAAAAAGTCTCGCTTGACCCAAAACACCCGATCAGGGTGGTTAAGGTAAGGAAAGGGTTGTCCGGGAACATAAGATCCGCCTTGATCTAGTTCTTATGGAATAACCAAGATATGTTCGCCTGGTCTCATGATGACATGGTAGGGATTTTCCCAACCATTATAAGCCACACTCTCAACATCGATATCGAACACTACAAGCCCGTACAGCAGAAAAAGAGGTTATTGGATCCAACGAGGGCAAAGGCATTGAAGGAAGAATGGAGAAGCTACGAAATAACGACTTCATTAGGGAAGCTTTCTACCCAGTATGGGTGTCTAATCCCGTATTGGTACCAAAGCCTAATAACAATTGGAGGGTGTGCATAGATTTCACTTATTGAAATAAGGCATGCCCAAAAGACTGCTTCCCACTTCCAAGAATTGACCAGATGGTGGACGCTACAGCCGGCCATGAGATCTTAACTTTTATGAATGTCTATTCGGGATACAACCAAATAAGTATGTGTCCACCCGACCATGAGCACACCAGCTTCTGCACAGATGTGGGGTTGTATTGCTATAATGTTATGTCGTTTGACCTGAAAAATGTTGGAGCCATGTATCAATAGCTAGTAAACTGTTTGTTCAAAGACCATATAGGAAATAACATGGAGGTTTACGTGGATGATATGTTGGTGAAATCCAAAAAGGCTGGGGGCACATTAAGGACTTGGAGGAATGCTTCAGCATCCTAAGGCAGTATAGAATGAAATTGAACCCCCTAAAATGCTCCTTTGTTGTGGGTTCGAGACAAATTTTGGGGTTTATAGTGAACTCCCTGGGAATTGAAGCAAACCCCGAAAAGATAAAGGCACTACTGGACATGCCCTCACCAGCCAGGATCAAGGACGTGCAGAGTATAACAGGACGCATAACAGCACTCAACAGATTCGTGTCCAAATCCACTGATAAGTTTATTCCATTTTTTAATATCCTCAGAGGCATAAAGAAATTTAAATGGACAAAAGAGTGCGAACAAGCCTTCCAAGCTCTAAAGCAGTTGCTGGCACAACCCCCAATCCTCTAAAAACCTCTGGTGGGTGAAGAACTATGCATATACCTGGGAGTAACTCAACACATTGTCAATGCAGTCCTGGTCAGAGAAGAAAACAAGATCCAGCATCCAGTCTACTATGTCAGTAAAAGGTTGGTCGAAGCCGAGAGCAAGTATCCTCTAATTGAAAAACTAACTTATGGTCTGCTCCTGTCATCCAAAAAACTTCGCCCATACTTCCAAGCTCATCCAATAAAGGTTCTTGCCAACCAACCATTGCGTCAAGTCCTACTAAAACCAGACACCTCTGGTCGGTTACTAAAATGGTCTATAGAGCTCGGGCAGTATGAAATCACTTACCAGCTCCGAACAGCCATTAGAGGCCAAGCTCTTGCAGATTTTGTAGCTGAATGTACCGGGCTACCAGGAACAGATGAAGATATGGCCGATCAGTCACCAAAGTCTGGACCACCGCCCAATACATATGCTTGGCAGAACACCAAGCACCCAGCGTCCAGTACTATTCATTCCAAGGAAGAACCCCAGGTATGGAAGTTGCACGTCGACGTCTCATCTACTGATCAGCTGTCTGGGTTAGGGCTAACATTAATCACTCCTAAAGGGCAACGCGTCCATTGTGTACTTCATTTTGGATTTAAAGCATCCAATAATGAAGCAGAGTACGAAGCATTAATCGTGGGGCTGATATTAGCAAGGGGAGTGAAGGCTGAAGTCTTGAACATATACAGTGATTTGCAATTGGTTGTCAATCAAGTCCTCGGAGAGTAAACTGCTCGGGGAGAAAAAATGATGGCCTATCTTCATAAGATCAAAGACTTGCTTGCTCAGCTCAAGAGGTACAATATCAAACAGATACCAAAAGAACAAAATGCCATAGCAGATGCACTAGCTAGACTAGCTAGCAGTGCTGTGATAGACAAAGACAACTTGGTTCCTATAAAATACCTGGTCGAACCACGTATCAACCTGCAAGAACCAGTCTTTCTTATAGACAACACTCCATCCTGGATGACCCTGATTGCAGCTTATCTAGAACACAGCATCCTGCCCAATAGCCGCAATGAATCCAGAAAATTAATAAGAAAAGCTACTAGGAATATAATCCTAGACAGGGTTATGTATAGAAGGGGGTTCTCCATGCCATTACTCATATGTGTCAACCAAACAGAATCAGGACGACTGCTGGAGGAAGTTCATGAGGGTTTCTATGGGAACCATGAAGAGGGGCAAAGTCTGTCTAAGAAGATTTTAAGGCAAGGCTATTTCTGGCCAACTATGAATGAAGATGCCCTTACATATGTTCAAAGATGTGACAAGTATCAGAGATTTGCCAAAATACCCCGAGCAGCCCCAAATGAGCTTACTCAAATGCAAAGTCCATGGCCCTTCGCTATTTGGGGAATTGACCTTATTGATCAATTACCAAAGGGAAAAGGGGAGTACAGTATGCAGTCGTGGCAGTTGATTACTTCACCAAGTGGACGGAAGTCGAGCCACTGGCAACCATCACTTCCAAAAAGGTACTAGACTTTATGGTGGAAAGTATAATTTGCAGACTTGGTCTACCCTGAAAGATAGTGTCCGACAATGGTACCCAGTTTGACAGTCAACTATTTACTGATTCATGTGCCAAGCATAGCATCACAAAAAGTTTCTCAGCAGTCTCGCACCCTCAAGAAAATGGGTAGGTTGAAGTAGTTAACAAAACTCTTAAAGACACCATGAAGAAGCGTCTAGAACTGGCTAAACGAAACTGGCCTCAGAAATTTCCCGAGGTACTCTGGTCATACAGGACTACTGAGTGAACAGCTACTTGTGATACCCCATTTGTACTCACGTATGAGTATGATGCAATGATGCCAGTCAAGATGACTCCACCTTCTCACAGACGTACAGTGTACGACCAATATCGTAACCACCAATTGCTGGCCGAGTCCTTAGACCAGATTGAAGAAAGACGCAAAAATTCCAATATAAGCCTGGCTGACCACCAGCAAAAAGTTGCCCGGTACTTCCATTCTAAAGTTAAGGAGCGAAAGTTTTACGTGGAAGATCTAGTCCTGCGAAGAATATTCCCGGAAACTCGAGACGCCTCAGCAGGAGTGTTAGGGCCAAGTTGGGAAGGTCCTTATCAGGTCACAAAGATAGTATCGCCTGGCACGTACAAGTTAGCACGGGATGACCAAGATCTCTAGTTAGTACCTGTCCCTCGTTACTGGAATGGGGAACACCTGAGGAAGTACTACCAATAAAGATTACTTTTAAGTGATCATTGACTGGCTGGTACAGGCACGAACTGTCCATACTATCGACTAGCTCAAGTTAGCTATATTAATTTGCCCATTTATTGTAATGATTAATATTTTTGAATGTAAGCTACATTGTAGCAACGCAGCTTATATAGTTAACTTTTAATCAATAAGACACGATTTTTGTCCATTTGTACAAGCCTTATTTTTACAATGATTATCTTGCTAATTAGTGATTTATTTCACGGATTGCCGGTAGTGTATGAAACCATTGTAGGTTTTGACAAACCCAAATACCCCCGAACAAGTTATTACGAACAGCTCTAGTTAGTTAGCAAGTGACCAAGAGGATAACCCAAGAGTTATGAATCATGCTCGGTCACTTGGGGGGCACCATAGTCATACATGAAAAAGCAGAGAGAAAAGCGCGCAATCAAAAGGACTTGGAAACATTAATTTTATTAATGTTAAAGTGCTTGTGCATTGCTCGATATGTACCAAGCAACAAAAAGAGCCATAAAACAATTTCTGTACAAAGGGTTAAACAATTTTTTCTTACAACTCATTCGAAAATAATAAACACCTCTGATTCACAGAGCTGCACAGCTCCAAAAGCAGTATACATCGAGTAGCAAGGAAAAATAAAAGCACGAGCGGATATATAGCTAAAACGAGAAGCATTTTATAAAAGGACTCAACGACAGGGGTTTCGGTAAGGAAGCTGCTAGACTGGTCGGTAGGGGTCAGAGCCTCAGTTACAACACTCGGACTAGAGGGCAAGACATCTTTTTTAGGGGCCGTAATAATCGGCTCAGTGGGTGGCACAGCAGATTCTAGCTTAGAGGCTGGAGGCTGCTCGGTATGGATAGTCAGGGCCTCGTTCTTCTCCCGCTCAGCACAATAGTGCATAAGCTCATCACAAGCCTCTCCCATATAACTAAAGTCTGCCATCTTGTTGCGAACCCATAAATCATTGAAGGTGCTCATACCAAAGTCCACCAAAGCTTTAGCATCAGCGGCCCTATCAATCTTATCTTTCTCAAGAGCCTTTGCCAGCTTATATTTCTCCTCCTGAGCGGTCTTCCCATCAACAACATTCTTCTCCTTTAACTCCTCAATCCTCTTCTCCAATCGGTTAACATCGAGATTACTCTACTTGGGGGTAGATTTGAGCCCCTCATTTTCCATAGTAATCTATTCGGCGGCCTGTTGAAGATGCTGGACTTGCTCAGTTAGTTGGGCAACTTGAGAGGTTTTATCCTCGGACTCTTTCACTAAGTCAATCACATGTTTACTCACCCCCCTTGGCTCGATAATGAGTGTATCTAAGAGCCAGCATACCCTGCAATATGAAATGAAGAAATTCATAACAAGTAACAAAAGAAGAAAGACCAATCAGAGATCGAGCAAATCCATTACTTACCCTGGTAACTTCCTGAAGACCGGTGCTAGTAATGAAGTCTAGAGATATGCTACTAAGGGTATCCATGAATTTAGTTTGGGAGGTAGACACCCTTTTTATATGTCCTTGCTGGATGGCTAGGGCTTTCTTCAAAGGCCCATGGACCTCCTCAGAAGGATCCTCAACAATGCTTCTTGGGCTGGTCAACTCTGATGCAGTGGCTGTACGGGTAACATCCTTGGCAGAGAGTCCTTTGCCTTTGTCCGATTTGTGCGATGGAGTGAGTACCTTTTTACTAAGGAGAAGCCTTATTAGGAGTCTTCTTGACCCACTCAGTAGTTCTGGCAGGAGGGTCGGCTTTTTGACGCTTAGCCGGGGAAACCTCACTGCTAGGACCACTTGTATGCTTCTGGGAAACATTCTTGAAAAATACGGACGACATATCTACAAAATGAAAGCAAAGAATTAGAAAACGTGTCGAGCAAGGTCAAAGCAATAAAAAAATCATCATAATTAAGCAAAAATTAAAAGTGAGTTGTGAGAAGAGAGTCAGATCACTCTCTTCGGCTCCCCCTGAGCAGTCGGCTGCCTCGAACGAAAGACCCTCATCATTGCTCGATGAGTCTGAGTCTATATGCTCTAATGCGGCCTCCTTGCCCTTTCCAGGCTGGAGGGTGACATTAGTTTTGGGAGAGCCATGCTCGGCAGGCTCTTAATGACAAATCTGGCCAAACTCCTAGATCGGTGAGCCACGCAGGGTCTGGATGGAGGGATTGATGCTCTGGCTTGCTTCTTACTGGGTGGTGGACTATGCGATTTAGTGCTGGAGAGAGGATTCCTAGGCGACTGCCTAGTAGGGGTGGCAACCTTGGTCCTCGTCTTGGGATCAGGGTAGAGCCCAGTGAATACAAGTATTTCTACGGTGGTCAAGGACACCAGATCTTTGTAGCAAGGATCCATAGCAGGTAGTTTTTTTTCCCTTATCTCCATTTCTCTGGTGGGGGTCGACCAGCTAAAGGGGTCATTGCGATGGAAGGACAAGTGATTAGCAGCGATGTTCTCTGTGACGAAGTATTGGCTAGCGTACTCCCCAACCTTGGAGATACCTTCTATAATTGATAAGTAAATGTTGGAGTCTCGGTGGCTAAAGTAAAAATACCCTGACATGCCTTGTTGAGGACTGGATTTAAGGTCAAAGAGATCATTTATCTCGTGTGCAGTCGGCACTAGCCAGTTTAAGGATTGGTATAAAACATAGAGGGCTGAAAGAAACTGGATGCCCATAGGGCTAATTTGGGTAGGGAAAAGCCCAAAATAATCTGCCACACTGCGGAAGTATGGCAGAATTGGAAGGGAGGCGCCCGCGTTAATATGAAATCTACTCTAAGCGCAGAATTGGGCCCAGGGGTGCTCGGCAGTTTGTACAGCAGTAGATTTGAGGATGGAAACATCTCCGAGATTGAAATGCTCTTTGATATTCTGCAACTGTTTGTCAAAAATAGTGCTTTTAGGTGCTACGTATAGGGGGCATCCTTTGTCTCTAATGTAGGGTCAAGGATAGCCTCGATATAGATTTCCCTGGCATAGTCGGTTTCAGCTTCCCCTTCTTGCCCTGAGGAGCTCGGCTCTTCCTCAGCAGGTGGGACCCCCTCCATAACCCCAGTGGTGGCACGACGTACCACATGAGGGTCTTCTTCCTCTGCACCGCGGTTAGTTTGTTTGATGAGGGCCATTGGTCGTTTCAAATGATGTGTTATGACACGGTTCGGTGGTCACCTCCCCTTTGCGTATACAAGAAAAAGGGAAAGGTGAGGTGAGAACACAAAACAGTGCTAGTCGGTAGGGATTCATAAGTTATACCAACCAGCCCAAAACAAACACGGGACAGCATGCCGAAAAGAGGACTGATCAGATTAAAAACAAGTGAAGCCAAGAAAATGGAGGGTTTTCCCCAAAACAGTTTTTGAGTGGTGTTATTCATGTTATTCAAGAACACCGAACGTAAATCAACAAAAAGAGGATGTTAAAACCCAGTTTTTACAAAATCATAGGTTCAAAATGGTTACCCAGGCCGAGCGCCACTCAAAATATTCATCTATTTACGAATTCAAGCAACATGCATTCAACAAATTTAGGGAGTCATCGAGAAAATTACTCACAGTCACAATGAAAAAACGCAAAGAAAAAAGAAAGCATTTTGCATGAGTTACAGGAATAAAAAAAGGGACAATGAAAGACTCACTAGTAGAAAGCAGCTGGAACAAGCGCAATACGAAGAGCCTTGGAAAAGCACGACTGAATGATGGTCGGTGTGGGAGTTTGAAGATTCGAAAAGCTCTGAGTATGGGTAATGTCTGGAAAAGGGAGAGTGTAAAGTGATACCAGAGATTGGGGAGACTATTTATGAGCCAAGTGCAACACCTTCTCTCCTCTCACAGCATTGATGGGTCATCTCTTCAACTGATGTAGGCATGCCTCCCCAGACACATCAGCACGTCCTTCCAATCACTTCGCCTCAGCCGCCAAGTACATCAGCCACTTTTTAGTAACTGCACAGTACAATAAGTGAGGGACTATTATGTTGCTTTATGGTTCCAAAGAGAGGCGGGAAAAACTGAAAGGTCATTTCTTGGAAATACTAAGGCTATCAACTACACCAGGTGTTATGCCACGTAGCAAGGGGTGTGTACTCTTGATCAGGCTGGATGGTATGGTTCCCAAAAAGAAAGTTTCCATGCTGCTTAGCACCATTGAAAACTTGGGGGGTAAATGTTATCCCAAAAATTGACATATCTGACATGGCATTAAGCGTGGACACGTGGAATAGATTGGACAAACCCCCCGACAGGCTGATCAATGTATACCTGCAGGATATATGACAAGTTACTACTCGACATACTATCATAGAGGCTCGGCTGGTCGGAGTACACTTGACAAATGAATAATTGTCACTGCTCGGTACACTTGCCAGGAGAGTGGTTGGTCGGTGCGACAGGAAAATAAACCTGGTCGGTTGAAAGCAGTTACACTCACCATTAACAGTCCGCAGGAATCGCCCAACCACCAAAAAGAGCGCCTAACAGTCCTAAAAACTTGGTCAAGGATCCTGAAGAAAATGACAGCAATGACCTGTGAGAAGAAAGGGATATTTCCCCATCAGTTATGCTCAGGCGGAACCCTTGGACGAGAGGGACAGTATAAATACAAACTCTCCACCACGGTGGTGAGGGTCCAAAAAATTTTCCTACCGACCAGCACCAGGAATATACCGAGCAGCTTGGATTAGTACTTAGCAGTGATTTTGCCATATTGTATTGTCTTTTACACATATAAATCCACTTGTAATCCCTTCTGGCCTTGTGTAAACCTTCAAGATTAATACAAATCTAAGAGGACATAGGTCATTACCAATCTTTGGGGCCGAACCTCTATAAATCCTAGTGTTCTCTATTATTTATTGCTCATTATTACAAGGTTCTTGGCTCATTTATGGTGCATTGATTGTCTAATTGAAAGCTCTCTAATTAATTATTTGACTCTGCGTCAGTTGACTAAAAAGCCAGTCAACAACAATATGTGACACTCATTGTCACATTATTTAATCTAAATATCATATTATAAAATAATATAACATTCTCCCACTTTATGCCTAAACCCATTAGACATAATGGCTTGGTCGAATTCCTCATGTCATTGTTTTGGAGCTTGTTTCAATCCATATAAGGATTTTACAAGTTTACACACTTTATGTTCATACTTTCATAGGACAAGCCCTTCGGGTTGTTCCATATATACCTCCTCATTGAGGTCACCATTAAGGAATGTCGTCTTGACATCCATTTGATGAACATACAAGTTATGTATAGAAGTCAAAGCGAACAAAATTCTTATAGAAGTTTTTCTTGCAACAGGCACATAGGTATCGAAATAATCAATACCCTCTTTTTTCCTAAACCATTTAGCCACTAATCTAGCTTTAAAGGTTTGGATAGTGTCGTCATTGTGGTATTTTCTCCTCAATACCAACTTACATCCAATTGGCTTAGAACCTGGTGGGAGGTCTACCAATTCCCAAGTGTTATTGGAAAAAATGGAATTCATCTCATCATTGATGGCTTCTTTCCAAAATGCACTATCTCTAGATTGCATGATTTCTCTATAAGTCTTAGGATCATTCTCAATGAGAAGCACAATTGGAATTTTCCTAATGACTTCTTCCCTATTTCCTTCTACCATGTAGAATGAAATTCGTTGAGAATCTATCTCATCCAATCTTAGACTTTTCTCTTTTCTAATCGTTTGACTTCTTCTAAGTTCAATGGGTTGCTCTACATTCATTTGAGAATTCACCTCTTAAGAATTATTTTTGAAAGTAGATGCTTGAGAATTTTTCTCATATAACAAATTCTCCTTTAGAGAGTTTGAAGCTTGAGAATTGTTGTCACATAACATGTTCTCAAATAATTCAATTTCCCTAAATTCTATCACAACATTACACTCTAGGTCTAATAGTATATAAGCTTTACTATTGTTGGCATAACCAACAAAAGCACACTTTATGGCTCTAGAACCTAACTTTGTTCTATTAAGTTCGTTTTTCTTGCAATATTCAAGACACCCCCACACTTTGAAGTATCATATATTGGGTTTTCTTCCTTTCCATAACTCATATGGAGATATCTCATTTTTCTTCATCGGTATTCGATTAAGAATGTGACAAGCGATTAATAACGCTTCACCCCATAAGTTGAAGTTAAACTTAGAAAACACCAACATAGAATTTACCATCTCTAGATAAGTCCTATTTTTCCTTTTGGCAACACCATTGTGTTGTGGTGTATAAGGTTCAGTGCATTCATGAATTATGCAATTTTCTTCACAATATGCATTGAATTCATTAGAGAAGTACTCACCTCCTCTATCACTTCTTACACTACAACAAAAAAGGCCATTTGCGTCAGTTTATAACTGCCACAATTGATTTTTTGCGTCAGTTTGATATGTGACGCAATTGCCCATGACGCAAACCAGAGTATCATTTGCGTCAGTGGGGCACTGTCACAAACTAGCATTTGTGGCAGTGCCCCATTGACGCAAACGCCTGGCATTTGCGTCAGTGGGGCACTGTCACAAATCTGGCATTTGTGACAGTGCCCCACTGACGCAAATGCCAGGCGTTTACGTCAGTGGGGAACTGTCACAAATGCCAGTTTGTGACAGTGCCCCACAGACGCAAATGACACTCTGGTTTGCGTCAGTGGGGCACTGCGACAAATGTTAAAAATGAGTATTTTTTGCGTTAGTTGGGCACTGTCACATAAAGTATTAACCAGGGAAATTGCAAATGTTTATGCCAATTTCTCTGGCCTATTTTGATAAAAAAAATCAGCACCAAAATAAATTTAAAAAGTTAACAAAATATAAACAAAAATTTACTAATAATAATCAAACTAAACAATTAATAAAATGAAAGTTATACAAAATATATCCGTTAATATGTATATATACACTCATTTATATAAGTAAATTCGAAATTAAATTAAATTTTAAAAAAAAGTTAATAAAAATAAAATAAATTATAATAAAAAAATTCTAAAAAAATCAAATATTAAAATGTAAAGTTTAAACCTAAAACAATTACATAATCATTAATATAAACCTATCCAAAAATTAAAAAATCTGAAATTATGTCAATTTAGAAAAAAAAAAACACAAAAATTAAATTTAAATCACAAAAATTAATAAAATTGCACTTACTTGTGGTAATTGAGCAATGTGGGTTCTTGATGTAGAAAACCCCAAAAAACCAATAAAGTTTATGGGTTTTCAAACTACAATCTTCAAAAATAAAAAATCTAAACAAAAAATTCAAAAAAAACTATATATAAGTTACATAAACATATATAAATCACTATTTTTACATTAAAATTGAAAAAAAATTGAAAAAAACGTACCTAGGTGAGCAAATGTGGAAGGAGGCGCCGCTGGTTTCTCTGGTTTTTCAAGCATTTTCGTTTCTGAACATTAGGTAAATGGGTCTGTATGAGGGTTTATTTAGGTTATTCGGGCTGTTTGTGTCAGTGCCCCACTGACGGTAACGACCCGTTTGCATCAGTGGGGCACTGACGCAAACGCTCCATAGTGAAACGCACGTTTCACTTAGGCGTTTGCGTCAGTGCCCCCACTGACGCAAACGACCCCATTAAACAGCGTCAGTGTATGTTATGACGCAATTGCCCCATCATTTGTGGCAGTGCCTAACTGTCACAAATGCTAATTTTTGGTCAACAGCGTCAATCAACTGCGTTGACTGACGCGTTTGACTGACACAATTGCCTTTTTTTGTAGTAGTGCTACAACCTTAATCTTTTTATTCAGTTGATTTTCAACTTCTAGTTTATAAACTTTAAAAGCATCAAAAGTCTCATCTTATGCTTTAAAATAAACACATAGGTATATCTACTCAAATAATCTATAAAAGTAAGAAAGTACATTTTATCACCTCTAGTTAAAACACCATTTAATTCACAAAGATCACTATGCTTTAACACATGTTTCACATTTTCCGTAGTTTTTAATGTTGCATGCAATCATACCACGTTTTACTACTCTTTTCATGGTTAAAAAACTTATATGAAATAGTCTAAGATACCATAAAATTAAAGAATCATATTGAACAATATAAGCGAAATTAGCACTTTATTGATAACATTAAAAGTTACATCATTGGTGCACAACTTAACCATACCCTCACAAGAGTACCCATTTCCCAAAAATACATTGGACTTGGTAAGAATAAGTTTACCGGACTCAATAACAGCCTTAATGCTGGGCTTGCCAAGCAAATCTCCACTTACCAAATTTCTACTCATTTTAGGAACATAAAGCACATTCACTAATGTGACCTTCTTGCCGGGGGTGAAAAAGATTTCAATGGTACTTTTTCCAAGTACTTTGGATTTGCCCGCATTGCCCATTTGAATCTCATGGTTGCCCTTTGACTCTTCAAAGGTCTTGAACAATGATTTGTCGTAGGTGACATGGAAAGTGGCACATGTGTCATACCACCACCCCTTCACATTGCCTTGGACCGCATTCACCTCACTAAGGGTAGCAACTATATTCTCCTCTTGAGTTGCACTCGCCTTTGGTCCTTGTTGGTCTTTCCTATGCTTACATTCTCTAGCATAGTGACCATTTTTCCCACACACAAAGCAAGGACCTTTCTCGCCCTTAAACTTCTTTGGGTTGGGTTTTGGACCCAAAGGTTTCTCATTACCCTTCTTGCCTTTCCCTTTATTTTTGGGATGTTTTGGTTGTGACATCGCTTTTGCTTTGGAAGTCTCTCCATTAGACCCATCCACAAGTTTATCTCTACATATCGATTCCTCATTGATTCGAATATGTTTTTGGATTTCCTCCAAAGAATAATCCTAATTTTTATGAAGGATTCTTTTCCTATAGCTCATCCAAGTTGGTGGTAATTTTGCCATTATTGAACAAACTTGAAAGGTTTCGAGAAGCTCAATCTTCAAAACATTCAATTCGTTAATAATTATTTGAAGCTCATGAATTTGAGGAAGAATAGATTTATCACCAAAAAATTTGAAATCAAATTATTGAGAAATCAAAAAAAATTTTGGTACTTTCCTCTTCCGCCTTGAATTTTGTCTCAAGTGCTTCCCAAATCTCATTTGTCGACTTGGTCTCGGTATAGAGGTCATAGAGCCTATCGAATAGGGTGTTGAGGACATGACCCCTACAAAGAAGATTTTCCTCCTCTCTCTTCCTTCTTTTCTCCACCACCTCGGGAGTGTCTTTATTAGATGGCGCCGGGAGAGGTTCAAGGGTGGACTCTAGGATGTAGGCGATCTTGAGAGTGGTCAAGAGAAATCTCACATTGTCTTGCCACCTAGTGAAATTGGATCCATCAAACCTATCCAGCCTCACTAATTCTTGGTTCATGATCTAGATGGCCTCGCCTTACATTGAAACAAACAAGGGTAAGCTTTTGAATGTTAAAGATAATTATATTGCCTCAATGGAAAATAGTAAGACTCTTACAACTCTAAGGAAAATAATACAAAGACAAGATGATTGATTAAATAAGGTTACAACTCAATAACAAAAAATACAAGTAAATGTAGATAAAGAGAATAATAGAAAATACAACTCTAAACAAAAGATATAAATAAACTAGAAGTAGTAGAGAAAAGATGTAGAGGAGATTACAACTTTAAAAGCAAAAGATACCAGCAAAAGTGTAAATATAAAAATAAGAGAAGAAGATGAAAATCAATAGTAGAAAAGAAGAACAATAACAAAAAAACAAACACTCTCACTCACACAACACAAGTGAAGAGCATTGGGGATCACCAACTTGAACAAGCTTTACAACATTTATCCAAAATTTTATTTTCCCTTATCTCAAGCACTAAATGATCTCTCACAAATGGAGATAGATCTTTGTAATAAGCAAGCCTCTAGGTGATTTTCTAGCCAAGTGCTCTAATGTATAGAAAATAGTGTGTTTCTTACAAGTGAACAATAGACTCCTATTTATAGAGTTTTGAGACACCCTTTGAATTTCAAATTCCATCAATCCCCATGTCTATTACCAATGTTTAATTGGATGTTTATGGAATTAAAAAGGAGTTTTGGGAGTTACATGAGTTGTTAGAACCGTTCAGAGTGGAAAAATAAAATTGGGTTTGGCAGTCAGCTTCTCTGGCCGCGGCCAAAGCTATTCCTGGTCATGACCGTGAGTCTCTATTCCCCAAGTCGCGGCCAGGAACACTTGTGGCCGCGATGACAACCCAATTTCAGCACATTATTTTTGTGCAATTTTCCAAATGGCTCTATACTCTTCCCACATGACTTTGTAACCTCTAAACACGTTATGGGGTTTAAAATCATGTCTCAAATAGACATATCTCTTATGGCTTTGACAAATTCAAATCAAAATGTGTAACATTAAATCTACATATTATTGGGTAATATTTTGGAGTTACAAACTTGCAACTGAATTTGTAACTCTCATTTATATGTTATTTAATCTAATTATTATATTATAAAATAATGTAACACTACAAATCTAATCAATAAGCCAAACAACAACTCAAAAACAACACAACAACTAAAAAAACACAAAACAAAAATTATACAGAAGTAATACCTACACTATCAAAAACATCAATGAAAAAATATAGAATCGAACCTAACAATGCAATATCACTTAAGCATAAAACCTAACACATTGAATACATTATCAACACATTGCTCTACATCTACAAAACCTAACAATGCAACATCATTTAAGCAAAAATTGAACACATTGAATGCATTACCAAATATGAGAATAATAAAAAAAAAACTTAAAAATGACTCACTACTAAAATTGCAAAGTACAGCCTAAACAAACATTAAGCAAACAAAATGCATGTAGAAATCAGACAAACAATACAAGAATTCAAAAACAAATCAACAACACATTGAAGTGGAGATTTTTTTAGGTAATGGAGATGGAGAAGCAATGCTAGACCCAGTACGAACCATAACGGGTAAAATGAGATTGAAATACAATGTATATAAAAGAGCGATTGAGGGGAAGATCGTGGGTTGATATTGCATTTACGGAAAATAATAAAATTTGAAAAAGAAAAAAAAAAGGAATGGGACGAGAAGAAGAATAATCTTTTATACACTAACAAAGAAAAATAGGGAAAAATGGATAAGACTAATAATCTTTTAAAATGTCATTGTAGCTACTTTTACATTTTCCCATTTTCTAAACAGAGTCTATTTGGTTGATCAACAAACGTTAAAATTAAATAAATAAAATTAGCACATTTTAAAAATGAGAAGTGATAAGTAAATAATTAAAATTATGGCATTTTTAAAATGAGAAGATAATTGGTTTAAGATATTTTCATGGTTTTTTTTTTAGGGTATCTATTTTCATGGTTTACGAGCTCATGTTTGTACAACAAAATAATAAGAGTTAGCATTTGTAACATAACCGAATATCACAAAAATGTATTGGTGTTATAACCAAGTGAGTAATTGTATAGATTCTAGGATAAATCTAATAGTTACAATTTGAAATCAATTGAATAATTAAGTATATATCAACGCAAAAAAAAAATTATTGAATAACCCATAAGGTTATTGCTAGGGGTGTTCATAAAACCCCCACACCGCACCATAATTTGTGGTTTAGAACCTTTTGCGGTGCGGTTGCGGTTTGTATTTTTGCCAAACCGCGCGGTGCGGTACGGTTTTAAATTTTATAAATGCGGTTCAAACCATACCGCACCGTATCATTATATATATTAACTTTTTTATATTATTTTTTTCAATTTTACTACATTTAAAGTTAAATATTTATATAGTATAGTATAATATAAACAATATCTAGAAAGAAATATAATGTTTCATAGGATACTAACACATATTCTACTTCAATTTAAAAATATTCCTCCTTAATTAAAATAATATTTACTTTTACATTACATTTTGTATTTGTTATTAATTTGTTATATTTTTATTGTTTTGCTTAAAGTTTATTAGCTTGTTATACATTTAATTATTTTGTTAAACACTCTATGGTTATGAGATTTATTATAAATCTTTCTTAATTATAATATTTAATTGTTAAATTATTTGGCGATAAATATAAACCGCCAAAACCACACCGCACCACAGTGGTGCGGTTTATGCGGTTTGAGGTCTATGCGGTGCGGGTTGCGATTTGGAAAATTGTTCAAACCGCATATGTGGTGCGGTCCAAAAAATTAGAGAAAAACCGCACCACGAACACCCCTAGTTATTGCTAAGAACTAAGTAATTAAGTTTTGGAAAATTTACATTTATAACTACAATACAAACTAAAATTCAAAAGATAGAGGGGATAGACTTTTTACAAAAGTAATTTAACTATTTTTGTTGGTTTTAACAGAGATTTTGTTACTTTTAACAGCTTTAATTATGTATTTAACAGTTTTTAAATACTTCTGTAAAAACAATGTAAACAAATCTGGTTTATAAAAATTAATGGAAATGGTAGTTTGTAGGGTAAGTTTCTGTTAGTGTTAATAATTAATTATTTCTAATTTGAGATTTTTTGTGACAATTTATTTATATGTACATATACATATAATACGAGATAATATATGTATATTAATACATTAATACATTAATTTATATTTGCACACAAACTCATTTCATAAAAATAATTATAATAATAATAATAAAGTTTTTTTTTATAGCTTGGAAGTTTAATTCGGCCACTAATAATAATGGATGATGATCTTATTTGGGGAGATAAAGCATTAATTCAGAATTATTATTGCTACATTTAATTATTTCCAATTCATGATTTTTTGTGACAATTTATCTATATGTACATATACATATAACATGAGATAATATATATTTATACATATATATATATATATATTAATGCATTAATTTATACATGATGCACACAAACTCATTTAATAATAATAATGTATTTTTTTTATAGCCGGAAGTTTTAAGAAGATAATTAAAAATGTTAGCTTAAATGTAATTTGTGTGTTTTTTTAAACCTTTGTTTGAATCTAAACTTTACTATCTAAGTTATTCTTCTCTCAAATCAACTGTCTCAAAACATTTCAATGTTCCAAAGAATTTAAGAAGAGGGTTGAAATTGTTAGTTTAAATGTGATTTGTGTGTTTGTAGCCTAAAATTAACATATTCGTTATATTATTAATTCTGAAAATTTATATTAGAAACAACAGAACTTTTGTTTTCTTTTATGTGTTAATGTCATACATTATTTTAAAAAAAATTCTTTAATAATTTAGATCATTGTTTATTTATTTAAAATTTATATAATAATTAAAAAAATACAATAAAATAAATTACAAAAAATACTAAAGGCGTGTTTGGAAACAACTTTGTAATTATTAGGTTGTATAATTACTAGGGTAGTAATTACATATATGAGTAATTACACTATATTTTAAAATACAAAATATGTTTAGATGCCAAGTGGTAATTACTTATGAATTATTATTGTCATGTTTGGCAAAACAGATAATAATTACACAAAAAAATAATATTATGTAATAAATACATTTTAAAATTGATAGTAATTAGTAATTACAGAGTGTAATTACACTCAATTCTCATGGAGGGCTATGAGAATTAGAGAGGATAATTGGGATCTCTCTATTACCTCTATTTACATAGTTATTGTAACGCTCTGCATAACCAAGACCGTTACATTGTGTGTTTTAAATAGTGTTAGACTCTCTAAACGAGTCTCTTGGCCACATACGTGTAACTAAACGTGATTAATGGTTTAGGATTTAAAAATTTGGTCAAAAAGAATAACCATTTCATTAAATGTTTACGTTCATACATGGGATCCCAAAAAATTATTTAAAAGGCTAATTACAATTCAAAAGTTACAACCAGCCGACCTAAGCGGCAAAATAGGATTTGAACCTAGTCCCTCTGAGAAACCTTGGTCGTGGTGGTCAAGCAGTCGCATATGTACACGTCGCCATCGAAGCTCTCCAACTCATGGCTGGTCCAGCTTCCCTTTCCCTTTACCTGCACCACATAGCACCCGTGAGCCAAGACTCAACAATAAAACTTAAACATACTCATAAGCAGTTAATGACATATCATAGAATCATAATAAGCATGCCTAGCAGTATAAACCTTACTCATGCATGCATTCTATTCAGATAAATGACTACAGTGTCACTTCGAAGCCCGTCGCCCTAGATACGTGACCATAGAGTCACCCTGGGGCTGCTGCCCTAAATAAACGACTAATAAGTCATACCGGGGCCCATTGCCCAAGGATATGGGACTATAGAGTCACCCCGGGGCCCACTTCCCTATCCTCTGTATAACCAGCCTTAGAGCTAGCCCAACATACTTGACGCTTTAATTTTCAACCGACCATAGGGTCGTGTAAGCGTATATCACGCTCCTGATTAGGTCTAACCATATCGACCAGCACTCAACGCACTATTGCCGCCCTTGACTTATAAGTCAATGCTTTTCAATCAGATAATGCAAACAAGCATACATCATTTAACAACTATCCACATATAGAGTATTCACTCATGCTTAATCAAGCACTCACAAAAATAATCATATTCATGCTCATTCACAGGGCCCGCACCCTAATCAATCCATATTTAACAATCAGGACAAGCCCTAATCACATATTTCACATATTGGGTGCAACTTTCTTACATCTGGTCCAAGCACGAGTCAAAGAGCCCATCCCTTAATTTGACCCGAAACCTGACTTGGCCAATATTCCTCAATTGAGTTGTGGTGCCCCTCTCTAAGCGTCGCGACTCTCCATAAGTCAGAGGGTCCATCCCTCAATTTCTCTAGCCACGCGCCGCGGCGCAACCTGCCTAGCGTCGCGGTGCCAAGGCGGTTTAAGGCACTCCCCCATTTTATGAGTTCATGAGGGTCGCGCCGCCCCAAGAACAGGGTCAAGGCGTGACCCTGCGAATCCATTTTTTTCAAACATTTTTCCCGAGTCAATTCCTCCAAAATTAACCCCAAAGTGGTACCAAACCCATAAATTAGTCCCAAAACATCATCAATACATTATAAACATCAAAACCCAACCTCAAACTTAACAAACTATCCTCCCAAAACAAAACTCAAATCTTGAGTTCCAAAGCTCAAAACACTATAAAAACTAGACAAGAATTAATCAAAACAGGGTTTACAACCTTACCTCAATTGCAAATTATGA
Source organism: Humulus lupulus (assembly GCF_963169125.1). Taxonomy (NCBI): domain Eukaryota; kingdom Viridiplantae; phylum Streptophyta; class Magnoliopsida; order Rosales; family Cannabaceae; genus Humulus; species Humulus lupulus. The sequence continues at coordinate 81,532,916 of NC_084798.1, read as the reverse complement.
CCTCCTAGCTGCAGCTAATAAAATTCTAGCCTCAATCCTTCAATTCAATGCTAATTCCTCCAAAAATTCAATGACTTGAACAAAGCAAGTGGGAGGTAAAGAGAGAACAGAGAGAGAGAGAGAGTGGGGGGGGGAGAGAGAGAGATGAGTGAACAAAGTGTTTTCTCGTTACTTATGAGGTTCTAGTGACTAAATCTATATAAGGGCATAAAAGACTATAATACCCCTAGGTCCAAACTTTCCTCTCAAAGCCCACTAAGGGAAAAGTCATCTTTTACCACACTTTTCCCGCTAATCATAATTAACGCCTCATAATTCCCATAAATAATTACGCTAACCCCGAAATATTTCTATTTCTCCCAAAATATAACTCACGCTACAATGAGTCTCAGTGACTCTCCAAAATACCCCTTGGCTCACCCCGAGCCGAGTATTTCTCCCTATTGTGACTAAATGCTAACTTGCTCCCTAGGATCGTATCGTGCCGAATAACACAAATATATTCACATAATAATGTGGTCTCAATCAATATGCACATATATATATATATACAAATATGCCATCAACGGGCCAAAATTACAAAAATGCTCTTCTAATAAGAAACGGGCCCACATGCATACTTAATACACCTAAATATGTCAATATAGTCATATTATAATGTAACTCACATAATTCATATAATCATGCATATCATCACATAATAATTCAATTAAATTAATTATTGCCCTCCTGACCCCTTAATCAAGGCACTAAGCCTTATTAGGGAAGTTGAGACGTTACAGTTAGTGTGTAATTACATGGTCAGACAAACACGTAAAATTGAGTAATTACTCTAAATTACACCCAATTTTAATTACAGGATAGCTTTCCAAATGCACCATAATCAAACGTGCATTGCATGTTCCATTCACCTAGTATATATAATATATATATATATTTGTTATACCCAATTTTGGCACGGTGATGTGACATAGCACGTGTCAAATGATGTAGCAAACAAGAGCGATGATGTGACAATTATTTGCCTCAACCCCCCACTAAAATCATGATCCTCACCAATGGAACACCATTTGGGCAAAAATGGAGTTCGATAGTGGATAGTCGCACACCCACTTCACGCCTGTGTAGGTAACTTCGCGCCTTCATGCTCGCCATACAGACCCCACAACCTATATTCAGGCATCCTCCCTCATGGGGGAGCCTCGCCAGCCTCTCAAGTACCTCGCCAACCACATGACATCGCTAATCCCAAGGTCGCTACCAATTATTCATTTGGAAGGTTCAGCAGCAGGAAAACTTAAGTTGATGTCTGGGGCAAAAACCCACCCAGAACAACACAGTGCCTTACGAGAATTGGCCGAATCGAGAATTGGCCGAATCGAGAAATGGTGGACCACCTTCAACTCCACCTAATTCCTTTGCTATAAATACCCTTTTGTAAACAGTGCAAATGGGTCCGAATTTGTTGCTTTAAGGGAGAGACTTAACTCTTTTTTAATCCTAACAACCCAAGAACAAAGATTGATCAAAGTGAAATTGTTCTTGAGTGTTCATAACTCCTCATCAATACAATTTCCAAAAGTGGACGTAGGTCATCTTTTTCATGCTGAAACACTATAAACCTGTGTCTTTTACATTCATTATTGCATTTATTTTGTTATCTTTAGTTCACTAAGTCAAGTAAGTACTTTACTTAGAGATTTATGCACAAATCACTCTTCATTTATTACTTCGTGTAAATTGACAAAAAAAAATGAGTCAACAATATTAAATGATGTTTTTTTATAAAGTATTAAACGACGGTTAATATTTTAAACTGTTTTTATGAATAAATTTGAGTTTATTAAATAAATTATACTTTTATATAAAGTTTGTAACTATTATAAAACCAAGTTTGTCACTATCACTTGAAATCATTGTATCTAAAAAAAATAAGTTTGTAACCATTAGTAACAAAACCATTGTTTCTTAGAGAAACCAGATTTGTAACTATACATCACAAATTTATTCTTATTATTTTTTAGGAAAAGTAATCACATTCGTAACTATCAGTAATAAAACAATTATCTCTAAGATAGAACCAAATTTGTACCTTTTCAAAAAAAAAATTATTTTGTTTTCGAAATATCAAGAACAAAGCCATTATGTCTTAGAGAAACTGAATTTGTAACTGCAAAATTATTATATCAAGTAACCATTAATGACGAAACCATTATGTCTCAGAGAGGCCAAATTTATAACTGTTGACCCTCGATTTTTCCAACGACACGGAGTCAAATAAATGATAAAGAACAAAAGGAAAACAAGAAGAAAATCAAATGGAAAGCAAATAACACAAACGATTTATAATGGTTCGGCCCCAACTAGATGGTAATGACCTACGTCCACTTAGTGTTCTTATTGATATTGAATCCCAATTTTGTGATCAATGAACTAGGGTTCACGAGTTTCACAAGCCTTGAGAGGATTACAATCTCGGTGGATAATCACACTATGCTCTTTTCTCTGAATACCCAAATCAAAAATTCAAAAATCCCCTCCTTGAGCTCTTTTATTCTTATTTATATGCTCAAGGGGGTTACATGGGCCAACGGACCTTAATTACAATTAAGATCAGCGTATCAAGTAATTAAAATGAAATATAATAAATGTAATTATTACAAGATAGTGTATTCAAAAGGAAGTAAATGAAAGTATGCGACCAGATTGAACAGGGTCCATCCACTGGAAACCGCCATGTGCCAGCTACGCAGAAGAAAATCTTGCCACATCATCAGGAGCCATTTTTTGGTAAACATTTGCCCCCCAAGTTTATTTTACTGCGACCAGCATAAAGTAAACTTAGGTGACCGACCTTTCGTATGCCCCATCAAATATGTCAGAGTCGTCCATGCCTTCTCAAAAAAGGCAACTAATCATCTCTTTTCGGTTTCCCAAAAGTGGTCTGACGGCCATTACACTTACCCATGCCTTGGAAAGTTACCCCTTATGATTACCTTGGTAACTGCTACTCGATTAATATAAATAACCCCTCAGAATCCTTTTTCACTTTTTATGTTTTATCTTATCCTCAAGAACACTGAAGAATAAGGCGTAAAAGCTCAGAAACTCAGACAGTCGTTGACGATCCACGAAGTTTCTGCCCAGCCAAATCGACTTAGCGTCTCAGAAATTTAGTCCATCTTCTATCCAAGTAAGTTTCTCAAACCTTTCAATCGTTGAGATGCCATGCAATATATGTTTTTCCTCCATTTTATATTCTGAGCTCTTGAACATTTTTGAAGAAATTGTCTTGGGGTAAATGGATATGTTGATCTGAACCCAATATGATAGGAAAATAACACTTTGCAGGATTAGGAATCAGTTTGGTAGTTTGGATTATTAATTTAGGGCAAAAAATCGATTTTGATCCATTCTCCAAATTGTTCGCATAGAACCTAGTGTTTTTGTTAGAATGTTGCTGGTCGTATAAAAGCTTAACTTTTATACACGAGCGACGTTATTCTAACTTTCACACTTCTTGGTCTTTTGGCCGTGAATTCTCATCTCCCCTTCTCTGCTCGCAGATTTTCATGCATGACCTGTGGGGAGGTGAGAAGCCAATCGACGACAACCTGCTTGCCCAACTGCTCGAGGATGAGGAACAGCCATCGTTGCTAATCCGGGAAATTCCTTTCTCTCGCAACCCTTCAGATAATCCCTCGACCAGTCCACAAGACATGGGTCGAGTAAAACATACTGCTCAAAAGAAAAAGAAAACAGCCCCTTCTTCTGCCAAACAGCCTGCTCCTCAGGCTGAAAATCCTTCGTCCCGACCTCCACCCAAAAACACATCCCAGCCAGGAACCCAAGCAAAATCCCAACTTCGGGACGTCCTTCAACCAGAGTTCGAATGGTACGTGATACCTCCTAGCAACATTACTGTTAGGATGGTAGGGAACTATCTCAAAAGTACAAACTTTCTAGGGTAACCCTAACTCAACCTTCCATCTACCAGCGGGCAAACTTGCATGGGGCGCCTTCAGCGCCTGGTCGAGATTCCATATTGAGGCAGGGGAAACCTTGCCTCTTCACCCATTCTTCTAGGGGGTGGCCAACTATTTCGAGGTCGCCCCCTTTCAAATCACCCCAAACGGATATAGAATGCTCTCTACTCTTTATATCCTATACAGCCACAAGAAGTGGCCTGCGCCTACACCGCATGAGATCAACTACATGTTCAATCTCAAGTCCAACCCCAACAAAAACAACACGAGGTTTTTTCATTTCTGTCATCAGGAATCTGCTCGCACTCTCCTGAGTGAGACTACCTACAAGTCTAATGTAGGAAAGTACTTCCAGGAGTACTTTTTAACCACAGACCTGGTCTCCAACAACTTGGCCTTCACTAAAGGAGGTAAATTATTTAGTCACTGGTCGCTTAAATTCTTTTAGCTTTTCTATGCATTCCTTAGAATTTCAGTGCCCTTCAGGTCCATGGCACCGACCAGCTCCTACTCCAAAAATGGAGATACAAGCAGCTTCCCTGGCCAGCATGAAGGAAATAGAAAAAAGTGTCAAAGAGCTGGTCACGGAGGCCAATCTAAGGCTAGTTGGTCTTCTGGCACCTCACTAGGATGTGAGGGAATCAATGGCAGGGAGTGCTACTGGTGGAGAAGTTCCCAAGCAGCACCAAGACGTGTCACAACCTCCGAGGAGGAGGACAAGTGGGGTGATAATCAGGGAACCCTCCAGCACCCCACAAGCAGATGCTCCCCCTGCTCCATTGGGAAAGGGCAAAAATAAATTTCTAAACACCCTGCGCCCATTGATGAATCTTCAGATGAGAATGGTACTGACCTCTCACTCTTAGACAGTTTTCCCATTCCCTGTCATTTATTTGACGAGGACGGCAACTTTAAATACACACCTAATTTAAATTCAGATTTCTTCCAGGCAGTAAGTGAGTGTAGCGGTAGTACAGTTAATAATGTAGCGACCATTAGTTGTAGCTCGGGTATTTCACTTATGATTTCCTTGAACTTATTTCCTTGATTTAGTAGATAACTCCATCCACATTATCTGACTGTTCATTTCTATTTTGCATCCATGTCATCTGAAGATCTGTTCGAGCTTTACAACATATCTATTGCACCTTCGAGCAAGAAGAAGGAGAGCAGGCAACACCGCGGAGAGAGCAACAAGGCTCCTCCGACGAAAAAGGCTCGGACTGGGGATCCTCCAGCAGCGGTTCCCTCAAAGGAAACAACGCCCCCTCTGTCTCCCCTCGACCAGACGTCTCCTCTAGCTCCAACCAATCAGACTTCCCCTCCAGCACCCGATCAGACACCTCCTCAGGCACCAACCAGCCAGACGCCTCTTGCCCAAACAAAAGACACCTTGACAAGCATCGTGCTCACTTCGGCCAAGGAAAGGTTGACTAAACAATCGAGGCAGCGTCGCAGTCAAGAGGCTATCACTAATACTAACTCCATGGAAGTCGACCATATTATTAACCACACGCTGAATGAAATAGCCAGTGTAAGATATCATCACTTGCTGAGCTTTATTTATTTTCCTTGTCATTTTATGTCATCACCTTATCTCTTTATCTGATCATAGGGAATGCTAACTATGACCACTAGTTGGCGCCGCTTGGGGACTTTGATCACTCAACTCCAAGCGTCCGAGGCTAAACATGCTAAGGAGCTCAAGACGATCGAAGCTAAACATACCGAGCAGCTTGAAGCAACCAAAGCCAAACATGTTGAGCAGCTGAAAGCAATCGAGAAGGCTAACGCTGAACTGCTCAATCAGAAGGCCAAGTTGGCTGAAGATCTGAAACAGCACCAGGCTACTCTGACCAAAGCCATCGAGACTAAAGAGAAATATAAGGAGTATTCTAAGCTTAACTACCAGGAAGCCAAAAAGCTTGAGGATGATTTGTTCATTAGCATAAAGGAGACTGAGGGGCTAGATGAGCGCGTAAAAGAGCTCGAGGAGACCAATGCCAGCAATTTGGAGAGATGCAAGGGTGCTACCTTCAACTGCTTTTACGCGTTTTGGAAGCACAACCGCGAGGCTAATTTTAGCTATCTTTCCGAGCGCCTGAGGCAATCTCAAATAAACAAGTGTCTCACTCGCCTAGAGGAAGAGGAGAGAGCAAAAATCCCAGCCTCTCCCGAGATCTCCTTGGCCACGGGCATTGAAGGCACAGAAGTGGAAGCTAGGGCCTCTGTCGACCAGCCAACTCCTCAGGACCCTCCTGCTACTTCATAATTTTTCTTGTTTTTCTTTAATTTTATCCGGTAGTCAAGACAATTTTTATTTTTATTGCTGCACGGGCAGCTTTTCTTTTAATAGATAATTACATCCAAGCAGTAACTGCTCGTGGTGTATAGGATTTCATTTTTTATATTATAATATTTGCATTATACTATAACATCTGTTCGCATGACCGAACTTAGCATAGCACTTTGGTTTGATTTGACAAAATACAAAATTTTGAAAAATGCTCTAAGTACTATATCATGCTTTCACTTATTTTGCTCGTGTGTTTACATACCTGTTGATATGCTTTGCTTACTAGATACCTTATATGCCCCCCCTAGTGATTGAGGAGCTTTAGGTCCTCGGTCACTTGCCTTGACCAAAACCTGTTCGAACATTTCCACTCGTAGTAGAGATTTTAAAACGATAATATATAGCAAAACAACACACGTAATGAGCAAATACTTGTGTTGACGGTAAGAACTCGTCAACGAAGTTAAGTTGGAAAAATTATCAAATTAAAATCGCTAATTGGAAAGCTATGAAAACTTGAACAATAACTCAAGAACAATGGTATAACAACAATGAAGAATTCAGTATCTCATTCACACTAATGCCTCTGCTACAGTAAAATTTCCAACCCCCTTTCAGGTGGCCTTGGAGTTCCTTTTATAGTAGGCTCTAATGGCCTTAGGTACATAGTGGTCCAGGGGACCAAGTGGTACATACGTACTGTACTAGGGGTGTGGCCTCAGAGGTTGTGGTTGTACATCCTATACAGGAGCAGGTGTCAGGAGGATGTCTCCACTACTCATCTGTACCCGTATCTGATGCATGGTGGCAGGCGTAGTGGCACAGGAGGTAGTGGTGTCGGTTCTGACCTATGGCCGTAGACGTACGGACCATGATCCTTGCTGGCACTGGTATCCGTACCTAGTATTTGGTCGTACAAATATGTCCCATTTGGCTCGTACTGGATCTCCTAAGCATAGGGACTTCGAGGTGTGAAAAAGGGGATCTTTGGCCCATACGCATCAAGTCATGGGGCGTCGACCTCCTGAGAAGATGGTGGGCTGGTGGACCTCCCGGGGCGTGTGCGCGTGGGGCCTCGCGCGGCCTCGCAGCCTCCCTCGGCCCCGCGCATGGGCATGGTAGGAGTGGCCTAAGGGCCTCGCAGATCGGTGGCCTCGCGGGATGGGACGACCTCGCCATATGATGGCCTCGTGGAATTGGACGCCTCACCCATAAGGGGGCCTCGCGGAATAGGACGCCCCGCCCATAAGGGGGCCTCGCGGAATAGGGCGCCTCGCGGAATAGGACGCCTCGCCCCTATGGGGGCCTCGCGGAATAGGGCGCCTCGCCCATACGAAGACCTCGCGGAATGGGGCGCCTCGTCCATATGATGGCCTCGCGATATGGGCACCTCGCGGAATATGGCGCCTTGCCCATATGATGGCCTCGCCATATGATGGCCTCGCGGAATAGGGCGCCTCGCCCATATGATGGCCTCGCGGAATAGGGCGCCTCGCCCATATGATGGCCTCGCCATATGGGGGCCTCGCGGAATAGGACGCCTCGCCCATATGGGGGCCTCGCGGAATAGGGCGCCTCGCCCATATGAAGGCCTCACGGAATGGGGCGCCTCATCCATATGAGGGCCTCGCCATCTGGGGACCTCGCGGAATAGGGCGCCTCGCCCATATGATGGCCTCGCCATATGAGGGCCTCGCGGAATAGGACGCCTCGCCCCTATGGGGGCCTCGCGGAATGATGGCGAGGGAACGGCCTTACATTTTCTCTTGATGAGATTATGAGCATCAACACTTGCCCCCCTAGTCTAGGAGAGGGCCTTGAGGTGCTCTTGTAGACTATTCATCTTGGTTCCTATAAATAGGCCTTCATGCATGGCTTAATATTTACATCTTACCTCCTTGGGTTAGTGGTAGTTAGACCCTTGCTCCTTTCAAGAGGTAAAGGGTTCAATCCCCCACAACCACACTTTCTCCATAATTTCATCACTTTTCCATTTTTTCATCATCATCATTTTTTTTTTTTTTTTATAAGCTAGTTTCTTGATGTGTATATTTTTGGACGAACACACATTTCTGATTAATTCTTGCAGACGCGCATTTTCAACGCTTTGGTGCTTTTCGCCTCCCAACCTTCCTTGGACTCCGACCTCATTCCTTCAATCGCTTGAGGTATATTTTCTTTTCTTCTCCCATTTATTTACTTATTTTATCGGATTCAGACCAGCAACCCTTGGGATGGGGTACATTAGTCCGAGCTTGTGTTTGACCATATGCGCGCCCCTCCTCTTTTTTTTTATACATATACCTTGTAGTAGTCCATTTAGGGCGTTTGCACCTAGAGGTATTAAGCCTATTCCTTTGTGTTTTGTAGTCTTCCCCTTGTTTATACGTGAGCCCCTTTTTGCTGTTGGGACGTGGTTTCATGGCCGGTGAGGGCCCGTCCGACATACCCTCAAGGGCTGAGTTTATCGACCTGTCTTCAGACCCCGAGTCCCCTAAGGGCAACCCTTATCAGGACTATGATTCTTTGAGGCAGGCCCGCATTCGTCACCTTGAGTGCATGGCTGATCTTAGGCATAAAATTTGGGTGGTAGAGAGCGAAACCGACTCGGTGTCGAGGGGAGACGGAGGACCTTCACCCCCGGGCCTTAGCGACCATATAGCGCGTCTTAGGACGGCTCTTTTTGAATTGCGGTGGGAGTTAGAGTTTATGGAGGGACACATTCCGCCAGAACCTCCCACTCCCCCTTCGCTTGATGACGATCACGGGGCTATCAACTCCTCTCCTCAGCCCCTAGTCTCCGTTGATCCTGGCTTAGCGCTTCCGCCATCGCTCCCTCGATGGAAAACCCTTGCTAGGAAGAGAAAACGGAGGGTTAAGTGCTCTGCCTCTTCCTCACATGTTTCTTTTGATTTTGCAGATATGTCGAAGGTACGCAGACAGGTGTCCGTCCAGGAAGAAGACGACGCCCCCCTACTGGCGTCCAGCCTAGTGTCCCATATGTCTTCGAACAAACTGAAGACCATCGTGAGGCGCTACCGAACTCCTCCAGAATACGCCCTGCATGTTCCTCAGGAGACCTGCCGGGCCGACCGCCCTGAGAAGGGCTTTGTGGCTTTGAGTGAGCAGATTATGAAGGCGGGTGGCACCGTTCCTCTACACCCGTTCTTTGTGGCGGTTCTCAACTATTTTGATTTGGCCCCTCTCCAACTGTCGCCCAACAGTTGGTTGACTTTAAGTTGCCTCTTTCTTTGGTTCAAGAATAATGAGCAACGCGCCCCGACGGCGCAAGAGGTGCATTCCTTGTACAACCTTATTGGGGTGCACAATTCCAAGGGCTTCTATTACTTGCAGAAGGCCAATAGTGAGCTACCCTTGATAGATGGCTCAGTGTCTAACCCAGGGTCCTGGAAACAGGAGTTTTTCTGGGTACAGGGGCCTCTTTCAGTTCGTGAAGGCTTTCGCGCTGAACCTAGTAAGTATCCAGGTCTTTTTCTTTTTCTTATTAGAACTCACCGTTTTGCACTATCGCTTGTACTGATATTGGTGCGGTTCTTGCAGGGCAATTTGCTGATCCCTCGGTCATCGGGTCGGAGGCAGAGGTGATAAACAGACTCATTGCAGCAGACCCCGCCCTGAAGAAAGCAGCAGTCCTATTTACCATGACGAATCTCAATCGCCACCAATTGTCTCCGGTCTCTAACCCCAAGTTCCTATGGTCAATCACCGGGTCTAAGAAGGTTGTGGCTACGCCGGCTGGGCCATCACTGCACGAAGATGAGGCTGAGGTGGAGATGGAGGATGCCCCCCTGTCCCCCAAGGGACATCCTCCTCATGCCTCCCATGACCAGGACATGGCCTTTCACCCTCTAGGCCCGCAGGCCGCGGCAGGATGCTACGCCTCTCCTGGTCGCGGTGGCGGCGATGCCTTCCCTCCAATTCATCATGATCTTGGCATACCGGCTGCTGATTTCGTCGGGCTCGCGGAGCTCCCTGCCGATGCACCAGAGTCTCAATTTTTCTCTTCTGCTGCGCCTCCTCCTGCCTCGGCGAGTGGGTCGTCTGTCCCAGTCCAACCAGATGCTCCTAGCGTGGGGGCGGAGGCTTGGGTGACCAGGATGGCCTCAGTTTATGGGCAGCGTTTCGTTCCAATAGCCGAGAGTCTCCCTGTCTCCGACTGGAGGGGCCTAGGGCACGTGACTCAATCAGACCTCGGGGAGATGCTAAGGCGTGTTGCGGCCTGGGTGAGGCTTTTCACTTTGCGTTGATTAGTATTATGCATAGATGCACCTGTGTTCTTCTTTTTGTTACTTATTGCTGATGCCATTGGTTTTCTTGTGCAGGTCTATATCGTGTCTCTTCGACATGCTGACTCAACTGGCATCCTTTCCGCATCTACCACTGAGAGGGACGGCCTCATAGTCCAGGTCCAGGAGCTCGAAAGTGAGCTTAGCGCAACCAAGGTCCAATTGTCAAAAGCCCGGACTAAGTACACCAAGTCGGACTCGAAGAATGAGCAGCTGAAAGCTAAGATCAAGGTGCTGAAGGGCAAGGCTAAATGTTTGGAGCGCGAGCTCAAGGAGGCCAAGATCGCTGCATCCGGGTCGCATGAGATGGTTGTTCGACAGGGGACTGAAGTTGAGGCCCTTAGGACTGAACTACAGTCGGCTCAGGAGAAAGTTGCTTCCTTGGAGGCGGAGAAGGCTGTAATCGAGCGCAAGTCTATAGACCGGGCTCTTTACAATGTGTGGAAGCAGGATCCCGACTTCGACTTCTCCTCTTTTGGTGAGCAAGCTGTTGCCCGAGCGGCCTGGTGGAGTGCCCACTACAGGAGGCCTTGAACTAGTTTCGCTCCTTTTTTTTTTTTTTATTTTGTAACGTCATTACTAGTGCTACTTTTCTGTTAGTAACCCTTGTATTGTCTTGAGAACTCCTTTCTTTTTTATGTATGAATACATGTGATGTTGTTGTTTATTTCTTGTTCTACTGCATTTGAGGTCCTTTTATGCCTGTATGACGCGGTTTGGTTGGTTCCCTTCTTTTATTTTTCAGGCTAGAGGTCCTTTGGATCCCATGTGAGAGGGTTCACTGGGACCTCTTTTGGTGCCTCTTGGCGGTTTTTGTAAGGATATTTTGACCCCTTGGGTCTTAGCTATCCTTTTGGGTTTTTCTTGCGCGCGTTTATTATTTCTTTGCGAGAGGCGTCCCTCTCGTCCTTTTGCATAGTACTATTTCGGCAAGGGTCTCTTTTGGGACCCTTTTTGGCTGGGCGGCTTGGTGGCCGCTCCAGACTTATTAGTGTTGTCACTATATATATATTTTTCTTTCGTAAGGCCTTTTGGCCTCCTTGATGTTCACGAGGGTAGCTAATCCTCGTAAACTCAGGGGAGGCCTTGCAAGGTCTTTTTACTACTTTCTATGTTTAGGAACTTCGTCTAGGGCCCCGATATAAGGGGTCCTTCTAGGAACTCCCATTGAACGGTCCTTTTTAGGGCTACGGTCCTTCTCGGGTCCTCCTGATGCATAGGGGGTCGTTTTTAGGCTACTCCTAATCGAGGGCCCTTTTCAAGATCCCTTATCAGAGGGTCTTTTTTAGGAGCCTCTTTTTTAGGAGGGCGAGGGGTCCTTTCCAAGACCCTCCGTTAGAGGGTCCTTTTCAGGCCTCCCTTGCTAGCTGTGTTATCGCCCCCTGTCATGCCCCCCAAGTGTTCGGTGAAATTTATTTCGGCGGACACTTTGGCTGATGCCCTGGTATTGAATAAAAAATAACACACGAAGAGGCTAACAGTCTTACTTATAATACGTGGTTTCATTCATTATATTCGTAACATCATGGTTTCATACACGTAGTTGCAACGGTACATAGGTGATTTTCACATAAAACAAAATAAAATGGCTCACGCCTACTTAGGAGGTTATCTAGGTAACCTCTTTGATTTCTTCCTACCATATCAAGGCAGCGTGCCACACTTGTGCTTTTATCCGTGGGCACTGGCGTCTTACTGGTAGTACTTCCTCAGGTGTTCCGCGTTCCATGCCCGGGGTACGATGGTGTCGTCCATGCGCGCCAGCTTGTAAGTGTTTGGGGGGATGCACTGAGCGACTTGGTAGGGTCCCTCCCAATTTGCCCCCAGCACTCCTGCACCTGGGTCTCGTGTGTTTGGGAGCACCTTCCTCAGCACTAGGTCGCCGACTCTGAAAGTTCTCTCTCGCACCCTCGAATTGTAGTACCTTGCGGCGCGTTGCTGGTATACTGCCACCCTCATCTGGGCTTTTTCTCTCTTTTCCTCCAGGAGGTCTAAGCTTTCGGTCTGGGCTGTGTGGTTGGCTTCGTCTTCATACGCCTGCACCCTGTGGGATGTGACTCGCATTTCGACTGGGAGCACAGCCTCGCATCCATAGGCCAAGGAGAATGGGGACTCCCCAGTCGTCGTGCGTGGGGTGGTTCTGTAAGCCCACAGCACATTTGGTAGCTCATCTGCCCAGGCTCCTTTCATCTTCTCCAGCTTTGTCTTTAGGTTCTTCTTTAGGACCCTGTTGATGGCCTCCACTTGCCCATTGGCCTGGGGGTGTACCACTGCGGAGAAGCTCCTCCTTATACCTCTTTTCTTACAATATTCATCGAAGGCTCCTCCTTCAAATTGGGTACCATTGTCGAAAATAATTTTGTAGGGTACCCCATACCGGCACACAATGAATTTGTTGACAAAAGAGGTGATGTGCCTAGCGGTTATTTTCACGAGGGGTTCCGCTTCTACCCACTTGGTGAAATAATCTACTGCCACCACCGCGTACTTTGCTCCACCTCTACCTGTAGGAAGAGCGCCGATCAGGTCTATCCCCCAGATGGCGAAGGGCCAGGGGCTGGGCATGCTGGTCAGTTCGCTTGGGGGTCTTCGAGGGTAATTGGAGTGCCTCTGGCACTTGTCACATTTCGTGGCAAAGTCCTGCGCGTCTTTCTCGATGGAAGGCCAGTAGTATCCTTGTCTTACGGCCTTCCTAGCCGTGGAGGGTCCACTTTCGTGGTTGCCGCACTCTCCCTCATGGATTTCTTGTAACACCTTCAACGCCTCCTCTCCTTCTACACACCGCAGAAGAGGCATGGAGAATCCTCTTTTGTAAAGGACCCCATCTACCAAGGCGTACCTCGCGGCCTTGTACACCAACCTCCGAGATTCGTTTTTATCCGCAGGCAAGACTCCTTCCTCCAGGTACTTCTTGATTGGCTCGGTCCATGATTTCTTTGGGACGCTGATCATGTGCACATCTACGTCTCCGATGCTGGGCTTTGGCAAGTACTCCACGGGTATTGATTCCAAGACGTCACCATCCTTGGTGGATGCCAGCTTTGCAAGTGTATCAGCATGGGTGTTCTTTTCTCTGGGGATTTGCTCTATAGTATATGCCACCATTCGCCCCAGGTAGCCCTTCACCTTCTCTAAATATGCTGCCATCTTGGGCCCCCTTGCCTGGTACTCCCCCTTTATTTGGCATACCACCAATTGCGAGTCACTGAAAATATGGAGGTGTGTTACTTTCAATTCCTGGGCTAGGCGCAGGCCAGCTAAGAGTGCCTCGTACTCCGCCTCATTATTGGAGGCCTCGAACCCAAACCGGATTGCGCAGTACATTCTGTGTCCCTCGGGCCCAGTCATCATGATGCCCGCTCCTGATCCTCCTTCATTTGACGCCCCATCAACATGCAAACTCCACTTCTCTACATTTCCCAGTTCATCCTCCACAACAGGCTGCGCCCCTCCTTCACTCTGTCCTTCATTCGACTGATGGGTGAATTCTACTATGAAATCTGCCAGCACCTGCCCATTTATGGAGGCCCTTGGGGTGTAGACAATATCAAACTGACTTAGCTCAATCGACCATTTCATTAGCCTCCCTGAGGTCTCTGGCTTATGTAAGACTTGTCTCAAAGGACTATCCGTTAAGACATCAATCGTATGCGCGTGGAAGTAAGGCTTCAACTTCCTCGACGCCACTACTAGCGCATAGGCCAGTTTTTCGATCTCTGGATACCGGCTCTCTGCGTCCACCAGACGCTTGCTGATATAGTATACGGGCTGTTGTTGCTTCTTCTCTCCCTTAACTAAGGCTGCGCTGATGGCATGCTCTGACACCGCCAAGTATAGGTACAGCTTCTCGCCCTTCTCTGGCTTTGCTAACAGGGGCGGCTTCCCCAGGTGCTCTTTCAACCTGACAAAGGCTTCCTCACATCTTTCATCCCAAGCGAACTTTTTGCTCCCTTTGAGGATGTCAAAGAATGGGAGGCACTTGTCGGTGGACCTCGAGATGAACCTGTTAAGGGCCGCCACCCTTCCTGTTAGGCACTGTACCTCCTTCTTATTCTTCGGCGGGCTCATTTCTATGAGCGCCTTTATCTTGTCGGGGTTGGCCTCGATTCCTCTGGAGTTGACCATGAAGCCCAAGAATTTTCCTGAGGATACCCCGAAGGTGCATTTGGCTGGGTTCAGTTTCATTCGATATTTCCTGAGGGTGTCAAACATCTCACCAAGGTCTTTGTTGAGTTCTGCAGCTATCTCGGTCTTCACCAGCATGTCATCCACATACACTTCCATATTCCTCCCTATCTGATTTGCGAACATTTTATTCACCAGCCTTTGATAGGTGGCTCCCGCGTTTTTGAGCCCGAAGGGCATCACCTTATAACAGTAGAGCCCTTTGTCTGTAATGAATGACGTGTGTTCCTCATCTGCAGGGTTCATTGGGATTTGGTTGTATCCCGAGTAGGCGTCCATAAAACTTAGTAGCTCATGCCCGCTGTTGCGTCTACTAACTGATCTATCCTGGGGAGTGGGAAGCTGTCCTTAGGACAAGCTTTATTCAAATTCGTGAAATCGACGCAAGTCCTCCACTTCCCGTTTGGCTTCGGCACGAGTACTGGGTTTGATACCCACACAGGATAGAAAGACTCACGGATGAACCTGTTGGCCTTCAATTTGTCAACCTCTTCCTTTAACGCTGCGTACCTTGTTGGATCGAGCGCCCGCCTCTTCTGCCTGACGGGCCTTGCTCCTGGGGAGATGTTCAGGTGGTGGCACATTACGCTGGGGTCTATGCCCACCATGTCCTCATGACTCCATGCAAACACGTCCAAATTATCCTTCAAAAATTTTATCAATTCTTCCTTCACGCCACCTTGTAGGCTTCTCCCTATCTTCAATTTCCTTAAAGGCTCCTCCGTCACTGTAGCCTCCTCTACTTCTTCTACCGGTTCTGCTCTTGCCTCATCCACGACCCGAGGGTCCAGCTCCTGCGGACCCCCTGTGGGCATGCTTATCGCCTCGTGTACCACCATGGCCATCGGCTCACGTGGCTTTGCAGGCGTGCGGAGTGAGGTGTTGTAACACTCCCTTGCTTCCTTCTGTTCTCCATTCATACTCGCGATCCCTCCTGGGGTCGGGAACTTGACAACTAAGTGATATATTGAAGTTATGGCTTTCAATTCTCTCAGGGAGGGCCTCCCTAATACCGCGTTGAAAGCTGATGCGCAATCTACCACAACAAAGTTAGACATAATTGTGGTTTGGCGGGGCTGCTCCCCCATGGTAAGTGTCAACTCAATCATCCCAAGGGGTTGCACTGAATCCCCTGTGAATCCGTATAGTGATGACTGGCAAGGCTTTAGGTGACGAATGCCCAGTCCCATTTTTTCCAAAGCCGGGCGATATAGGATGTCTACTGAGCTCCCGTTGTCCACCAGGACTCGATGCACACGCATATTTGCCAACTGGACTGTCAGCACCAGCGGATCATTGTGGGGGAAGTGTACCCCCCGTGCATCTTCCTCAGTGAACGTTATTGAGTCGTTTTCCCCCTTGAAACTCTTCGGGGGTCGCTGTTCTAAACTCATGACACAGGGGGGCGGACTTCGTCGAGCCTCCCTTGCATATTTATCTCGTCCCTTCCGAGAATCTCCTCCAAATCCTGGGCCTCCAAAAATGGTGCGGACCTCCCCTTGTATTTCTGGGGCTCGCTCCTGTGCCTGGGGTGCTCTGGGCTCGTTTTCTGGCCTTTGCCTTTCTTTCTTGACATAACGGCCTAAGTGCCCCCGGCGGATGAGCTCCACAATTTCCTCTTTCAAGTGGATGCACTCTGCCGTGGTGTGTCCAATGTCTTTGTGGTATTGGCAGTATTTACTGGGGTCCCTCTTGGACCGATCCTTTCTCATTGGTGGGGGCTTCTTGAAGGGCACTCGATCTTCGTTGGTGACGTAAATATGCTCCCTGGTGTCAGTGAGGTTCGTATAGTAAGTATAGGTCGCTGGCCTATGATCACCCCCTCGTTTGGTTTTCCTCTGCTGGTCATCTCTCGACCCCTCATACGTCCTCTTCTTCTTAGCTATATTCGGCCCGTCGTTAATTGGGGGCTTTGCGTGGGACTCCTCCTTTCCGGCCTTCAGGTTTGCGTGGCCATCCTCCACACGGATGTATTTCTGTGCTCTTTCATAGAAGTCGTCCAAGTCGGTGACTTCCCTCTTCAGCATGTTGTCCCACAACTTGCTCCCTGGGAGTACCCCAGCAGTAATGGCCATTTTTAACTCCCGGCACGTCAGGCTCCCCACTTTCGCGGCCTCCATATTGAACCGGTGAATGTAGCTTTTTAGGCTCTCCTTTTCCCCTTGCTTCACGTTGGCTAAGCTGGTGCCTGGCATCGTGTAGTCCCGCACGGCATGGTGCTGCTGGAGGAACTCGTCAGAGAACTGCTGCCAGGACCTGATGGACCCCGGCCTTAGCCTTTTGAACCATTTGTAGGCGGGTCCTTTCAGAGTAACAGCGAAGCAATGGCACCTGGCACCACTTCCAATCCCCCTCAATTTCATGAGATCGTTAAACGCATCCAAGTGGTACTTTGGATCCGTGCTCCCTTCGTAAGGGGTCATGTTGGGCTCCTTAAAATTGGCAGGGAGCCGGATTGCCTGAATTTCTCGCACGAAGGGTGACTCGTGGTCGAATTCTTCCTCAAAGGCCTGGCCACCCGACGCGGTGACAATCTTGCTCCGCAAGCTCCGCATCTCTGTGTCTAAGTCTTGCCTCCTTTTGCTGAGGGAGTCTCTTAGAGTGGACGGGCTAAGACCTGCCTTTCCCTTTCCTTCTCGAGGCGCCTCAGGGGGTGTGGTCCCTTTGCCTGCCCTTTTCCTGTTGATCTCCTCCCGCAAGTCTGGGGGCGTTCTCTTGGAGGTGACCTCATCCTCGCGTCGAGGGGCAGCAGTGGTTCTCGGCGTTGGCTTTTGGGCCTGCTTAGGCGGTTCGGGGTGATCACGTTGCTTCGTGCGGGGGGTGTTGCTAGTTGAGTGTCGGGTTCTTCCATCATCTACTGGCACAGTGGTCTCCACCCCACCCTTGCCCTTCTCCTTTCCCTTGGGCAAGGTTATGCTGGATTTACCCTGCAGTAGGCCGTTGAGGACCTCTTGCATGTTCTCCAAGGTAGTTTCTAACCTTTGGTTTTTACGGTGGAGCTCACGTATCTCCTCTTCGTAAAATCGGGACTTCGAACTCGAGCTCACGGAGTGGACCCGGGGGTGTTTGTCCGGCCTATGGGTAGAAGGGCCCGGGTCTTGCCGGCCGGAGTTCGGTGCCCGCGGTGGTTTCGGAGGAGGGAACTCATCAGCGTGCACTGGTGGTGCTCTGGGAGGACTCCCCCCGGGTGGAGCAGCCGGTGATGAGGCCACCCTGTCTCCTCCTTGAACCTCAGGGTCTTTCGGGGGCTCCACGTCCCTGGGTGGAGGAGCGTCCTTCATGGAGGCCTTCAGCTGGACTCCGTTTAAGTGAACTTCGACCTCCTGCGTCTCCCTTAGTCGCTTCGAGCGTCTCGGCATCTTCTTCTTGTCGGAAATAATGGTGGAACAGTAGCTTAAAACTAACGTTCCCACAGACGGCGCCAAACTGTTGACGGTAAGAACTCGTCAACGAAGTTAAGTTGGAAAAATTATCAAATTAAAATCGCTAATTGGAAAGCTATGAAAACTTGAACAATAACTCAAGAACAATGGTATAACAACAATGAAGAATTCAGTATCTCATTCACACTAATGCCTCTGCTACAGTAAAATTTCCAACCCCCTTTCAGGTGGCCTTGGAGTTCCTTTTATAGTAGGCTCTAATGGCCTTAGGTACATAGTGGTCCAGGGGACCAAGTGGTACATACGTACTGTACTAGGGGTGTGGCCTCAGAGGTTGTGGTTGTACATCCTATACAGGAGCAGGTGTCAGGAGGATGTCTCCACTACTCATCTGTACCCGTATCTGATGCATGGTGGCAGGCGTAGTGGCACAGGAGGTAGTGGTGTCGGTTCTGACCTATGGCCGTAGACGTACGGACCATGATCCTTGCTGGCACTGGTATCCGTACCTAGTATTTGGTCGTACAAATATGTCCCATTTGGCTCGTACTGGATCTCCTAAGCATAGGGACTTCGAGGTGTAAAAAAGGGGATCTTTGGCCCATACGCATCAAGTCATGGGGCGTCGACCTCCTGAGAAGATGGTGGGCTGGTGGACCTCCCGGGGCGTGTGCGCGTGGGGCCTCGCGCGGCCTCGCAGCCTCCCTCGGCCCCGCGCATGGGCATGGTGGGAGTGGCCTAAGGGCCTCGCAGATCGGTGGCCTCGCGGGATGGGACGACCTCGCCATATGATGGCCTCGTGGAATTGGACGCCTCACCCATAAGGGGGCCTCGCGGAATAGGACGCCCCGCCCATAAGGGGGCCTCGCGGAATAGGGCGCCTCGCCCATATGATGGCCTCGCGGAATAGGGCGCCTCGCCCATATGATGGCCTCGCCATATGAGGGCCTCGCGGAATAGGACGCCTCGCCCCTGTGGGGGCCTCGCGGAATAGGGCGCCTCGCCCATACGAAGACCTCGCGGAATGGGGCGCCTCGTCCATATGATGGCCTCGCCATATGGGCACCTCGCGGAATATGGCGCCTTGCCCATATGATGGCCTCGCCATATGATGGCCTCGCGGAATAGGGCGCCTCGCCCATATGATGGCCTCGCCATATGGGGGCCTCGCGGAATAGGACGCCTCGCCCATATGGGGGCCTCGCGGAATAGGGCGCCTCGCCCATATGAAGGCCTCACGGAATGGGGCGCCTCATCCATATGAGGGCCTCGCCATCTGGGGACCTCGCGGAATAGGGCGCCTCGCCCATATGATGGCCTCGCCATATGAGGGCCTCGCGGAATAGGACGCCTCGCCCCTATGGGGGCCTCGCGGAATGATGGCGAGGGAACGGCCTTACATTTTCTCTTGATGAGATTATGAGCATCAACAACTTGTAATAAATACAATAGTTGGCAAGATTGACTGGTTGTGCACAGTCCCTTTTATTTCTCGTAATAAATGGACAATCGTGTCTGTACGAGTGATCAAGAATATGATCTGACACTTATAAGCGATTAGTCACAAGATGTTAGAGAATATATATTATTGCTCAATGGAATTATAGAAAAACCAAATACAACTCTATGCAAAAATACAATGGACAAGATAATATTGATTAAATAAGTATTACAACTCAATTGCTCAAAATACAAGTAAATAAAAAAGATGTGGAGGAAGAAGATTACAAACTCAATACTATAACAATACAAGTAAATAAGAATAACAAGAAGAACAAAAGAATGAAAACACAAACTAACTCTCACACAACCAAAGTGTAGAGTAGTGGGGATCACCAACTTGAACAAGGTTCTAGACTTTTGTCCAAAAGCTTATTTTCTCCTATTCTCTAAGCACTAAGGGATCTCTCTAGGAAATAGCTCTCTGGAATTATCAAGCCTTTTGGTGTATTTTTTAGCCAAGTTCTTTGTGGATGAAAAATGGTGTCATACAAGTGAGCATTAGGCTCCTATTTATAGAGTTTGAGATACCCCTTTGAATTTCAAATTCCACCAACCCCCATGGCTGTTACCAATGTTTAATTGGATGTTTATGGAATTAAAATGGATATTTGGGAGTTATTTGGGATGTTAGAACCGTTCAATTTGGAAAAAACTGAAAATTCACATAGGCTGTCAGCCTCACTGGCCGTGGCCACTGGCTTTTGTCCCCCAGGCCGCGGCCACTGAAAGTCAGTGGCCGCGGCCACAGGCCATTTTTAGCACAAAAAAGTCATTTTTCCAAAACGTCCCACATCCTTTCCCACGTGATTTTGTAACCTCCAAACACCTATTGGGAGTTAAAAACATGTCTCCAACAGTCATATATCATCATGACTTTCTGAAATCCAATCTCAAATGTGTACCATATAATATACACATTATTGGGTAATATTTGGGAGTTACAAATTTGTAACTGATTTTGTAACTCCAAAATATGTCACATTTGGGCACACACATTGGTCCAATTTTGTGACTCTCAATAATATGTTACGAGGTGTGACAAATCACATTTTGTCACATTATTTAATCTAATATTATATTATATGAAATAATATAACATTCCCCCACTAGATTAAATAATCACTTTTTGTAACACTTATTTAATCAATCAAACATTATATTAAAATATAATATTCCCCCACTTGATTAAATAATCACTCTATATAGAAACCTTTGCATTGGTGCATAAAGTAAAATGTCTTTCGACTTGAATTTTACCTTAGTGTAATTATCACAAAGTTAGTTGAAATTTTGGTTGTCGAAGCATTGAACCACTATCCATTGATAACAAACCAGTGATAACACACACACCTTTGCTGTGTTCACTTGAGACCTCAATGTCTCGCTTTTGCACCGTTAATGGCCATGTGCACATTCCATTCATAGACTTTTCTTAAGAACGACTCCCAATTCTCATGAGGGGCGGCACCACCCCTAGGTCTATATAGGTAAAACTCTTACAGTATTTTGTTACCCTAAAATACTTGTCTTTTCAAGACTAAGTTCTATTAAAAAACCTTTCGGTTTTAACCCTCATTTTGGCAACACACTAGTACTCATATCTCAGATGGGACAAAATTTGAGTACTACTATCTATTCACTTGATTGACTTGTTATTACCTATTGAACCTAATACTAGTTTGGTTACTAGTATTAAGATAGGTTACCATCAACCGTGAATCTCTTTAGGGAGTCTAAGTCCCACCCCTTGAGATGTAGAAATTATTCCATTTGAATCATTTCTTTTCTCATGTATGCATACTTAGACACTCTCATTATTTTATTTAAACTTTGTTGCTAGCCATAGTTTGATTAAAATAGTTACCCCTTTAAAATAGTGATTTTGACCATAGTCAACACCCCCACTATTTTATAGTTTAATATCCAAGATAAACATTTGAATATTAATTCTAGAAACCTCTTTGTTTCTAAAATTCTCCTTTATGTTTTAAATTGATTCCTTCTTGAATCAAAATATTACAAACAGTAACTTTAGACACCAATCATGCCTAGATTTATCCATTCTATACACATGTAGACAATGTGATTTAAAATGTGGAATTCCAAACCACCTATTTGATAGGATGACCAAATTAATCAATTGATTAACAACAAAATAAATTGATTAACTTTGGAGCATCACCCCCACATTTCTCACATAGTGATAATAAAATATCACTTTAAAATAGAAATCTCTTTATTTCTAATAAGTCATTTATCCTCCAAGATAAATCTAGACCTATGATTCTCAAAGTTCATCATGAGTCCTTAAGCTTCATGATAAACACTCAATAGATCAAGATAAAAAACCTCAATGTTTATCTTGATTCATTTACTTGCTAAAGCAAGGCACACTTATTTGAAAGTAACTTTTACATGGTTGCTTTCTTTTATATATTTCACAAAATAAAATGTGAACACAAATGTAATGTGAGAATTTATCAAACAAATAATCACATTATGAAACAATAGGTCTACACACTTACCTATTATTTTAACAAGTTCATTTTGAAACTTTGTTAATGTCTCACACAAATGTCTCATAGCAAAATAAAGAATCATCATAGAATAATACTTTAATTTCTTATGTTTTTGTTTAAAATTATCTTCTCATTGATATTAATTTAAACATATCACCATCTTTAACCAAAATGAATAAAGTTATCTTTTATTCACCATTGATGTAAAGATTCAAAATTGCTTCTCCAATTTTGAAAATGTCTCCTCATTTAATATTTAAGAATTATTGTCACTAAATAATTCTCAAATATATTTTATTTGACCACACTCTAGACTATAAGTCTATTGAGTCAATATGTCATCCCACAATTTTTGAATCCACTTTGATTCATATTTCTTGCAATGGCAAGACACTTATCAAAATATGTAACCCCCTTAGGTTCATCTTTTCTTATCTCATAATTGAGATGCTCAACATTATAATTGAGAATTTTAATTTCTCAAATTATTCTTTTTATTCACAAATTACATACTAACAATAATATAGGATAAAACCTATTAACATCTCACAAATGTTTGCATGATTATGATTTCACATAGTTGTCAACATACATGACTAATATCATACTAATATGGCTCTTTATTAATATGAAAACATGAATTACAAATATCATACACACATGATTTCACATTTCTATTGATTCACAAAATCAATATATTTATACATGTCATATAAAACTCATAGTTGTCATTCTAATAATTTCCCATTAACACAAAATAAGTACTATGACATGCTAGCATACTACCCAATAATCTACTAGATTATTTACATGTTAATCACATATAACAAAAACTCAAGATATTATATTATCTTCTAATCTAACCACTAAAAAGCAAAGGAGATTAGAAAACAATGAATCTCATTTATAAAATCTTCTTCTTCTCATATCTATCACTATATGAAAACTACTAGATCTTCTAAGAAAATCAAAGAAGAACATTACCTTATCTTACCATCTTTTCAAGGTTGAATCCTCACAAGATCTCTATGGCTTCTCCTTCCATTGAAAAGGAAAATAAGCTTTTGATTGTTAGAGAATATTTATTATTGCTTAATGGAATTATGGAAAAACCAAATACAACTCTATGCAAAAATACAATGGACAAGATAATATTGATTAAATAAGTATTACAACTCAATTGCTCAAAATACAAGTAAATAAAAAAGATGTGGAGGAAGAAGATTACAAACTCAATACTATAACAATACAAGTAAATAAGAAGAACAAGAAGAACAAAAGAATGAAACACAAACTAACTCTCACACAACCAAAGTGTAGAGTAGTGGGGATCACCAACTTGAACAAGGTTCAAGACCTTTGTCCAAAAGCTTATTTCCCCCTATTCTCTAAGCACTAAGGGATCTCTCTAGGAAATAGCTCTCTGGAATTATCAAGCCTTTTGGTGTATTTTTCAGCCAAGTGCTTTGTGGATGAAAAATGGTGTGTCATACAAGTGAGCATTAGGCTCCTATTTATAGAGTTTGAGATACCCCTTTGAATTTCAAATGCCACCAACCCCCATGGCTGTTACCAATGTTTAATTGGATGTTTATGGAATTAAAATGGATATTTGGGAGTTATTTGGGATGTTAGAACCGTTCAATTTGGAAAAAACTGAAAATTCACATAGGCTGTCAGCCTCACTAGCCGCGACCACGACTTTTCAGTGGCCGCGGCCACTGGCTTCTATCCCCGAGGCCGCGGCCACAGGCCATTTTTAGCACAAAAAAGTCATTTTTCCAAAACGTCCCAAATCCTTTCCCACATGATTTTGTAACCTCCAAACACCTATTGGAAGTTAAAAACATGTCTCCAACAGTCATATATCATCATGACTTTATGAAATCCAATCTCAAATGTGTACCATATAATATACACATTATTGGGTAATATTTGGGAGTTACAAATTTGTAACTGATTTTGTAACTCCAAAATATGTCACATTTGGGCACACACATTGGTCCAATTTTGTGACTCTCAATAATATGTTACAAGGTGTGACAAATCACATTTTGTCACATTATTTAATCTAATATTATATTATATGAAATAATATAACATAAGAATGACTAACCCTTGTTCATAAACTTGTAAAAAGTAAAATTAATACAAGTCAATTCTTTAAGAAGAATTGTTTATTGATAGTATTTGCGCATGTGTTCTCCATTCCAATAGCGAGGAATGAGATCTCCATTTAAGCGAGCAAGTTTGTAAGTGCCTGGTTGGAGGACTTCTTCGATTTGGTAGGGTCCCTCCCAGTTGGGTCCGAGTACTCCAGCAGCTTGATTGCGGGTGTTAAGGAAGACTCTTCTAAGTTCCAGATCTCCCACATTAAATTCCTTTTTCGTACTTTGGAGTTGAAATACCGGGCAACCTTTTGCTGGTAAGCTGCTACTCGAAGTTGGGCTTGCTCGCGCCTTTCATCAATCAAATCCAAAGATTCCATCAATAACTGGCTATTAGCGTCTTGATCGTATGCTATCTGTCGATGTGATAGCAGATCTAATTCAACAGGCAACATAGCCTCATATCCATAAGCTAAGGAAAATGGAGTATGGCCCGTTGATGTTCGATCAGATGTTCAGTAAGACCAGAGGACTTCAGGCAACTTCTCTGGGCATGCCCCTTTTGCTTCCTCAAGCCTTTTCTTCAGAGTATCCTTCAATGTTTTATTGATAACCTCGACTTGCCCGTTTTCCTGCGGGTGAGCAACTGAAGAAAAACTTTTTATAATTCCATGTCGCTCGCAAAAATCCGTGAACAGATCACTATCAAACTGCATGTCGTTGTCTGAGACAATTTTTCTTGGTAATGCATAGCGACACACTATGTTTTTGACCACAAAGTCCAGTACTTTCTTGGTCGTTATGGTTGCAAGTGGCTGAGCTTCGGCCCACTTTGTGAAGTAATTGACAGCCACCATGGCGTATTTGATGCCGCCTTTCCCTGTGGGCAAAGATCCAATTAGGTATATACCCCATACTGTGAATGGCCACGGACTTTGCATCTACTTTAGCTCATTAGGGGCTGCTCGCAGAATCTTGGAGAATCTCTGACACTTGTCGCATTTTTGAACAAATTCCATCGAGTCTTCAGTCATTGTTGGCCAAAAGTATCCTTGCCTTAGGATCTTTTTCAATAAACTCTGCCCCCCAGCGTGGTCCCCACAAAATCCTTCATAGACCTCTCTCATTAATTCTTTGGCCTTTTCTTTTGAAATACACCTGAGGAATGGCATAGAGTATCCTCTTCGGTACAGAATTCCATCGACCAGGATGAACCTAGCAGCCTGCCGCTGAAGAATCTTGACTTTGTTTCTGTCCGTCGCAACACACCATGCGTTAAGTACTCAATGAAAGGTGCCATGTATCCGCCGCCTAAATCACCAGAGAGGTTTCTTCTACTTGGATGCTTGGTGCAGATAGCTGTTCAACATGTACTATATTCAGGGTGTTAGCATCCTTGGCACTCACTAACTTGGCCAAAGCATCAACGTTTGAATTCTGGTCGCGAGGTACTTGCTGGAGAGTATACTTTTCAAACTATGCCAACAGATCCTTTGCCTTGTCCAAGTAAGCAACCATCTTCAGCCCCCGGGCTTGGTACTCTCCAATAATCTGATTAACCACCAACTGGGAGTCACTATAGATTTCAAGTGACTTTATGTTCATGTCCTTGGCTAACCGTAAACCTGCGAGCAGCGCTTCATACTCGGCTTCGTTGTTGGACGTCGTGAAGTCGAATCTAATCGTGCAGTGGAATCGATGCCCTTCAGGTGTTATCAAAATCACTCCGGCTCCAGCGTGATGTTCATTAGAAGAACCTTCTGTAAATAACTTCCAGGAGGGAGTTTGGTTGTGAGGCTCATGCTCTTCTGTCTGTTCATCATCTTGAAGCCCAATGAGCTCTGCGGCAAAATCGGCCAGAGCTTGTTCTTTTATCGTTGTTCGTGGCAAGTAAGAAATTTCAAACTGTCCAAGTTCAACTGCCCATTTCAACAATCGACCAACGGCTACTGGCTTCTGCAGAACTTGTTGTAGGGGCAGGTCGGTTAGTACAGTGATAGGGTGAGCTTGAGAGTATGGGTGCAACTTTCTGGAGGCTAAAATCAAGCAGTAGGCTAATTTTTTGATTGGTGGATACCGCAGCTCTGCTCCTATTAGCCTTTTGCTTACATAATATACGGCCTTCTGCACATTTTCTTCCTCCCTTACCAAGACAGGACTTGCAGCATATTCTGTGATCGCCAAATAGATGAACAAAGCTTCCTTTTCAACCGGTTTAGATAGAATCAGTGGCTGCAACATATGAGACTTCAAAGCCTGGAAAGCCTGTTCGCACTCCTCCGTCCATTCAAATTTCTTATTGCCTCTAAGTAGATTAAAAAACAGGACGCACTTATCTGTCGATTTGGAGATAAATCTACTTAGAGCAACGATTCTTCCGGTTAAACTTTGAACATCTTTGATCTTCGTTGGCGGTTTCATATCGATCAGGGCCTTGATCTTTTTGGGATTAGCTTCAATTCCTCGTGAGTTTACTATAAATCCCAAAAATTTCCCTGATCCAACTTCGAAGTAACACTTGAGGGGATTCAGTTTCATTTGGTACATGTTCAAGACGTTGAAGCATTCTTGCAGATCCTCAATGTGTCCTTCTTCCTTTTTTGACTTAACCAGCATGTCATCTACATACACTTCCATGTTTGTACCGATCAGCTCTTTAAACATGTGATTGACCAATCGCTGGTAAGTTGCACCAGCGTTTTTCAAACCGAAGGGCATCACTTTGTAACAATAAAACCCTATATCATCTGAAACCTAGTGTGATCCTCATCAGGTGGATGCATACTAATCTGATTGTACCCAGAGTATGCATCCATGAATGACACGATCTCATGTCTTGTGGTGGCATCGACCAGCTGGTCGATTCTAGGTAGTGGGAAACAATCTTTAGGGCAGGCTTTATTAAGGTCTGTGAAATCCACGCATGTTCTCCACTTGCCATTCGCCTTGGGTACTAGTACGGGATTAGAGACCCATGATGGATAAAATGCTACCCTGATGAATCCATTCTCCTTTAGCCTCCGACTTCTTCCTTCAGAGCCTTCGATCTGTCTTTGTCAAGGAGCCTTCTCTTTTGTTGCACTGGTGGAAAGCTTTTATCTATATTTAGGACATAGCTGATACCTGTTGGGTCAATCCCAACCATGTCTTTATGCGACCAGGCAAAAACTCCCTGGTTTTTCTTCAAAAATTCCACCAGCTTTTGTTTTGCTATTGTCTCTAAGTTTTTATCGACTTTCACAACCCTAGTCGGATCTGCTTCATTGAGTTGGACCTCCTCGAGTTCCTCGATTGGTCTCACTTCTTCATCAAAAGCCCCAAAGCGAGGATCCAAGTCCCTATCCTCACTTTGGGCAACACCCTATTTGGAGACACAATCACCTGATTGGGCTTGTACTTCATTGGCTGTTTGCACCTCTTTTCTGGCAGCTCCCCTCGATCCACCTTTCTTCGCCTTAGATATCGAGGAGTTGTAGCATTCCTTTGCTTCTCGTTGGTTTCCCAATACGCATCCTATCCCTGCGTCAGTTGGGAATTTCATGGCAAGGTGCCAAACCGAGGTCACAGCTTGCAGGTCGACCAAAATAGGTCTTCCAATTACTGCATTGTACGCGAAAGGACAATCAACTACTATAAATAGTGAGTAATGTCCTGTTAGCGGGCACAGTTCCTGCGGTAACTCGGAGTCTAATCAACTCCGTTGGTGCAAGCCCTTCGCTGGAAAAACCATAAATGGTCTGGTTGCATGGCTCCAAGTCCTTCACGAACAACTTCATCCTTTCTAACGAAGATTTGTGCAAGATGTTGACTGAGCTCCCTGTGTCAACCAACACCCTCTTAACCATCATGTTGGCAATCTGGACATCCACGACCAGTGGGTCCGAGTGTGGAAATCGGACATGCTGAGCATCGTCCTCGGAGAAAGTTATTAACTCTTCCTCTGTTCGAGCTTTTTTAGGTGCTCGATCCTCCACACTCATTATCTCGACGTCCTGGTCGTGGCATAAGTTCTGAGCATATCGCTCACTTGCCTTCCCACTATCTCCTACAAGGTGTGGGTCACCAAATATGGTGAACAACGTACCTGCCATAGGAGCTGGCTATAAAGGTGGCGAGCGTTGGCATGCAGACGCCTGGTCGTTGCCTCCTTAAGCCCCTCATTGAGAACCTCCTGTGGCTCGCACGTATCTCCTTAGGTGTCCTTGTCTGATAAGGAACTCAATCTCATCCTTCAACTGGTTATACTCATTAGTGTCATGTCCGTAGTCGTTGTGAAAACAACAAAATTTTATTGTATCTCTCTTGGAGATATCCTTCCTTATAGGTGATGGTCGCTTAAAAGGGACATTGGAGTTGGTCGCCTGGTAGACCTCTGCTCTACTCTTGACAAGGGTCGTATAGTTGGTGAATCTTGGCCCATACCTATTACCTTTGGGGCATTTATTTTCGGACGTTGACGGCTCATTGTTCACCCTTTTTCCATTGTTTTTACCATTCCTGTTCTCGTTGCCTTTGCCGTTGCCATTGGGTTTATCTGACCCACTGGCGGCTTTGGCGAGATCTTCCTTTGGTCCCTTATCTTTTGCAGGCGATTTCCCTTCATTGGCTATCGCATCCTCAAGCTTGATATACCGATCTGCTTGATCAAGAAACTCCTGGGTACTCTTCATCCCATTCTTTCTTAAGTTGTTCCAGAGGGGAGAATGACGCCTTACCCCAGCAGTTAGGGCCATCATTTTCCCTTCATCTCCAACAGTTTTTGCCCCAGCAACATCTCCCATGAAATGTTGGATGTATTCTTTCAAGGGTTCCCCCTCCTTTTATCGAATCTCGACCAGTTGATTGGCTTCAGTTGGATGCACACGACCAGCGTAGAATTGCCTGTAGAATTCCCTCACGAACATTTCCCATGATACAATACTAGTAGGAGGGAATTTAAAGAACCACTCCTGCGCAGTGTCAGATGGGGTGGCTGGGAAAATCCTGCAACGGGCATCGTCCGATACTTTCTGGATGTCCATTTGTATCTCAAACTTGTTTACATGAGATACTGGGTCCCCATACCCATCGAAGTTTGGCAGTATTGGCATCTTGAACTTGCAGGGGGTTTCCACTAAAGCAATCCTCTATACAAATGGAGTACCTCTCCTCCGATCATACTCGATGTGGAATGTCCGGCTTCCCACCAGCTGCTGGACAGGCTGATTTAGTGCATCAATTTGGGTCTGCACAGCGTCTGGGATCACTGGGGCGACTGGTGCCGGAGGAGTGTACTCATCGTGCCTCTCGCACCTATCTTTGAGCACGTCCCTCAGGTCATCATCTCTGCGCCTTTCCTCGCTAGCGCCCAACCAATCAAAGACGTTATGCTGTCTAGGCTGCCCTCGGGCGTTTTGGCTCGTAGGGCTATTTTCTCTCGGTGGGGGGGTTCCTATCTCTGCCTCTTCCTTCATGACCTCGACCAGCATTTCTCCTACCCGAGTCGACCTCATTATAATCATGACCGTCCCTAAACTGCGACCAACTATAGCGCGACCAGCTGGTCACGCTGTTTCCTCCTATAGTTGGCATCTCCCGTGCATTAAGGGGAGGCCTGCGTTGGTCGGTGGGTCCCCGTGCATTATTATGTCATGGGGGTCCCCTGAGCGCAGAGCCTAACTCAGTGTGCCTTCTGTTAGCAGAAGGGCGTTGCCCCTTGCTCGGTGGATTTGGCTCATCAGCCACTGGGCGTCTAGGGCTTTGGGGAGGCTCCTAGCCCTATTCTACCTCTGGTGCTGGGCATTGCCTCGATCAGCTTGAGAAGGTGGTTGCTGCTTCGGCCTTTGAGAGTTTGCCGGCTGAAGTGGAGGACTTGGGTTTGGGGCCTGGTTTGGTGGTGCGTTTGGTGGCTGATCCGGTTGAGAAGCCGGTGTAGCTTGTCCCCGAGCCAACTAAATGGTTGTTTCTAAGGCGGCTATGGCATCTCTCTGTCAGAGATCCATG
Organism: Humulus lupulus; assembly: GCF_963169125.1. NCBI lineage: Eukaryota > Viridiplantae > Streptophyta > Magnoliopsida > Rosales > Cannabaceae > Humulus > Humulus lupulus. The sequence continues at coordinate 81,502,647 of NC_084798.1, read as the reverse complement.
TCTGCCTACCGCTCCTTCAGTTCCTGACGATGACGCTCGATTTCCCACTGCTGTAGCACCAAGGTCTCCGCCGCATTTTCTTGATTGGCCCTTAGATTCGTCAATTCATCCTGGAACACACTCAATGTTTTCCTCAGCATTTCAGAATCCATTTGTTCCTCCTCAAAATCCAAGTGTGGCTCATTTTCAACCACATTTGGTGGAGGAGGCTGAGTGGATGAAGCGCCAGCAATCTGCCTAGTTTTCTTGGATGTCTTAGCCATTTGATCTTCTTGAAGTCTCGAAATAATTCTCTCAATGAAAGCACCAAAATGTTGACCCTCGATTTACGGAGTCAAAGAAACGATAAAGAACAAAAGGAAAACAAGAAGAGAATCAAATGGAAAGAAAATAACACAAACGATTTATAGTGGTTAGGCCCCAACTAGATGGTAATGACCTACGTCCACTTAGTGTTCTTATTGATATTGAATCTCAATATTGTGATCAATGAACTAGGGTTCACGAGTTTCACAAGCCTTGAGAGGATTACAATCTCAGTGGATAATCACACTATGCTCTTTTCTCTAAATACCCAGATCAAAAATTCAAAAGTCCCCTCCTTGAGCTCTTTTATTCTTATTTATATGCTCAAGGGACTTACATGAGCCAACGGGCCTTAATTACAATTAAGATCAGCGTATCAAGTAAATATAAGGAAATATAATCAATGTAATTATTACAAGATAGCGTATTCAAAAGGAAGTAAATGAAAGTATGCGGCCAAATTGGTCGCACCTAATCGCGAGATTTGAATTATCAATAATTATCTGGTCGATGATCGAACATGGTACATCCACTGGAAATCGCCACGTGCCAGCCACGCAGAAGAAAATCTTGCCACGTCATCAGGAGTCATTTTTGGGTAAACAATAACTATTCATAACAATATTATTTTGTTAAAAAAATTTAGTAACCATCAATAGCGAAACTATTGTGACTCAAATAATTCCAATTTGTAACTATCTTTAACAAATTATTAATTGATGAAAAAAAAACAAGTGCGTAGCTTTCCTAACAAAATTAGTAACTATCATTACTATATTGTAACCTAGAGTTACAAAATCAGTAATTACCAAATTGGTGGCCGTCATTTTTATCTTGTAACTCTTGGTTATAGAATCGATAACTATCATTATTATATGACAATTCATAGTTATAATTTGTTGGTGGCTAACCATGATAACTCCTTCAACCAATTGGTAAGTTAACAATTCGGTTGCTAACTCTTATTATTTAAATTTTTTTAACTCTTTGTCTATATTTCATTTTTCTCACAAGCACAATTATAATCACTCTCTCGCATTTTTTCATTTAGTTATTTCTAAAAAATTTGATTCTCCCTTAAGAATGTTAGTTTATGTTAATAGATAGTTAGGAGTATTTCGGTTGTTTTATGTAACTTGAGATATGTTTTCGATAAATATTGTTTGGGTATTTTGAGGGAAAGAAACTCTGTTTCCTTTGCTAAGTTGTTGGAAAATAGATCGATTACCATCACTCCAGTTCTATTGCTACACAAATATGGCCAAGAGTTTAAGCTCAATAAACAAGTTTTTAACACAACCATTAGTTTTATTCAAGCTACAAAACATACTTGTTAGGTACACATTCATTTGTGTGTGTGAGAGAGAGAGAGAAAGAACAAACACATGCACATGTAAAGACTATGTGAACGGTACCTTGTCTTGCAATCCTTTACAATGTAGGACCATATCATTTTCCACTATAAAGGACAATTGTGACAGCAATTCCACTTGGTGAAACTCAGTTCAATTTTTCCATTATATACTCTAAAGCAATCTCAAGAATATATTAACATTTACACATATATATCCACCCTTTTATGTCCCCTATCTCCTAAAAAATAATTGGCAGCAAAAGTTAAAATGTCACTCCAACCGCAAAATCATAGAGATTCTTGAAAATATAAACGGGTTTCGATTGAAGAATATCAATGATGAATGAATCAAAGCCAAAAAGAAAAGAGACAAAAGCTAAGATGTGTTACTTTAGAATTAAATATTGGTCTAGCTCGCTACTGAATGCCTTCTTTCGGTAAAATACTTTGAACAAGTCAAGGCTTCTAATTTTTGGGGAATATGGGAAAGTTATATGAAGACAAGTTCCACTCACCAAGTGGATTTTGGTAGTTTGTTTGCCTTTCGGACATAAAGAGCCTTTTCTCCCATACCTTCTTTTATCATCCACATGAGTAGTGATAAATAAATAAATAAAATAGCTTGAAACTCACAAGTGATAACTAGTAACGATCTAGTTTACTTCTTGGCTCCAAAAATATTTTCTAATTGATATATATTTTTGGGAGTTCGTGGCTAATTTATAAATTGTAAAAAAAAAAAAAAATAGGCAGCAAACTTGAATGCTTGACATTAATTAGTAGTCAAAACTAAATAAAAGAGTCACATATTAGTGTTTGAGAAACAAAGAAATTATTTCATTACTTGCTATCTGCCGAATGATACATGGAGAGCCTTTATATATAGGCCGAGTTACATTAGTCTAGTTAGTTACAACTGAATAGAGAACAAATTAACATAATAACAGATCATAACAGACCATCCTAACTGATGTCTAATAGGCCCCTCAAGATGGAGCATAGAGATTGATAATGCCCATCTTGGATATTAACTCTCTAAAAGGAACTGGAAAAGGAGATTTGGTGAGGACTTCAGCAAGGCTGTTTGATGATAAAACATGTATCATTTTGATGAGAGCAGCTTGTACCTTCTCTCAAACGATGTGGCAATCGATGTCCATGTGTTTTGTGCATTCATGAAACACGGGGTTCTCTGAAATATGTATAGCTGCATTATTGTCACAGAAGAGCACGATAAGGGTGGATTGTTCAATGCCAAAGTCTCTGAGTATGGCTTGTATCCAAGTAATTTCGCAAGTGCCCTTAGCCATTGATTGATACTCGGCTTTAGCTGAGGATCTGGAGACGGTGGCCTACTTCTTTGATTTCCAAGAAACTAAATTTTTGCCAAGGAATACGCAATATCCTGAGATGGATCTTCTTGTATCAATGCAGGTCCCCCAATCAGCGTCCGCAAATGCTTTGGCATTGTTGTTTAAATCAGAATGAAAGAGCAATCCTTGGCCCGAAGTGCCTTTGAGAAATTGTAGGACTCTATTGGAAGCTTGAAGATGTGGAACCTGTGGTTAAGAGAGGTACTGGCTGAGTTTGTTGACAGAATGGGAAATATCAGGTCTTGTGATGGTGAGATAGATAAGTTTGCCAATGAAGCGTCTGTAAGACGTCGCATCTGTGAGCAGTTCTCCTTGGTCTATGCTTATTTTATTGTTTGGTTCCATGGGTGTGGATACTGGTTTGGCTCCGAGATACCATGTGTTCATCCAAAAGTTGAAGAGTAAATGGTCTTTGACAAACATAAATGCCTTTGGCGGACCTGCCAATTTCAAGGCCAAGAAAAAAATCTTAGATGACCAAGGTCTTTCAATTTGAATTTAGAATCTAATTTGAGTATGAATCAAGTTATGGCATCTTCATAATTGCTAGCTATTACAATATCATCAACATAAATGAGTAAAAGTAAGAATACACCTGAATTGCTTTTGAGAAACAAGGAGTTATCGGATGGAGATTGATGAAATCCATCTTGGAGAAGAGTAGTGCTAAGCTTGGAGAACCACTATCGGGAAGCTTGTTTAAGACCATACAAGTTTTTGTTGAGTTTGCAAACTGCATTAGGAGGAAGAGATCCAGATGGTGTTGGTTTTTATAGATCAAATCAGAGATTATACGCAGCGGAACAACAATCAAAATTATTAATTTAACCCCACAAGATTTCTAGATCTACTTCTTCACATACATATATATATATATTGAATCAAAGATATGAATAGAAAATTACCTCAAGTCCTTCCTTGCTACTATCTTTTTGTACGGCAAAAATCCTTGAGATCTCACACCAAGATCTTCCAAAATGTTCTCAGCACACAAAGAACGAGTGTGGGCTCGCTATACAAAACAATAGGCAAAATTTATTTATCATATGTTCTTAACACATGAGATCTGATAAAGTTTGGATCTAATTTTTTGAAGAACAGTGACCTATGCTTGTATCACTGTTCTATTTCTCTCAGGGAGATTTCACGATATATTTTATATCACTGAAAAAGCATCGTTCTGAAAAACGGATCTCCTATATTTAATATATCCAATATATTAAAAATAAAATATTAGATATTTTAAACAATTTGAAAATAACTAATCAGTTATCAGATTTTGTTTAAATAATAATATTTTAATCATATTACAATATCTCATTATTTATTTAATATTTAAATAACTAAAATTGTGAAACAAATAAACTTCTGGAAGCTTCTTGTGTGTGTAGCACAATGACTGTGCACTGTGCTACACGTGTACCACACGCCAAAGAAGGCATGTGATTTTTTCCAATTTTTCTTATTATTTAAATACCAAAATTCCCAAAAATAAATTAATTATATTTTTGCTAAATCAAATAATTAACTAATTCTCAATTAATTAATTACACATAATTATACAATAATTATGTTTAGTGAATAGAAAAATATTTTATCTATCAAATAAATCATTTGCCCATTTTTTTTGTATTTATCTTTGTCAGTGTTTGTTTGAGCCATTTTGGGGACAATGGACCTATAACATTAAGCTCCAATAAATTGAAACTAAATAATTAAACTCTTTAATTATAATAGTTAATTTATTAAATCTGATATTTCTCCACTATAAATTCATAATTGCATTCTTTATGTTATAGATATACTTTTATAGAAATCGTATTTTAAGTCGTCCATTGATATAACCATCTTACAATAGTTCAAGCCTCTAATTAATTAGTTCATAAATTAGAATGGAATAATTACCATTTTACCTTTCTAGTTTACTTCTTATTCCTTAAGTACCATTAATTCACTAGTGAAAAATTAATCTATAATCTAATTATAGATTTGAGCTCAAAATCATTCAGTTCCAGAATTAACCCTTAAGGTAACTAATATACGATTCGTTAGGAAAGATTAGATTCTGTATTGTTGATACATGTTCCCAGCCATCCATGATATTAAATCTCCAAAACAAAAGTCATTAGCCCCATTCTATGAAGAGACATTAATGAATGAATCAAAAGATTTAATAAACATGAACAGGAGTTCATGAACACTCAGGATTAAGATTGATCTGTAAATGATCTTCAGTTATGATATGAATTGCAAGTCTTTATTATTAAATGGTTTTTGGATAAAGACTTTTATTCATATCGGTCCATGTCATATATAATCATATTATATAAAGCACATTTACCGAGATGTCTTACCACATCAATAATCTGAATCTAGATTATTTGTATCAACATGATACTCAGCAAACCGTACTTCTAACCCCAATTAAAGAATTCCATAACTTCAATTTGTTGTTGTTGTTGACTATTTTTATTCATTCATGTGATCTTAATTCTCACATACAAATACAAAATCACATCCTCAATAATGAATATGGAATTTTTCTGATATTTACAAAATTATTCAAACAATAATTTAATAATTTAAATATAACAATAATAGACCATTGTATTTATTTATTCATCGAAATAATAAATGTCTTTTACATGCTTTTAGGACATACTCCTAACAGATGGAGCATAGCCTTTCAGTAATGTCATGTAGACATTTTCATGGAGGTCACCATGAAGGAAAGTGTTGTGCTGATGGAGGGTCCAATGCTTGACTGCTGCAATGGCTAACAATATTTTCAAAGTGTTAAATTTAGCAACAGGTGCATAAGTGTCCAAAAAATCAATACCTGACTTTTGTGTATAACCTTTAGCAACTAATCTTGCTTTATATCATTCGATCTCTCCCTTAGGTTAGTATTTGACCTTGTAAACCCATTTGCTACCAATAGTATGGTAACCAGCAAGTAAAGATACTATAGACCAGGTGTTGTTTGCTTCAAGAGCTGGAATTTCAGTTGTCATGGCACTACAATAAATTTGATATACAATTACTCCCTACAATGTCTTACACCAACGGTGTAATGTCTAATGGTGGGAGACATTGAAAGTTTTTATTAATGACTACAATTGGAAGACATTAAAAACGGTGGAAGACGTTGAAAATATGTTGTGTACGTGGCTAGGGGGACATCCAACGTCTCCCAGTGGAAAGCGTTGGATGTATAAGGGGGACATCCAACGTCTCCCACTGGGAGACGTGGGATACGTTGCACGTCTCCCAGTGGGAGACGTTGGATGTCCCCCTTTATATTAATAACCTTGCTTTCTTCTTCCTCCTTCATCAGTCGAGCATTACAGAGAGCATATACGATATTGGGGCTGCGATTTTTAGGCTTTTTCAGGTAAGCTTTTCTCCATTTTTTTTATTTTTAGTTAATTTTTTTTGAAAAAAAATCATAGGTTTAGCATTAAGATGAATAATATATATGATTTTGTGTTAGTTTTACATTTTTATGCGTTTTTTTCTATATATTGTAGGATTTCTTTGCTTTTCCATGGTGGGTTTCTAAGAAAGTTTTACTTTGTTAATAATGTAGAATTTTTTTTTATTTAACGTATCACATTGTATAGATTTCATTAGAGTATATACTTTGTGTTCATGATTTTTTTTAATTTGTATCATTATTTATTTCGAAATTTAGGTATATTTGTATATATATATTTAAACTTTTTCTTTTAAATTCTAGCTATTTTGTTATATATAGTTATGTTAAAATAAATTTATTAAATAATTTTAAATATATAAATATATGAAAAATTTTATGTTTTTGTTGATTATTGAGTTTGTAGGTTATGAAATGTTTTATTGAGTTTTTGTTTAAGTTAATTAGTGGCTCATTGGAGTTTTTTTTATTTTTTTAGCAATCATTTACTTATTAGATATTTAGTTAAATTTGTTTAGTAATGTTTAACATATTAATTAATTTAATTTCGTAGGTTGTGATTTTGTTAGTGAGATTTTAGAGGGTATTTTTTGCATCAAAATTTATATATCAATCACACATTTGAGATAATTAAGTTTCTAAAATTACAATAATAAGTTATATATTGCTAGATATTTAGTGATATTTTATTTATTATTTATTAATTCTATTTTATTGGTTTGTGGATTTAATAGCGAATTCGATTACTACTTGAAGTAATTTTGCTAGCTTTTGGATTATTAATTGCAAGAGGTACATATATATTCTCTTACTTCTACTTTTAATATTATTAAACAAATATTAGAGGAGTTTCAATATCTTAAATATTCATCCATAGTGAAATAGGTTCTGAGATTAAAATTGTGTGTTGCAGTGATAACAGAAGGTTGAGAACTTGTGTGTTTTAGTGAAGTAGGTTCTGAGAAATTTGGTTGTGTGCTGTGGAGCTATAAAGAAGAAACTTATTGTATGTTGATTGAATTTTTTTTTTTTTTTTGTTATTCACATGCAGATGGTTAGGTCACTATTATAGGGGAAATGCTGTCCGATTTTATCTAGGATAATAAACAATTAGCTTTATATAGACATCCAACTTTATCACGTGCTTATTAGTGTCGTTTCTTTTCTTTTTCATAGACATAGGAGAATATATGGATAAACAATGGATGTCAGCGAATAGGTTACCGATCTCGTTATTAGGTTTTCTTATTTTTTACCTCTTTCTTCATACACATGCAATATTTGTTAAATTTGAATATGTCTAACAAATATTGTGTTTCTTATATATGTCTAACAAATTTATGTCCAACCATTTTTTTCTTGCTTATTTTCATTTTATTAATTAATTCAATTTAAATTAATATTAGATTGATTTCAATTTAATTAATATTAAAATAATTTCAATTTAATTAATTATTAAATCAAATTAAAATAATATTAATTATAAATTAATTTAATTTATTTTTTTAAATCTGGGAGACTTTCAATGTCTCCCATTGAGAGAAGTGGGAGACTTCCCACATCTCCCAGTGGGAGAGGTTGAAAGAGACGTGGAAAGTCTCTCACCTCTCCCAATGAAAGACGTGAGATATATACTAACAATGACCCCACCTACAACGTCTCCCCATTTGGGAGACATTGTAGACTTTCAATGTCTCCCAAATAAAGTCTTAAAACCTCTGTTTTGTTGTAGTGTGGCTTGTTGCCATTCTTATATCTTGTGGACACTGGAAAAAGATTTAGGTTCTTCTATAGTATAGGCAGCAAGGGCTGCAGCTCGAAAAATGTTAGAAAACTTGTTATAAGAAAGTGTATTATTTAGAGGATGAGTTTTAGAACAATGTGCGGCAGTAGAATCACATATATAATCAGTGAGATGAGATGGGGGGATGAATAGGTATACCTTGCCTTGTTTTTTGGCTTTTGCAGTGTGACATTTTGGTTCAGTAACCACATGTGTGGTGCCTGCAATTTGTATAGATTCATCAAAGTCTTGAGAAGCTTGCTTTATTGTTGCCGCTTCTGTATTGTGACGTTTTGGTTCAATAACCACTCGGGTGGTGTCTGTAGGTTTGATAGATGCATGAACATCTTGAGAAGCTGAAATGTTAGTAGGCAAAGATATTTTCTTTGGGAGAAGATCAAGTGAAAAATCAGAAGTAGAGTTATGTAAATTTTTCTAAGGAAAAATATGTTTATGGAAATAAACATCTCTAGAATAAAAAAACTTGATGTGTAAGAATATCGAGTAAACAATAGGCTTTCATATTTTCTGGATAACCTATGAAAATGCAAGCTTTAGATCTAGGAGATAATTTATGCTGGTGGCTAACAAGTGTAGAAGAATATGCTAAACAACCAAAGTTTCTTAAGTGGCTATATTGGGGTTCCTTATTATAGAGTTTTTGGTAAGATGTTTTGGTCTTTGACAAGGCTGAGGGTGTTCTATTAATGGGATGCACAGTCGTTTTAATTATATAAGACCAATATTTGAGTGAAAGACCGGATTGAAACGCAAGAGCCCGAGCCACATTCAAGATGTGTTGAAGTTGTCTTTCAACTACAGAATTTTATTGAGAAGTTTCAACACATGAGTTATAATGTAATGTTCCTTTTGTGGAAAAAAATAAGAAGTCATATTGAGTTCTTTAGCATTGTCATTTCTAATGGCATTAATAGTAGAAGTAAATTGAGTATTGACATATGCAAAAAAATGGGGAATGATAGTGCTAACATCGGATTTAGCTTTAAGCATGTAAACCCAAGTATATCGGGTATGATCATCAACAATGGTAAAAAAATATCTATAGCCTTCAATGCTTAATTCATGAAAAGGACCCTATATGTCTAAATGTATTAAATCAAAAGGTGCTAAAGACATGTTATTATTTGGTGGAAATGGCAGTGTTTTTTGTTTAGCAAAGTGACATATTGAACAATGTAAATTGTGTGCTTTGTGAGTAGAAAAGGATAAACTTTTATTTAATGAATTGGTGATTAACATGGAGGGGTGGCCAAGTCTAGTATGCCACTAATTCCTATCATTAAAAGAATCTGAAATTGCAGAAACTAAAATAGAGTGTGGAGAAAATTGTTGTTTGAGATAGTATAGGTTTCTAATTTTCTTAGCTATCCCAATGCTCGAAGTCATCGAAAGTCCCTGTATTTTACAATAATCATCAGTAAAAAGAAAGGAACATGAGCTGGTTTGTAAGAAAGCACTAATTGAAAAAAGATTAAATTGAAAATCTGGAACATATAACACATTATGCAAGGTAATATTAGCATTAAGTTTAACAATTCCAGTGTTAATTATTTGTGCCTTCATACCAGTAGGAAGAGTCACAGTCACTGTTTTTGCAAATGAAGAAGCAATAAAAAAATCAAAACACTTAATGTCATGAAAAACATGATGGGTGGCACCGCTATCTACTATCCAATCATTAGATGAGAATAGAGAGATGTTACCAGAGAAGTTTGAGACGACAGGCTGTGTCTCATAATGAGAATCATTAGGTTTCAATTGCTGACTGAGTAGAGAAAAATGTTGCTGACATTGAGTGGTGAGCTTATTGATGGAACTAGGGTCTGCAGTAGATGTATCTGGGGTTAGAGATGTGGAATTAACAATGGGATTTGTGTTCTTCTTGGAGCCGTACCCTGGAGGAAAACCATGAATGAAGAAGCATTTGTCCACTAAATGTCCAAGCTTGTGACAATTAGAGCAGTAGGGTTGGGGCTTCTTGCTTTTAGGTGGCTGAGAAGGATTGGAAGTACTTGGTTGGGTAAGAACAGCGGCAATTGGTGGTATGGTTCCAAGGGTCCTTTGATTTTCTTCTTGAACAATCATGTTAAACACCTTTGAAATTGAAGGGAAGGATTCAATAAGAAGGATTTGGGCACGCATCTGATGTAAAGATTCATTGAGGGCGGTCAAGAATTGCAAAAAAAATTCTTCATTGTAGTGATCTTGCAATTCCTGCATAGCCCCACATTTGCACAGTGGGCAAGGTCAAAAATCACAGATTTGATCCCAAAGAGCTTTCTGTCTTGTGAAATAGGTGCTCACAGTTTGATCTCCTTGTCGCAGGGACTAAAGATGGGTACGTAGTTGAAATATGCGAGGCCCATTACCATGATTGAAGTGATCACGGAGCTTGTTCCAAATAGCAACGACATTGTTGAGATACATGATGTTGTCAGAAATTTCTTTGGAGATTGAGTTGTAGAGCCAAGCCATTACCATGTGATTGCATCAGTACCATGATGCAAGAAGGGGTCGCCATCATCAGGTTGGGGTAGAGATCCATCGATAAAGGGAAGCTTGTGCTTGGCGCCTAAAAAAACGATTATCCCACTTTTCCAAGAATGAAAATTGGGACTAGTAAGAATGGTGGAAACAATCAGTGCACCTGGATTTTCATTAGAGATCAAGTGATAGGTATCTTTGTAACGCCCTACTTCCCCAGATTCGTTACTCTGTGGGTTAAAAATATGCCTTTAGCTCGCTAATCGAAGTTTTAGGTAAAAAGTGTGACTAAACTAAAATAAAAGACGTTTTAAGACATTAAGTGTAAAAATGTAGTCATTCATTGACATCATAAAGAGTTACACATTTGGGATCCCAAAATACTATTTAGAAAAATCGTTACAACTCAAAGTTATAATTAAGGTCGGCCAAGGCGACAAAAAAATCATTACAATGCTTTTCCCCAAAATAACACTGGTCGTGGCAGCCAGGTAGGCCGAACATGTACCCGTCTCTCCACACTCTCCGTACTCATGGTTGTTCGACCTTTCCTTTTCCCTTACCTGCACCATAGAGCACCTGTGAGCCGAAGCCCAGCAAGAAAACTCAACACAAAACATATAACATATGCATAACAATACACAATATACAACAAAGCAGCCAACGGGCTAACTACATAACGGCCAACGCCGTCCCAGGCGCTTTACCAGGCCCTGGGTTTGCGGTATTCACCGAGAGGGTGGCTCTAGCACTCTAGGATGGTCTCACCCTAATGGCATGCACTTCGCATGCTCAACGCCGTTTACGACCCCTTGCAGTACCCGGCTTCTTGCCGTTCTTGGCCTTCGTCGTTTCCCGGCCATCGTCGTTTCTCGGCCTTTGCCGTTCTCGGCCTTCGTCATTCACTCACAAACATGCATCACATAGCATAATATTCATAGATATTTAAATTCATATTAAGCATAAACATTAGGGTTGCGCCTTGCAATACAAACAATAGGGCCATGCCCTGATCTATGGGTACAACATTTTTCTTACCTGTGTCCCGAGCTATCCGAATACCACGATCCCGAGCACAGTCCTCTAATCTGAGCCTCGTTGAAAACCTATTCACAACGCATTCATAATAACCATCCATCAAGTTCCAAACAAATAAATAACTTCATAATATTAATCTAGCCTCCGGGACCTTGGATGCTACCAAACCGGTTAGTAGAGCCCTCCCCGAGCCTCAACATTCAGGTTCCCGAGCTTAAAAGCCTCAAACAGCCAAATGTAGCATTTGAGTCGCAGCCCAGCCCCTTAAGGGCCACGACGCACTCAATTCAGAGGAAAAATGCCTCTTTGCTAAGGGACATGGGCCGCAGTGTGCTATACCTTGTGCTGCAGGGCCTGGACAATTTTCTGAGGCCCTCTGATCTAAATGTTCAAGCGGGCCGCGATGCCTGATGAACAGGGTCGCGGGTCGAGCCTCTAAACCCAGAATTTCCATGCACTTTATTAGCCTATCTCCCTAAAACTTACTAATTCTAAGCCTTAATCCTAGAATTTCTCCTAGGATTCATATCCAAACAACATAACTAGTTTTAACATCCAGAAATCCAACAAAAAGCCTCATCATAGCCTAAACTCAATCACCCAAGTTCCAATTCCCAAAACTCTAAAAAAAACATAGAAAGTTAAACAGAAAACATGCTTTAATCCCTTACCTCTGTGTTAGCTTCGGCCTAAGCTAAATTCTAGTTGCCACAAACTTTAATTCTCCCTAAGCTCAACAAACCTCTAGCTTCAAATTCCTAGGCTTGAATTCTCCAAAATTTCACAGCTTCCCAAAGTCTAAGGGAGGGAGAGAGAGTCGAATGAGAGAGAGAGAGAGAGAGAGCTGAGAGTCTTCCTTCTATTCCTTCTAACCTCTCCTAGAATCTCAGCAGCCTAAGCTTAAGCCTATCCCTTAGCCAAAAAGTCCAAAATACCCCCTTAAGTCTATCTTAATCCTCAAGTGCCACCAAAGGCAGTTTCGTCATATGCCACATCCCGCTAAGTCATCGAGAATTCCTATAAATCCCTATTAAATCTCGACATGTCCAAATAATTGCTAAATTACTACTCGTTACCCGGTAAATCCTGAACACCAACTGTGTTCCCAAAATACCCCTAGGCTCCTCCTGAGCCGGTATTCGACCCCGTTGTGACTATTTAGCTAAACTGCTCCCTAGAACTGTCTCGGATCGTGCATCACAAATATAACACCACTCACTCATGGTATCAATCACAATATACACATATATCACATTTATGCCATCAACGACCTAAAATTACATATATGCCCCTAATAACCAAATGGGGCCCACATGCATATTTAATTCACCTAAACATCCATTTCTAATCATATAATCACCAAATTCACAAATTGAAATAATTAAATCAATTATTTCCCTTTCAACACACTAATCAAGGCCCTAAGCCTTATTAGCAAATTTGGGACGCTACAATTATCTCCTCCTTACAGAAATTTTGTCCTCGAAATTACTTGAATAACTCGGGATACTGATCTTGCATATCTGTCTCAAGTTCCCAAGTCGCCTCTTCCACTTTGTTGTTCCTCCACAACACTTTCACTAAGACAATGGTCTTGCTCCACAAGACTTTATCATTTCAGTCTAGAATCTGAACCGGCTTCTCTTCATACGATAAATCTTGATCCAGCTCCAAGTTCTCATGACTCAGCACATGCGTAGAATCTGATACATACTTCTGGAGCATGGATATATGAAACACATTGTCAACCCATGATAGAGGTTGAGGCATCACCAATCTGTAAGCTACCTCTCCAACCTATTCCAGAATCTCAAAGGGGCCAACAAACCTAGGGCTCAGCTTGCCCCGTACTCCAAACCTCTTTACCCTTCTCAAGGGAGAAACTCTGAGAAACACATGGTCACCGACTTGAAACTCTACGCTCCTGCATCTCAAGTCTGAGTAACTCTTCTACCAACTCTGGGAGGCAAGCATTCGAGCTTTAATCTTCTCAATCGCCTCATTGGTCCTCTAAACAATGTTAGGACCTAGATACCTCCTCTCACCTGTCTCATCCCAATGGATGGGTGATCTGCACTTCCTCCCATATAACATCTCATACAGAGCCACTCTGATAGTCGCCTGATAACTGTTATTATACAAAAGCTCAATCAGAGGGAGATACTTACTCCAAGATCCCCCAAAATCCAGCACACAGGCTCGTAACATATCCTCCAGTATCTGAATCGTCCTCTCAGATTGTCCATCCATCTGAGGATGATACGCGGTACTGAACCGCAATTATGTACCCATAGCCTTCTACAGGCTCTCCCAAAACTTGGAGGTGAAGGTGGGGTCTCTATCGGATATTATCGACCTCGGAGCCCCATGTAGTTGCACAATTTCCTTCACATATTGTTCAGCATACTATTCCACTGTATAAGTTGTCCTAACATGCAAAAAGTGGGCTGACTTGGTGTACCTATCCACAACCACACACACTGAATCATGTTGTCCCACAGTCTTCGGTAATCCAACCACAATGTCCATGGTGATATCCTCCCATTTCCACTCTAGAATCCCTAAAGGCTGCAGCAACCCTGCTGGCCTCTGATGTTCAGCCTTTACCTGCTGACAAGTCAAACACTTGGCCACATAATCCACCACATCCCTTTTCATTCCCAGCCACCAATACAAAGCTCTCAAATCTTGGTACATCTTCATCGTACATGAATGAAAGAGTAGGGAGTGGTATGGGACTCATCCAAGATCTCTCACCGGATACTGGAATCCATCAGAACGCAAATCCGGCCTTTGTACTTCAGTAATCCCAACTCTGAAATAGAAAAGTCTTTAACCACTCCAGCTAAGATGCCCTCTTTGTGCTCTCTCAACTTGGGATCCTCCCCCTGTGCATCCTTGATCATCTCAAGGAGCATAGACTGAAGAGTGATGTTGGCTAACTGACCAACCACCAACTCTATACCCGCTCTAGTCATCTCTTCAGCTAACTTATCTGATATCTGCCTCGAACTTAACAACTGCCCTGGGCCCTTCCGACTCAACGCGTCGGCCACCACATTGGCCTTCCCAGGATAGTATAGAATATCACAATCGTAATCCTTCACTAATTCCAGCCAACGCCTCTAGCACATATTCAGACCCTTCTAAGTAAAGAAGTACTTCAAAATCTTATGGTCAGTGTATATTTCACACTTCTCTCCATATAAATAATGTCTCCAAGCCTTTAGTGCAAATACCACCTCCGCCAATTCCAGATCATGTGTGGGATACCTCTGCTCATACTCCTTCAACTGTCTCAATGTGTAGGCTATTACCTTTCCAGCTTGCATCAGTACACAACTCAAACCCTGTCTAGAAGCATAACAGTAGACTACAAACTTCTCATTGTCTGATGGCAGACTCAATACTGGAGCGGTGATCAGTCAAACGCTTCAACTCCTTGAAATTTTTCTCACACCTGTCCGTCCATACATACTTAGTCTTGTTACGTGTTAGTTAATTCAATGGTGTGGCTATTTTGGAGAATCCCTCGATGAACCGTCGATAATACCCTGCCAATCCCAAAAAGCTCTTAACTTCTGGTACACTGCTCGACCTGGGCCAATCTCTCACCACCTCAATCTTACTTGGATCCACTAGAATCCCCTACTTACTGGCAATATGACCTTAGCATATAATCTATGCTCTCTCAACTGTTATAATACCAGGCGTAGATGCTGCTTGTGCTCTGTCTCAGACTGGGAGTACACTAGTATGTCGTCAATTAACACGATCACAAACTTGTCTAGATAATCCTTGAAGACTTTATTCATCAAGTCCATAAAGGTTGCTGGGGCATTGGTTAATCCAAAGAACATAACCAGGAATTCATAGTGTCCATACCTCATGTGGAAAGCGATCTTTTGTATGTCCTCCTCTTTAATCCTTAACTGGTGGTAGCCTTACCGAAGGTCAATCTTAGAGAACATTGCCTTCCCCTGTAGCTGGTCAAACAAATCGTCGATCCTAGGTAGTGGGTACTTGTTCTTAATGGTCAACTTGTTCAACTCTCTATAGTCAATACACATCCTTACGGATCCATCCTTCTTCTTGACGAACAACACTGGAGCACCCCATGGCGAAAAACTCGGTCTGATGAATCCCAAATCCAGTAACTTCTGCAATTGAATCTTCAATTCCTTTAACTCTGCCAGAGCCATTCTGTAAGGTGTCCTAGATACTGGTTCCACCCTTGGTGTCAACTCTATGATGAATTCGATCTCTCGGTGTGGCGGCAGCCCTGGAAAATCTGCGAGGAACAAATCAGGAAACTCACATACCAATCTAGTCTCATCCGTCCCAACCGTAACAACTGTGTAAGTATCCACAATGTTTGCTTAGAATCCTTCGCAACCCTCTTGCATTAGGTCTCTATCCTTCAGTGCCAAAATCATAGGTACTTGCGGTCCACTCACTGTCCCCACAAATACAAAGGGTACCTCCCCTTCTGGCTCAAAAGTCACCATCCTGCGCTTACAGTCAATCGTCGATGTTTACTTCGATAACCAATCCATCCCTAGGATCATATCAAAGTCATCCATTGATAACTCAATAAAGTCCACATAAAACTCCCTATTGTCTATCTCTATTGGCAATTCTCTAACCCATCTCCTAGAGACTACCAGTTCCCCAATTGGCAACAAAGTCCGAAATCCACTGGCATACAAATCACTAGGTCTACACAGCTGATTAATCACTCTAGCAGATACAAATGAATGAGTAGCCCTTGAGTCAATCAATACAGTAAAAGTAGAACCAGCACTAGAAATCTGTCCTGTCACGACCGAGGGGCTAGCCTCAGCCTCAGTCTGGGTCAAGGTAAATACTCTGGCAAGAGTGAGACTGTCGCTATGTTTCGACTCTTCCTTCCTGGCTTGTGGGCAATCCTTCCTCAAATGACTAATGCTCCCACAAGTAAAGCAAGCCCTAATCCTACACTCTCCCTGATGTCGTCATCTGCACCAAGGACACACTGAAAAACTCCTCCAGTTGTCTCCCCTGCCCTGACGGCCACTGAAAGCACCCCGTGTCCTCCTATCTGAGCCAGGAGGAACAAAAGAGTCTGGGGCCTTTCTCTTCTGCTCACTGGGGCCACTACCCCAGCTGGATCCAGTAAAAGGAGACACCGTCCTTCTTGCATCGCGCCTAGCAGCGCCCTCTCTCCATATCTGATCTTCGGCCCCCTTAACTGTAAGGGCCTTCTCCACTACCTGTGCATAGGTGGTAGTTCTCAGATCCAAAGTTATCTTAATGTCATGGGTGATCATAACATCCAATCCCCGCACAAACCGATCTCTCAGTGCCATGTCAGTAGGCACTAAATCCGGTGCAAACTTCGCTAACCGGTCAAACTTCAAAGCATACTCAGTAACTGTCATTCGGTTCTGAATCAGGTTTGTAAACTCATCCACCTTCGCAGCTCAGATTGCAACACTATAATACTTCTCATTGAATATGATTTCTTCCATCCTGGATTTCATGAGGGTGGAAGGGAATGAGAAAGTAGCATGCGCTAGCTACATGTTGAGAGAAGATGCCCGCATTTGGTGGGATGCGTTATGACTAGGTTTTCAACAATGTTTTCAGGGCGTGGCTATAATGTGACTGATACCAATTTGTAATGCCCTTCTTCCCAACATCCATTACCAAGTGATTTATAAATGTTCCATTAGCTTGCTAATCGAGGTTTTAAGTTAAAAAGTGTGATTAAACCAAAGTAAAGACTCATTTAATGAACATTAGATAAAAAGTATTGGTCATTCATTAAAATTCATAAAAATGTTACATTGGGATCCCCATACTGTTTTAAAATACATTTATAATCCAAAGATTTGGTATAGTCGACCTACAAAGCAAACATTCACCACATGTTCCTTAAAACAATCCCAGCCGTGGTAGCCAGGTAAATCAAACATGTACACACCGCTCCATGCCCTCCAACTCATGGTTGTTTGACCTTTTTCCTTGCTTTTACCTGCACCACAGAGCACCCGTGAGTCGAGGCCCAGCAAGAGAACTTCAAGCATGGCATACAATAATATACTTCAACAAATACATACTTAATCATAGACAACAAGTAATTACACGTTTCCATTAGAATGCATAACATAACCACAACAGAATAGCTCAATAACACAATGGCATAACATCCTAATAGTACCTCAATACAATAACACAACATTATCATAACACAGTAGTATAATAACACGGTAACACAATAACATGCCAGCTCAATACTACAACAGCAGAATACCACAGCAGTGGCCTCCACCGATCGGGGTGCGTTACCAAGCACCAAGTCCGTGGTCCTAGCCGAACGGGTGTGTACAGCACCCTTGAGGGTCTCGCCCTGGCGGCCTACATTCAGCATGCTTAACGCCGATCCTGGCCCCTTGCCGTACCCAGCTTCTTCCTATTCCCAGCCTTCGCCGTTCACTCACAAACATGCATCACATAGCATAATATTCACAAATATTTAAACACATATTAAACATAAACATTAGGGCCACGCCCTGCAATACAAACAATAGGACCACACCCTGCTCTACGGGTATAAACAGTTCTCTTACCTGTGTCCCAAGCTATCTGAATGTTGCAATCCCGAGCACAGTCATTTAACCCGAGCCTCGTTGAAAACCTAGTCATAACGCATTCATAATGTGTATGTCCAGGCACTGTGGCGCAAGGTGTAGCACACCGCGACCCGTGTCCCTCGGCAAATAGGCATTTTTCCTCTAACTTGAGGTCTTCGTGGCCCTTAAGGGTCTGGGTCGCAGCTCAAATGCTAAATTTTGGCTGTTTGAGGGTTTTAAGCTTGGGAACTCAAATGTTGAGGCTCAGGAAGAGTTCTACTACCTGGTTTGGTAGGATCCAAGGTCCCGGAGGCTAGATTAATATTCCGAAGTTATTTATTAGCATGGAACTTGATGTGTGGTTATTATGAATGCATTATGATTAGATTTTCAACGAGGCTCAGGTTAGAGGACTGTGCTTGGGATCGCGGTATTCGGATAACAGGGCATGGCCCTATCGTTTGTATTGCAGGGTGCAACCCTAATGTTTATGCTTAATATGCATTTAAATATCTGTGAATATTATGTTATGTAATGCATGTTTATGAGTGAACGGCGAAGGCCGGGAACAACGAAGGTCGAGAACGGCGAAGGCTGGGAAACGATGAAGGTCGAGAACGGTAAGAAGCCAGGTACGGCAAGGGGCCGGAATCGGCGTTGAGCACACGGAGTGCAGGCCATTAGGGCGAGACCCTCCTAGGGTGCTGGGGCCACCCTCTTAGTGAATACCACGAACCCAGGGCCTGGTAAAGCGCCTAGGACAGCGTTGGCCGTTATGTGTTTATTATGGATTGTTGTATATTATGGATTGTTATGCATATGTTATATGTTTTGTGTTGATTTTTCTTGTTTGACTTTGGCTCACGGGTGCTCTATGGTGCAAGTAAGGGCAAAGGAAAGGTCGACCAACCATGAGTACGGAGAGCGTAGAGCAACGGGTACATGTTCGGTCTACCTGGCTGCCCCGGCCAAGGTTATTTTGGGGAAAAGCACTGTAATGATTGTTTTGCCGCCTAAGTCGACCTTAATTATAACTTTGAGTTGTAACGAATTTTCTAAACAGTATTTTGGGATTCCAAATGTATAACTCTTTGTGATGTCAATGAATGACCACATTTTTACACTTAATGTCTTAAAACATCTTTTATTTTAGTTTAGTCACACTTTTTACCTAAAACCTCGATTAGTGAGCTAAAGGCACATTTTTAACCCACATAGTAATGGCTCTAAGGAAGTAGGGTGTTACACCTTATTGAGTACTACCTATGCCAACAAGATGCATCTTCTTTCCGGTAGCCCATCACTTGAGAACTCCAAAGTTAAGCGTGCTTGACCTGGAGTAGTCTCATGATGGGTGACCTCCTGGGAAGTTTTCCCAGGAAGCGTGCGAGTGAGGACAAAGAACGCTGGAAAGACTCATGTTGGTTTGTAGGGCCAGTCGTCATTCCATGAAGTATCCATAGTGACGTGGGGTGTTACAAATGGTATCAGAGCCTTGACCCAGCCGGAGTGTGGCCGACGGGGACGTCGGACCCCTAAGGGAGGGTGACTAAGACAGTCAGAATCTCGTGATCCGTAGGAGGAAAGACCGGGTAAAAAGTTGTACAATTCCACATCGATTGGGGAAGGTCAAGTGTGATGATTCTAAGACTGTGTAGATATGAGACTACATAGTTGAAAAAGGCTTAAATAGATTGATGGGTACTACCTATGCCAACAAGATACATCTTCTTTTATGTAGCCCATCACTTGAGAACTCCAAAGTTAAGCGTGCTTGACCTGGAGTAGTCTCATGATGGGTGACCTTCTAGGAAGTTTCCCAGGAAGCGTGCGAGTGAGGACAAAGCACGCTGGAAAGATTTGTGTTGGTTTGTAGGGCCAGTCGTCATTCCAGGATGCAGCCACAGTGACATGCGGCGTTACAATCTTTGTTCTCTTCATGGGAAGAACGATTTGGGGTTTCAAAGATAGAGAATCGATTGCGGAAACAGTCAGATTGGTGCCATCGCGAGCAGAAGTGTGATTAGCAGTAGTAGTGCGATTGTTCTGTGCGGAAGTGCGATTATTGGGAGTTGATTGAACTCTGGTTCTCTGATTGTGGCTAGTGGTGGGCTGTTCAAAAGTAGAATTGGCCTCATCGTTTTCTGGAGCGGAGCTTCGTGTTCTTGCCGTGGTTGACGGGAGAAGAAGATTGTAGTGGTGAATGGGGTTTTAGGATAGTATTTGGCTTGATACCATATTAGTGTTTGAGAAACAAATAAATTATTTCATTACTTGCTATCCGCCGAATGATACATGGAGAGCCTTTATATATAGGTCGAGTTACATTAGTCTAGTTAGTTACAACTGAATAGAGAACAAATTAACTTAATAATACATCATAAGAGAATATCCTAACCGAATCAACCTAACTGATTCCTAATAAAACTCACATGTAATAACTAGTAATGATCTAGTTTACTTCTTGGCTCCAAAAATATTTTCTAATTGATATATATTTTTGGAGTTCGTGGCTAATTTATAAATTGTAAAAAAAAAAGTAGCCGGCAAACTTGAATGCTTGACATTAATTAGTAGTCAAAACTAAACAAAAGAGTCACAGTTATGATGTTATATATGCTATTAAGTACCACTATATGAACTTGAGGAGATATATCACCTGGCGTAATTTATAAGCATAGATAGACCCAGCTAGTGGCTGACCCAAAGGAATAAAAAAGAGTAAAAAATAACTGTGAGAAAGAAAGTAAAAGCGAATAAAGATAAATTATTGTTGAATTGAAGATTTTAGAGAATCATAGAATTAGGTTAACTTGTTTTATATTGGCCAAGTATGACGTCAATGCGCTCACTCAAAAAAAAAAGTATTACATTAATACTTTCAACTTATAGAAAAATCCTTAAAAAAATAAATCAACTTTATGGTTTATTTTTTATCAACTTTAGGAGTCAGATCAATTTTGCAATGTCACACACTAATTTACAACCATATATGATTTAAAAAAATATGTATTTATATGTATATATATATAAGAGGTACACATATATTTTCATATATATATATATAAATGAGAAATTTGTGAAAATAATTTTTTTTTAAATAATTTTGTACTTTTATCTATTTTTGATATTTTTTTATAAAACGGTATTTGTCTAAATTTTAATTAGTTGTCTAAATTTTTTAATTAGCTGTCTAAAATATTTGACTGATTATTTGAATTTTTCGACTACCTGTCTAAATTTTCGACTTATTTTCCTAAATTATGAGATATAATTTTGCAAAGAATTATTAAAACTAATTATTTTTAAAAGTAGAATATTTTGACAAAGGATATATACAGGACACTAAGTTAGGCCAGTTGACTTTAAATCATTATTTCGAAAAGTGATTAATTCCGTCAGTTGTCTATGTTGTTTAACGTTTGAAATTATAGGAGTTGTGCGTATCTTGATTGTAGCTCCCCAATTGATGAATATAGTTTAATGTGGTTGGTTAAAGTTGATTAACAATTGCTGATTAGTTTAGTTCATTTTGTATATACTTGATCGAGATAAAATTCAAATAGTGTCATTCTTCTCCACGAGCTTGCAATAGTAATATTACAAAAGAGAAATAAAGTGTATTTAGATTGAAAATTGATTTTCATTGATTGCAGTATTTCGGTTACACTAGCGATTATACAACAGAGGTAACTGTTATAACAACTAAATAAACACTAGTAACTAATAGTAACTCACATAACGAACAATGCCAAGAAACTTCTATCTATTAGAACTAGTTTTATTAGTACTTTCACTCAAGATGGACTGTGAATATTTTTCCTCAACTTGAATATTAGGTATTAAAATAAGTAGAAAATAAATCTTTAGTAAGAATATTTGCAAACCTTTCATGAGAGGGGATTAGTAGTATGTTGCATATTGTCATTATAGAGAGTAGCCAGTTTTGCATGCTCAACCTGAAGCCCCTTTCAACAGAGATAATAGTCACACAAGTTAACTATTATTAACCATATGCCAATACTCAGCCTATGCAGAAAATCTAGAAATTATGTTCAATTTCTTCTTTTTCCAAGAAATACACAAAATTAGAAATCATTCTACTGTCAGGAAAAATGCCAAATCCGAGTTTGTGAATGCTTTCAACTGTCAGGTGCAAGCTTGATGTATTGAAAATAATATTTGTCATGTGAGGTACTCTTGGTTTAGTACAAAGTTGAGTAACATCACTGCATTAGATGACCTACTTTATCTTTTCAAATTCATCACGAAACTCACACATTATGTATTTTATATCAAACTTTTACATTACACTACACATTAGCTTATCTATATTGTATTTACATCATTTAACACTACCACAAAAAGGGACTACAACTTCAATTTTAAGGTGTATAGACTTCGGCTTTTTTTGCATAAACGACAACTGAAGTCATTCCAAGCGAAGTAAAAAGTAGTGAGAAAACTGAACTATCTACTTCGTTTTATACATATATAAACCGAAGTCGAAGGTCTTCAATCATTGGGGCGTCTCTATATTGAGGAATTTCCACTTCAGTTTATGTGTATAAACCGAAGTAAAATGTCTTTTAAAAAAAATTCTACTGAATTTTGATAAAATGAAAATTAAATCTAAATTATATATAATTTTTTTTTGCAAATTGCTATTTTTAATTGCATTCAATTTTTTTCATTTAATTTAGAACAAAAATTAAAAACACAAAATTTATACATTTAGAATTTAAATTCTTATTGTTGACGCGGTTCTTCGCCAATAGGTAATTAGAAGAATAAGAGGATGAGATTAGTGCGTAACAATGAACCGAAATAGATGAATGATCTTTCTATGGACTGGTGACATGATTACGTTTTTAGGTGGTTCAAAGGTTAAAATCATTCTACTATACCAGCCGATATTATTGCTATATGTCTGGTATTCTTTACAGGGTATTTCCTTACACAATAGAATCCAACCCCTTCCAACTCTCCGGGTCTCCATATTTATAGGAGAGGGCACCTGGGAGTTGGTAAAAGGGGGGTCATCCCGTGACCTTCTTACCCATCATGTCACTTCTGTGACATTCATGATTAATTCCTAAAACCTGACAAATGAAGTGTGGTGTAATCAATAGGTAAGGGGGATAATGGGCCGCACGGCCCAACCCAGTCGTGGGTGCCTGAATACGCACGTTCATGCTGCGTGTCCGAGAAGTCAGGGATATATGAGACACGTGATGTCTGATATATGCACGTTTACCTTGCGTGGTGGGCTTTATAAGAGGTCATAGCTTCCAACTCCAGCTCGTACCACGAGCTGGATGCCTCCTCGACCTGCGGCCTTCACAGTCCTGACTCGGTCCTTAAGTAATCTTGGCGAACCTTTGGATACCCCGAGCTAACGAGGTAAGACCTGACAACAACAGCTCCGGTCATGGGGGATCCACGTGGCTGATATAATTAGGCCATATCTCAGCTCGCCAATAGCCCGTTGGAAAATTAGGGCGTACATTTGCCCCCCAAGCCTCTGCTCGTGGTACACGACGCCGTGTAGGGCCACAGTAGGGGCTTTTAGGCTTCTCCATGGACTCTCCATATTTCACCTTTTACGCAGGCGCCGAATACGTGGAACATCGTGGTTGGTGACGGTACGTCTTCCGAGAACCGCATTAAATGGCCTAGCCTATACTCAGCCGTCGTTTCGCCTTTCGAGTGGAGAGCCTTGGATCCCACATCAGGGCAATCCAACGGCCCTCCTCACATAGCCTTTCACGTATATAAAAGGGGTGGCCACCTTACGCATGGGCCACCCGTTTATTTGAAAATTTTCTGAACTTTCCATTTCCTTCTCTCTTCTCATCCTCAAAAGAAAAACCCTCTTCCTCCCGGCCACCGTTCCCAGCACTCCGGAAGGTCAGGCACAAGGGTTCCTTTGAGGTTTTGGAACAAGTCATTCCGTCGAGGCCCCAACCCAGACGACCCCTTCATCCCTCCCACAGCAAACTACGTCGTAAGTTCTCTGACTGTGCATGTTTTAAATTTTCCTTTCACTGTAGCCTAGGTAAATGGTTCTTGTATCTGCATGCAATATTCTGTGGGTTTTTTGTGGGTATGAAGGGTGTAGGTTTTTACTTTAAGGCATCGATTGTAGAAGAAAACCATTAAGGAGCATGGCTTATAGGGTACATTTTCTGGGGAATTCTTCTGGGTAGGATTTTTGGTATGCTTGTTTAAAATATCCAGTACTTTGGGTGCAAGACCGGGTAGCTTAGGGGACACGCTTCACAGGCGATTTTGCACCTCTTGCCTACTGAAACTTTCCTTCCAAGGCAAATTTTATCCTGACCCTCCTGACACACGAATTCCGAGTAATCGGGGATCTGTTGGGAGCACAGGCGCGTGTTCATAGAACCGCGTGGTCTCACTCTCCACGGGCTGAGATTACCACAGCTCGTGCAAAGGAAACACCTTCTGATTCCCCCTTATGCTTAGGTCGCCTTTTCTAAAATTTCTTCTTTTGTTCGCTAGACGATCAGATGGGACCCAAGAAGAACGCTCCTAAGAGGATCGCAGGCAGCTCGTCCTCCCAACAATCCAAAGTAAAAGAGGTGATGACAGACTCCCCAATCCCTGTCTTCAGGCCAGCCGTGGAGCAGGAGCTCGAGGTGGCGCCCAATGCTTTCTTCGAGGCCGAGAGGATCGTCTCGAAGATCACTGACCAGGGGAAAGTGAATAAGATATTCCTTTCCCACAACATCAAACTAGGGAGGGGCGCTCTGATCGCCCGACCTCCCGCAGAGGGTGAGCGGAGCTACGCGCCGCTCGACGAGGAGTTCGCGGCCTGGAGTGACGAGCACTTTAAGGCTGGGGTTGTCCTCCCGCTGGACCAATACTTCGCCAACTTCCTTAACTACGTGAGGTTGGCTCCTTTCCAGCTCCCCCCCAACTCCTATTGTTTGTTGGCGGGGTTGAGATATCTGTTCTTGAAACAGGAGTGGGAGGTCCCCACTCCGGCAGATATCCTATATTTTTTCTACCTCAAGGCCAGCCCAGAGCAGCGGGGGCGAGGTGACGGGTTCTATTACTTGACCCAGTTTCCAAATACGGTTGCGGTCATTGAGCTGCCCAGCCACCCCAATGACTTCAAAGGCCAGTTCTTTATGTCCAAGGGGTTTCGCAACTGCGAACTGCACTACTTCAACCGTCCTCGTAAGTTCCCTTCACTATTAGCTCGTAAGTTAAGTATTGGTTAGCTCCCCCTTTATCCGTTCCTGACTTAGAATAACTTTGCAGCCATTTTCGCGAGGACAGACAAGTCTGTGATCCTCGGGAGTCAGTACAAGACGCTGGCGGGTTTACCCCCAGTGAAAAGGACTATCGC
Organism: Humulus lupulus; assembly: GCF_963169125.1. Lineage (NCBI taxonomy): Eukaryota > Viridiplantae > Streptophyta > Magnoliopsida > Rosales > Cannabaceae > Humulus > Humulus lupulus. Next base: position 81,476,860 of record NC_084798.1, on the reverse strand, counting down.
CAGCTCGTGACAGACGAGACGAAGCTGGCATGCAAGCTGATCTCTCCAGGCCAGAATTTGAACCTGAGGAGACCCTGGGTGCCTCCCCCAGCTCACGAGATGAGGCCCATCCCCGAGGAGGAGGCCGCGGGGGATGAGGACGAGGTGCCCCTCGTGAGGAGGAAGCGGGCGCTAGAGGTCGCCCAAAGAACGGACGGGGAGAGGATCCGGTCCGGAGCAGCTGCAGGTCCCTCCGGCCAAGGTAACCCATATCTGTTTAGGAACTTAGATAGGGTCACCGTAGACCCCCGGCTAGCTAGGTTTAATCTCAACCAGCCCGTCCAGCGCCACCAAAGCGACCCTGACCTTGACATAACCCTGCTTCATTGTGTCGACTGGCTCATGCTAAATTACGAAAGAAGCCGCCCTAGGGGTACTGTAGTCGTAGACAACACCTTAGCCTTTAGGTCGGCCTTATTTGAGGAGTACGGGACCAACCTTCGGTCATGGCCATCACTCCGGGAGGGTACCGTAGCTCGAGGTCTTAGGCAATATGTAGAAGAGTCTAGTCCTGAGCCAAATTCGGACCCAGAGCCCGAGCCAGCTCGCGTAATCATTGACTTAGATTCCCCAGCAGAAGCTCCGGGGCCGATAGTCGTGACCATAGATTCCTCTCCTAGCTCAGGGGGTAGGATCCCTTACGATACATGTTTTTGGATTATGTTCTCCTTATCTTTGTTGTTTTTTGCATAAATGCTAACTGGTGTACTAATAATGTCTTTGTTTTTCCAGAGGAGATGTCTCAGCCCGAGAACAAAGATTTGCGGGCTAAGTTCGCCGGAGGGAGCTCCTCCGCTGGGGCTTCCGGGCCCATGGTGAAGAAACTCCGGATGGCAAAGTAAGTCGTTGGGACATCATCCAAATCCCCTGCAAAGGGGAAAGACCAGGGCCCGGCTGCCCTGGCCAAGGTACCTCCTCCTTTGCTAGTGGAGAAGATGCCCCCGCCTCCTCCACGAGTTCTGTCCCCTGCTCGGGACATGGAGGCGGAGGCCGGGACTCTGACGGCCGTAGTCCCGGATGTGCGCATCCCCGTGGATCCCCAGGCCTTGGAGAAGATTCCGGACGTCTTCCGGGGGATGGTGTATGAGACGGCGAGCTACGCCGTCGACCACTTCTACCGCGCCACCGAGAGAGACCTGCGGGCCATCAAAATAAGGAGCCCGGAGAATGTAATGGATTCTTCATTTGGAATGGCCCTAATGGTAAGCTGACTTTACCCTTTTATAATCTTTGATTACCATGCCTTGCCCTGTTTCTCTTTTTTTTCTAAGGCAGTTGCCTCTTTGTTTTTGTAGAGTGTCTTGGCCCTTCACCGGAGCATATCCAGGTCTAGGGCTCGGCTCGAGGAGATGAGGGGCGAGCATCAGACGGTTTTGGCCGCCCATCAAACTACCTTAGGCGCCCTGCAGATGTCCCAACAGAAGGAGAAAGAAGCCAAGGATGCTTTGGCGGCCGCGCAGGCCGAGCTGGATGAAGCCTGTCCTAAGCTTCAAGAGGCCGAGGCCACCAAGGCCGCCCTTGCTGCCACGCAGGTCGAGCTAGACTCTGCGAAGACTGGGGCCGAGGAGGCTAAGGCCGCCTTGGAAACGGAGAAGGCAGCTTCCAGCTCCGCGATGGAGGACATGCTCTACCACTGCTGGGTGTATAACTCGGACGGCGACTTCTCCTTCTTAGGAGCGGACTGGGAGGTCTTCCAGGAAGGGTTCAATGCTCGCCTCCAGCAAGAGGCACCTTCTGAGACCGGGGAGGCATCCGCAGTGGCTGAGCAGGAGGGCGAGACAGCGACCTCCACGGGGCAGCCCGGTGGAGCCTAGGGCCTTTCTTTTTCGCACCCACTCATTTATTATTATCATTTTTTTTTGTAACTTTGCATGAGGTTTTTCCACCTCGAGACAATTGGTTTTATCAATTTTTACTTTTAATTGGTTTATTTCCTTTTGCCTTTACGCATTTCGGTCATTGCTTTGAAAAACTTAATTCGTGTTAATTCTTGACTAATATTTTGTGCTTTTTAAGAAAAACACCAATTAATCAATTTGAATTAACTTCTAAGCTTTATGACCTGGTAATGTCTAGGACCTTAGTTTGAAAACTTAGTTCGCGTTAATTTTTATCAATATCTCGTGCTTTTTAAGAAAAATAACAATAAATCAATTTGAATTAACTTCTAAGTTTTATGACCTGGTTATGTCCAGGACCTTAGTTTGAAAACTTAGTTCGCGTTAATTTTTATCAATATCTCGTGCTTTTTAAGAAAAACAACGATCAACCAATTTGAATCAACTTCTAAGTTTTATGACCTGGTTATATCCAGGGTAGAGCTTAGTTCGCGTTAATCCTTTATCAATATCTTGTGTTTTTAAGAAAAACAACGATCAATCGATTTGAATTAACTTCTAAGCCTTTAAGGCGGCCTGGTTATATCCAGGCACCATATGCCCCCCAAGTAACTAGGAAAGGGTCTTTCGTGGTTACTTTAGATTACACTTGCAAATATATTCAATCATGAACGAAAAGTTAATTCTCATTGCTCAATACATAAAAAATGGCCTTTCTGAGTAAGCCTTACAAGGGTGTTACTCATAATACTTTTTCAAGTGGGTTGCGTTCCAAGCCCGTGGGACCGTTTCTCCACTAAGCCAGGCTAGCTTGTAGGTTCCTTCCTTTATGACCTCAGCAATTTGATAAGGTCCTTCCCAGTTTGATCCCAGTACTCTGTCTTTGGGATCCTTGCTGGCTAGGAAAACTCTCCTGAGGACCAGGTCGCCAATGCTAAAAGCGCGTTTTCGAACCTTTGAGTTGAAATAACACGTAATTTTTTGTTGGTAATGCGCGAGCTGGAGCTGTGACTCTTCTCGCCTTTCATCAATCAGGTCGAGAGATGAGCAAAGCAGTTCATGATTGCGATCCTGGTCATATGCCTGGACTCTATGAGAATATACTTTTAACTCAACAGGAAGGACTGCCTCGCTCCCAAAAGCCAGGGAGAAAGGAGTATGACCTGTAGAGGTCCGATGCGAGGTCCGGTATGCCCACAGAACCTGGGGGAGCTGCTCCGGCCAGACCCCCTTGGCTTCGTCTAGTCTTTTCTTAAGGCTCACCTTTAGCGTCTTGTTGACAGCCTCGACCTGGCCGTTCGCCTGAGGATAGGCCACGGAGGAGAAAATTTTCATGATGCTGTACCTTTCACAAAATTCGGTGAAGAGGTCGCTGTCGAACTAAGTCCCGTTGTCGGAAACGATTTTCTTCGGCAGCCCGAATCGGCAGATAATGCTCTTGACTACGAAGTCGAGGACTTTCTTGGATGTGATTGTTACCAAAGGCTCTGCTTCAGCCCACTATGTGAAGTAGTCGATAGCCACCACGGCGTAGCGGACCCCGCCCTTTTCAGTAAGGAGGGCGCCAACCAAGTTGATTCCCCAAACTGCAAATGGCCATGGGGAGTAGATCATTGTCAGCTCGACGGGGGCAGCTCGGGCAACTGTGGTGAATCACTGGCACTTGTCGCACTTCTTGACAAACGAGATCGAGTCCTTTGATAGAGTGGGCCAGTAATACCCTTGCCTTAAAACTTTTAGGGCCAGGCATTAACCCCCAGTGTGATCCCTGCAAAAACCTTCGTGCACTTCCTGCAGGATGGCCTTTGCTTCGCCCGGCAGAACACATCGTAGGAGAGGTAAGGAGTGCCCACGTCGGTACAGCACCCCATCTACCATCGTATACCTTGGAGCCTGGTACAGTACCCGCCGTGCGTCATTACGTCCTTTGGGCAACTTCCCCTCGGTGAGGTACTCGAGGATGGGACTCATCCAGGTCGGTCTGGCGTCAATCATCTCGACCTCCGCCCCGACCTCTTCTATACTTGGTTTTTCCAGGAACTCCACCGGTACTAACCCCAGTGTCTCCGTCTCCCCGGAGGTAGCGAGCTTGGCGAGGGCGTCTGCGTTGGCGTTCTGCTCCCCAGGTATCTGCTCGATTGAGCCTCGCCTGAACGCGGACAGTTCAACTTTTACCTTGGCTAGGTAAGCGGCCATCTTGGCTCCCCGTGCTTGGTATTCACCTAGCACCTAGTTTACCACGAGCTGGGAGTCACTGAAGTACTGAACGGAGCTCGCCTTCAGCTCCTGGGCTACTCTTAGACTGGCCAGCAAAGCCTCGTATCCGGCCTCGTTGTTGGAGGCCTTGAATCCGAATCTCAGCGCCGAGTGGAATCTATGTCCCTCAAGGGATATCAAAATGATTCTAGCCCTGGAGCCGTTCTCATTGGATGAGCCATCCACGAAGATCATCCACGACGTCTGGGCCGAGGTGACCTGAGGTGAGTCTTCCACAAGATCCTCCCTGAATCCTGTGCATTCGGCCACAAAATCGACCAGGGCCTGAATTTTTATAGCAGTCTGTGGGGTGTACAAAATCTCGAACTGACTGAGTTCGATAGCCCACTTTAACAAGCGCCCCGATGCTTCAGGCTTTTGCAAAACCTTCCTTAGAGGCTGATCGGTCATGACGTGTATTGAGTGGGATTGGAAATACGGCCTGTGCTTTCGGGAGGCTGTGATAAGATAGAACGCCAACTTCTCCATCAACGGATATCGGGATTCAGCCTTGAGAAGTCTCTTACTGATGTAATAGACCGGTTTCTGAACCCGGTCTTCTTCTCGGACCAATACGGCACTAGCTGCATCCTCTGTGACAGCTAGGTAGAGGAAAAGGGGCTCCCCTGCCTTTGGTTTGGACAATACGGGCGGCTCGGCTAGATGTGCCTTCAGGTCGAGGAAAGCGCCCTCGCAGTCCTTGGTCCACTCGAACTTCTTATTCCTCGGAGCAGGTTGTAGAATGGCAGGCACTTGTCGGTGGATTTTGAAATAAACCGATTTAGGGCTGCCACCCTTCTTGTCAGGCCTTGGACGTCTTTACGCGACCTGGGTGAAGGAAGCTCGAGCAATGACCTGATCTTATCAGGATTGGCCTCGATTCCTCTAGTGTTGACGATGAAACCCAGGAATTTTCCAAATGCGACCCCGAAAGTGCACTTTTGAGGGTTAAGCCTCATTCCGTATTCTCTTAGTATCTTGAAGCATTCCTCCAGGTCGGAAACATGGTTATCGGCAGTTTTTTACTTGACCAGCATGTCATCAACGTACACTTCCATGTTCTTCCCGATCTGGTTGGCAAACATTCTATTTACTAACCTCTGGTATGTAGCACCGGCGTTCTTCAGCCCGAATGGCATGACCTTGTAACAATAGACGTTAGTCGGGGTCATGAAGCTGGTGTGCTCCTGGTCCGCCGGATTCATGGCGATCTGGTTATAGCCTGAGTACGCGTCCATAAAGGACATGAGCTTGTGCCCCGCCGTGGCATCCACCAATTGGTCAATCCTTGGCAAGGGAAAACAATCTTTGGGGCAGGCTTTATTCAGGTCGGAAAAGTCGATGCAGGTCCGCCACTTCCCGTTGGGCTTCGGGACCAGCACCGGGTTAGCGACCCAAACCAGAAACTTGGCTTCATAGATAAAGCCGCATTTCTTGAGCCAGGCTACTTCTTCCTCTAAGGCCTCAACCCGAGTTGTTCCCAGGCGCCTCTGCTTCTGGGACTTTGCAGGAACGCTCTTATCCAAATGAAGGGTGTGCATGATGACATTTGGACTGATTCCCACCATGTCCTCGTGTGACCATGCAAACACATCCAGGTTATCCTGCAAAAATTTGATTAGCTCCACTTTCCTCTTGCCGCAGAGGTTTTTCCCGAGCTTGACCATCCGTGTAGGATTTTGTGAATCGATGTTTACTTCCTCGAGCTTCTTAATAGCTTGAAGCTCAGCATGTCCTCGCCTATTCGGGGGTCGATATCCTCACTTAGGATAATACTTTTCCCCTCGGCGCTCTGAGGTTTTTCAATCTCAGGATTAGTCAAAGGTTCCTGAGATTCCTCTCATCCACCTTGGATGGGCATCGTTAGCTGCCCGGGTTTCGATTTTCCCTTCATGGAAATGTTGTAGCATTCCTTGGCAGCAAGCTGATCGCCACGGACCGTGCATATCCCCGTGGAAGAAGGAAATTTCAGCGCGAGGTGGCGAACGGAGGTGATGGCCTCAAAAGCTATGAGTGTGGGTCGGCCCAAAATAGCATTGTACGCAGCGGGGCAGTCGATGACCCCGAACTCGAGAAGTTTGGAGACTGTCCGAGGTCCCTCTCCTAAGGTGATCACCAGCTTGATCGTCCCTATAGCCGCTGATCCTTCTCCCGAAAAACCATACAGCATCATGGAGGTCGCCTTCAGTTCGGCGACAATCAAACCCATCTTCTCCAGCGTGGACCGGAATAGAAGGTTTACCGAGCTCCCATTATCGATTAGCGCTCCTAACCCTCCGATTAGCGAGCTGCACTGCTATGACCAGGGGGTCATTATGAGGGAACTGAACATGGTTGGCATCTTCTTCAGTAAAAATGATTGGTTGCCTCTCCAATCGCTGCTGCTTTGGCAGACGCTGCTCCAGGAGGAACTTTACTCCATTATGCGCCTTGAGTTCGTTTACGTACCTCTTTTGGGCACCCTTGCTCGTGCCAGCCAAATGCGGACCTCCCGAGATTGTGGATATCTCTCCTCCTATCACTGAGGGAGGGACGTCTTGATCTACCCGAGACCCGGGCTGACTGATCGGAACTTCCGGAGCAGGTCGGCCTGTCGGAGCCCTGTTCCGCGCGTACTGAGCCAAGGGGCCGGCTCTGATGAGAGTTTCGATCTCATCTTTCAAATGCCTACAATCATCGGTATTGTGGCCAACGTCGTTGTGGAAACGGCAAAACTTGGAGGTGTCTCTCTTCCCCTTCTGGTGCTTTAACGGCTCCGGCTTCTTCCAGGGGAGGCGAGCAGAGTTCGCTAGGAAGATGTTCTCCCTAGAGTGGGTGAGCTCTGTATAAGTCACGTAGACCGGCTTAAATTTTTCTACGGACTTATTCTTCTTTGGGCCGTGTTGGTTGCCCTCTCCGTTCCCCTTTCTTTTGCCTCCACCGAACTGGTTATTCTGTGTAACGTTCTGGGTCGCTGTCGCGACCTCCGTTCCCACTCCAGCAGGCTGCTCAGGGACCTGGCTGGTTCCTGTAGCTGAGGCTTGGGCCTCCTCCAAGTTGATCCACCCTTGGGCCCTATTTAGGAACTTGTTCACTGAGTTGACTCCCTTCCTTTGTATTTCGTTCTAGAGTCCCCCTCCGACGAGGATTCCAGTTCTCAAAGCCATGAGCATGGAGCTGTCATCTGCGTCTCTGGCCCGAGCAGTGACGTTCGCGAACCTGCTCAGGTATGCCTTCAAAGGCTCATCGGGTTGCTGCCTCACGTTAGCCAGGGAGTCGGCCTTGACGCGGGCAGCCTGGGAGGCTCGGAATGCCCTTTTGAAGTCTGCAGAGAAAGTTTTCCAGGAGCTGATTGATTGTTTCTTGCTTTGTTTGAACCACTGTCTGGCTGGCCTAGTCAGTGTGGAGGGAAATATCAGACATCTCAGCTCAGGGCCAATGTTGTGGGCCATCATCAGGGTATTGAACATCCCCAGATGATCCGACGGATCTCCGTCTCCGTTGAATTTGGACAGGTGCGACATACGGAAACTGGGTGGGTATGCCGTTGCTGCTATGCTGGGGACGAAGAGCTCAAGCTCGTCCCCTGAATCATATTCGTCTTTCTCTTTCTCCGACAGGAGATTCCTCATTAGCTCCTCCATCTGAGCCAGGTGCTCAAGGGTTTTGTCCTGATTTCCTTGGTTATTCTGAGGCTGCTCGACAGCTCTGGATCCATTGTATACGTTTGGTGGGTTATTGCCCCTCCTATCTTGAGATAGGTTATTTGGGGCATTCCCACCGTTACGTACTTCAGATAGGTCTCCCCCTGAGCGAGCATGGCTACCATCTCCTACTGGTTCCCCCCTATGCGAGTTAAGGCGATCTCGCAGGTCGCCCCTCTGGGTGGCTTGAGGACTTTGCACTGAGCTTAAGCGTTGACGCAGGTCTCTGCTAGAAAGGTCACTCTGGCGACTGCCGGTCCAGTAGCTCCCGTTAGAGAAGCTCAGAGTCCACCTCTGGGGGTGGGGATCCGGGCTCCCTCTAGGCGCCCTGCTACGTTGGGAAGGTCCTGCGGATGGCGGGTTTCTCCTACTGCTTCCATAAGCTGGAATATCTTGGATAGGCCGAGGAGGAGACGGATATCTTATTGGTGATGGAGGATGCCTGACCGGAGACGCAATCCTGGTTCCGTCAGGGCGAATCAAGTTAGGTGGGGGCCTTTCGGCACTGCCAACCTGCGGGCCCCGTGCCTGGCGATCCGGATGAGGCGCAGGACGGCTGGTGGGGACGGGTTGGTGCTGTGAGCCCTCCCTGGATCTGCTTCTAGAATTCCCTCGAGCCCTCCTGGGCGCGCTCGAGGCTGGCTGTAAGCTGGGAGTTAAAGTTCGGACCGAGCGGCTATACTGTTGTTCGGCTCTAGGTATTTCTTCGAAGTTTGCCTTTCGACGGTGCGAAAATGGAATAGAGTTGGATGTCGGAGGTCTGTCCGAGCGGCTAGGCCTGGACCGATTACCCCAGCGGGACTTACGAGTCTTGCCTTGCCTCTTTCCAACGTTAGCGTCGGTTGTAAGAGGGGGTAGTCGGGCCAACACCTCCTTAATCTGCTGACTAGCTTTCGCTAGTTGGCTCCTCATCTGAGCGTTCTCCATTTCTACCGCAGTGTAAAAATTTGGGTTTGGATTAGGTGGCCGGAGCGCCGAACTTCCAGTGTCATCCTGGCCTACCGACTGCTTGCCCGGACGCTGTTGGACCTCAGGATTTTGCTCACCAAAGATGGCGGCATGATGAGCCTCCTGCCCATCATGTTGTTCTGCCTCGTTACCGTGTCTTGATCGAGTGGTCACCATAGTTGGATGTCTGCAATAGCACCAATCTAACTAGCTCTCAATGAAAGTACCAAACTGTTGACGCGGTTCTTTGCCAACAAGTAATTAGAAGAATAAGAGGATGAGATTAGTGCGTAACAATGAACCGAAATAGATGAATGATCTTTTTATGGACTGGTGACACGATTACGTTTTTAGGTGGTTCAAAGGTTAAAATCCTTCTACTCCACCAGCCGATATTATTGCTATATGCCTGGTATTCTTTACAAGTTATTTCCTTACACAATAGAATCCAACCCCTTCCAACTCTCAGGGTCTCCGTATTTATAGGAAAGGGCACTTGGGAGTTGGTAAAAGGGGGGTCATCCCGTGACCTTCTTACCCATCATGTCACTTCTGTGACATTCATGATTAATTCCTAAAACCTGACAAATGAAGTGTGTTCTAATCAATAGGTAAGGGGGATAATGGGCCGCACGACCCAACCCAGTCGTGGGTGCCTGAATACGCACGTTCTTGCTGCGTGTCCAAGAAGTCAGGGATATATCAGACACGTGATGTCTGATATATGCATGTTTACCTTGCATGGTGGGCTTTATAAGAGGTCATAGCTTCCAACTCCAGCTCATACCACGAGCTGGATGCCTCCTCGACCTGCGGCCTTCACAGTCCTGACTCGGTCCTTAAGTAATCTTGGCGAACCTTTGGATACCCCGAGCTAACGAGGTAGGACCTGACCACAACAGCTCTGATCATGCGGGATCCACGTGGCTGATATAATTAGGCCATATCTCAGCTCGCTAATAGCCCGTTGGAAAATTAGGGCGTACACTTATAAAATTAAATATTTATACATTCACATAATAGTTAAGTAAAATAAACTAATCATTCATATGTACATTCATATAATTGTAATTAAGTAAAATAACTTAAAAATTCATACATACATTCACATAAAACTAAAGGTATGTATAAACAAAATAAGCTTACTAATAAACTTAAATCATCAATCGTCTTAACCATTCTTGTTGGATTGACAAGATTGTTGAGAAACTTATACAAGATCTTTATTTATTTTCATGTAGATCTATTATTAAACAAATTAATATGAGATAACCTAGAATATGTTTCTAAAATTGAATTCAAAGAGAAATAATGATAAGAATACTTACATTATATGCAGTGGAATAAATGAGTCATTCTTTCAGTTTCTCTAACCCTTGTATTCTTTCTGTCGCAGAGTGTTACCAAGAAACTGAACCAATCTTCAATTTTCTTCACAGTCTTCCAAAGTATCATTGGAATCACCTATACTAGGGTGGGAAATTCTCAACACGTGAGATAGATACAGAGAGAAGAAGTGAGAAGAACAATAAGGCTTAAAAAAGGACTTATGTTTAGAGAGAATCTAAAACCTATCAGAAAACTTGTGTTTCAAGTTATGAACTTCTGATTTCATCTCTCACTTAGCACTCCTTTTATAGACTCAATTAGGTCATTTAATTTAATTAAAAAATCAATAAAATAATAGTCAATTAATAGCCCTAGGTCAAAATTATCATGAGCTTTAGGCACGTGAAATTTCTCATTTGATTATAAGCCCATTGGACTTAAAATCAAGGCCTGCATTATTTTCTATTGATTTAATTAATTAAATAATTATCAAATTAATTATTTATAATTTTAATATTGATTTAAACTTATTTATTAATTTAGATATCAATTTATCTTAATTAATAAATCTGCCATAATTTCTCTTTTCTTCTCAAAATAACATAACCCTGTGAAACTATCCAAAATTGACCTAGTCAACTTTGATAATTAAATCAATTAATTGAGACTATCTAGATGCTTTTATCTAATGTATAGTGGGGACCATGGGCCTATCAAATCAAGCTCCAATAAGTTATCATAAATCTAACAAATAAATTTACTAACTTATTAATTCCTCGTGACTCCATTAAAGACTCAGAATTGCACTCTTGAATTCATATAACGCTCTATAACAAATATAGATACGCTATTAATTATCCATTGTTACAACCATAATTGTCACTCAATCATCTATAGACGGTCTATAATGAGATAGGACTAAAATACTGTTTTACCCCTCATTGTATTTTATCCTTAAAACTCTTAGTTCCTGGTAAATGATATTTCAATAAACTAATATTGATTACTGAAATGAGATCTCTATCATTTAACACCTTGAACCAAACTAAAAGGAAATCATCGTTTCACTTCTTCATCAGAAGCTATAGGTGTTCATATCTATGATTAACACTACCACTCCGAGTTCCCAAGATGTAAGTATGGGCTAGTCCGTAGGGTAAGCTGGTAACGAACAAGTCAAAGAACTCAAATAATACAACCAGTCAGAATACTAACCACTCAGAATTGAGATTGAATTGACCTATGGTCAACTATATGATATGGCTAGAATAGATAATAACGGTATGTTTACTTATCCTATCAACAGTCAATATATGTCCTGTCCGATGTAACAAATACATCTGATCTTATCTACTTTGCTAATGTTCTAGAAAGAACATAACACCACAATGTGTAAGTAGATGATATCGTAGATTGGCAAGTCAGTGTAAATCATGTGCACTGATTAATCTTAGGACTAACTTATTTTGAACATATAATCATATTTATATTCCACTGTGATTACGTCACTATAAATATGATTAGCTATAAGCTCGGGATATAATAGAAGTTTATATTAAACAAATAATCATGAAAATAAACACATGTGAGAAAAGTGATTGACCAAGTCAAAAAATAATTTCTATTCTTTTATTGATAATAAATGAGATTACAAAGAAATTGGATTTTAATTAGGGCATAAAACCCTAACAAACTCACACTTGCACTAATTGAAACTAATGCCTTAATTTTACTAATCCCATTTCCTTGATATGATTATCAAATGTAGCTTCTGGTAATGTCTTTGTAAACAGATCCGCAAGATTGTCTTCAGATGCAATCTTCATAACCTTAACATCTCCCCTGGCCACATATTCTCGAATAATGTGATACTTCCTTTCTACATGCTTACTCCTCTTGTGACTACGAGGTTCTTTCGAGTTGGCTATCGCTCCTGTATTGTCACAAAACAACACAAGCGTTTTATCCATTTCTGGAATAACACCAAGATCTGAATAGAACTTCTTTAGCCAGACTATTTCCGTAGCTGCTTCAGACGCGGCTATGTATTCAGCCTCGATGGTGGAATCGGAGATTGCAGACTGCTTTATGCTTCTCCATATCATAGCTCCACCCCCAAGAGTAAACACCATTCCAGAAGTAGACTTCCTGTCATCGACATCACTCTGAAAATCTGAATCAGTGTAGCCTACAGGTTTCAGAACACCACCCTTGTAGATTAACATATAATCCCTAGTCCGCCTTAAATACTTCAGGATATGTTTAACTGCTATCCAATGTTCCGGTCCTGGGTTTGACTGATACCTGCTCACTACTCCCACTGCATAGCAGATATCTGGTCTAGTACACAATATAGCATACATCAGACTTCCAACTGCAGATGCGTAAAGAACTTTTCTCATTGCATCTTCCTCTTTAGGAGTCTGGGGAGACTGCTTCTTTCAAAGATGAATTCCATGGCAGGACGGTAGACGCCCTTTCTTGGAATTTGTCATTGAGAAACGTTCAAGCACTTTTTCTATGTAAGCTGCTTGAGATAGAGCTAAGAGTTTGTTCATCTATCCCTGGTGATCTGGATACCTAGAACATAACTTGCTTCACCCAAATCCTTCATCTAGAATTGAGTGCTCAGCCAATTCTTCACATCTGATAATTTCTTAACATTGTTTCCAATGAGTAAGATATCATCTACATAAAGAACCAGGAATATCACTATTTGATTTGCCTTCAGTTGGTAAACACAAGGCTCATCAATATTTTGTTCAAAGCCATAGGTTTTGATTATTTCATCAAACCTAAGGTTCCAGGAACGAGAAGCTTGCTTAAGTCCATAGATGGACGTATTCAACTTGCAAACTTTTCCTTCTTGTCCAGAAACTTTAAATCCTTTTGGTTGATCCATATAAATGACTTCGTTAAGATTTCCATTAAGAAAAGTTTTCTTGACATCCATTTTCCAGATCTCATAGTCGAGAGCGGCTGCTATGGATAGGAGGATGCGAATGGACTTGAGCATGGCTATCGGACTAAAAGTTTCCTCATAGTACACGCATTCTCTTTGGGCATAACCCTTTGTCACTAATCGAGCTTTATAAGTCTCGATATTTCCATCAACACCTCGTTTCTTCTTGTAGATCCACTTGCACCCAATGGCCCTAAAGTCACTAGGTGCTTCCACAAGATCCCAGACGAAATTTAAGTACATGGACTCCATTTCTTATTTCATGGCTTCGAGCCATAGTTCCTTTTTAGGGCTAGCCATTGCCTGTTTGAAAGACAATGGATCATCATCACTAGTGTCACCAATAACCATATTAGTTTCACCATCCAAACCATAGCGAACCGGGTTCCTAGAAACCCTCCCACTACGACGAGGCTCCGTGACTATTTGCTTAGGAACAATGGTACTTTCTTCATTTAAATCGACTTGCGTCGGTTGGACATGAAGAGTGGGAATTTCATCATCAACTCGCATTGATGATGATGAAACATTAGTTGGAGTCAAATCTTTAACCATCTCCTCTAAAACTACTTTGCTGCGAGGTTTGAAGTTTTGGACATAGTCATTTTTCAGAAAAGTAGAATTCGTAGAAGTAAACACTTTCTTTTCTGAATGAATATAGAATAGTCCACCCCAGTACCTTTAGGATAGCCAACAAACATGCAAACTTCAGTTCGTGGTTCTAGCTTTCCCTCCTTTTTCCTTAGGACGTGGGCGGGACACCCCCAGATTCTATAATGGCGTAAACTAGGTTAACGACCATTCCAGCGTTCTAAAGGTGTTTTGGGGATTGATTTAGACGGCACAACATTGAGAATGTAGTTCACGGTTTCAATTTCATGTCCCCAGAACGAAGTTGGTAGAGTTGAGTAACTAAGCATGCCTCTAACTATTTCCAATAAAGTTCTGTTCTGACGTTCCGCTACACCATTTTGTTGTGGAGTACATGGGGCAGTAAGTTGTGATAAAATCTTAAGTTCAGTTAAATGATCTTGGAACTGCATACCCAAATATTATCCACCCCTATCATATCGTAAGATCTTTAACGTTTTACCTAATTGGTTCTGAGCCATTGCTAGGAATTCCTAAAACTTTAAAAATGCTTCTGATTTCCTATTCATTTAGTAAAGTTATGAGTATCTAGAGTAATCATCAATGAAAGTGACGAAATACTCAAAACCACCCATGGCTTGTACATTCAAAGGTCCACAAATATCTTAATGCACAAGTACAAGTGGTTCTTTGGCCCTATCACCCTTTGCAGAGAATGGACGCTTGGTCAGTTTTCCTTCTAGACAAGATTCACAGACAGGTAATTCCCCTAAGGTGAGTTCCCTCAAATGCCCGTTCTTTGTAAGTCTTTGAATCCTATCATAGCCAATGTGACTTAGTCTCAAGTGCCATAAATACGTCATATTATCTTTATCGGTCTTTTGACGTTTATTAGTCCTAGGTTTAGCTACTTTGAATAAATCATTGTTAAGAGCGAGGGGTTCGTTAGGTCCCGGAATATAAAGCCCGTTTTCCAAACATGCAATACACAATTGTGATCCATTGAAAGAAATAGATATATTATAACTTGTGAAAGTCATAACAAATTGTTCCAATTGCAACATGGAAACCAAAATTAAATTTCTACTAAAATCTGGAATAAAAAATACATCTTTTAAAATTAATTATTTATTTCCACAGTTCAGACGAGCTATTACTCTATCTTGGACCGCAACAAACGCTCTGTTCCCAACTCTAAGCTTTAAATCGCCTTCGTTCATGTAATGCCCCAAATTTCCTAATAAGGTTTAGGACCTTGATTAGGAGGTCGGGAGGGCCATAATTGATTTATTATGTTATTAAGTGATCATATGCATGTTTATTTGAATTATATTATAATATGATGATAAATGCATGCATATGGGTGTATTTTTAATTATAAGGACATTTTGGTAATTTGGCCCATTGAGGGAGTAATTGTGTATTTTCGTGCATGTGGGTGAGTTATGAATGGTACCACATTATATGTGGATTTTTTCGAGCCTTTCGGCATGAGACGATCATGAAATGCAAGTGTTCGGTCTGGTTATAACGGGTTTAAGTCCGAGGCTCGGGGTGAGTCTCGGGATGATTTTAATGTTTAGAACATTGCCGGGAATTAAAGGGTAATGGGATATGGATTATTGGCATGTGAGAATATTGAGAATAGCAAAAGTTGGAGGGAGTTAATTGTGATTAACGAAATAGGTGCGAAAGGACAGTTTTGCCCTTGGTGGCTGTTAATGTTTATTTTAGACATAAGGGAATTTAGGTCTTTTCACCCTAAATGATTGGTTCAGCCATTTAAGCTTAGAAAGCTGTAGAAACCTTCCCAAAAACAGAGTCTCCTTTCTCCTTCTCTCCCGATGGTTTTTCTACTTCATTTCTCCTTGAATTTTCAAGCTCCTTTTGAGGTATCAAGCCAAGGAACCACGCTGGGATAAGCTAGGGTTATGCTCCACCATTGAAGAGGGTGTGTTGCTGAGATTGAGGTGAGTTTTTAGCCATTAGAACTCTTGCTTTTGCTCTGTTTTCTTAGTTAAGTTTCAGCTGGTTTTTGAGTTAGAAAGTTGGGAATTGGTTGGAGTTTTGGCTAGGGTTCTTGTGGTTGTTATGCTTGGGGCATGTGAGGATGGTTTTTGGGTTCATTTGGCATCAAAAATGGAATTTGGAAGCACTGGAATCGAGTTAGAACTGAAGGAGTCGAAGAAGGAGGTTTCAAAGGAGAACCAATCTGGGGGTAGAGCTACAGCGCCCATCAGAGGGCGCTATAGCTCTACACAGGGCTTCAATTGGGCGGTTGAGGGTTCTGAGTATAGCGCTGGGGCGCTATTGAGCAGCACTGTAGCGCTACTCTGTTTCTCCATAACCCTGTTTTGAGTGTTTTTAAGGGTTTTTGGCTCGGGGTTTCAATCCTTAAGGCCCGAGATCGAATCTACTCACCGTGTGGGTACATTTCAGGGTCCTGAGAGTGGGGTTTAGATCAAGACCCTATCTTTGTTGTTTATCATTAATCGGAGATTGTATTTGGTTATGACTAGGTGACCGCTAAAGGATTAAAGGATCGATCGTTCTCAAGGGTCGTTCTTGTTCTAATTCTTGCTCGAACCAAAGGTAAGAAAATTGCACCCTGTGTTTATGTGACATGCATGGTTATTCTTGATGCATGTTGGATGTTTAATTGTAATGCACGAGAAACATGTGATTAGTACATGCTATGTATATTGAATATGAGACTATTCAGAGCTTGAGCCTCTGTGTTTATGCATGATCCTAATTGTGTTAGTAATTATTGAGTAAGCATGTTGAATGCCCTGTATCTGGATATTTGACATATGATATATGTTTGGTAGCATTGCTTACTTGTGTATGGCACTGACTAGTTAGGGTAGGCATTGGTCGAGTATCATAGACCTAAGAGCCGAGAATGGCATAGCGACTTGAACACAGGGCCGGCTAAAGATTAGATCTAATCGATATCAGCGTTGAATGACTCTAAGGCATTAATGCTGGACCGACCCTAAGGTCGATGAAACTTATAAGCACTTGACTAGTCTAAGCTGGTTACTCAGAGCCAGGGCCAAAGGCCTAGGTGACTGCTTGTCACATGGCTAGGGAGCATTATCCCATGGTTATGACTCTATGGTTATGAGGAAGGTTATGTTGGTGACTAGTCATCATGCACCTATCCTATTTAAGCTAGTGAAAGGTTCACTTATCTATAAAGCCCCGTTGACCCTATCGTCACATGGCTATTGGGAATGGAACCCACATCAGTGACTATTACAACTGTCACTATTCTCTTCGGGGCTAAAAGCCCTGGATGATTATTATGATCATTGGTTGATGTGTTATACTCAACATTACGTGGATTTGTTTGCCTGCTTGACTAGGGCTATATCTGCTAGGCGTGTGCCTTATGACTTGATGACATGTTATTACTGATCATGAGCATATTAAGTTTTCTTGCTGGGTTTCGGCTCACGGGTGCTATGTGGTGCAGGTAAAGGCAAAAGAAAGTTGGACCATCCTTGAGCTGGAGAGCTTAGGTGACGATGTGTACATATACAGCTGCTCGACCGCCACGGTCAAGGGTTGAAAGGGGAGCTAGGGTTAAACCCTGTTTTGCCGCCTAGATCGGCCTGTTGTAAATATTTTCTTGTAATAGACTTTTAAATTATATTTTGGGATCCCAATGTATACAGTAAACATTCTAGTGAAACGTTACATCTTAACCAAAATTTTTAATCCCTAAACCGGTAATCATACTTAGATACACGATTTTGGTCAAATGACTCAATTAGCGAGTTTAGCACTATTTACAAGGCACACCGTAACCGTCCCTGGATTTTAGGGCGTTACAATTCACTTCCTCCCACGATTCAAGAAGCTGTAAAGAATTGCAAACATGGTTGGTAGATCCATAATTAATAATCCAAACAGATTTATCATTCTCTAAAACACATGTGTTCTAATATAAATGAACTATATTCATTACCTTTGTTTTTCGCTGCTAGAAACTTGGGGCAATCTCGTTTCCAATGCCCCTTCTCTTTGCAGTGAAAGCACTTATCTTTACCTTTCTTGTTTTTCCCCTTAGGCGTCTGTGCATTTGGTTGTGCACTCCTCTTTGTAGCCTTTGCAGGCTTGGGGTTGTAGTTTTGTCCACCTTTCCTTTTGTTTCCAACTTTCGAAGACGAAGCTTGGTTAGCTCCAACCTTAGCTGAATCAGCAGCAACAGCAGTAGTCTTATTTTCTCCTCATTTACTAGGTCCACCCATGATAGGTTCAAAAATCTGAAGCCCGTTCATGAGCTGCGTCAAACCATAGTTGAGTTGATCACGAATGTGCGGACACGGTGCCAATTCAAGCATCCATGGTGTCATCACGTATGTGCGGAGACGATGCTATCCAAGCATTTATGGTGCCATCACGAACGTGCAGACATAGTGCTTGTTCTGGGGATTCCTCAATCATGATGAACTCGAAGTTGTCACCAATCAACTCTATGTTGATGTTCTGTTTCCAATTAAGGAAGTTTACTCCAGTGAGTTTCTCCATCGAAAGTTGAGAAAGGATTGGAGTAGACATAGACACTACTTAACTTAAAACTACAAATTATCAATAAAATAGAAACCAATCACATTTGCACAATAAAACTTCTATTCACACAAATTTTCAAGAAATAGCACCACATATACAATAATATGTAAGATATGAGAAAAAATACCAAAATAATCATATCTCTATTTCTTTAGGTTTTTAACAAATCTATGATATCCTTGTCCCGTTTGGCGAGAGTCAAAAATACCACTAGTTAAATAGAGTTGTAAACTCGTTTAATAATGGACACAATTATTAACAACCTATTATTCGATCAAAATAAGAAAACAAAATCTCTTATTTTATGAGCTAGACCCACGGTTTCGATAATCATAGATTTAGTCCTAGTAGTCACCGTAGGGGTGAGTCTAGTAGAATTTGACCTATAATTATCTATCTTTCGAAATCTAACATTGTCAAAATAACTAATGAACACCTTCAATATCAAAGCGTCTCGAGGTCCCATTAAGCTATGGACTTTGTTAAACCAACGATGGAGATCGAATATAATTCTTAAAATAAGCTCATTATAAAATTAAAAATAGTATTTTTATTATTTATTTTTAGAAAATTAATGACTATGGTTTTCCAAAAAATTGAAAAGATTAAATTTTTAAAACCAAAGTCCTATAATTTCCTATTAATTCTAAAGTGTCACATTGAAATAAATTCAATTAATTTATTGCTAATCAATATTTAGGTTTAACTAATATAATGAACATATACAATTAAGTCCAACTCGGGTAAATGGGTCTTAACAATTGGGCTTCTATGGAGGAGGGATGAGTCCAGTATGTCGTTCCCACTACTAAGTCCCCCATACTTCCATACAAGGTCCAAAAGACAGGAATTTAAACATTCGTTTTATTAATTGTTATAAATTGATTAGGCCCAGTATAGTCATGCAAAGCAAATGGGCCTTCACAAGTGGGATCACCCACACAGAGGAATTTAAACTTTACATTTTCTAATGGGCCCAAATAAAACCTATCATTTTATGAATATTTTATTTGGCAAAAACTATATATCTAACAAACATATAGGTCACTATATGCATCTAAGCCCAATTGCAAAAATACCACATATAGTGCAAACAGACATGATATAATTGGATGGGCCTAATCATGTTACTATATGAGTAATTCTATGAATTTATGAAAAAATGCCACAATTTATTTCATTTGCAAAAATACCACAATTAATTATCTAGAATTTATCCAAAAAAAATTCAAATTAATTAAATTTTTACAAAAATAAGTCAATTTAAATGAAATTTATCAACAATTAACAATAGTTAATTTAAATTTCATTTATCAACAATCAACTTAGTTTAGGTTAATTTGAAAAATATTAATTTAATTTAAATAGGATTTATCAACAATTAACCAAAGTTAATTTAAATCTCATTTATAAAAAAAAAATTATTAATTGGTTAAAAAAAATGATATTTTTCAAAATTTAACCAATTTTAAATTTTAAAAACAATATCTTAACTGTTTTCAAAAAATATCTTGTGTTGTTACAACTATTAGCTAATATTTCAACCACTTAAAAAAAATATTAATAGTTATATCAACCCTAAAATATCTCAAAATAATTAATCAAATTCAAATATCTATAATATCTAACTAACAATATTAAAATTTTAAATAATTTAAATATTAAAAACTATAGAGTAAAAAGATATTTCTATTTTCAAATACAAATTTAATAAAAAATATCAAGTATTTAAAAGAAAATATCTTAAATATCTGATATCTTAATTCTAATATTTTAATATTTTAAAAAAATTTAAATTAAGTTGTTAATCTATTTTTAAATTTGAATTTGAATCTTTGTAAAAATATCTAATTATTTAAATCTCAACCAACAAAATATCTTATTTAAAAAAACAATTTTAAATGATAAAACAAATCTGGTATTTTTTGTTTTGATTATATAAAATAAATTTTCACATTTTTAATTTTCTTTAATTTTCAAAAAAAATTAAAAAAAAAATCGGATGAAACTGTTCATCGCGCGCGCAGGTGGCTGGTGCGCGCATGCAATGATAGCCAGGATAAAACTTTCCAAAAAATAAAATTTGTGCAATTTTTCAAACCAAAATCATTTTCTAATTAATTTTTAACATGTTTTACACAAAATAAAGCATATATAAAAATTAATGGCATAGAAAACACAACAAAATAACCTAAAAAATTGCTAATAATCACATAAAATCAATATGATTCATAAAAACATGAAAATCTATCAAATTATTAAAACACATCAAGTAATCCAATTTTTAACATGTTCATGCATGAAAATAAAGATTATCAAAGGCTCTGAGGCCAGTTGTTGGGAAACTTATACATGATCTTTATTTATTTTTATGTAGATTTAATATTAAACAAATTAATATGAGATAACCTAGAACATGTTCCTAAAATTGAATTCAAAGAAATAATGATAAGAATCCTTACATTGTATGCAGTGGAATGAATGAGTCATTCCTTCAGTTTCTATAACCCTTGTATCCTTTCTATCGCAGAGTATTACCAAGAAACTAAACTGATCTTCAATTTTCTTTACAGCCTTCCAAAGTATCCTTCGAATCACCTAGACTAGGGTGGGAAATTCTCAGAAAATGAGATAGATACAGAGAGAAGAAGCAAGAAGAACAATAAGGCTTAGAAAATGACTTATGTTTAGAGAAAATCTTAAACCTATCAGAAAACTTGTGTTTCAAGTTATGAACTTCTGATTTCATCTCTCACTTAGCACTCCTTTTATAGACTCAATTAGGTCATCTAATTTAATTAAAAACTCAATAAAATAATAGTCAATTAACAGCCCTAGGTCTAAATTATCATGGTTTTAGGCCCGTGAAATTTCTCATTTGATTATAAGTTCATTGGACTTAAAATTAAGGTCTGCATTATTTTCTATTGATTTAATTATTTAAATCGTTTATCAAATTAATTATTTATAATTTGAACCTTGATTTAAAATTATTTATTAATTTAGATACCAATTCATCTTAATTAATAAATCTGCCTAATTTCTCTTTTCTTCTCAAAATTATATAACTCTGTGAAACTATCCAAAATTGACATAGTCAACTTTGATAATTCTAATTAATAATTAAATCAATTAATTGAGACTATCTAGATGATTTTATCCAATGTACATTGGGGACCATGGGTCTATGAAATCAAGTTCCAATAAGTTATCATAAATCTAATAAATAAATTTACTAACTTATTAATTCCTCGTGACTCCACTAAAAACTCGGAAATTGTACTCTTAAATTCATAGAATGCTCTATAACAAATATAGATACGCTATTAATTATCCATTGTTACAATCATAATTGTCACTCAATCCTCTATAGACGGACTACAATGAGATGGGACTAAAATATCATTTTACCCCTCTTTGTATTTTATCCTTAACACACTTAGTTCATTGTAAATGATATTTTAGTAAACTAATATTAATTACAGAAATGAGATCTCTATCATTTAACACCTTGAACCAAACTAAAAGGAAACCATTGTTTCACTTCTTCATCAGAAGCTGTAGATGTTCATATCTATGATTAACACTCTCACTCAATTATACTACC
Organism: Humulus lupulus; assembly: GCF_963169125.1. Classification (NCBI taxonomy): domain Eukaryota; kingdom Viridiplantae; phylum Streptophyta; class Magnoliopsida; order Rosales; family Cannabaceae; genus Humulus; species Humulus lupulus. Next base: position 81,455,026 of record NC_084798.1, on the reverse strand, counting down.
GAGTTCCCAAGATGTAAGTATGGGCTAGTCCATAGGGTAAGCTGGTAACGAACAAGTCAAAGAACTCAAATAATACAACCAGTTCGAATACTAACCACTCAGAATTGAGATTGAATTGACCTATGGTCAACTATATGATATAATTAGAATAGATAATAACGACATGTTTACTTATCCTATCAACTATCAATATCAGTCCTGTCCGATGTAACAAATACATCTGATCTTATCTACTTTGCTAATGTTCTGGAAAGAACATAACACCATAATGTGTAAGTAGATGATATCGTAGATTGGCAAGTCAGTGTAAATCCTATGCACTGATTAATCTTGGGACTAACTTATTTTGAATATATAATCATCTTTATATTCCACTGTGATTACGTCACTATAAATACGATTAGTTATATGCTCGGGATTTAATAGAAGTTTATATTAAACAAATAATCATGAAAATAAAACATGTGAGCAATGTGATTGACCAAGTCAAAAAATGATTTCTATTCTTTTATTGATAATAAATGAGATTACAAAGAAATTGGGTATTAATTAGGGCATAAAACCCTAACAAAGATGTCATCCCGGCCCTTAGCAACGATTTGACCACTACTAACTTTGTCTTTTAGTTCATTCAGTGAAACAAACCAATGATGGATTGAATCTGTAATTTATAACAACACTTACAATTCTTTCCTACTTTACTTTAAAACAGTTAAATTTCTTTCTTTAATTTGTCTGTCTAGATTTGTGACAAGAACCTTCTTTTTTTCTCGCGATCTTATCCAAATTCATATTGTTGACCAGAGATTTGGCCAACGACACTGAGTCAAAATTACGATATAAAATAAGAACTGAACTTAAGAATAACAAATGACACACAGATTTATAGTGGTTTGGCCTTGCTGATCAGCAATGACCTACGTCCACTTTATATTCAGATTTATGTAAATTCTCAAAACTTGCGATCAGATGACTAAAGTCAACCAAGTTTCACAAGCTAAGAAAGAGGATACGAAAACGCAGATAATAGCACTAGATTCTTTGAATTCTCTGAAAGTAAAGAATTACAGCGTAAAAACAAATGAATTCTTGAGTCCTCTATTTATAGACTCAGGAATGTACATAGATGGGCCATGGGCCTTGCGTAACTTGTGCAACAAGTAAACCTAAAATAATGGGTAAATAATACACTTTATATTTGAAATAACAGATATCTCACAAATATTTGTATATTAAAATAACTTTGAGCTTTAACTGCATTTAAGCGAGTAGCTCTGGTCGCATGTCCTTTGTCAACTTCTTTTCCAGTTGCTCCCCATAAATTCTGAATTTACCTGATAGTATGTTTTCTTCTCCTGTCTGGTCATGAGTCGACCAGTCCTCTATAAATATCTTGTCGTGTGTCTTACACGTGCCTTATGTTTGTGTCATGTCATTGTGCTAAATTTTTGGGAAACATGTATCTCTCTACATCTTCCACTCCTAGTTCTTTTTTCTAGAACATCCAACATAATAGAAGTTTAATTATTAAATTTTCTGAAGTCTAGCAAAATGCAACATAACAACGCATTTTAACATATCCCAAAATTTAAAAACTTGTAAATAACACATAGAAAATTCCAGAACATGCAAATCATAGCAAATAATACTAAATAATTGAATTTGGTGTGTGATATTCCTTAAATGCTAAAATTATGATGTATTCCCTTTTAATCCTAGAACATGATTTTTTATCATGCCAATATTCTCTTTTAAACCATTAGTTTGACACATGGACACCGAATTCTTTCATGATCACTATAATTTTTAAGAAGAAACTCTAAAAGTTTTCTAGAATGAGAATTTAAAACATAAATGAGAATTCTAGAAACAAAATAGGTTTCTAGAATTAATATTCAAATGTTTATCTTGGATATTAAACTTTAAAATAATGGGGGTGTTGACTATGGTCAAAATTACTATTTTAAAGAGGTAACTATTTTAATCAAACTATGGCTAGCAACAAAGTTTGAATAAAATAAAGAGAGTGTTTAAATTATGCATACATGAGAAAAGAAATGATTCAAATGGAATCATTTCTACATCTCAAGGGGTGGGAATTAGACTCCCTAAAGAGATTCACGGTTGATGGTAACCTATCTTAATACTAGTCACCAAACAAGTATTAGGTTCAATACGTAATAACAAGTCAATCAAGTGAATAGTAGTAGTACAAAATTTTGTTCCATCTGAGATATGAGTACTAGTGTGTTACCAAAATGAGGGTTAAAACGAAAGGTTTTTTAATAGAACTCAGTCTTGAAAAGACAAGTATTTTAGGGTAACAAATAATGTAAGAGTTCTACCTATATAGACCTAGGGGTGGTGCCGCCCCTCATGAGAATTGGGAGTCATTCTCAAGAAAAGTCTATGAATGGAATGTGCACATGGCCATTAACGGTGCAAAAGCGAGACATTGAGGTCTCAAGTGAACACAACAAATATGTGTGTGTTATCACCGGTTTGTTATCAATGGATAGTGGTTCAATGCTTCGACAACCAAAATTTTAACAAACTTTGTGGTAATTACACTAAGGTAAAATTCAAGTCGAAAGACATTTTACTCTATGCACCAATGCAAAGGTTTCTATAGAGAGTGATTATTTAATCAAGTGGGGGGAAATTATATTTTAATATAATGTTTGATTGATTAAGTAAGTGTTACAAAAAGTGATTTTTTAATCTAGTGGGGGAATGTTATATTATTTCATAAAATATAATGTTAGATTAAATAAGGTGACAAAATGTGATTTGTCACACCTTGTAACATATTATTGAGAGTCACAAAAATTAGACACATGTGTGTGCCCAAATGTGACATATTTTGGAGTTACAAATTTGTAACTCCCAAATATTACCCAATAATGTGTATATTATATGTTACACATTTGAGATTGGATCTCACAAATCCATGATGAAATATGGTTGTTAGAGACATGTTTTAACTCACAATAGGTGTTTGGAGGTTACAAAATCATGTCGGAAAGGATTTGTGACGTTTTGGAACGTTTTGGAAAAATGACTTTTTTGTGCTGAAAATGGCATGTGGCCACGGCCACTGACTTTCAGTGGCTGCGGCCTGGGGGACGAAAGCCAGTGGTCGCGGCCAGTGAGGCTGACAGCCTGTATGGTTTTTCAGTTTTTTCCAAATTGAACGGCTCTAACATCCCAAATAACTCCCCAATCACCATTTTAATTCCATAAACATCCAATTAAACAATGGTAACAGCCATGGGGGTTGGTGGAATTTTAAATTCAAATAGGTATCTCAAACTCTATAAATAGGAGTCTAATGCTCACTTGTAAGACACGCCATTTTCCATCCACAAAGCACTTGGCTGGAAAATACACCATAGAGGCTTGATAATTCCATAGAGCTATTTCCTAGAGAGATCCCTTAGTGCTTAGATAATAGGGGGAAATAAGCTTTTGGACAAAGGTTTTGAACCTTGTTCAAGTTGGTGATCCCCACTACTCTACACTTTGGTTGTGTGAGAGTTTGTTTTTCCCATTGATCTTTACATTTTGTTGTTCTTCTTGTATTATTAGTGTACGTATTGAGTTTGTAACCCTCTACTTCTATTTCTATTTACATATTTATTGGTGTCTTTTGTTTTAGGGTTTTAGTTCTTATAATTCTGTTCCTTCTCTTATTTTTATTTACTTGTATTTTGAGCAATTGAGTTGTAATATTTATTTAATCAATTACCTTATTTATTGTATTTTTTGCATGGAGTTGTATATTGGTTTTTTCCACTTTTCCATTGAGCAATAACATATATTCTCTAATAGTTATAGAAAACAAAAACAAAATACCATTAATAATCCAAACATTTCAAGTTCTAACATTGGCAACAACACTACCTATTTAATTAATGTACACTACCTATTGAACCAATGTTTAAAGATTGAAATAGCAAGTCGCTATCACATCTTTTTAAATTTTACTAACATATATAATTAATAACATTATATAAAATAACAAAATATAACACAACTATTACTAAAAAAAATACATATTAAATTTGGTATAATGGAATGAAAAAAAAATATCACAAACAAAGTTTTAAGGTTACAAACCTTCTGTGATGCTCAAAATCACCTTTAAATCAATATTGGCAACTCCAAAACCTATATACAATCAACACATTATATCTATAAAAACAAATCTGAAAAATAATATAGAAAATAAAAAAAAATCACACAAACCAAGATTTAGTGATTCATACATTTTTTGATGCTCAATAACACATTTTAATGTAAGAAAATAGTCAGAATCTAGTAACAATACCCTTTTTCGAAACCAAAAAATACTCACACCCAAAGTCTTTATTTTTTCCCTCAAAAATTAAAATGGAACTATTCATAGGCCTTCATTTAAGTTTTTAAGTAAGAAAAATGCTTTTAAATGGTCAAAAAAAAAATTAAATGTATATTTAGTGAAACCCTCATGGGAGTACGAAGACAATAGAGGTTTTCTGGGTTTGGTGTTTAAGATTTTTTCTTCGGGGAGAAGAATGAGGCGGATGCTAGATATTAAGAGTATTAAAACCCTTTTACTTTGATTCTTAGATAAAAACTAAAATAGAAAGTACCATTTTACTTCGGTTTTTATCTAAGAACGAAGTAAAATGATTATAATACCATTCAGGGCCGCGTTTGCTTTGATAAAAATCAAATGAATACCTTAGGTAGCTCAAAGCTCACATTCTATAGAGGCATGTGAAAACTAGTATATGCAAACCAATGGTGTAGAAAAAAGCAAATGTTCCAGCATACCAATCCAATCTTCACACATTACATTAAATCTTCAACAATCTAATCTTCGCAAACCAAGGGCACTTTGCACATTACATTTAATCTTCAACAATCCAATCTTCGTTTAGTTTTTTTTTCCAAAAAAAAAAAAAATTTACATGGGAAATCAAAGGTTCGCCTAGCTAGCCAGTGAGACAAAATCGTGGGAAGTAAATAGCTAGCCAGTGAGACTTTCTCATAGTACAACTTGAAAAGGGAGAGATATGGAAACTTCCCTAAACTTTCATCGAAATATTTCGAAGAATCGAATAGAAGAAAAAAAAAGCAAAACTAAAAAAAAAAAAAAAGCAATTTCGATAACCCTTTAATCATGTCTGTTAAGAAAAAGCATAAAAAGTCTAAGAAATAAAATACATATAATCGTGTGTGGTCAGCATTATATTGTCTTTCATGGTAAATAATCTAACGTCCAATCGGCGGACCAAAATATGACCCCACCCATAGGAACAAAACAAGTTTACCCACATTAGAAGTCCTTATATATAAATGTGTTTTTTTTTTAATAATTTATATATATAAACACAAATATCTCACTAAAATTGATAATTGGGTAAAAACACTTGCAAAATACCCAACGTTGGTGGTGCTTAGGTTTAGGAAGCCACTAGCTAGAATGCTGATGCTATTCTTTGTTTCCTAGAGGAGAGACCTATGATGGTGCTCTCTAGAATGGGGAAGACTGATGGGGTTTTATGCCCTAATTAAAACTCAATTTCTTTGTAATCTCATTTTATTATCAATAAAAGAATAAAAATCATATTTTGACTTGGTCAATCACTTTGCTCACATGTTTTATTTTCATGATTATTTGTTTAATATAAACTTCTATTAAATCATGAGCATATAGCTAATCTTATTTATAGTGACGTAATCACATTGGAATATAAATATAATTATATGTTCAAAATAAGTTAGTCCTAAGATTAGTCAATACACAGGATTTACACTGACTTGCCAATCTACGATATGATATACTTACACATTACAGTGTTATGTTCTTTCCAGAATATTAGCAAAGTAGATAAGATCGGATGTATTTGTTACAACGGACATGACCAATAGTGACAGTTGATAAGATAAGTAAACATACCGTTATTATCTATTCTAGTCATTGTTAGAGAATATATTTTATTACTCAATGGAATTGTGGAAAAACCAAATACAACTCTGTGCAAAAATACAATGGACAAGATAATTGATTAAATAAATATTACAACTCAATTGCTCAAAATACAAGTAAATAGAAAGATGTAGAAGAAGAAGATTACAAACTCAATACTATAATAATACAAGTAAATAAGAAGAATAAAAGAATGAAAACACAAACAAACTCTCACACTCAACCAAAGTGTAGAGTAGTGGGGATCACCAACTTGAACAAGGTTCAAGACCTTTGTCCAAAAGCTTATTTCCCCCTATTCTCTAAGCACTAAGGGATCTCTCAAGGAAATAGCTCTCTGGAATTATCAAGTCTTTTGGTGTATTTTTCAGCCAAGTGATTTGTGGATGAAAAATGGTGTGTCTTACAAGTGAGCATTAGGCTCTTATTTATAGAGTTTGAGATACCCCTTTGAATTTAAAATTCCACCAACTCTCATGGTTGTTACCAATGTTTAATTGGATATTTATGGAATTAAAATGGAGATTTGGGAGTTATTTGGGATGTTAGAACCGTTCAATTTGGAAAAAACTGAAAATTCACATAGGCTGTCAGCCTCACTGGTCGCGGCCACAGGCCATTTTTAGCACAAAAAAGTCATTTTTCCAAAACGTCCCAAATCCTTTCCCACATGATTTTGTAACCTCCAAACACCTATTGGGAGTTAAAAACATGTCTCCAACAGTCATATATCATCATGACTTTGTGAAATCCAATCTCAAATGTGTAACATATAATATACACATTATTGGGTAATATTTGGGAGTTACAAATTTGTAACTGATTTTGTAACTCCAAAATATGTCACATTTGGGCACACACATGTGTCTAATTTTTGTGACTCTCAATAATATGTTACAAGGTGTGACAAATCACATTTGTGTGACAAATCACATTTTGTCACATTATTTAATCTAATATTATATTATATGAAGTAATATAACAGTCATATCATATAGTTGACCATAGATCAATTCAATCTCAATTCTGAGTGGTTAGTATTCTAACTGATTGTATTATTTGAGTTCTTTGACTTGTTCGTTACCATCTTACCCTACAGACTAGCCCATACTTACATATTGGGAGCTCGGTAGTATAATTGAGTGGGAGTGTTAATCATAGATATGAACATCTATAGCTTCTGATGAAGAAGTGAAACGATGGTTTCCTTTTTGTTTGGTTCAAGGTGTTAAATGATAGAGATCTCATTTCAGTAATTAAATTAGTTTACTGAAATATCATTTACAAGGAATTAAGTGTTTTAAGGATAAAATACAATGAGGGGTAAAACGGTATTTTAGTCCAATCTCATTGTAGACCGTCTATAGAAGATTGAGTGACAATTATGGTTGTAACAATGGATAATTAATAGCGTATCTATATTTGTTATAGAGCGTTCTATGAATTCAAAAGTGTAATTCTGAGTCTATAGTGGAGTCACGAGGAATTAATAAGTTAGTAAATTTATTTGTTAGATTTATGATAACTTATTGGAGCTTGATTTCATAGGCCCATGGTCCCCATTGTACATTGGATAAAATCATTTAGATAGTCTCAATTAATTGATTTAATTATCAATTAGAATTATCAAAGTTGACCAGGTCAATTTTGGATAGTTTCACAGAGTTATGTAATTTTAAGAAGAAAAGATAAATTAGGGCAGATTTTTTAATTAAGATAAATTGGTATCTAAATTAATAAATAAGTTTAAATCAAGGTTCAAATTATAAATAATTAATTTGATAAATGATTTAAATAATTAAATCAATAGAAAATAATACAAGAGTTAATTTTAAGTCCAATGGGCTTATAATCAAATGGGAAATTTCACGAGCCTAAAACCCATGATAATTTTGACCTAGGGCTTCAAATTGGCTATTATTTTATTGATTTTTTAATTAAATTAAATGGCCTAATTGAGTCTATAAAAGGAGTTATTAGAGAGAAGTCACAAGTTCAGATTTCAGAGACGACAGATAAGTTTAATCACTAGTTTTCTGATAATTTTAGATTCTCTCTAAACGGAAGTCATTTTCTAAGCCTCTTTGTTATTTTCTCTTCTTCTCTCTGTATCTATCTCATGTGTTGAGAATTGCCCACACTAGTCTAGGTGATTCTAAGGATACATTGAAAGACTATGAAGAAATTAGAAGAACGGTTCAGTTTCTTGATAATATTCTGCGACAGAAAGGATACAAGAGTTAGAGAAACGAAGGAGGGACTCTTTCATTCCACTGTGTATACTGTAAGTATTCTTGTCTTTGTTTATCTTTGAATTCAATTTTAGAAACATGTTCTAGGTTATCTCATATTAATTTGTTTAATATTAGATCTACATGAAAATAAATAAAGATCCTGTATAAGTTTCCCTACAACTGGTACCAGAGCCTTTGGTAATCTTTATTTTCATGCATGAACATGTTAAAAATTGGATTATTTGATGTGTTTGAATAATTTGATGGATTTTCATACTTTTATGAAGCATATTGATTTTATGTGATTATTAGCAATTTTTAGGTTATTTTATTGTGTTTTCTATGCTATTAATTTTTATATATGCTTTATTTTGTGTAAAACATGTTAAAAATTAATTAGAAAATGGCTTTGGTTTGAAAAATTGCTCAAAAAAAAATTTAGAAATTTTTTGGCCTGGCTGCCCATGCATGCCCGCACGCACCAGCCACCTCGCGCGCGATGAACAGTACCGGTTACTATTCATCCATTTTTTTATTTTTTTTACATTAAAGAAAAATTAAAAAAATGTGAAAATAAATTATTTATAATCAAAACCAAAAATATATTTTTTGTTTTATCATTTAAAATTGTTTTTTAAAAAAAAAAGATATTTTTGTTAGTTGAGATTTAAATAATTAGTTATTTTCTACAAAGATTCAAATTCAAATTTAAAAATAGACTAACAACTTAATTTTAAATCTTCTAATATATTAAAATATTAGAATTAAGATATCAGATATTTAAGATATTTTCTTTTAAATTCTTGATATTTTTATTAAATCTTTATTTGAAAATATAAATATCTTTTTATTCTATAGTTTTTAATATTTAAATTATTTGAAATTTGAATATTGTTAGTTAGATATTTTTATGGATATTTGAATTTGATTAACTGTTTTAAGATATTTTAGGGTTGTTATAACTATTAATATTTTATTTATTTTAAATTGTTAAAATATTTGCTTATAGTTGTAACAACACAAGATATTTTTTAAAAACAGTTAAGATATTGATTTTAAAATTTAAAATTGCTTAGGGTCTTATTGGTTCGCGATTAGAAAACTGTATTTTTAAAAAGTGTGATTCTGAAATGAAAATATGAATTTAGTGACTGAAAATATGTTTCTGAAAATGTGATTGATTTACTATCTGTAAACTGTTTTTGAGTTTTAAAAAATAGAATATGTGATTGGTAGAAAATCTGAAAATACAACATAAACAAAATAAGTGATTGGTAGATTTTATATGATATATGAGCAACATGAAACAAATTGTCTATTATATTAAATTATATATGTTGTATGTATATAAATATATGTTGTAACAGAAAAAAAAAAATATATATATATATATAAATTAGTCTAATTACCCAACCAAACATACCTACCATCTTATTCATTAATCAGTATTATTATCTCATCATTTTTTGTTGTTATATATATATATCCTCATTTCATGTTGTTATATGATTGACTGTAAATCTTTATATGTCCAAATAGCCATATATATATTTATATTATGCTATCCCTTTCAAATATCAGTCTCCGTCAAAACTCTTGTAGGGCAGTTGCGGCAGAATTCTAAATTTAACATATATATATATATAAACACAAAAATCCATATTTAACATATATAAATAAAAATCTCACAATATATATACATAAAACATATCAGATTTTAGAAGTACTTTAGGTTGATAATGGCAGAAGAGAGGTAGAGGGGAGTGGAGTGGAGCAGAGAAAAATGGCTTTAGTTTTTAGGATTTTGGAGGAGAACTTTCACAAAATGGAGAAAACGATATTTTCTCGTTTTTCATTTTGCAGTGTAAAGTCTGGATATTGGTTTGGATTCAATTTTACAAAATAACTTACCAATCACTTATTTTGATGGGACCCACAAACTTTAAGTTTTCAAAACTATAAAATTGAACCCAAATTACATACCAATCACACCCTTAAATTTTGAAAAATATCCTTTTTTTCAGCCAATTAATAAAATATTTTTTTAATAAATGGGATTTAAATTAACTTTGGTTAATTGTTGATGTTGACACGGTTTTTCGCCAACAGTGAATTATGAAAATAGATGGAATAAATTAGTGCTTAATGATAAACCGCAATAAGAAAATGATACTCAAGAGCACCAGAAAAGAACTCTCAAGAACACTCGTCTCTTTACGTGGTTCGGGGGTTAAAATCCACCTAGTCCACGAGTCTATATTATTATTGTTCTTCTCTCTAAATTTTGACAGAGTTTTTGCATTACAGAAAAACTAGCTCTTCCCTATCCAAGATCTTAGTATTTATAGAGAAAATCCCTGGATAGGCCTTGGGGTCATCACGTGACTTACCCCCCAGTGTGACCTATACCACACTAATTATAAATATTACAATTTATCCTATGGTATGGTCTGATCATTAGGTAAAACTGATCATGGATCCTGAGAGATAATTGGACATGTCATGCCTGACCTTGCACGATTATATTACGTGTCTGGGTTTTCAGGGATCCGCAGACATGCTATGTCTGACCATGCACGTCCATATAATGTATCCGGGTTTCTAAAGATCCAAGGATACGTCAGGTCTCTAGCGTACCTCAAGCTGAATACATCGTGAGCTCGTGTCACGGATGTTATGCCTTATAAACATTACAAGCTCGTGCTTATTGCTTTGCATTCCCCAGATCATGCTATTGACCTGGGGAACCGTGCTGCCTTAATGGAGAAAATACGAACTTATGGATCATTTATTACAATTCTTTACTCGCCAGTTGTACACGAGCTAAATAAAAGACTCGTGCTGAATTTTAGGAGGCACATTTTCCCCCCAAGCTCCTGCTCGTGTTTTATGACGTCACCTTCTCACTTACATGGTGGGGAATTTTAAACTTCCGTCACGATTATCCAGGCTTGCCCACTACTCGAGTATTGGACACGTGGAACACTACGATTGGCATCTGTTCGGGTTTAGAGGACTGCAATAATGGTATGGCCAACTTTTTTTCGTCGTTTCTCCTTTTGAAACAATACCCTCAGATCTTGAACTGGTCGGATCGGATGGTTCACGTTGTTTTATGCCATTTACATATAAAAAGGGGCAGGTCAATTCCATAGTTTACCACCTTTCATTCAAAAAACTTCCCCTTCTTCTATCTTATGTGTTTTCAAACCTCCTTCCTTCTCAGAGAAAAGAAATAAAAAACCTCAAAACCCTTTGTTCCCAAAATCTTTTGGAGACCCATCCTTTCAGCTATTCAGGAGTGAGTCTTCCAGTCCTTACGAAATACACCTCTTCTATCAACGATCATACTGTAAGTTCGATCACTTCTCATGGGCTCTTTCTTTATAGATTTCTGCATTTTATTTACCATGCTCTTTAATGCTTCGCCGTAGTCAATATTAGGGTGTCTTCTTGATTTTTGGCACATAGGTTTCAACTTTAGGTTTACACAGAAGATTTGGAACCTTTCCTAAAATTATGATATTCACGACATAGGATATTTTCTAGGTAGATTTGGGTAATCTTTGACAACTTTAGAAAATACCCATTCGGTGCATAAAAGACGAAAGTTTAGGGTTCAAAAAATCAAATTGCTTAGGGAACACGTTTTTTTTTCTGGGTGGTTTTTCTCTAAACTGCCCCCCAAGGACAATAGTGGTCGGATTTTCTGACATACAGATCCCTAAATACCAAGGGTCTATTGGGAAACCTAGGCATGTAGCGCAGGTAGAGCGTGGCATCACGCAACGAGCTGAGATTAACTCAGCTCGGGCATCAAAAGAACCAATTCCCTTCGTGCTTCCTTGCCTTTATCTTTATAAAATATTAGGTCACCTATTAAGTGACTCGTCGTTCTTTTTCACTAGGAAATCTAATGGCACCCAACAAGAGCGTACCCAACAAGAGTGCAGCCAGCTCCTCGTCTCGACAAACCAACAAGGGAAAAGAGATCGCCTCTGAATCTCCTGTTCCTCAGTTTGGCCCCGTGGTAGAGAAGGAGGTCGTGGTTGGTCCTAACGCCTTCTTCGAGGCAGAGAGAATTGTCTCCAAGATCATGACCCAAGGAAGGGTCAACAAGATAATGTTGTCCCATAACTGTAATGCCCCGGACTCCCTAATGTTGTTTAATGGCTGGATTAGTAGGCCAGGAGGGCCATAATTGTTTAATTATGCCATTAAATGTGTTTATGCATGTTTATGAGAATTATATTATAATATAATGTTAATTGTATGCATGTCGATGATATGTGTTGAGACCACATTATGATGTGGGTTTGTTCGAGCTATTCGACATGAGACGATCTTAGATTATTGATTAGCGGTTTAGTCACAACAGGTTTAAGTGTCGGGACTTGGGTTGAGTCTCGGTGTGATTTTGATGATTAGAGCGTTACCGGGAGATATAGGGTAACGGGATGTGAATTATTGGTGTTTGAGATTATTGAGGATAGCGAGAATTGGAGAGCGTTAATTATGATTAACGAGATAGGAGGAAAGTACCAAATATGCCCTTGGGAGTCTTTAGAAACTATTAATTGACCTAGGGGTAAAATGTACATTTCACCCCTAGGATAGATATAACCTTTGACAGCTGAAGAAGAAAGTGGAAAAACAGAGTATGCAAAATAGTTCTCCCGTACCTTCTTCTCTTCACTTTTCTTTGTAGTTTTTGAACCAAATTTGAGGATTCTAGCTTGGGAAGCAAGCCTTGGGAGTTTGGGAGTGTGTTCCACCATTGAAGACCATCATAAGCCGAGCTTTGGGTAAGTTTCTAACCATGGTTTTCTCTGGTTTGCCCTGTTCTGGTTTTATTTTGCAGCTGAGATTTCTAGGGTGAATTCATGATCTTGTTGGGGGTTTTGGCTAGGGTTCCCATGCTTGTGATGTTTGGGGTGTGTTGGAATGATTTTTGGGTTCATTTGGCATTAAGAATAGGGTTTGGAAGCTTGGAGATCGAGTTAGAATCGAAGGAGTTGAAGAAGGTCGGTTCAGGGGAGGTTGGGTCTGGAGGTAGCACTATAGCGCCCACCTTAGGGCGCTACAGCGCTCCTGAGGAGGCTTTCTGGCATTTGGGAGGTTCTTAGTTTAGCGTTGTGGCGCTAGGGGTTGAGCGCTGCAACGCTACCCTGTTCCTTCTAAGTCCCGTTTTGAGTGTTTTTAAGGGTTTTTGACTTGGGGTTTCAATCCTTAAGGCCCGGGATCGAATCTACTCACCGTGTGGGCATGTCTCGAGGTCCCGAGGGTGGTGCTTAGGTTAAGACCCTATTATTATGGATTCTCAATAATGGAGGTTATAATTGGTTGTGATTAGGTAACCGCCAAGGAACTAAAAGATCGATCGTTCTCAGGGGTCGTCCTTATCATACTTCTCGCTCGAACCTAAGGTAAGAAAATAGTGTATGAATACAGTTGCACCCCGTATAGGTATATTACATGCATAGTTTTCTATTGAAGCGTGTTGATTGATATATGTGGACATGGATTGCATATTAAATGCTAGTGAACGCTGATTACCTGTTTATGGCACTGACTAGTCAGGGACCGACTCTAAAGTCGATGAACACGCATTGAATGGCTCTATGGCATTAATGCGGGACCGACCCTAAGGTCGAAGAACTTATAAGCGCTTGCCTGGTCTAAGACCAGATGTTCATAGCCAAGGTGTATGACCCCGGTGATTGTTTGTCACATGGCTAGGGGACGTTGTCCGTAGTCACGACTCTAGAGTCGGGAGGAAGGTTATGTTAGTGACCAATCACCATGCACCTGCCCTGATCAAACTTATGAAAGAACCACTTATCAGTTAAGCCCTGGTGACCCTATCATCACATGGCTAGAGGGAGCTGTGCTCGTTATTGTGACTTTTGGCTATTGTCACCTATTTGCTTGGACTGATAGTCCTGAATGGTTGTTAAGATCGTGGTTGATGTTATATCACGCTTTATTGTGTTTTCTTGCTGGGCCTTGGCTCATGGGTGCTTTGTGGTGCAGGTAAAGGGAAAGAGAAGCTTACCCAACCCTGAGTGGAGAGCTTGGGCGATGTTGTGTACATATTGGGCCGCTTGACCACCACGGTCGGGGAGTTCTCAGAGGGACTAGGGGTTTACCCTATTTTTGCCGCTTAGGCCGGCGGGGATTGTAAATTTGGAACAGTAGCGACTCTTTTGTATTACAAACTACTTGTAAACATTTTGAAAGGCTCATGAGCAGTTTATTTACTTAATGAAATATATCCTTTCCTTTTTACTGGTTTTCACCTTAACCTGATAATAGCACCTAGATCACGTTTTTAACCAAAGGACTCGGGTAGCGAGTCAAATTTCCGGTTCACTGTTCACCGTAACTGTTCTGGGGTAACCAGGGCGTTACAACTATGACCAGATGACTATAGCCAAGGTATATGACCCCGGTGACTGTTTGTCACATGGCTAGGGGACGTTGTCCATAGTTTCGACTCTAGAGTCGTGAGGAAGGTTATGTTGGTGACCAATCACCATGCACCTGTCCTGAACAAACTTATGAAAGAATCACTTATCAGTTAAGCCCTGGTGACCCTATCGTCACATGGCTAGAGGGAGCGATGCTCGTTGTTGTGACTTTCGGCTATTGTCACCTATTTGTTTGGACTGATAGTCCTGAATGGTTATTATGACCGTTGTTGATATTATATCATGCTTTATTATGTTTTCTTGCTGGGCCTTGGCTCATGGGTGCCATGTGGTGCAAGTAAAGGGAAGGAAAAGCTTAACCAACCCTGAGTGGAGAGCTTGGGCGATGTGGTGTACATATTGGGCCGCTTGACCGCCACGGTCAAGGAGTTCTCAGAGGGACTAGGGGTTTACCCTATTTCTGCCGCTTAGGCCGGCGGGGATTGTAAATTTGAAACTGTAGCGACTCTTTTGTATCATGGACATCTTGTAAACATTTTATAAGGCTCGTGAGCAGATGTTTACCTAATGAAATGTACCCTTTCCTTTTTACTGGTTTTCACCTTAACCTAATAATAACACTTAGATCACGTTTTAAACCAAAGGACTCGGGTAGCGAGTCAAATTTCTGGTTCACCGTTCACCGTAACTGTTCTGGGGTAACCAGGGCATTACAATAACATCGAGGTCGGGTCCGGGATCCTTATAGCCCGACCTCCGTATGAAGGGGAAAGGAGCTGCGCGCCTCTCTAGGATGACTTCGCGGTTTGGAGCGACAAGCATTTGTAGGCGGGGGCCTTCCTTCCTCTGGACCAGTACTTTTCCGACTTCCTCTACTACGTGAAGTTTGCGCCATTTCAGCTTCCCCCGAACTCATACCGACTATTGGCGGGGTTGAAGTATCTCTTTCTAAAGCACGAGTGGGAGGTCCCCACTCCAGCGGACACCCTTTATTTTTTCTGCCTCAAGGCCAACCTAGAACAACGAGGGAGAGGTGATGGGTTCTATTACTTGACCCGATTCCCGAACTCGCCCTCGGTCATCGAGCTCCCCAGCCATCCCAACGACTACAAAGATCAATTCTTTATGTCAAATAGGTTCCGCAACTGTGAACATCGATACTTCAACCGTCCTTGTAAGTCTCCTTTCCTCTCTTAGCTCGTGAAATCATTCTCTTTATATCTGGATCTACTTTTCGTGTATATACTAATTGAGTAGTATTTTTGTGCGGCCATATTCATGAGGACGGACAAATTTGCGACCCTCGGGGGTCAATATGATATGTTATATAGGCTTCCGCCTAGTGAGAAGGACTACCGCCAGCTCATGACCGATGACACGATGCTGGCATGTAAGTTAATCTCTGAAGGCCAGACTCTGGCATTGAGAAGAACACGGGCTAACCTCTCGGTGGTCCGCAAGCTCCTGCCTACCCATGAAGTGGATGCCGAGGCCGCTGAAGGCGAGGAGAAAGAAGAAGACGAAGTACCTCTTGTGCGGAAGAGGCGGGCTCCCGAGGCTGCTCGAGACCCTGAGTTAGAGCAAGCTTCTTTGGGGGAAGCAGCCAGCCCCTCTGGCCAAGGTAACCCATACCCCTATAGGGATTTAGATAGGGTTGTCGCTGACCTTAGGTTAGTTATGTTTAATCCCAACCAGCTCGTCCACCGCCCCCCTAGCTATCCAGACCGTAATATAACCCTGCTCCAGTGTGTGGACCACTTAGTGTTACGCCATGACATGGGATACCCTAAAGGCACTATTTTCGTAGAGAATACCTTATCCTTTAGGTCGGCCTTTTTTGAAGAGTATGGGACCAATCTCAGGTCGTGGCCCTCTCTGCTCCAGGGTACCCTTGCCCATGGACTTAGGCAGTACGTAGAGGAGTCCAGCCCCGAGATAGAACCTGAGCCTGAACCTCCCCTAATTCAAGAAATTGTAGACTTAGACTCCCCCTCTCCTCCAGCAGTTCAAAGGCCAGAGGTCGTGACAATAGACTCCTCCCCTAGCCCAGAGGGTAGGACTTTTTATTGTACTGCATATGTATACACACTTTTTTTTCATAAATTTCTGACTATCCATGTATATTAACTTCCTTCTCCTTCTTTTCAAGCGAGGAAATGGCACAACCTGGAGTTCCTGACATCCGCACGATTTTCCAGGAGGGAAAAACCAGCTCGGGGCCTATCATGAAGAAACCCCGGCTCACAGCAAAGAAGACGCCCCCTGCGACAGGGACTACCTCCAAATCCCGGGCTAAGGGGAAAGGCATGAGCTCAGCAGCTCTGACTACTGTCACAAAGGAGAAAGGGGGTGCTCCTCCGCCTCCTCCTCGATTTCCACCAGCTCTTGCTCGGGATCAGACAGTACAAGCTGATCCCACAGCTCTGATTGTCCCCACCACCACCGTTCGCATCCCAATCAACCCTCAGGACTTGGAGAAGATCCCCAATACTTTTCGAGGGACTCTCTATGAGACGGCGAAGCACGTGGTGGAGCATATATACAAAGCCAACTCGAGGGACCTGAGGACAATAGAAGAGAGGAGCCTGGAGAACGTCCTGGAGTCCGCCTTGTGGATGACTCTCACGGTAAGATAGCTTTCCTCAGTTGAACATATATATATTATTCTTCTTTTTATTTTACCCCAGTATGCGTCTAACTTGCTTCCTTATTTTTTGCAGTCAGTCCTGGCTCAACACCGCAGTATAGCTCGGGCCATGGTTAGGAATGAGGAGCTTCAGGCTGAGCTCCGAGTTGCCCAGTCCGCCCTAACTGCTGCTCAAGAAAACAAGCGAGCTGCCAAAGCTGCCCTTGCAGCTACTTAAAAAGGCGAGCTCGATGCCAAGGCTACCCTTGAACCATCTCAAGAAAGCGAGCAGGCTACAAAGGTTGCCTTGGCCGCTCTTCAAGTTGAGGTCACTGAGGCCAAAGCCAAGCAGCTAGAGGCCGAGGTTTTTGTTAAAGAGGAGAAGGCGGCCTCGCTGTCCTCCATGGAGAGCATGTTGTATCACTGCTAGGCCTTCAACCAGGATGGTAACTTCTCCTTCCTAGCTTCTAAAGTGTGGGATCCATACCTCGAGAATTTCAAAGCTCGGATCCTACAAGAGTAGTCTGAGACTGGGGATGCTTCCACCGCGGGCGAGCAGGAGACTAAAGAGGTTACATCCTCAGAGCGCCCTGGAGGGGCTTGATTTTCTTTTTATTTTTTGTAAACATTCGCCATTTGGCCTAGTTTGAGGTTATTTTTCCTCGAGACAATTTTCTTTTAATTCATATATCTACATTTTTATCTATTTGTCTTTTCCTTGATTGTCTCTCATGTTTATGCTTTTCTAGACTTGCACACTCAAAATCTTAGGAATCAACTTTTAGATCGGGATAGATATTTTGAATTTGGTTATATCCAAAATTAATGTGTTGATTTATATCATACCTGTTAAGTATCAGGCCTTGGACCCGGTTATATCCGGGATTTTAAATATTTCAAACTTAGTCCTTGTTAGGTTTACTGCTATCTCGAGCTTCTAAGGAAGCCATCAAATTTTCAATGTTGCTAACTTCTAGGTTTTGGACCTGGTTGTATCAAGGATTGTTAACGATTTAAAACTTAGTTCGTGCTAGGTTTATTGACACCTCGTGTTTTTTTTAAAGAAAACATCGGTTAATCAATTTTACTAACTTCTAAGTTTTGTACCTGGTTGTATCCAGGATAGTTTTGTACCTGGTTATGTCCTGTTTCAAATGTTCTTATCCATCTCAGGTTATATGCCCCCCAAGTAACCAGAAAGCGAACTTTCTTGATTGCTTGGACAAATGTTGTCACACAAACTAATACATAAATAAACTATATGAAAGACAAGAAATACATAACGATCCCTTCATTTCTTAATCAAATGGCTTTTATAACTAAGCCTTACATAGATGGATGGTATCATCATTGATAATACTTCTTCAGGTGCATGGCATTCCAGGTCTGTGGGACTGTTTCTCCACTAAGTCGAGCTAATTTGAAAGTTCCTTCACACACGACCTCCACTACTTGATAGGGCCCTTCCCAGTTCGGACCTAAAGCGCCGTCTTTGGGGTCCTTGTTTGCCAAAAAGACCTTTCGAAGGACTAGGTCCCCCAAACCAAAACTACGCCTTTTGACCTTGGAATTAAAACAACGAGTGATTTTTTGCTGGTAATGCACGAGCTGTAGTTGCAGATCCTCTCATTTCTCATCAATTAGGTCGACAGATGCATTGAGCAATTCGTCATTCCGCTCCTGGCTGAATGTTTGGTGCCTGTGCGTGGTTACTTTTGTTTCGACGGGAAGGACGGCCTCACTTTCGAAATTCGGGGAGAAAGGGGTGTGTCCCGTAGAAGTCCGATCGGAGGTCCGGTATGCCCATAGTACCTGCGAGAGCTGCTCAGGCCAGACTCTCTTGGCCTCGTCTAACCTCTTCTTAAGATTCGCCTTGAGGGTCATATTCACGGCCTTGACCTGCCCATTGGCCTGCGCGTATGCAACCGAGGAGAAACTTTTACCTATGTCGTGCTTTTCAGTGAAGAGATCACTGTCGAACTAAGTTCCATTATCTGACACGATCTTCTTTGGAAGCTCAAACTGGCACACAATGCTCTTAATCACAAAGTCGAGGACTCTTTTTGAGGTGATGCTTGCCAATGGCTCAGTCTCTACCCACTTCGTGAAGTAATCAATGGCCACCACTGCATAACGAACTCCTCCCTTTCCTATAGGTAAAGCTCCTATTAAATCAATTCCTCATATTGCAAATGGCCACGGGGATGAGATCATTGTTAGCTTGACCGGCGAAGCTCGTGCAACTGTGGTGAATAATTGGCATTTGTCGCACTTTCGAACATGGGAGATGGAATCTTTTGTTAAAGTGGGCCAAAAATAACCATGCCTTAATATTTTTAAGGCCAGGTTTTGCCCCCCAGCATGATCCCCACAGAAGCCTTCATGCACCTCCTACAGAATAGTTTTAGCCTCCTCTGGCAGAACACATCGTAGCAGAGGCAAGGAATGGCCTCGTCAGTACAATGTTCCATCCACTACTACATATCTTGGAGCTTGATAGAGTATCCTTCTCGCGTCTTTTCTTTCTTCGGACAGTTTTCCTATTGTAAGATATTCTATCATGGGGGTCATCCAGGTCGACCTAGTGTCAATCATCTCGACCTCTGTCACGCTTCCTACCACGCTTGGACTTTCCAAGAATTCCACTGGTACTACATTCAAAGCCTCAGTTTCCTTGGAGGTGTTGAGCTTCGCCAAAGTGTCTGCATTAGCATTCTGCTCGCGAGGGATCTGTTTGACGGCGCCATACTCAAATTCTGATAGCTCTTTCTTCACCTTGGCTAGGTAAGCTGCCATCTTGGTACCCCGTGCTTGGTATTCCTCTAACACTTGATTGACCACGAGCTAGGAATCGCTATAACACTGGACGGCCCTGGCCTTCAATTCCTTTGCCACTCTAAGCCCGGCTAACAAATCCTCGTACTCGGCTTCGTTGTTCGATGCCTCGAACCCGAATCGTAGCGCGGTATAGAATCAATGCCCTTCCAGAGAAATCAATATGATCCCAGCTTTGGATCCGTTCTCATTAGAGGATCCATCCATGAATATTCTCCACAACATCTGTACTGGTTCTTTCAAAAGCTCTTCTTGAAATCCAGTGCATTCAGCCATGAAATTAGCAAGGGCCTGGCTTTTGATTGATGTCCGTCGGACGTACAATATTTTGAACTGGATGATTTCGATTGCCCATTTTAAGAGTCGTCCCGACGCTTCAGGTTTTTTTAATACCTGCCTTAGAGGTTGATCAATCATGACATGGATTGAATGGGACTGGAAGTACAGCCTAAGCTTCCTGGAGGCTAATATCAGGCAGAACGCCATCTTTTCCATTAGGGGATAGCGTGATTCAGCTCTGAGAAGTCTTTTGCTTATATAATATACTGGTTCTTTAACCTGGTCTTCTTCCCGGACCAATACGGCGCTGGCTACATTTTCGGTCATAGCCAAATAAAGGAATAAGGGCTCCCCCACCACTGGCTTAGACAATACTAGGGATTCGGCCAAATGCATTTTCAAATCGAGAAATGCCTGTTCGCACTCCTCAGTCCATTCAAATTTCTTATTCCCTTGGAGCAAGTTATAGAATGGCAAGCATTTGTCCGTGGATTTTGAAATGAACCGATTAAGGGCTGCCACTCTTCCAGTCAGGCTCTGGACTTCTTTACACGAGCTGGGTGAAGGAATTTCCAATAATGACCTGATTTTATCTAGATTTGCCTCTATCCCCCTTGTATTGACTATGAATCCCATAAACTTTCCCGACGCCACTACGAAAGTACACTTCTAGGGATTCAACCTCATGTCATATTTCCTCAGGATCTCAAAACATTCATTTAGTTCGGATACATGGTTGTTGGTAGTCTTGGATTTGACTAGCATATCATCGACATACACTTCCATGTTTTTTCCGATCTGACCAACGAACATTTTGTTAACTAACTGTTGGTAGGTAGCCCCAGCATTCTTTATTATGAAGGGCATGACTTATAACAGTATAAGTTTGTTGGAGTCATAAAGCTAGTATGCTCCTAGTCTGCAGGATTCATCGCGATCTAGTTATATCCAGAATACGCATCCATGAAGGATATGAGCTCGTGCCCCGCAGTGGCATCTACCAACTGATCAATTCTCAGCAATGGAAAGCAATCCTTGGGACAAGCTTTGTTCAGGTCGGAGAAATCGATGCAGGTCCACCACTTTCCATTTGGCTTCGGGACCAGGACAGGATTCGCAACCCAGATCGGATATTTTGCTTCACGAATGAACCCGCACTTTAATAACCGAGTTACTTCTTCCTCCAACGCCTCAGCTCGGGTTATTCCTAAACGTCTCTATTTTTGGGAATTTGCAAGTACACTTTTATCCAAGTTTAGGGTGTGCATGATCACACTCGGGCTTATTCCCACCATGTCTTCATGAGACCAGGCAAAGACATCTAGATTCCCTTGCAAAAAAATTATCAGCTCCATTTTTCTTTCATCGTCAAGATTTTTCCCAATCTTAACGATTCTCGAAGTGCCCTTGGGATCTATATTTACTTCCTCAAGCTCTTCGATAGCTTGGAGTTTTGATCTATCCTCGCCCATTCGCGGATCAATATCATCGCTTGGGGTGATTCCTCTATCCCTGGCTTTCTGAGGTTCTTCCATCCCAGAAGCAACTTCTACTTCCTGGGACTCCTCGCCTCCATCATGTACGGCCATTGTTTGCTACCCAGTTTGGGATTTTCCCTTCATGGAAATGTTATAGCATTCCCTGGAAACAAGCTAATCGCCTTTGACAGTGCATATTCCCGCAGAGGAGGGGAATTTGATTGGTAGGTGGCGGATCGAGTTTATGGCTTCAAACGTCATCAACGCAGGTCGGCCCAAGATTGCATTATAGGCCGTTGGGTAATCGATGACCACAAACTCAAGGAGTTTGGAGACAGTTCGTGGACCTTCTCCCAATGTCACCACTAGCTCGATTATTCTGATGACTGCTGATCCCTCACAGGAAAATCCATATAGAACCATGGAAGTTGCCTTTAGGTCAGTTACAGGCAACCCCATTTTTTCTAAGGTGGACCTAAACAGTAGATTCACATAACTTCCATTATCTACTAGTATCCTCCTAACTCTTTGGTTGGCGAGCTGAACTGTTACAACTAAAGAGTCGTTGTGTGGGAACTGGACATGGCTGGCGTCTTCTTCCGTAAAAATGATCGATTGCTTTTCTAACCTCTGGTGCTTTGATAGTCGTTGCTCCAGGACGAACTCCACTCCGTTGTGGGATTTCAGCTCATTGATATATCTATTCTAAGCAACTCTGCTCGTGTCTGCCAGGTGAGGACCTTCGGAAATGGTTGCTATATCTCCTCCCGTGATCGGAGGAGGGTTGTCTTGATTAACCTGATCTCCATTTTGATTCATTGGAGCCTCCAGAGTTGATGGAATGTATTGTCCAGCAGGCTGTCTGGGAGTTCCTCGATTCCGGGAGTACTGAGCCATAGGTCCTGCCCTGATGAGAGTCTTGATCTCATACTTTAATTGTCTGCAGTCATCAGTATTATGACCGATATCATTGTGGAATCGACAAAATTTCGACGGATCTCTCTTCGCCCTTTGATTCTTTAACGGTTCTGGATTCTTCCACAGAAGGTGAGCAGAATTCTCCAAGAAAATGCGCTCTCTAGTATCTGTGAGGACAGAATAAGTTGCATAAATTGGTTTAAACTTCTCCATGGACTTGTTTTTCTTTAACCCACTCTGACCGCCTTCACCATTTCCCTTTCTTTTACCACCCCCTTGATTATTCTGGGCAATGGTTTGAGCTGTAGCACCAGCCACAGTGGTTGCCACTCCAACGGGTTGAATAGGGGTTTGGCTGGTTCCTGCAACAGAATCCCGCGCCTCTTCTAGATTAATCCACCTCTGAGCTCGGTTTAGGAACTCATCCACAGTGTTAACTCCCTTTCTCTGTAGCTCCTGCCATAGGTCGCCTCCCACAAGGATCCCTGTCCTCATTTCCATGAGTTTAGAACTCTCGCCAGCGTCTCTAGCTCGTGCGACAACGTTGGCAAACCTACTCAGGTATGGTTTCAAAGGTTCTCCGAGCTGTTTTTTTACATTTTCCAGGGAGTCAACCTTAATTCGAGTTGCTTGAGAAGCCCTAAAAGCTCTCTTGAAATCCGCAGAGAAATTCTTCCACGAGCTGATAGAGTGTTTTTTGTACTATTTGAACCATTGCCTAGCCAGCCCGATCAGAGTCGAAGGGAATATTAGGCACCTTAGCTCAGGTCCAATGTTGTTTGGTTCATCATCAGGGTATTGAACATTCCCAAGTGGTCGAATGGGTCTCCATCTCCATCAAATTTTGATAAATGGGGCATCATGAAACCCGACGAGTATGCAGTTGCCGCAATGTTTGGGGCGCAAAGCTTGAGCTCATCCCCTTAATCATATTCATCTTTTTCCTTTTCTGATAGGAGTCTTTTTCATCAGCTCCTCCATATGGGCTAACCTTTCAAGGGTTTGGTATTTGATTCCTTTGTTATTTTGGGGTTGTTCCACAGCTCCCGTCCTACCGTACGCATTCGGCGGGTTGTTGTCCCTCCAAGTTCGAGCTTGGTTTAGTGAGACATTCCCGTTATCATGTACTTCGGAAAGACCTCCCTCTTGACAAGTGTAACTAACTCCATTTTGGGCTGAATTTCTCCTCTGTGAGTTTAGGCGATCTCGAAGATCGGTCTTGGGATCGACTTGAGGGCTCTGAGCCGAACTCAAGTGATTTCTCAAATCTATATCGGACCTGCCACTTCGATGGCTCTCGGTCCAATAACTCCCATTAGCGAAGCTTATTGCTCGCGGTTGAGGATGAGGATCTGGGATACTGCTACGTGTCCACGGGGCATAGGTAGGGGCAGTGGGACGAGGATTTCTCCTGCTGTCCCCATAAGCAGGAACATTTTGCGCCGAACGAGGCAGTGTTGAATGTCTTATGGGTGGTGGGGGATACCTAACCGGCGAGGCAATTCTTGTCCCGTCAGGATAACCAAATTAGCCCGCAGTTGTTGTGCTCCACCATTTCTAACTCTCTGCGTCTGGCAATCTGATCGTGACATAGGAGGGTTGGCTATAACATGCTATCTTCGTGAGTTTTCCCCAAACCTTTCTCGTGGGTTTCCATGGGCATTTCTAGGAGCATACGACGGTGGTACTGAACTTGGGTTTGAGCTCCTAACTGATCGGCTGACTTGCCGATGACCCATGGGAGGGCCATCAGGCTGGACATCTTGGTGATCTTATGCCATGGGTGCAGAACTTGGGGTTGAGGTCCTAACCGATCGACTTGATTTGGATCGGCCATCTCGGCGGGACTTATGAGACCCACCTTGCCTCTTTCCGACATTAACGTCGGTTGCAAGAGGGGGTAGTCGAGCCAAAACCTCCTCGATTTGTTTGTTTGCTTTGGCCAAATGGCTTCTTAACTGCATGTTTTCCAGTTCTACCACAGTCAAGTAATCTGAGTTCGAATTCGGCGGCAATGATGCCGAACTCCCAGTGTCGTCGTGGCCCATCGGTTGTTTTCCCGATCGTTGCTGGACTTCGGGGCTATGCTCATCGGAAACAAAAGTATGGTGAGTCTTTTGCCCACCAGGTTGTTCCATTTAATTACTGTGCCTCGATCGAGTGACCACCATGATGAACTTTGATTGGGATTTTGATGAAAGCACTAATCTGCAGCTCTCCATGAAAGCACCAAACTTTTGACGCGGTTTTTCGCCAACAGTGAATTATGAAAAAAGCTGGGATAAATTAGTGCTTAATTATAAACCGCAATAAGAAAATGATACTCAAGAGCATCAGAAAAGAACTCTCAAGAACACTTGTCTCTTTTACGTGGTTCGGGGTTAAAATCCACCTAGTCCATGAGTCTATATTATTATTGTTCTTCTCTCTAAATTTTGACAGAGTTTTTGCATTACAAAAAAACTAACTCTTCCCTATCCAAGATCTTAGTATTTATAGAGAAAATCCCTGGATAGGCCTTGGGGTCATCACGTGACTTACCCCCCAGTGTGACCTTCACTAATTATAAATATTACAAATTATCCTAAGGTATGGTCTGATCATTAGGTAAAACTGATCATGGATCCTTAGAGATAATCGGACATGTCATGCCTGACCATGCACGATTATATTACGTGTCTGGGTTTTCAGGGATCTGCGGACATGCTATGTCTAACCATGCACGTTCATATAACGTATCCAGGTTTCTAAAGATCCAAGGATACGTCAGGTCTCAATTCAAATTAAGCTAAAAAAGTGCAATTACGTGTATAATATTTCAGTGTATGCCGATATATCGTAGCTATAGGGGCGATATATCGCCACACGGGGAATACGAAAAACACGTAACTTTGCACAAACGCATCGACGAGCCTCGAGATATAAGCCCAGGCGATATATCGCCTACCATGGGCGATATATCGGCCCTAGGGCAAGTTTTTCAAACATTTTTTAAACCGAGCTCATTTTATTCCTTAACCTCTTGATAAGCCTCTGAATGTTTTGACCGAGTCTTAAGCCTCTGCTGAACGAATATTCAAATATTTTTCAAGTAATATTCATTATTTTTATTCAAGCTAAAAGAAGATCCTTACACTCCTTGAACTCTATAAATAGGACCTAGTACCCAGCCATTTCTCTCATCCTTCAAGCTGTGTTCAGAGCCCTCAAGCTGCTAGGTTTACTATTGAGTGATAAACACTTGGGTTGGGGTATAAGCTTTATCATCTTAAGCTTATTAAACACTTGGGAAGTAAGATAAATAGTGTGTTTTTCTATATCGAGGTGTAGTTCGGTTTTAATACATTCAAAGGTATTCCTAATCTTAAGTTCATTTCAGTTTAATTCTTTAGTTTCTTTAATTTTCTTTAGTTCAGATCCTAACTCATTATTTTTCCATTCTCGGTTAGGTATTTAAGTTCTTTGAACTTAAGGTTTCCTTTCGGTAAGTTCTTCCTCTCGGTGGTTCAGATTCATTTCTTTTTCATCTCCTTCTTTTAGAAATACTCACCCTCTCATTGTTGGTTTTTTGGAGTGTTCCAAATTATGTCCTTGTTCTCACATCCCGGTTTCAGTAAGGAAAATAGGTTAGATTATATGTGTTATGATATGTTATGTACTATGTATAAATATGTTTTCTAGTCACTTGGGACTTATAGTTACTTTGATAGCAAATCCCAAGATTTTTTATCATTATCGTGGAGTAGAGTTATGATATACCCTACCTCGATTAGTAGACTGAGGACCTAGATGGATTATCATATACTATTTTGTGATCTAACCTACCTCGATTAGTAGACTGGGGACCTAGATGGTTTTATCACATGCTGCAATAATGAGTTAATGGCCATTAATATTGTAGTCCTATATGATGTACATTTTTAAGTCATATGTTATAGTATATGTTTATGATATAGTTTATGTGTATGTTTTATGCTTTTAGTAGATTTTCCTTGCTGGGCATTAGGCTCATTCCTTTATTTTTATGTATGCAGGAAAATAGTTATGGCGGCGGAAGGATTCATGGCAGCTTGGGGTTGTGTATTGAGGAAGAATGGATTCGATGGACTACGTAAACAATTCGAGGACGAAGTTATTTTCAGTCTTTTTAATTATGTTTCTATGTATTTTCCGCACTTGGTTTTGTAAACAATTTTAGTTAAGCTAAAGTTATGTTTTATTTTTCAAACAATGGGACCCCATACCCCGAATTTATGAATTTCAACATTTACCTTAGATTTTTTAATAAAGTTATGAATGTTTCGTATGTATGTTTTATTAAGAATAGTGTCTATGTATAGTAGTTTTAATGGTCCAAAGTCTTAGAATTAGTTAGGTCATTACAGTTGGTATCAGAGCAACGGTTCATTCGCATGAAGTTCTCCTTGTACACATGCTCAAGCTCCGAATCTAACCGCCAAGTAAGTGTTTATGTTATAGTTATTATGTTTATATGTATAGCTAACGATTTTAGCCTTTATGTTTTCAGTTAAGAATGAATGGAGCATTAACTTATGAGGATATCCGAGCCATTAAGACCTTGAAAAGAATTAGAGAACCAAGAACCACCGTAGGAGTGCTAGAAAGAATCACTCGGAAACTACTTTTATTCCACAAGGAGATAGGTCACCTCCAAGAAACTAAGCAGATCATGATGAGATCAACGAAGCAATACGTTTTAGTAATTAGACTTTTCAGAGATTATCCTACCGTAATTGCAGCTTTAGAAGATATATGGGAGACAATAGATGATGAAGATGAGTTACCGGTAGCTATGAGATATTATTTTCTCATACTTAGGTTCACTTCTAAGATGGAATTCCAATTTACAAATGAGCAAAATCATAGAATTTTTACGAATCTTCCTCGAGGGAATTTTGAGGCTCAAGATAACGATGACTATGAAGAAATAGACGATGATATGTTAGATGGAGGATCGAATGTAGAAGATCCCGATTTTTAGAATAGATTAGTTTCTTTATTTATTATTTATTTTCTTTTATGATTGTACATAGTGAAAAAACTTTTTCCAAATAAATATCATTGTTATTTTGATAACATGTATGAGTTTAATTTTTCTTTTGCAATCATAATAAATAATAAATCTAATAAATAATGACCAAGTTCGGTGAGGGTGGATACAAATCAATGAACCGGGTTCTCTATATTGACAGTTAGGGGGCCATAGTAGTGGGAGCGATTTTATTGATCCCAGCCCTCCCTCAATATGGTTAACTTTGGAACAACAATGAGTTTCAAGCCTGAGAATTAAGTCATATAGGATGATTAGAAACAGAATTAGAAAATAATAAAGATGGCTCATTTTTCTAAGTATAGAAACCCACTTTAATAATAAAGAAGGCTTATATAACTTTCATAAGAAATCATAATTTATAACTCCGAGTTATGTTTGTTTAGATTAAGTTTTTGCCTTAGAGCCTATTAGGGTAAAGTTCTAACATGTTTTTCTCAACTGTTAGAACTCTGCTGAAGATGTCGCTCCGAAGGTCTACTCGCAACAATGCTAATGTCTCCAACGCCGCTCCGGTTCGCAGAAGGGGAGTGCGTGTTACTGCTAACTGAAATGCGCCGCTACCGCCAGCGGTTGACAACACTGCGGAAATTTCCAGACTACGACACCAAGTTGAGGAGTTACTACAGCAACAGCGACAACAGGCTCAGCCTCAGACTCAGCCTCCGCCTTCGCGACAGCCTCAGCAAATGGCTCAAGCACCCCATCAAGTTGGTCCATATGGGGGATGGCCAATGGAAAACTATGCGCCATACCCAGCTCAGCACATGGAGCCAGTTTATGAGCGGTTTCGTAAGCAACACGCTCCAAACTTTGAAGGGACAACAGACCCCTTCGAGGTAGAAGAATGGCTCAGAAATGTGGAGCCAATCCTGACGCACATGAATCTCGGCAACGCGGGCCACATATCCTACATTTTGTCTTTGCTCAAGAAAGATGCTAGAATATGGTGGGACTTAGTTCAGCAGACTCACGATGTCACAACCATGACTTGGACCAGATTTGTGGAGCTGTTCCATAAAAAGTACTACAATTCGGCAATTATCGCTTCAAGGGTCGAGGAGTTCGCTGGTCAGAAGCAAGGGAGTTTATCAGTAGCAGAATATGCTCGACAGTTTGACCGATTAGCCAAGTTTGCACCAGAAATGGTTCCAACTGACTTTCTGAGGGTGACCAAGTTCGTTAGAGGACTTCGACCAAAGATTGAGCTAGGGGTTAAGCTAGAAAACCCGGGAAATACTACCTATGTCGATGTTCTAGAAACGGCAATAAAAGTAGAAAGGCTTCAGGCGAATGTTAGTAAAGAAGAGGCCAGTAAGCCTGAGCCTAAACAGCCAAGTCAACCTCAGAATGGTCGGAACAACCACCGCAACAACAGCAATCATTCCAACAACAACAATGGTCAAAAAAGAAGGCATCCTAACAATAAGCAGTCTGATAGCGATAAAAGGGCACAAACGAATAATGGAAGTGTGAACGCTCAATATTCCTCGCCCTTAAAATACTCAACATGTATGCTAGGCCCCATAAACGCCCCAAAATTATGGCTGGGTTGGAATGACCCCGA
The DNA here is from genome assembly GCF_963169125.1 of Humulus lupulus. Lineage (NCBI taxonomy): Eukaryota > Viridiplantae > Streptophyta > Magnoliopsida > Rosales > Cannabaceae > Humulus > Humulus lupulus. The sequence goes on along the minus strand of NC_084798.1, from coordinate 81,425,610 downwards.
GCCACTGTTGCCACTCACGCGGCAACCTAGATGGCCTCGCCTACACCAGCACCAGGAGAGGCCCCTCATCCCGCGCGCACCCAACATCAGGCGAGGCCCCTCGTCTCGTGCACGCAGGTACGGTCCCGTGGCCTCGCGACGTGTCCGAAGCAGGCACGGCTCCGTGGCCTCGCGTTGCTGTATCGCGTCGCGTCCGAAGCAGGCACCGCCCCATTGCCCCGCGTCACGTCTGAAGGAGGCACAGCCCCGTGGCCTCGCGTCGCGTCCGGAGCAAGCACGGCCCCATGGCCTCGCATCGCGTCTGAAGGAGGCACGGCCCCGTGGCCTGGCATCGCGTCCAAGGCAGGAACGGCCCCGTGGCCTCGTGTCGCGTCCAGAGCAAGCACGGCCCCATGGCCTCGCATCGGGGCATGCATTCGGCCTCAGCCCCGAACGCTCCATGCCATGCGGGGGGTGTACCCTGGGGAGCCACACCATCAGGTGTCCATGCAAGGGAGGCCTCGCGAAGGGGGCTCGCGAGCCACATAGGAGCCACGCCATCAGATGGACCCCCAATGCTTAGGGGGCCCGGGTATGAGTTGAATGGAACGTACTTGTACGTTCCCATGCAGGGTACGGCCCTCAAGACCTTGTACGTCCAAATACGGACACCCATACCAACGGAGGAGTGGGAATGCAAGGATAAGAGTGATGGCCCGTACGTCTACGGCCAGGAGTCAGAGCCAACACCACTACCACCTGCGCCACTATGCCTGTCACCACTCATCAGACATGGGTACGGACAAGTAGTGGAGGCATCCTCCTCACACCTGCCCCTGTACTGGGTGTACGACCACAACCTCTGAAGCCACTCCCCTAACAGAGTACTTATGTACCACTTGATCTCCTGGACCACCATGTACCCAGGGCCATTAGAGCCTACTATAAAATGAATTCTAACTCCACCTGAAAAGGGGTTGGAAGTTTTACTGTAGCAAAGGCTTGAGAGTGAATGAAAGATTGATTGATTTCTCCATTGTTATTCTGTCATTGTTCTTGAGTTATTACTTTGATTTCTATAGCTTTTTTATTGACGATCCTTACTTGATAATTTCTTCCAACTCAACTTAGTTGACGAGTTCTCACCGTCAATAGGAAGTAATAGGTCGGGTTATGTAGAATACCCGCAATGTGCTAAATTCCAGAAGAAACATCCTGGTGAATGCTGGGCATACGCCAAGGGATGCTACAACTGTGTTCAGGAAGGACACCGAAAAAGAGACTGTCCCCAGCTCAAGCGAGAAGGGAAAAAGGAAGACAAGATGGTTCCTACCAAGGTATTTTCCTTAACCCAAGGAGAAGCTGATGCTAGCAATAAAGTGGTCACAGGTCAGGTTTCTATCCTCAATAATGTATGTTCTATATTATTTGATTCAGGAGCCACTCATTCGTATATCTCGTTAGGAATGATAAAAAAACTAGACAAACCTTGTGAAAGATTTAGAGCTAGGTTTGTAACAGAGTTGCCTTCAGGAAAAGTAGTTCTATCATCACGGATAGTACGAGGCGTACCAATCAAGATTGAGGACGTAGAACTAGAAGGAGACCTGATAAAACTAGAGATCAAAGACTTCAACGTAATACTAGGCATGGACTGGCTAGCAAGGCATGGCGCAACCATCGACTGCAAACACAAGAAAGTGACGTTCAAGACTCCTGACAGCCAGAGACTATGCTTCATGGGACAAGTTCCAGGACTACGCACATCACTAATATCATCTCTCAAAGCTCAAAGAATGATAGAAAAAGGATGTCAAGCATTCTTAGCCAGCATCACAGATGTGGTAAAGGAAACACCACTAAATGTTGGAGACGTTCAAATTGTAAAAGAATTCCCAAAAGTATTTCCCGACGACTTACCAGGGTTGCCACCGACTCGGGAAATTGACTTCACAATCGAATTAGTACCGGGCACCGAGCCTATCTCTAAGGCACCATACCGAATGGTACCTACTGGACTCAAGGAGTTAAAGACTCTTGCTACAAGAACTCCTGGACTTGGGTTTCATTAGACCAAGCCATTCGTCATGGGGAGCACCGGTGTTATTTGTGAAGAAAAAGGACGGAAGCATGCGGATGTGCATAGATTACCGCGAGCTGAACAAGGTGACGATTAAGAATAAGTACCCGCTACCCCGAATTGATGACTTGTTTGATCAACTTTGAGGTGCGACCGTGTTTTCAAAGATTGATTTACGGTCTGGGTACCATCAGCTCAAGGTGCAGGGAGAGGATATTCCTAAGACAGCTTTTAGAACTCGTTATGGGCATTACGCGTTCTTAGTTATGTCTTTTGGTCTTACCAACGCTCCAGCCGCGTTTATGGATTTAATGAATAGGGTCTTTAAGGACTACTTGGATAAATTCATTGTAGTGTTCATCGACGATATCTTGGTATACCCAAGGGACGCAAACGAGCACTAGGAGCATGTAAGGTTGGTCTTGTTATGACTAAAGGAGCATCAACTTTATGCCAAGTTCAAGAAGTTCGAGTTTTGGCTTTCGCAAGTAGCATTCCTCAGGCACATTATATCCAAGGACGGAGTTGCAGTAGACCAATCTAAGGTAGAGGTTGTAAAGGACTGGCCAAGACCAAAGAACGCGTCAGAAGTAAGAAGCTTTCTGGGATTAGCAGGTTATTATCGAAGGTTTGTAGAGGGATTTTCTAAGATAGCCACTCCGCTTACCAACCTAACTCGGAAACAGCAAAGGTTCAACTGGACTGATAAGTGTGAAGAGAGCTTCCAGTTGCTTAAGGATAAGTTGTGCTCAACACCAGTACTCTGTGTACCAACACCCAACAACAAGTTTATAGTCTACTGTGATGCGTCAAAGCAAGGATTAGGTTGCGTGCTGATGCAGAATGACAAGGTGATAGCCTACGCCTCAAGGCAGCTGAAGGAGTACGAGCAACGCTATCCAACTCACGATATAGAGTTGGCAGCGGTGGTATTTGTGTTAAAAATATGGCATCATTATCTTTATGGAGAACGGTGTGAGATTTATATGGACCACAAAAGCTTAAAGTACTTCTTCACTTAGAAGGAGGTCAACATGAGGCAGCGCAGGTGGTTAGAACTAATGAAGGATTATGACTACGAAATCCTATACCACCCGGGAAAGGCAAACGTAGTTGCTGATGTGCTAAGTAGGAAGAGTTATGGAAGTATAGCAGCACTAGCCAGAATAGAAAAGCCGCTACAGCAGGAGCTGATTAGTGTCGGAATAGAAGTAGCCATCGGTAAGCTGGCTAACTTGTCAATCCAGTCAAGTCTGTTAGTAGATATACGGATTGGGCAATGGCATGATGACACATTAGTAGCAAATATGGATGCAGTTAGAAAGGGGAAGGCCACAGACTTCTCAATATCAAGTCAAAGGTTATTGAGATATAAGGATCGAGTATGCGTGCCAAGTGATCAAAGGATTAAGATGACGATTTTAGAAGAAGCGCACAGTAGCCCATACTCAGTTCACCCAGGGTCAATCAAGATGACTCACGACATCAAAGCAATATATTGGTGGCCAGGAATGAAGAAGTATATAGAGAAGTATGTGTCTAAATGTTTAGTATGCCAGCAAGTCAAAGCAGAACATCAGCGGCCTGCAGGCTTATTGCAACCACTTAGCATTCCAGAATGGAAATGGGATGATATAGCCATGGATTTCGTGACGGGTTTTCCACGAATGAATAAGCAGCATGATTCGGCTTGGGTAGTAATAAATAGACTAACCAAGTCCGCTCATTTCTTGCCTGTTAAGACTTCATACACAGTGGATCAATACGCAGACATCTATGTCCAAGAGATAGTACGGTTACATGGAATCCCTAAGACAATAGTATCCGATAGAGGATCGGTGTTTACATCGAGATTTTGGGGAAGTTTACAGCAAGCCATGGGTACTAAGTTAAGTCTTAGTACAGCTTTTCATCCTCAGACAGACGGTCAATCCGAGCGTACCATACAGATTTTATAAGATATGTTGCGCGCTTGTGTACTTGATTTCGGAGGATCATGGAATAAGTACTTACCACTGATCGAATTCTCCTACAACAATAGCTACCAGTCAACAATCGGGATGGCACCTTATGAGTTGCTTTATGGAAGAAGGTGTCGATCGTCGTTACACTGGGACGAGGTAGGAGAAAGGCAGCTTCTTGGTCCCTAAGCTGTTAGAAAAGCTCAGGAAGCAGTGGCGCTGATTGGAAAGCACATGCTCGCTGCTCAAAGCCGTCAGAAAAGCTATGCGGATTCTAAGCGGCGTGATGTGGAATTCAAAGTCGGAGATCAAGTCTTCCTAAAGATATCTCCTATGAAAGTTGTGAAGCGGTTTGGGAAGAAATACATGCTTAGTCCCCGGTTTATAGGTCCTTTTGAGATATTGGACAAAGTGGGAGCAGTTGCATATAGATTAGCCCTACCGCCAGCTCTAGCAGATAGCCACAATGTGTTCCACATCTCGATGCTGCGTAGATATGTGTCAGACCCATCTCACATCCTCAAGTATGATACGATAGCACTCCAGAAAGACTTGAGTTACGAGGAACGACCAGTTAGCATCCTAGATAGAGGGATGAAGTAGTTACAGTCCAAAAGTATTCCGATAGTCAAAGTCCTATGGAGCAATAGTTCTGAACGAGAGGTGACATGGGAGTTGGAGGAGGACATGCAAGCTCGGTATCCGGAATTGTTTGGTAAGTAAATTTCGAGGACGAAATTCTTTTTAGTAGGGGAGAATTGTAGAGTCCCAGAACTTTACTTAGTAGTAGTGGTAGTAGTAGTAGTAGTAGTAGTAGTAGTAGTAGTAGAAGTAGTAGTAGTAGTAGTAGTAGTAGTAGTAGTAGTAGTAGTAGTAGTAGTAGTAGTAGTAGTAGTAGTAGTAGTAGTAGTAGTAGTAGTAGTAGTAGTAGTAGTATGTTTATTACTGTGGATTTTGGTTCAAGCCGGGACTTAGTTGAACACTCGTAGCAACACTTATAGATTTTATAAGTTTGATTAATATAGCTGATTATAAGGATGTTATTTATTATACTATAAGGTTTAGATAGAACTAATAAGATCATGACACTTGTCGTGTGCATGTTTATTGAGAAATTAAGCATTTTTTTATGAATAGTTTTATAGAAGAAATATTTGAAAACCCTAGAACCTGCCAGCAGCTTTAAAAACGTTATATGACTCAGTCAAAGCTGTTTACCCAATTCAAATTAAGCTGAAAAAATGCAATTACGTGTATAATATTTCAGCGTATGCCGATATATCGCAGCTATAGGGGCGATATATCGCCACACGGGGAATACGAAAAACACGTAACTTTGCACAAATGCATCAACGAGCCTCGGGATATAAGCCCAGGCGATATATCGCCTACCATGGGCGATATATCGGCCCTAGGGCAAGTTTTTCAAACATTTTTTAAACCGAGCTCATTTTATTCCTTAACCTCTTGATAAGCCTCTGAACGTTTTGACCGAGTCTTAAGCCTCTGCTGAACGAATATTCAAATGTTTTTCAAGTAATATTCATTATTTTTATTCAAGCTAAAAGAAGATCTATACACTCCTTGAACTCTATAAATAGGACCTAGTATCCAGCCATTTCTCTCATCCTTCAAGTTGTGTTCAAAGCCTTCAAGCTGCTAGGTTTACTATTGAGTGATAAACACTTGGGTTGGGGTATAAGCTTTATCATCTTAAGCTTATTAAACACTTGGGAAGTAAGATAAATAGTGTGTTTTTATATATCGAGGTGTAGTTTGGTTCTAATACATTCAAAGGTATTCTTAATCTTAAGTTCATTTCAGTTTAATTCTTTAGTTTCTTTAATTTTCTTTAGTTCAGATCCTAACTCATTGTTTTTCCATTCTTGGTTAGGTATTTAAGTTCTTTGAACTTAAGGTTTCCTTTCGGTAAGCTCTTCCTCTCGGTGGTTTAGATTCATTTCTTTTTCATCTCCTTCTTTTAGAAATACTCACCTTCTCATTGTTGGTTTTTAGGAGTGTTCCAAATCCTGTCCTTGTTCTCACATCCCGTTTTGGTAAGGAAAATAGGTTAGATTATATGTGTTATGATATGTTTATATGCTATGATATGTTATGTACTATGTATAAATATGTTTTCTAGTCACTTGGGACTTATAGTTACTTTGATAGCAAATCCCAAGATTTTTTATCATTATCGTGGAGTAGAGTTATGATATACCCTACCTCGATTAGTAGACTGAGGACCTAGATGGATTATCATATACTATTTTGTGATCTAACCTACCTCGATTAGTAGACTGGGGATCTAGATGGTTTTATCACATGCTGCAATAATGAGTTAATGGCCATTAATATTGTAGTCCTATATGATGTACATTTTTAAGTCATATGTTATAGTATATGTTTATGATATAGTTTATGTGTATGTTTTATGCTTTTAGTAGATTTTCCTTGCTGGGCATTAGGCTCATTCCTTTATTTTTATGTATGCAGGAAAATAGTTATGGCGGCGGAAGGATTCATGGCAGCTTGGGGTTGTGTATTGAGGAAGAATGGATTCGATGAACTACGTAAACAATTCGAGGACGAAGTTATTTTCAGTCTTTTTAATTATGTTTCTATGTATTTTCCGCACTTGGTTTTGTAAACAATTTTAATTAAGTTAAAATTATGTTTTATTTTTCAAACAATGGGATCCCATACCCCAAATTTATGAATTTCAACATTTACCTTAGAGTTTTTATAAAGTTATGAATGTTTTGTATGTATGTTTTCTTAAGAATAGTGTCTATGTATAGTAGTTTTAATGGTCCAAAGTCTTAGAATTAGTTGGGTCATTACAAGTTCTTTACTCGCCAGCTGTACACGAGCTAAATAAAAGACTCGTACTGAATTTTAGGAGGCACAGTTAAGAAATCCTATTTAAATTAAATTAATATTTTTTTTAAATTAACCTAAACCAAGTTGATTGTTGATAAATGAAATTTAAATTAACTATTGTTAATTGTTAATAAATTTCATTTAAATTGACTTATTTTTGTAAAAATTTAATTAATTTGAATTTTTTTTTTATAAATTCTAGATAATTAATTGTGGTATTTTTGCAAATGAAATTAATGGTAGTTTTGCATAAATTCATTGAATTGCTCATATAGTAACATGATTAGGCTCATCCAATTATAACATGTATGTTCGCACTATATGTGGTATTTTTTCAATTGGGCTTATATGCATATAGTGGCCCATATGTTTGTTAGATATATGGATTTTGCCAAATAAAATATGTTAGGAAAAATAGTTTTGCCTCAATGGAAATGGTAAGATAATTACAACTCTAAACAAAATATTACAAATAAATAATTATTGATTAAATAAAGTTACAACTCTATGACTGAAAATACAAATAAATAAATGAAAAAATAGAGGAATAGAAATAGAAAAATACAACTCTATGCAAAATAATACAAATAAAGTAAAGTGTTTGAAACAAAAAGAAAAGAAAATTACAACTCAAAACAAGAAATACAAATAAACAAAAGAGAAGAATATGAAGATGAAGAGAAATAGAATAAAAAGAAATAACAAGAAAACAAAATAGAAACAACTCTCACTCACACTACCAAAGTGAAGAGTGTTGGGGATCACCAACTTGAACAAGGTTTGAAACCTTTGTCCAAAAGCTTATTTCCCCCTAACTCAAGCACTAAGGGATCTCTCACAGATTTTTGGAAATGCTTTCTGGAATAATCAAGCCTCAAGGTGTTTCTAGCCAAGTGCTCTAATGGATAGAAATGTTGTGTCTTACAAATGAGCATTAAGCTCCTATTTATAGAGTTTTGAGACACCCTTTGAATTACAAATTCCACCAACCCCCATGGTTGTTACCAATGATTAATTGGATGTTTATGGAATTAAAATAGAGAATTTGGGAGTTATTTGGCTGTTGGAAACGTTCAAAATTGGATAAAACCGAAAATTGGAATATGCTGTCAGCCACTTGGGTCGCGGCCTGACAAACAGGCACCGCGGCCCTAGACATTTTTCAGCAACCAATTTTTCAATTTTTTCAAAACGTTCCAAATTTGTTCTCACTTGATTTTGTAACTTCCATACACAATATGAGAGTTAAAATCACATCTCTATCAGCCATTTCTCATATGGCTTTAAGAAATTCATCTCAATACTGTGTAACAACAAATCTACACAATAATGGGTGATATTTGGAAGTTACAAATTTGTAACACCAAATATGTTACATATTTGGATATATCTCATATATCTAAATATTGTAACTCTCTATTATATGTTACAATATGTGACACTCGTTGTCACATTTATTTAATCTAAAACATTATATTATAATATAATATAATATTACATTATATTATAAAATAATATAACAAAATAATCATAAAATTATAGGTTTTATTTGGGCCCATTAGAAAATGTAAAGTTTAAATTCCTCTCTTGTGGGTGATTCCACTTGTGAAGGCTCATTTGCTTTGTATGACTATAGTGGGCCTAATCAATTAATAACAATTAATAAAACAAAGGTTTAAATTCCTGTCTTTCCGACCTTGTATGGAAGATTGGGGGCCTTTGTAGTGGGAACGACATACTGGACCCAGCCCTCCTCCATACAAGCCCAATTATTAAGGCTCATTTACCTAAATTGGACTTAATTGTATAGGTTCATTATATTAGTTAAACCTAAATATTGATTATAAACAAATTAATTCTAAATTAATTGGATTTGTTTCAATGTGACATTTTAGAATTAATAAGAAATTATATGACTTTGGTTTTAAAAATTTTAATCTGTTTAATTTTTTTTTGGAAAACCATAGTCATTAATTTTATAAAAATAAATAATAAAAATACTATTTTTAATTTAATTATGAGCTTATTTTAAGATTTTATTCGATCTCCACCATTGGTTTAACATAGTCAATAGCTTAATGGGGTCTCAAGGCGCTTTGATTCGTCCCCCTACAGAAGGTGTTCATTAGTTATTTTGACAAGGTTAGATCTCGAACAATAGATAATTATAGGTCAAATTCTACTAGACTCACCCTTACGGTGACTACTAGGACTAAATCTATGATTATTGGAACCGTAGGTCTAGCTCATAAAATAAGAAATTTTGTTTTCTTATTTTGATCGAATAGTAGGTTGTTAATAATGGTGTCAATTATTAAATGAGTTTACAACTCTATTTAACTAGTTGTATTTTTTGACTCTCTCCAACCGGGACAAGGATATCATAGATTAGTTAAAAACCTAAAGAAATAGAGATATGATTGTTTTTTGTATTTTTTCTCATATCTTACATATTTTTGGTATATGTTGTGCTATTTCTTGAAATTTGTGTGAATAGAAGTTTTATTGAGCAAATGTGATTGATTTATATTTTATTGGTAATTTGTAGTTTTAAGTTAAGTAGTGTCTACTCCAATCCTTTCTCAATTTTCGATGGAGAAACTCATTGGAAAAAAAAATTCCTTAATTGGAAGCAGAATATCAACATAGAGTTGATTGGTGACAACTCCGAGTTCGTCATGATTGAGGAATCCCCAGAATGAGCATTGTGTCCGCACGTTCGTGATGGCACCGTCAATGCTCGTGATGGCACTGTAAATTCTTGGATATCAATATTTCCGCACATACGTGATGACACTGTGAATGCTCGGATGGCACCGTGTTTGCACGTTCGTAATCAACTCAACTATGGTCCGACGCATCTCATGAATGAGCTTCAGTTTTTGAGCCTATCATGGGTGGACCTAGTAAAAGAGGAGAAAATAAGACTATTGTTGTTGCTGCTGATCCAGCTAAGGCTAAAGCTAACCAATCTTCGTCTTCGAAAGCTGGAAACAAGTGGAAGAATGGACAAAACAACAACCCCAAGCCTGCAAAGGCTACAAAGATGAGTGCACAACCATATGCACAGACGCCTAAGGGGGAGAACTAGAAAAAAAAAAAAGGTAAAGATAAGTGTTTTCACTACAAAGAGAGGGGCATTGGAAACGAGATTGCCCTAAGTTTCTAGCAGAGAAAAACAAAGGTAATGATTATAGTTCATTTATCTTGGAAACATGTGTTTTAGAGAATGATAAATCTGTTTGGATTATTGATTCTGGATCTACTAACCATGTTTGTAATTCTTTACAGCTTCTTGAAATCGTGGGAGGAAGTGAACGAAGGCGGCTTAAAGCTTAGAGTTGGGAACGGAGCGTTCGTTAAGGTCCAAGCTAGAGGAATAGCTCTTCTGAAGTTCAGAGATAAATACTTAATTTTAAATGATGTATTTTTTATTCCAGATTTTAGTAGAAATTTAATTTTAGTTTCCATGTTGCAATTAGAACAATTTGTTATGACTTTCACAAGTTCTAATATATCTATTTATTTCAATGGATCACAATTGTGTATTGCATGTTTGGAAAACAGGCTTTATATTCTGCAACCTAATGAACCCCTCACTCTTAACAATGATTTATTCAAAGTAGCTAAACCTAGGACTGATAAACGTCAAAAGACCGATAACGATAATATGACGTATTTATGGCATTTGAGACTAGGTCACATTGGCTATGATATGATTCAAAGACTTACAAAGGATGAACCTTTGAGGGAACTCACCTTAGGTGAATTACCTGTCTATGAATCTTGTCTAGAAGGCAAACTGACCAAGCGTCAATTCTCTGCAAAGGGTGATAGGGCCAAAGAACCACTTGGTCTTGTGCATTCATATGTTTGTGGACCTTTGAATGTACAAGCCAGGGGTGTTTTTGAGTATTTTGTCACTTTCATTGATGATTACTCTAGATACTCAAGTCTTTACCTAATGCATAGGAAATCAAAAACATTTTCAAAGTATCAGGAATTCCTAGCAATGGCTCAGAACCAATTAGGTAAAATGTTAAAGATCTTACGATCTGATAGGGGTGGAGAATATTTGGATATGTAGTTCCAAGATCATTTAACTGGACTTGAGATTTTAGCACAACTTACTGCCCCAGGTACTCCGCAACAAAATGGTGTAGCGGAACGCTGGAACAAAACTTTATTGGAAATGGTTAGATGCATGCTTAGTTACTCAACTCTACCAACTTCATTCTGGGGACATGCAATTGAAACCGCAAATGACATTCTCAAATTCGTGCTGTCAAAATCAATCCCCAAAACACCTTTAGAACGCTGGAATGGTCGTCAACCTAGTTTACGCCATTATAGAATCTGGGGGTGTCCCGCCCACGTCCTGAGGAAAAAGGAAGGAAAGCTAGAACTGCGAACTGAATTTTGCATGTTTGTTGGCTATCCTAAAGGTACTCAGGGTGGACTTTTCTATAGTCATTCAGAAAAGAAAGTGTTTACTTCTACGCTTGCTACTTTTCTGGAAAATGACTATGTCCAAAACTTCAAACCTCGCAGCAAAGTAGTTTTAGAGGAGATGGTTAAAGATTTGACTCCAACCAATGTTCCATCGTTATCAACGCGAGTTGATGATGAAATTCCCACTCTTCATGTCCAACCGATGCAAGTCGATTTAAATGAAGAAAGTACCACTGTTCTTGAGCAAACAGTCACAAAGCCTCGTCGTAGTGGGAGGGTTTCTAGGAACCCAGTTCGCTGTGGTTTGGATGGTGCAACCAATATAGTTGTTGGTGACACTAGTGATGATGATCCGTTGTCTTTCAAACAGGCAATGGCTAGCCCTAAAAAGGAACTATGGCTCAAAGCCATGAAACAAGAAATGGAGTCCATGTACTTAAATTCCGTCTGGGGTCTTGTGGAACCACCTAGTGACTTTAGGGCCATTGGGTGCAAGTGGATCTATAAGAAGAAATGAGGTGTTGATGGAAATATCGAGACTTATAAAGCTCGATTAGTGGCAAAGGGTTATACCCAAAGAGAAGGCGTGGACTATGAGGAAACTTTTAGTCTGGTAGCCATGCTCAAATCCATTTGCATCCTTCTATCCATAGCAGCTGCTCTCGACTATGAGATCTGGTAAATGGATGTCAAGACAGCTTTTCTTAATGAAAAGCTTGACGAAGTCATTTATATGGATCAGCCAGAAGGATTTAAAGTAGCTGGACAAGAAGGAAAAGTTTGCAAGTTTAATAGGTCCATCTATGGACTTAGGCAAGCTTCTCGTTCCTAGAATCTTAGGTTTGATGAAATAATCAAAACATATGGCTTTGAACAAAATATTGATGAGCCCTGTGTTTACCAACTGAAGGCAAATCAAATAGTGGTATTCCTAGTTCTTTATGTAGATGATATCTTACTCATTGGAAACAATGTTAAGAAATTATCAGATGTGAAGAATTGGCTGAGCACTCAATTCTAGATGAAGGATATGGTTGAAGCAAGTTATGTTCTAGGTATCCAGATCATTGGGGATAGAAAGAACAGACGCTTAGCTCTATCTCAAGCAGCTTACATTGATAAAGTGCTTGAACATTTCTTAATGAAAAATTCCAAGAAAGGGCGTCTATCGTCCTGCCATGGAATTCATCTTTCAAAGAAGCAGTCTCCCCAGACTCCTGAAGAGGAAGATGCAATGAGAAAAGTTTGTTGCGCATCTGTAGTTGGAAGTCTGATGTATGCCATGTTGTGTACTAGACCAAATATCTGCTATGCAGTGGAAGTAGTGAGCAGGTATCAGTCAAACCCAGGACCGGAACATTGGATAGCAGTTAAGCATATCCTGAAGTATTTGAGACGGGCTAAGGATTATATGTTAGTCTACAAGGGTGGTGTTTTGAACCCTGTAGGCTACACCGATTCAGATTTTCAGACTGATGTCGATGACAGGTACTTCTAGAATGGTGTTTACTCTTGGGGGTGGAGCTGTGATTTGGAGAAGCGTAAAGCAGTCTGTAATCTCATATTCCACCATGGAGGCTGCGTACATAGCCGCGTCAGAAGCAACTAAGGAAATAGTCTCGCTAAAGAAGTTCTATTCGGATCTTGGTGTTATTCCAGAAATGGATAAACCGCTTGTGTTTTTTGTGACAATACAGGAGCGATAGTCAACTCGAAAGAACCTCGAAGTCACAAGAGGAGTAAGCATATAGAAAGGAAGTATCACATTATTCGAGAATATGTGGCCAGGGGATATGTGAAGGTTATGAAGATTACAACTGAAGACAATCTTGCAGATGCGTTTACAAAGACACTACCAGAAGCTACATTTGATAAGCATATCAAGGAAATGGGATTAGTAGAATTAAGGCACTAGTTTCAATTAGTGCAAGTGGGAGTTTGTTGGGGTTTTATGCCCTAATTAAAACTCAATTTCTTTGTAATCTCATTTTATTATCAATAAAATAATAGAAATCATATTTTGACTTGGTCAATCACTTTGCTCACATGTTTTATTTCATGATTATTTGTTTAATATAAACTTCTATTAAATCCTGAGCATATAGCTAATCTTATTTATAGTGACGTAATCACAGTGGAATATAAATATAATTATATGTTCAAAATAAGTTAGTCTTAAGATTAGTCAGTGCACTTGATTTACACTGACTTGCCAATCTACGATATGATCTACTTACACATTACAGTGTTATGTTATTTCCAAAACATTAGCAAAGTAGATAAGATCGGATGTATTTGTTACATCGGACAAGACTGATATTGACAATTGATAAGATAAGTAAACATACAGTTATTATCTATTCTAGTCATATCATATAGTTGACCATAGGTCAATTCAATCTCAATTCTGAGTGGTTAGTATTCTAACTGATTGTATTATTTGAGTTCTTTGACTTGTTCGTTACCAGCTTACCCTATAGACTAGCCCATACTTACATCTTGGGAACTCAATAGTATAATTGAGTGGGAGTGTTAATCATAGATATGAACATCTATAGTTTCTGATGAAGAAGTGAAACGATGGTTTCCTTTTATTCTGGTTCAGGGTGTTAAATGATAGAGATCTTATTTCAGTAATTAAATTAGTTTACTGAAATATCATTTACAAGGAACTAAGTGTTTTAAGGATAACATACAATGAGGGGTAAAACGGTATTTTAGTCCTATCTCATTGTAGACCGTCTATAGAGGATTGAGTGACAATTATGGTTGTAACAACGGATAATTAATAGCGTTTCTATATTTGTTATAGAGTGTTCTATGAATTCAAAAGTGCAATTCCAAGTCTATAGTGGAGTCACGAGGAATTAATAAGTTAGTAAATTTATTTGTTAGATTAATGATAACTTATTGGAGCTTGATTTCATAAGCCCATGGTCCCCATTGTACCTTGGATAAAATCATCTAGATAGTCTCAATTAATTGATTTAATTATCAATTAGAATTATCAAAGTTGACCAGGTCAATTTTGGATAGTTTCACAGAGTTGTGTAATTTTGAGCAGAAAATATAAATTAGGGAAGATTTATTAATTAAGATAAATTGGTATCTAAATTAATAAATAAGTTTAAATCAATGTTCAAATTATAAATAATTAATTTGATAAAAGATTTAAATAATTATTTAATTAATTAAATCAATAGAAAATAATACAGACCTTGATTTTAAGTCCAATGGGCTTATAATCAAATGGAAAATTTCACGGGCCTAAAGCCCATGATAATTTCGACCTACGGCTTTAAATTGGCTATTATTTTATTGATTTTTTAATTAAATTAAATGGCCTAATTGAGTCTATAAAATGAGTGCTTAGAGAGAAGTCACACGTTCAAATTTCAGAGACGACAGATAAGTTTAATCACTAGTTTTCTAATAGTTTTATATTCTCTCTAAACACAAATATTTTTCTAAGCCTCTTTGTTATTTTACTTTCTTCTCTTTGTATATATCTCATGTATTGAGAATTGCTCACACTAGTCTAGGTGATTCTAATAATACATTGGAAGACTGTGAAGAAATTAGAAGAACAGTTCAGTTTCTTGATAATACTCTGCGACAGAAATGATACAAGAATTAGAGAAACTGAAGGAAAGACTTTTTCATTCCGTTGCGTATACTGTAAGTATTCTTGTTTTTGTTTCTCTTTAAATTCAATTTTAGAAGCATGTTCTATATTATCTTATATTAATTTGTTTAATATTAGATCTACATTAAAATAAATAAAGATTCTCTAAAAAGACTACTGGCTTGAGAAAAAGCTGTCAATTGCGGTATTACTAAAGTTTGTGGCGTATCAAATAGTTGAATTTCATCCAAGAATTGCATCATAGGACTGTGAATGAGCTTGGTATAGATAGGTCTATTATAGTAATTAACCTTGAAGAAAAAAAAAGAACTATTTAGTTATTGTTTAGTTATGCACTTAAATTGGTCTTTTGGAAGTCAAATGAAATTAATAAGACTATTGATGATAGCAGCTTCTTTATTTGACTTGTGATGGTTTGTTGCAGTCTTTTGGAGGACGAGCCTCGTTGGTCTTATCCATATACATGGGACTAGGTGGGACTAGGTGGGCAAAGTGGCAACCTCTTGCTGTATGTGCTTTTGTGCTGTCTTTCTCTTTAGCTTCGTAGTGGTTTCTTTTATTAGTTGTAACTTTCTTGGTTTGTTTTTCTTTTGCTTTCGGCCTTAATGTTATCTCTAGCGTCAGTCCTTTGATGAAGATACTATCTATTAAAAAAAAATGTATTCATATATATTTTGATTCTGAAGGTGCTAACCACATTTTTCTTAGTTTCATATTACATGGTATCCAAAAATTAAAATTAATATAATATAGGTAACAGGTATCACATATATCAAACACTTACGTTACTATATTTAACCCACGAATAAAAAAAATTAAAAACAAATCTGAAAAAATATTAGGGCAACTCTATACTTACTCAGATTTAAAATCTCTCTTCTAAATATTAAAAAATGTGTAATTAACTATTTTTATTAGTTTTAACAGTTTTTTTTAACTTTAACAAAATATATCTTTAAAATCGATTAAAAAATAGGTAGAATAAATAATTAATATTTATATTAATATAAATTTAAATATTATAATATAACATTATTATAATAAAAAGACTAAATATTTAATAATTATTTAAATTTAAATTTAAATGTTATAAAATAATAATATTATTATTATAATATATAAACTCAATTTTTATAAAATTTTAGTAAAATAAATATTTAGTAATTATATTAAAATAAATTCAAATATTCTAAATTATCATTATTATAATAATATTTAATACAATACTACAAATTCAATAATTATATTAATATAAATTTAAATGTTATAAAATATCATTATTACAATAATATATAATGCATAATCTTAATTTGTATTAAAAAATTTATCATATATGTTATTGTAAAAATATAAAAATATAAAACCTTAGCATATATAAAAATATAAAATAAATCCTAATAAGAAAGAAAAAAATATATATTTTACGTTAAAGGTAAAAAAATAAATTAACTTGATTTGTTCTTATATTTTCTAAAATTACCATAGTGATTACAAAGGATCTCAATAAAAATAAAATGACTTGCTCTTTTCATTTTCGTACATAAACGGAAGTAAAAGCCATGGTGACTGACGATTAAATCTCTTCACAAATTAATAATGTAATTCAAATCAAATGAAAAATATTACAACTATCACTGCCGTATGTGGTAAGACAATTGTTTCATCAAATAATATATCATAATAACCCCACAAGTCAAAAACACTGCCTCTCTTCCCCAGCAAAATTGGAATGTGATGCTATAGTACTGTCAAAAGTTATGGCCAAGCTTAAATGAGCAGTCTAGAAAATTTCCTAGGCCGCTGTAACTGCCAAAGAACGGTAAACAATCTGTTAAGCTCTAAGCAAAGATAAATTAAAATAACAATTGCCTATAATTAAGGGTCAGAAAACGAAAGGCAAAAAATGTAGAAGACCTTTGATCGGAGCTTCGTCTTGTGGTTTCATGGCAGGGAAAAGTAGAACTTCCTGTTACCCAGAGCAAAAATATAGTGAACGTGAGCAACTCTTTATATGTGAGGTAAAATCTGCATATGGGTTTCAGCACACTAACACGCAGGGGCACAAAAAAGAAAGAATTGCATACCTTGATATTCTGGGAATCAGAAAATAACATAGAGAGCCGGTCAATACCCAATCCCCAGCCACCAGTTGGAGGTAAGCCATACTCAAGAGCAGTACAAAATGTCTCATCCAAGGCCATAGCTTCATCATCACCTGATGCCCGGTCCTAGGAATGAACCACAACTATTTGAGAAAAAGAAAACAACTCACTAAAGAATAAAGTACACAGCTGGAGAAGCATGTAATATACCTTCAGTTGTTCAGCAAACCTCTGTCTCTGTACGACAGGATCATTCAACTCAGTGTATGCATTGCAAAGCTGAGTAATAAAGGATTGGCCAGAAACATGGTTAAAGATCGAAAACAGAAAATTATGTTAACACAAGGGAAATTGCAAATTCTAAAAGTTGGCAGAGCATACTTCATGCTTATTGATGAATAACTCAAAACGTTCAGTCAAGCCTGGTTTTGATCTGTGCCATTTTGCCAGAGGACTCATTATTTCTGGATGGTTGATGATGAAAGTTGGGTTCACACAAGTCTCTTCCAAGAAGTGCCCCACAAGCTGCATGTAGAATAGGACAACTCGATGACATATATAAAAAAAAAAAATTTAAAATTGATGCAAGTCCTGCAATAGGGCTATAAAATTTTCCAAAACATCAAACTGGAGGATTTTTCTCCAGTGATTACCATTTTAAACAATTGTACAAATATAAATACGATACTCTCACATTAATGGTTAACATACTTCACATCATGCGGCAGAAAACAACATATATGTAAGCATTACAAGGAACCAACTTAGATAATGCAGACATCAAACTTATCCCAATCACCTTAGTGAAAACAGAGATTTACATTTTAAAGATTCTAACTGGGAAAAAACACATTCTTAGCCAGCATATTGCAACTAACAAGGAAGGTAATAAAGCCTGACAGGCAGTCTTAAGTGCTGCTTCTGATGAAGAAAGCCTATACATCAATTTATATTTCCAATATGACTTTGATTTACATAACTAAATAGGAAGGAAACTATTGAAACAAAATAAAATTCCAAATCTCCTTTTATATTATCCAAGTAAACCAAAGAAACTCATGACCCTAGAACATAATTTAAACAATATTCTTTCATGTTCACTATTAACTGTGATTATGTTCAAGTTTAAACACATAAAAGAAAAAAGATGAAGTTGAACCTTGTCCAATAATCGAGTTGTTGTCTCAGGAGGTGCACATTTGATTTCATATCTTACGCAAGCATCCTTCAAATATTTATTTGCTTCATCACTAGCAAGGTCCTTTGGAATATTAAGATTGGCCATCCTCTCTAACTCCTCAATCATGTCAATCCTTCTGCAATAGGTCAAACAAATAAAAATGTTATTCAGATGTTTAATAACATACATCCATAAGCTTTACCGGTAAATATATTCCATACCTAAAGGGGGGAGTAAAGTCAATCTCAATTGGATCTGCATCAAGTCCATTTGCATGATACTTAATTTTATATCCACCAGTAAGTTCCTTGACCATTCCTAATTCAGATAAACAATGTTTAGCAAAAAAGGTATCTAGGTATTTGAGGAAAAGAAGTTAGAAAAGGAAATCACGCTAAGAATAAAAATGCTTGTAATAAAAAATATCCAACCCTTACCACTCAACATCTTCTCAGTTAATTCCATCAGATCATTATAGTCTGCAAAAGCCATATAAAATTCGCAGGTAGTGAATTCAGGATTGTGTGTTAAATCGATTCCCTCATTCCTAAATTGTTTCCCTATCTCATATACACGATCAAGTCCACCAACAACTAGCTCCTTGAGATAAAGTTCAGGAGCAATTCGCATGAAAAGCTTCATATTAAGATCATTGTGATGGGTCACAAAAGGACGGGCAGCTGCTCCACCAGCAATCATGTTCATCATTGGAGTTTCAACCTAGATGGAAAAAAAATGTTTTAAGAACAAAAAGAAAGAACAAATATTAAAAGAAAAAAAAACTACAGAATATGAACACAAGACAATAAAAATATACTGAACAAACTCAAAACAAAGCACACACTAACCTCCAAGAAATCTAGATTGTCAAGAAACCTTCTAATATATGAAATGATCTTAGACCTGGTCTTAAATATTTGTCGAACCTCAGAATTCAACATCAAATCCAGATAACGTTGGCGATATCGAGTTTCCTACCATAAGTCAAAATAAAAAATCAAACATTTATAACTGAAACATAAAATAATTACATAAATACTAAGTGCAAACAAAATTAATAGAATGAAAGAAATATTAAAAAACAAATACACTGATTCAGTATACAAACAAAGGAGAAAAGTAAAAGAAAGAAAGAAATACCACAACTAGAAAAAGTGGCAAGCAAAAATTCCCAGTTCAAAAAGCCAAGGCAAGTTACAAAACATTTGAAACAGGATCATAAGAGTATATATACTGTTTATATTCTTATATGCTAGAAATATGTAGGCTTATTTTTTGTTTGCAATTAATCGGTGTACATATATCAAATGCTCAATAAAGAAATACACATCAAGGTAATTATTGTGATTCTAAAGCTAGACAACATTGGTATGCAAAGACCGAAATGAGCACAATATGTTCTTAGAGCATCTTCAATGGACCGATGCATTGCTATATTTCAGCATTAAATAAACAAACTGCTCCAATAGTGTGCTAAGAACTTCGTCAAATTTGGCACAGCAATAAATGCGTTCTATAATTACCATACTGCTATTGAAAACTAAAAAAATGAAAATGAACAATTGAAAAATGATATTTTCAATAAATATTTAATGATAGTTTACTTTTGTAATATCAACATGCATTTATAAATGTTAATTTGCTGGACCACAATGCCAAAAATGGCAATTTGTATAATTCTTGTGCCAAATTTAGCATAGTATTTAGATCTTGCATTGGAGATAGTCTTAAACTATATAACTAAAAAAAAAAAAAAGAGTGCAATGCAACTTGCGCAAAAAAGAAAGGAGAGGACAAACCAATACCTGATCTTTCAATATGTATGTCTCAGGATTCCTGGTACTTCCGGGGACCCATGCATCAGTTTTCTGCAGAATTATTAAATTATATATATTATATACATATATATATATATATATCAATAAGTCAACCAACAAGAGAATGTATGATATTTTTTCTCACCTTCAAATTTGTATTCTCTGAACCAGTCGCAGCTTTCTGCCTTGGCATCATATGAAGACAATGGGATAAGACCATGAACGATTTTGGGAAAATACTTAACTCCCCTCTTTTAGTTTTTCCTTAACAAAATTAAAATTACTTCAATTAGTGAAGTGCATTTACAAAGAGTCATCAACCCAAACAGAACAGTATTTACAATCTAATAAGATACAATAAAACATTTAATTAAAAACACCAATGAGTTCCTACTACAAATGATGCAGGTGAAGTTAAATAAAACAGAAAAGACAGATGACTTTGGAAATCTTTGTAAATCAATTAGTTTGGACGTTTTTACTATAGCTCATTAATCTCCTGAAGGACTGGATAATGATTCAGAAGTTTGAAAACAATAAGCATGACCCATTCTGGGATTTTTCACACGAGATTGTTCTTTCAGGCTGATTCCCTAAGTCTCTTAATAATCTTTACTTTGGTCTACTAATCTATTTACCAGATAAATCTTTTTTCAACATTGAAAAAGTCTTCAATTCAATGATTCCTGTTTGCATATTCAATCCAAATCAAATTCAACAAATTCAATGTCCAAACAGCAAGTCTTAAATTATGAAGATATTATACTTATTCAAAAGAACAATTTAACAAACAGTTAGCAGGCAGCAGTAGCATCAGACCTGGAAAACCAGAGACACCAACAATATCACCACGCTTAACAGTTGAATGGAACTTAGAAAATTCAGCCTCATCCATGTCTGACTTGCTGCATTAAAAGATTAATTAAAACAAAAACAAAAAACAATGATATCATAGTAATTGTATTTTTGTTTCACAACATCAACAATACACATTAAATATTTGAAAATTCTAAAACCAATTATAACTAGCCCGCAAACAGATTTAAATTTGAGAGCTACTTGCTGTAATTTATAATCATAATAATATCCATAACGCAAAACTCTGAGGAGCAGAATGCATAATAACTATTAAGTACTTTAAGAACATAAAATTCCCAAGATTTATTATCAACCAAGAAAAAAAATGACGGAACATCAATGTTATATGAGCATACAGATTTAAAAATGAAAAAAGAAATAGAAAAAAACACCTGGCATCAGCCATGACTTGGACCTTAGCACCCCCACCGTGTAAATCATAAAAGAAAAGTTTTGAGGAAGACGATCGTTTGCTCATAATTCGGCCTTAGATAATGGGAAAAAAATTCAAATTAATGGAAACAAGAATGAACAAAATAATAACTCCTCCCTTGAACAAAGAAATCTAAAAATTTTCATACCAGCTAAAGATACAGTAACATCCTCTCGATGCTCCCCATTGCTTAAGCTTCCATAATTCTCTATGTATTCAAGGATAGACATAGATACAAAGAATTTATGAGGATAAGGATTATGACCTTCTGTCTTTTGAGATGCAAGATACTTGAGCCTGTTTTCAAAGTATTGCTGAAGCAGAAAACACGTCAAATAAGATTCAAGGAAATTTTAATCTTTCAATAAGCACCTCTTCTAAGAAAATGACTGTATTTATACCGTTGGATCCATGTCTTCATCATCAGCTGTTGCAGATTTCTTAGTCTGGGTGCTAGGTGCTGCAGCAGCCTAACAGATTTACATGTCACGAGATTTAACCATAAAAGTATAAGATATGAAGTTATCATAAAAATATAAAAATAAAACATTTCAGGAGTGGTGCAAATCTTCAGCAGGCTAGAAAATGATGTACGAATCATGTACCTCAATTCCATTCTACCTTGTAATCTTACATCTTCGACTTCATAAATCAAACAAGAAAACATACTCAAAGCTTCTAACTCCTAAAGAGTAACATCTTTATGGAATTGAATAAACTCTCACTTAAGCTCATCAGAAATAAAAAGCCGGTTCCAAATAATTTACTAATAGCACCTATACAGGTGAAACTGTGTCAATCTTATATAGTTATATAAATACATATAACAGACTGCAAGATATTACAAATAGAAGATGGCAAGCCAGTCTTACTAAGCATGTATGACATAAATAATACTTAGTTCCCATGAAGAACAATGAATAAATGCGTTAGATACTGCAAAAGTCACTCATATGAAGAAACAGAAAAAAGACACTCAAATATCCACATTTCTCCAATTTCACCATATCCGCTATAATTTCTATCTCAACTAGCTATCTGATAACTAAAATGAGAGTACCTGCTTAGCCTTTTCTTCTTCCTTTCGCCGTCTTTCCTCTTCCTTCTGCTTAATCTTTAACTCCTTCTTGCGTGCACTGTAAGCAAAACCAAAGAAAATCAATATATAACCCAAACACAAAAAGGTTTCAAAAATTTAAAAACACCACGTACAAAAATGAAAAAAAATAAAATTATATGATAAGGAACAAAAACCCTGAATAGCACTTTTGGTCCCGAAAATGGGAAATGTATTATCAAAGCCATAATCCACAATAACAGAGAATATATTAATAAATTCCATGATTACAGCCCATATGTAGCTCAATTTTCATTTCTTCAATTCCCCTCCAATGTTTGTCAGGCAAACAAAGAGAAACATCTCCCAATAAAAATTGATAAAAAAAAACAAAAATGTGTTTGGGAAAACTTACTTCTTGCTCATAGTTTCAGATGAAGAATCCATTGATAAATCGGAGACAGATTTCGCTGCTTGATCAGCTAAGTCGGCCATTGAAAGTGAGATTGAGAGTGGAGTGACGGCGTTGATTCTGGGTGAAGGGTTTTGGTTAATGAGGCTGAAACCGGAACTATGGAATAAGATTTAGCATAAAATTTACCCAGCTAGGGTTTCCCGTAGCACAAACTTACTTTTCTCTCTCTTATGTTTTTTTAAAGATATTTGCGGTAAATTCTTTTATTTTTAAAATTTTTCACATCCTCATTTATCCAACTCATTTTTTTAAAAATAATATTAATTAATTTTAAAAGAAAAATTAATAAAAATGATATATTTAAATTAAAAATTATGCTCGTAATTGGAAATTTTAACTTAAAAACATACTCATATATAAAAACTATACCTCCTTACAAAAAAATTTATAAACCTATCCTTCAAATTTAAAATTGGACCAAAAGGCCCTCATGTCCTATTTCCCTCTATCACTCTCTTGCTGACTAACCCACTCCAACTTGTCAAGCTCCTATCGAAGTGTCGCACCACCACGATTTCTTTTTAATCATTGATTGTTTAGAAATTATAATTTTGATGAAACTAAGATTGTTGAGAGTTGAAAGTTATTTCACCCTAAAAATTAGCATGAGTTTAATCACTTAGTTAGGGATACAGTTGACAGATGAATATATAGAAAAGCAGGCAAGTAGAATATCTAGCTAATGATGATGTGAATAGCTCGAGTTAGGACTTGGCAATACGACATTAAGGAAATTATCAAACCACCTCTTAAGATGATGGTCCAATTTGAGACATACAGTAGTCAGATCCCCTTTAGGGCACTCTAAAGTTAATTTGACCTAAGGTTCAAGTATTCTTAGATCACCAGCTCAATGAAGATATTAAGCCTATGGAAACTTGGTCATGACTTATACTGAAGGATCCTAAGAGACTCGGAGGCTCTTTATACACTCATTAATGCACAAGATGTATTTCACATTTATCATTTATTATCCGAGATAGCAGGAGTATATTCAGTTATGCAAACATATCCCAATGTAAATGAGAATTATCTGTATTAAATGTATACCATATTTATGCACACGGTTACTCAAACCTGTCCAGGAAATTCTACTATAAATATCAGGGATAATTGATAGAAAAAGGGACGGGCTTTTTGTATTACTGAAACTCTGCAAAAATTGTGAGAGAAGAGCAATAATATTGTCTTTTGGACTAGGTGGCTTTTAACCACTGAACCACGTAAAATTGTGTGTGTACGAAAGGGTTCTTATAAGTTCATTATGGTTTGCAAATAAGCACTAATACTCTTATTAGATTTCTAAATCTACTGTTGGCGAAAAACCGCATCAACAAAAGTATTGCTCAGGATATGTGTTTTAGTACTAGGTTTGATTAAATCGTTTTAGGCCTAATTTGTTTATGTGTTTCAAGAACTAGGTTTTTGTTTAAATTCTATGTTTAATCGATTCAATAACAATGCATATTCAATGGTATTTGCATGAATGAATATTTGTTATGTTTCTCTATATTGATTCTACACTAAATTGATGCACTTAAGTAGAATATGAAAAGTCATCCCCATTTCAATACTAGATCGATGTGAAAATGATGCTCGTATAGGTGTACCTTTAAATCCTAAATTAATGTTATAATGATGGTGTTTACCCTAAAAAATACTTACTTGTTGACATGACAAGATTAGTGTGCTCGCGGGTTGCACGTGATTATTTAGTGATTACATCCAGGTCAAGAGATCCATCCTTCTTCTTGACAAACAACACTGGAGCACCCCATGGTGAGAAACTCGGTCTAATGAACTTCAAATCCAGTAATTCCTGCAACTGAATCTTCAACTCTGTCGGAGCCATTCTATAAGGTGTCCTAGATACTGGCTCTGGCCCTAGCGCCAACTCTATAACGAACTCGATCTCTCGCTGTGGCGGCAACCCTTGCAGGTCTGCTGGGAATAAATCTGGAAACTCACATACCAATCTGGTCTCACTCGGTCCAACCGACACAACCCTAGAGGTATCCACAATGTTCGCTAGGAATCCTATGCAACCTTCCTGCATCAGGTATCTAGCCTTCAGTGCTAAAATCATAAGTACTCGCGGTCCACTAATTATCCCCACAGACACAAAGGGTACCTCCCCTTCTGGTTCAAAAGCCACCATCATGCCCTTGTAGTCAATTGTTGCCCCATACTTCAATAACCAATCCATCCCTAGGATCATATCGAAGTCATCCATCACTAGCTCAATCAGATCAACAGACAAATTACCTGCCATCTATCTCTACTGGCAATGCTCTAATCCATCTCCTCGAGACCACCAGTTCCCCAGTTGGCAACAAAGTCTGAAAACCCATAGCATACAAAACACTAGATCTACACAGCTCATCTATCATTCTAGTAGACTGATTAGTGGTGAAAAATACACATTTATTGATTTTAATAGTCAAAATAAATTAAGTTTTAATTAATATTTTCATGGAATTAATATGATTTATTTTATAAATGGAAATATTTGATTATGATTTAATTTATTGTTAATTTTTAGGAAATAAATTGCATTTGAACACTAGCAAAAAGAGAAGAGAAAGAATGAGTTAAAACTGAAAAAAGAAATGAAGAAAATGATATTTTGTTGAAGAAATGAAGCTCAAGCCCGCCAGCTTATTCTTCTCCTAGCCGCCAGCTGTCCGCGCCCCAGCGCGCCACGCGTCCGAGCTCCATGCTGCACCACCTGTCAGCTGCCCAGCAGCCAAGCTCCCTTCAACTTCCTTCAGCAACTCTCCAACGTGACCAACAAAGCTCCTCCTTCAGCCCAACGTCACTTCCAGCGGCCCAAACACCTTTCAACAGCTCTATCCAATCCAGCTAAAGGCCTAGCCCAAATTTAATCTTCCAAGCAGCCCAACGAAACGCAGCAAGCCCAATCCAAATCAGTCCCAGCCAGCGCCTACATGGCGCCTCCCCATTGGCTGGGAATTGGTCAAAACTCACTTCTGCCATCAGCCACCTTCAATCCATATTGTGTGGGTATTGGGCCTTGCAAAATTGTCATTTTGAGCTTTAAAGCTCATCTTTTTTTGTGCTTTAGAAAAATGGTATTTTGACCATACACCAAAATAACTAGGTTAATATTTATAATAAGATTTAATTTTTCAAAATCATATTTTATTATTAATATTTCAAATTTATTTTGTAAACCTCAAATTGTTGTTTAATTTCTTTTTAGTCATTTTCTCTTTCTATAAATAGGGACTCTTCTTTCACATTTTGAATGTAATTTTAGGTAGCAAAACTCTACCAAATTTTAGTCTCATTTCTCATATTTTCTCTCTAGAATTTCATGAAATGTCTAGCATAAAAGGCTAACCTTCTTAGGAAGGTTAGGATGATCCTATATGCACTATTTGGTATTTTTGATTCACCATGTGGTTAAAGTTTATATATTTGATTGATTTATTTTATTTCATCTCTATTTCTCCATCTTGTTCTCTATATTTATGTTTACTAATAGTATATAGATTTTGTCAAACACTTTCTATGTATTATCAAATTAGTGAAAATAATATAGATAATATCTTTATCATTTTCTCCATCTCACTCATATATATGTACTTTTGCTAAAATCTATATAAAATTAGTCATGCTCTTTCTATGTATTTTATAAATAGTAAAAGTAATATTTGTGTTAGGTTTTATGTCAAATATTTTATTTCATTATTGCCAATGGTATAATGTCATTTTTAGATTTCTCATACGATTTATCCCATCCTTCCATGGTAAAGAATAATAATCACTTGAATACATTTTTGTGAAATATATTTGTGATTCAATGTTAAATCTTCCAAATGAATAGTTGGGTTGTGAACTTCTCATTTGTGTAACTTTTGTGAATCAAATATCCAAATAAATAAGTATGCATATTGGTGACTCTTGATCCTTCCTACTTGCTACCTATTGTTATATCACACTTTATTCTATCTTTATTTCTAATCTTTAAATTTCAAAAACAACAAAAATATCACTTGTTCTATTTTCCTCACATTATTTATCTCTAAACTTTATTTATTGATTGACTTTATTTATTTGCATCCTTGTGGAATCGACCGCCCAATCTATACTACGACTACCGCTAGGTGGAAGTCACGTTTGGGCGTTAAACAAATTTTGGCGCCGTTGCCAGGGAGGTAATAGTGAAAAAAAAAAATTTCAATAAATTTTGTAAAAGAGGTAAGTAATTCTATCATTTTCTTTTTGTGTATATTTCTCTGTGATTTTTTTTTGGATTTATCTTATTTACTCTTTAAAAAAAAAGTTTTTAAAAAAAATCACTATCATTATTTTTTTTAGTTAGTTTTTCATTTTTTTTACATTATTGTACTATTAGAAAAAAAAATATATATATTGGCATCCTTTCTTTTCTAGGATTTGTTAGTTTTAGTTTATTTTGTTGTTAGTTTTTTTTTTCTTTTTCTTATTTTTATTATTGTTGGAAAAAAACTTGTGTGTGTATTTAGTTTTGTTATCCAGATTTCCGGATAGCGTTTAGATTGATGTCCTCGGGGAAGCAGAATTATCGATGTCTTTCAGGGTAGGTGACCAGAGCTCGCGGATGAACAGAAAGGCTTCGCCTCTCCCGTTTAGTGTCCGGATTACTCTTCCAAGCAAACACAACACGGAAACTCGTCAACTCTCCCGGACTCCCGAAGGGGTATCCTTCGGGGAAGCCCCTTCCAGGAGAAGCTCTTCGAGTGGTCTCCGCGGAAGCAGTTCCGTGCCTCGCACGGACAAAGCCAAACGGTCGAGTCCTGGGGAAGGCATATTTGGAATGATATCCGCCTGACACAGGATCCCGCCTGACACGCCCGTCAGGTCAAAGCCGCACACATCCCAGCACGCCTAAGGGTACCTTTTCGCCTACTGTTCTGCTGACAACTTGGAAAAGACGGCTGACTTTGTGTGTTCCCCATACTTTCACGTAAATATACCCACATAGAGTCTTGTAGCCATGCTACTACAGTAATTGTATCCCTATTTATGGCTGGTGTAATTAAGACTCATGGACGTAGAGAAAAACCCTAATCCGAAACCCTAGCTATAAAGACCCCTTCATTTTACAAGAAGAGGGACGACCAACAGATCACATAGCAAAAACTCTACTAAAATCTCTCTAGCTTCATCTTCTTCAAGAGAACCCGAGAGAAACACTGTGAGTGTGTGAAGTTCTTGTGCACCAGCCATCTTACTGTAACCTTTTCCAAGTATAATAACATCGACTCGTGGACTAGGGCTTGTTAACGCCTGAACCACGTAAAAACACTGTTTGTTTAGTTACATTTCAGCATTTCTACAGTTCTTATCTTTTTATTATTCTGTTTGTATTCGTTTCCGAAAAACTCGGTAAACATTTTGGTGCTTTCATTGAGAGCTGTAGGAAGTTGTTAGTCAGCTCTTTTTCTGTGTACGTTTTTTGTATTCACTTCGTGCTAAAGAGATGGTGACTACGAGAAAATCCGCTGTTGACAAAAATGCTACGGTCAACCCCGATACCGTGATGGAAGATGTGGTGTAAAGCGAACCCTTGGACTACCAAGGTGAAGACCCGACATCCCGCCAGGATCGGGTCAGTACCGAAGATACAACATACTTAGAAGACGAAGAAGAGTATGTCCAAGACGGTTATTACAAGGACGGCTGCTACTATGAGAAGGACCCAGAACTGGTCCAAGTAGCCGAAGAACTGGAGGTCACCAAAGCCAAGCTTGCTGAGCAGGAGCGCCTCTCCGAAAAAATGCAGCGCATGATGGAGCGCCTCCAAAGCAAGTTCGGAGACCTAGGCGACTCGGACGAGGACGCCTCTGTTTTAGGTGGTGCTGATGCCGCTATACCGGATCCAGCCGCTGCTGGACCATCCAAAGCCGCCCCTAACAAGGGCAAAGAAAAAGTTGGAG
Organism: Humulus lupulus; assembly: GCF_963169125.1. NCBI lineage: Eukaryota > Viridiplantae > Streptophyta > Magnoliopsida > Rosales > Cannabaceae > Humulus > Humulus lupulus. Next base: position 81,396,742 of record NC_084798.1, on the reverse strand, counting down.
AGCCTGTGCGCGCTGACGCCCCTGCACCTCCTAAAGGCGTGAATCACAAGGCCGACTGCCCCCCCCGCGCGCAGAAGGTCTCTGACGCTCCTAAGCCCAGACGTCCTTCAGCCCCAAGGGGGCACTCCGTGCCTAAAGGGCCCGGTGCTAAGGCACCCAGGCCTAGGGGAAGGAACAACCGCCCCAGTGATTCCGTCAACCAGGACGGTCGGGCTGCGAACTCGCACTCCGAAGATAGCTGGTCCACGGTGGACCTAAGAAGAAGGTTGGAGGCCAAGTATGAAAAGGCCAAAGGAGAAAAGGCCCGGCCTCGCGGAGATGACCTCCGAAATCATATTAATGACAAGCTCCGGGGACGTGACCTCCCGGAGAGTGATACGAAGAGGCTCGAGGAACAGATTGCTGCCTTGACCAAGCTGGTCCGGAAGCAAAGTGGGGCCCTGTCAGACTCTGAGGAGGAAGACCCGGAACCATGTATTCGGAGGATCGCGGAAACGTCCCTCCCGGATAACTTCAAAATGCCCCACATAGAATTATATGATGGGAGGACAGACCCGCGTACCCACCTAGCTAAATACAACAAAATGATGCAAGTGGCGCGTGTCAGTGAGGACGCCAAATGCATGTGCTTCTCACTCACCCTTACCAGGTCCGCGGAGGACTGGTGGAAAAGATTAGCTCCCGGATCAATCCACAGTTGGAAGGAGCTACAGTCCGCATTCAGGAGGCAGTTTATTGCTGCCCGCGACCACGACATGGAGGTTGGTTCCTTAACCAACATCAAGCAGCAACCCACTGAGAACCTCAAAGCTTTCATTCAGAGAATGATGGAAGCTGCTGCAAAGACCAAGGTCAGCGATGACATGAAGCTGATCGCCCTCCAATCGGGCCTTACTGTCGGCTCCCTGCTATGGGGGGAAATGCAGAGGAGACGGGCAGAAACGCTGTCCGAATTCATGTCAAAGGCTCAGGGAATCATCAACCTTGAGGATGCCTACCAGCAGGCCTTTGGAGTTCCCCCAGCTCCAACGCCTTCCGTGACCGCGCCGAGCTTTGCTTCGCAAGCTCCCGCACCAGTCCTCACGCTTCCAGGAGCCCAATTCACTCCACGTGTGTACGGGCCTTCCGCGTCTGCTCAGACGCCGAGTCAAACCCATTTCTCTGGGTACGGAGCTGTACAAACCGGATGTAGTATCGCTCCTGGCATGCCGCAGCCGCAAGCGGAAGCCCCAGAACGAAATTTGAGCCAATCGCGGAGCAAACGAAGCGGAAGAAACTCCAACCGGGGAGACCATTCAAAGAAGCCCCGGAAGGACTATGAGCCCAAGTTCACGGAATATACCAATTTGATAGACTCGCGAGAGAATGTCTATCGGGCGACCTGTAATATGGTCAACTACAGGAAGCCCCCGAAAGTGTCTCACGGAGGAAGACGTCCGCGAGACTCCAATAAAAGGTGTGAGTTCCACGGAGACGTGGGGCACACCACGAACGAGTGCCTTCAGCTGAAGGATTAGATCGAGTCCCTGGCAAGAGCGGGACACCTCGGTCAGTGGGTGAGGATACCCATTATCTATCCCGGACAGGGGGTAGTTCACGGAGCTACATATTCCCCGGGACAGAGGGGGACTGCTAGCGCTCCTGGAGCCGGTCACCCCCAAGCTCCCGGGTCTCAGTACCCGGCACTTCCTGCTCCACCCGCTCCGACGCCTATTGCCTTGTTGGCTCCAGGACCGGGCAACCCATATCCGCCCGGCCTTGCTCCGCCACCCGTTGACGGACACGTAGCCACCATTTCCGGAGGACCGCACCTTGCCGGAAGCACCCGCAACTCCCAGAAGAGGTACTTGAGGGAGTTAGAACACGCCGAGGAGATGTGCGCCTTGGTTCAATCACCTGCTCAACGTCCCCGAATGATGGATCTTCCCATCACCTTCACGGAGGACGATGCTCGACATGTGCACTTCCCCCACAACGATCCCCTCGTGGTGGAAGCCCAGATTGCCAATAAGAAGGTCTCGCGGATCTTGGTCGATAACGGAAGCTCCGTAAACATCCTCTTCAAAGCGGCCTTCCACGCGATCGGATTGACCGAGACAGACCTGGCCCCATGCCCCATCCAGCTTCAAGGGTTCAATGGGGACGCACTCATGCCATTAGGCAAAATTCAACTTCCAGTCACCCTCAGAGGAGAAAGCGACGCTTGTGCCTTCAAGCATAGCACATTCGTGGTGGTCGACTGCCCCACGGCGTATAATGCCATCTTAGGCCGACCGGTCCTGATCGATTGTGGGGCCATAACCTCGATACGCCACTTATGTTTGAAGTTTCCATGCGACGATGGGCGTATTGGCACCCTCCGAGGAGACCAAAGAAGTGCACGGAGCTGTTATAACGTCTCCGTCAGATCCGTCTACACGGTCCAAGAGACGTTTGCTGCCATTCCGTTGGCGGAAGAATTACCAGAAACTGGGGGTGCTCAGGAGGCATACTTTGACGAACTCAACCCAAGAGTGGGAATCGAGAAAGCAATAGAGCCGATGGAGGAAGTCGAAGAGGTGATCCTCAACCCGGGAGAACCCACCAAAGTCATTCAGGTGGGGAAAAACCTGCCGTCGGCCATTCGAGATAAGATCGTGGCCACTGTGAAGGATAATCAGGATATCCTGGCATGGTGCCACGCTGATATGACGGGGATTAATCCCAATGTTGCGTGCCACGCACTCAACATAGACCCATCTGCAACTCCAATTCGCCAAAAGAGGAGGCCGCTGGACCCAGTGAGAGCCGAAGCCGTCAAAGCTGAAGTGGACAAATTGATGTCCATAGGCTTTCTCCAGGAGTCGCACTATCCCGTGTGGTTGGCCAACCCAGTTCTGGTCCCGAAACCCGATGGGTCCTGGAGAATGTGCATTGACTTCACGGACCTAAACAAGGCCTGCCCGAAAGATTGTTTCCCTCTTCCGCGAATCGATTAGATGGTAGACGCTACTTCCGGGTATGAACTCTTATCCTTCATGGATGCGTACTCCGGATACAACCAGATCAAGATGCATGTCGCGGACCAGGAACACACCAGCTTCCTCACGGACAAGGGTGTCTACTGTTACATGGTCATGCCTTTCGGTTTGAAGAATGCTGGGGCGACGTACCAGCGTCTGGTAAACAGAATGTTCAAGGACCAACTGGGGAGGAACATGGAGGTGTACGTGGACGGCATGTTGGTAAAGTCCAAGACCTCCGGGGACCACAGTGACGACCTTGAGGAAGCTTTCGCCGTGATCCGAAAGTACAGGATGAAACTAAATCCAAAGAAATGTACTTTCGGGGTCTCGTCTGGGAAGTTCCTCGGTTTCATTGTCAGCTCCCGCGGAGTGGAAGCCAACCCTGAGAAATTAAAGGCGTTCATAGATATGCCTTCCCCCCGGAAACATAAGGATGTCCAGAGCGTTACCGGAAGGATAGCTGCTCTCAGCCGCTTCGTATCCAAGGCCACTGACAAGTGTATCCCCTTCTTCAATGTGTTGCGAGGAAACAAGAAGTTCGAGTGGACCCCCAAATGCGAAGCAGCCTTCCAACACCTCAAAGAACATTTAACCCGAGCTCCCATTCTGTCCAAACCTGTCGAAGGAGAGGCGTTGTTCTTATACTTAGCTGTGACTGAGCACACAGTGAGTGCCGCTCTCGTCCGGGAAGATGGCCGTATCCAGCTCCCTGTGTATTACGTAAGCAAGAGGTTATTGGACGCCGAGTCCAGATATTCAATGATCGAGAAACTCTCCCTCTGCTTGCTGATTGCTTCACGGAAGCTGAGGCCATATTTCCAGGCGCACACCATCAAAGTACTCACCAACCACCCTCTCCGACAAGTCCTGTAGAAGCCCGAGTCTTCTGGCAGATTGCTTAAGTGGGCCATGGAACTGAGCCAGTTCGACGTCCACTACCAACCACGTGTTTCCATAAAAGGTCAAGCCCTCGCGGACTTTATTGTGGAATGCTCGGGAATGAATGACCTCCCGGAAGATCCTGTCCCGGAACTTCCCACATGGAAGGTCTATGTAGACGGAGCCTCAAATGAAAAAGGAGCTGGAGCAGGGGTCATCCTAATATCTCCCCAAGGGCATCAGCTCCAGAGCGCCATCCGTTTCGCGTTCCCAGCATCCAACAACGAGGCAGAACACGAAGCCATGTTAGCTGGATTACGACTGGCCAGAGAAGTCGGAGCCCAAAAAATCGAAGTATACAGCGACTCCCTACTTGTGGTAAACCAAATATCCGGGGAATACCAGACGAAAGGCGAAAAAATGGCTGCCTACGTGTCTCTCTCCCGCGGCCTACTGCAGCATTTCAAAGGCTACCAAATCCGCCAGGTCCCCCGGGACCAGAACTCACTCGCGGACACGCTGGCCAAGCTTGCAACAGACCCGGAGATTGAACAATATGGCCTGGTGCCCATCGGGCACTTAGAAGCACCCACTACCGAGACACAGAGGGTAAATGCCATCATCGACCATTCCCATTCCTGGATAGGACCCATCCTCAGATTTCTCACCACCGGGGAGCTCCCCACTGATAAAGCTGACGCAAGAAAGCTCCAGTATCAAGCTCCCCGATACGTGGTTATGGATGGAAAGCTTTACCGCAGGGGGTTGTCCATACCCTTCCTTAGGTGTGTTGCCGGAACCGAAGTCAGCGCCATCATCCATGAGGTTCACGGAGGCTTCTGTGGCGACCATACCTCCGGGCTGAGCCTCTCCAAAAAAATCTTTCGACAAGGATACTTCTGGCCCACCATGAAGAAGGATTGTGTGGATTATGTCAGAAAATGTGAGCAGTGCCAGAGGTACGCCAAGGTTCCGCGAGCGCCGCCTACAGAAATTACCCTAATGACCAGCCCCTGGCCGTTCGCCGTTTGGGGCATTGACCTAGTAGGTTCCCTTCCAACTGGAAAGGGTGGAGTGAAGTACGCCATAGTCGCGGTAGACTACTTCACCAAATGGGCTGAAGCTGAACCTATGAACACGGTCACATCCAAAAAAGCACTGGACTTTGTCATCAGGAATATAGTGTGTCGTTTTGGGCTTCCACGAAAAATTGTGTCCGACAACGGAAAACAATTTGACAGTGAACACTTCACGAACTTCTGTGCTTCGCATGGAATTATCAAAAGCTTTTCTGCAGTCGCCAGACCCCAGGCTAATGGGCAAGTGGAAGCTGTAAACAAAATATTAAAGACCACGTTGAAGAAAAAACTCCAAGCCTGCAAGGCTCACTGGCCGGAAGAACTTCCGCGAGTACTTTGGGCCTATCGCACAACAGAGAGAACTTCAACGGGGCACACGCCTTATTCCATGACCTTCGGTTGTGAGGCCGTCATCCCAGTAGAAACTATGATCCCCTCTCACAGGCAAGACACCTACGATCCTACCCGAAACCATGCCCTTCTCCAGGAGTCCTTGGACATGATCGAAGAGCTCCGGGAGCAGTCGCAGGTCCAACTAAAAATGTACCAGGGCAAGATAGCCCGACACTTTAACACGAGAGTCAAGAGCCGTACATTCGAAGTTGGGGATCTTGTCCTACGGAGAGTATTTCCTGCTACGCAGGATCCGGGAGTAGGAGTCCTCGGACCCAACTGGGAAGGCCCCTACGAAGTCCAAGAAAAAGTGGGCCATGGGACGTATCACTTAAAGAGACTCGACGGATCTAAAGTCCCGCGCGCCTGGAACGTGGAGCACCTCCGCCGTTACTACCAGTAGGCCCCGGACCATCCAGTCGGAAGTCCTTGGTGAAGTTAGCAAAAGTGAAAAATGTGGAAATAATCCTCCCTGTTGTAAAACTCACGCCTAGCAGGCTAATTTAATGAAACACGGAGAGATTCACTCCGCTTTTACTGCACTTTTTTTTCCCTGTGTTCAAAACTGCGTTTTAACAAGTGACCACGCGGTCCGGAGACGTCCGGACCCCACGCTCACTTGGGGGGTATACATGGCTAAGGCATAGCCATACGCCCCTTGAACAAAACGTACACAGAACACCACTTATGTGCTAGCATTGTGTTTGAAAATTTTAAATTGTTTGAAATGTTTAAATTGTTAAGCTTAGGTTTATTTGTTGCCATGAACATGCTGGCATTACGTGTCATATGTGCATTATGTGCTTATGTGAAAATTGCCATGGAAATGCCTGCCATTATGTATCATGAAAATTATCTCCTGTGTAGCCCAGCGATGGACGGGACTGGGGGCTGAGGCACGTTTATAGAGCTACGCTAAAACACCCCCAACTCCCTGACAAGTCCTTTGCAGAATACTCCGCGATCGCTGTAGAGCTTTACTTCGCAAGCTCCAGCTCCGGGTCTCGTAAGGCGAAAGATGGTAAGATCCGCGAGCGCTGTAGAGCTTTGCTTCGCAAGCTCCAGCTCCGGGTCCCGCAAGGCGAAAAATGGCAAGATCCGTGATCGCTGTAAAGCTCTGCTTCGCAAGCTCCAGCTCCGGGTCCCGCAAGGCGAAAAATGGCAAGATCCGTGATCGCTGTAAAGCTCTGCTTCGCAAGCTCCAGCTCCGGGTCCCGCAAGGCGAAAGATGGCAAGATCCGCGACCGTTGTAAGCCTTGCTTCGCAGGCTCCAACTCCGGATCTCACAAAATAATGCATGGCGAGCTCCTTGGCCATTGCAAGTTTCAGCTCCAGAAGCAGACATGGTCGATCCCCCACTCACAGCCGGCCTTGCTTCGCAAAGCCCCTGCTCCGGGATCACACCTGGTGGGCGTGGCGATTTCCCCGACAGCAATGTGCCTTGCCTCGCAGGGCTCCATGCCAGGTCCCTGAAGTCAGCCACCATGAGGTTCGCAACAACAGTTAGTTTTGCTTCGCAAAGATCTAACCTTAAGTCTAGCGACGCTCACCAAAAGAACTCCCGTTCCAAACCATGGAACGGCTCACCTTAGCAATCCCAGCGAACAGTATAACTATAAGTCCCGGGATTGGCTATTTGCCTCAGGAAAGCTAAAATACGGTGAAAGGAGCCTGGCCGTTGGAACCAGGAAACCTTCGTAACCTAGAAACTACGTGGGAAAAGACATCATCCGTTAAAGCTTCAAGTGGGAAGTGCATAGGTTTTGGCCGTTGGAACCAAAACCTCATACGCCCCTACAACAGTTTCTACCGTATAAATGTCTACCCTAAGCGCAAAGATAAATAAAGAACTCGGCAGAAAAGAAAGGAGAATGCTATAATTATGGCAAATATGTCCGCAATGAAAAACTCAAAATGAAAAATAATTAAAGATAAAACCCCTTCAAGCATTGGGGGTAACTACAGCTTCCACGACCGCAGCTTCGGGGGCATCGGTTTCAACTGAGGCTGGCGGAGTCGGCTCATTGGAAGGCGAAACTTTGTCATGAGAAGGTTCAGAGGTCCCCGCCTCTCCGAGATCTCCCACCTCAGGAGCTCCAGCACGTTCGTCAATGTTGTAAGTTTGGACGTACGCCTCTGGGCCTTGATCCCACACGAGTAGCTTCTCCCTCATGGCTTCGGCATCATCTCCCAGATAGCCTAATACCTCTGGGTTCACTTTCCAGAGTTGATGCATGAGGACCACATGCGATATATTAATCGTCCTGTTCAGTATCACCTCAGCATCCTCCTTCTCCTTCAAGCGCTCCGCCTCGGAGGTTGCCAGCTGTGCCTCCGCGACAGTTAGTTGAGCCCTCAATTTTTCCATTTCGGCCTTGGAGGCATCAGGCTCCCCCTTAAGAGAATCAATCTCCTTGCGCTGTTCCCTATTTTGGCTCAGCACGGATTGCTTCTCGGTCACATGCCCCCTGGCAGTGAATTGTAAGGCCCCGATCTCTTTATCCTTCTCGGCGAGCCCCAACTGCAGCATAGACACGAGATCCCTGCTCCTCTGATGGAGTTGCTCCTCCTCGTGCAGCTTACTCTGAAGAGTGGAATATTCCTCTTGCTGCTTAAGGAGGAGATCATTTTTTGATTGCAAGCGAGCTTCCAGGGTATCCTTCTCCACCTTAGCTTGGGATAGCTCTTCCCGGAGCTTGGAGTTTTCGGTCTTCATCCCATCCGACCGCTGTCTAAACTCATTCTCTGCCTTGGCCCGATACTCTTGATATTTGGCAAGATATTTCTTGTCCGCCTCTTCCTCAGTCGTGCGCCGGGCCTGATCAATCTTCTCCGAGGCCTCCAAGGCCTGTTGGGTCAGTTTCTGCTTCTCCGCCTCCAAGGCCTGGCGAGCCAGCTGGCTCTCCTCCAGTTGAACCAGAACTGCACCAACCTCCCGGAACGAGCGTTCCGCGATCATAGAGGCCTGCAAGGAAAGACAACAGAATGAGCTAAAGCCGGACAAAAAGACAGATGATCCCAAAAAATAACAACTGACGGCTTACCCCGGACAGTTGCTGCTTCACAACGTGTGTCAGTAACAGCGGATCCTTACTGCTACTGATGGCCCATTTCTCAGAATTGAGCTCGCATAAGCTCAGGGCCATGTCCTCCATCATCTCAGCTCCGAACGGCGCCAATGCACGTCCGAGCCTAGGCACCAGCCTCTTCTCCAAGGCTGGACCATCCAAAACCGCTCCGGTCGGGTGAAGGGATCTCACCCCCTCGGCCAGCTCAGCTCTCTTCACGGCAGACAAGTTATCTGCCCTTCCCTGAGTAACAGCCTTCTCCGCCTCTAACCGCCTCTTCAAAAAACTATCGGCCCGTCTTACACCCTCCAGGAGAGCAGCGGGGAAACTGGTTGGCTTCCGCGGAAAGTGGAACTTCAGGCCAGGCAGAGGAAGGTTGATTGTCTGAGAAGAAGGAGACCCCGGAAGGGTGGACCCCCTTTGGGCTGGAGGAGGAGGCAGACGGGGTATTAAGGCCCCGGTCTGTTGCTTTTGCTGCTGCGGCAGCAGAAGTAATTGCCCTTGTTGCTGCTGCTGGTTTGGATGTTGTTGTTGCTGCTGCTGCGGCGTTGGTGATTGTCTCTCTTGTTCTTGTTGCTGCTATTGTTGTAGTTGTGGTTGCTGTCGTTGCTGTTGTTGTTGCCTTCGACCGGGAGAAGAGTGTCTAAGGCGTTTGTTCTTAGCGCCCTCAGCATCTTCTCCGGGACGCTTGCTCACCCCAGTTGTCCTCACGGGGAACACAAGCCCTTCCCCGTCGCTGCTGCTACTCGAGACCATCATAGTCTCGGAAGGCCCGTCAGCAGGAGACTTCTCTACCCTCGGAGACGCTTGCGCCTCGCCACTTGTCTCCTTGGGGGAGGCAGCTTTACCTCCCCTACCAGCCTTGGTCTTCCGTCCTTTCCCCGTGGACGGGTCTTGGCTGGTGGCAGCCTTCTTAATGAGCAAATTAACCCTCCCCAACATCTTGGCTTCTGGATACTCTGCAAGAAACGTACAAAGCAAGGTTAACGAACCAACAAGCAATGAGAAAGAAGATAAGCGGAAGACAAGACAATCAACAACATAAAAGCACAAGCAAGCCCGCCAGCAGGGAACAAGAAACAAGAAAAAGAAAAGTTTGAAAGGGACGACCATGCACGAGAAACGTGGATGGCCTTCCCCGAGCAAAACAAAACATCGCTTCCTGCTCCAGGAAGCTCCCGTACTCCTTGAAGTCCGGGAATGACATGCTGAGAGAAGAAGGGTCAACCATGATGACACCTTCTGGCAGACTACCGTCACTCAGACACCAGAGGAGCTCATCTACCCTATCGCAATATCTGTCGAAGGGTATCCTACGCGGATCTAGCCTAAGGAAACGGGGATCAAACCCCATCTGAGAGGTCCGGGAAACCTCAGACAGGCTGGGGGTGTGGATCAATCGAAAACTAGTCTTACCTCTCCCGGAGGTACTAGCCCCCGGAGCCCCTTCGTTAGGGTAAGCCGCGGCGTGGCGAGCCTCGATCTCCTCTTCCTCCGGCTGGGGGTCGGGGAACCTCTCCGCCCAACTAGGAGATAAAGTATTTTCGTCCCGGGCTGCTTGGGTGATCACCTTAGACAGCTCCAGGGCAATCCGCTCCCGGATGTCAGCTGACACCTGAGTTTGCCCCCTGCCACTCACTGGCTCGATGTTTTGGAAGGAGGCAAGTAACCCATACTCCCTCAACGATTCGGAGGTCACAAGTCCCTCCACTTTCAACTCTTCCTCAGAAAGCCCTTCGTAGAACTTGGACCTCCTTATCATCTCCGCGCAGCGAAGTGTCCGCGGAACGACTTCTGCAAAATTCAAATACGAGCGTTAGAGATCCTACCAAAAGGCAAATCAAACGCAAAGAAACAAAGTTTAAAAGGAGAGGAAGGAACGCTTACCAGGGATTTTGAAGTCCAAAGATAGGGCTGGCACCCTCTTCAGCGGAAAGCCAGTCGTCAGGAACCAGTATTCCCGGAGGTCTGGAACCCTCGCGGTATGACAGGTGGGGCACATCACGTCCGGGTGCCTTTCCAGCCTGTAAAACCCCACCTTGTCTGAATGACCCCTCATAGGCTGAGACTTCAACCCGTAGAAGTACAGCACCTCCTCCGGGGTAGGAGCTTCCAATTTCCGGGACTTGCAAAAGATGAACCACCCTGCTAGGAGCTTGTAGCTGGGAGGAATCAACTGGAAGGGGGCAATCCCCGCCTTCACACAGAAATTGGCAAAGTAGCTCCTTAGGGGCAAGTGCGCCCCACACACTATGTGTGCCCAGCTCCAGGCACCGAAGCCCTCGTGACTCTGACTAGCCGACTCGCCCAGCACCGACAGACGATGCTACATCAGACCTGGGATGTTCTTCAGGCCTGCCTCGGAGGAATACAGCTCCAGCATGCCATAATTCCTGAAAAGGTTCGGCTTTTGGTCCATCTCCCAGATGGAACTATTGGAAGTCGGTGGACTAGCCGCGACCACTTTCGCCTTTCCTTTCCCCTTTGCGCCAGCGACAGGGGAACCCTTCTCTTGGGCAGAATCAGCCTCCCCCACAGCAAGGAGTTGTTCCTTTGGGATGTTCGTCACTGGACAAAAGAAAGAAAGAAGAAAACACTCTAAGCAGTCAGCACCCTTGTCATACCCTAGTGGTATCAAAGGCGTCGGGGAGACCCTCCCCGAAAACTGCTTGGAGAGGCTCCCACCGAGCTTACCGAGGGATTGGCACCATGCCACCCGAAGGGCAGCAAGGAACCAGACTCCGACTCCGAGCCTAAGCCCACCAAAAGAAGTGTTTTTCCAGAGAAAAACACCCTAAAGGTGTTCATGCTTATGCCCTAAAACAGCAAAACAAGGAACGACTTTCCGAACGCAGATCGCCCAAGCATGCAAAAAAGGCTACTTATCGACTCACATCAATCACATGCCTACCAAAGCCCTATTCACACATGCACATAAGCAATAATGGCAGAAACCTCTACTCTAACAACTACCAACAACCTAAGGTTTGGGAGGAAAGAGCAAAGTAGAAATACTTACTGATATTCGGGTAGTTGGAGGTTGAAGGAGTAACTGGATCACTGCACAACACGATCGCGAGAAGTAAAAGCTGCAAAGACGAACGGTGATTCAAACCAGGAACTTCGGCGAATAAACCCACTGCCAAATCAAAAGAAAAGTTTCCAGATACTTACCAAAAGAAATGGCAAGTTCGGGGGAACGTAAGCTGGGAAGCCTGAGAGTTCGAAGGTTTGGAAATCTGAAAATCCTAAAGATGGAGAATCTAAAAGCGTAAAGAGGAAAAAAGGTCCTTTCCCTCGTTTTTATAGCAGGGAAGAAGTCGTTTCGAATTCCTCAAATGGACGGTCCCGATCTTCCCATTCCGTGTGCATCAGATCCAACGGCTGGAGAGGAAGCGACGATCCTATTTATGACTCCTCGGATGGGAATAAAGTATTTATTTCCCATCATTACACCACCTCGGGCCCGGAGTACCATTAAAAACCGTCAAATCATTATTCAGATGACTGACGCACGCATACTCAACCAGTCGCCTCACGCACACGTCTTGGTCGCAGAACCATTCCCAGAATGACACGTGGTCCTTGCCGCACTTGAGTACTTGAGTTCAAACAGAAGAAATTCCCTTTCTTTTTCATACTAACACTCAGGCGGGAAAAAGGAACCCTTCCGGGAACACAGAAGGTGCCCCCTCGCCTAATCTAAGAAACCGAAATACCCGGAGGACTGTACAAGCTCCCGGATCTCTCAAAGCTCCGTGACCTTGGGGGGTAAATGTTATCCAGATTTCCGGATAGCGTTTAGATTGATGTCCTCGGGGAAGCAGAATTATCGATGTCTTTCAGGGTAGGTGACCAGAGCTCGCGGATGAACAGAAAGGCTTCGCCTCTTCCGTTTAGTGTCCGGATTACTCTTCCAAGCAAACACAACACGGAAACTCGTCAACTCTCCCGGACTCCCGAAGGGGTATCCTTCGGGGAAGCCCCTTCCAGGAGAAGCTCTTCGAGTGGTCTCCGCGGAAGCAGTTCCGTGCCTCGCACGGAACAAAGCCAAACGGTCGAGTCCTGGGGGAGGCATATTTGGAATGATATCCGCCTGACACAAGATCCCGCCTGACACGCCCGTCAGGTCAAAGCCGCACACATCCCAGCACGCCTAAGGGTACCTTTTCGCCTACTGTTCTGCTGACAACTTGGAAAAGACGGCTGACTTTGTGTGTTCCCCATACTTTCACGTAAATATACCCACATAGAGTCTTGTAGCCATGCTACTACAGTAATTGTATCCCTATTTATGGCTGGTGTAATTAAGACTCATGGACGTAGAGAAAAACCCTAATCCGAAACCCTAGCTATAAAGACCCCTTCATTTTACAAGAAGAGGGACGACCAACAGATCACATAGCAAAAACTCTACTAAAATCTCTCTAGCTTCATCTTCTTCAAGAGAACCCGAGAGAAACACTGTGAGTGTGTGAAGTTCTTGTGCACCAGCCATCTTACTGTAACCTTTTCCAAGTATAATAACATCGACTCGTGGACTAGGGCTTGTTAACGCCTGAACCACGAAAAAACACTGTTTGTTTAGTTACATTTCAGCATTTCTACAGTTCTTATCTTTTTATTATTCTGTTTGTATTCGTTTCCGAAAAACTCGGTAAACAAGTTTTTTTTATTTATTTTTGGTATCTTATTTTATTCTACTTTTCTCTTTTTTTTTTTATTGTAGTAAAAAAAATAAAAACAAAAAAACTCGAAAAAAATATATATATAAATTGGTTGCTTACATTTTCTTAGTTTAGTTTTAATTTATTTCTTTTTTTTTTAATTATTTGTGTTTAGGATTTGTTTTATTTTTTTTCTTTATATCTTACTCTTGTGCTATTTTTTTATGTGTTTACAGGATTACTTTAGTTTTTTTTTTCTTTTTGGTTAATTAGATAGTTTTTCCCCATCTTTTTTTTCTATTGTTAGATTTGTATTTTTATTTTTCATTTTTTTTGTTATTAGTTTTTTTTAATTTTTAGGTTTTAAATCTTAAAAAAAATCATAAAATACAAAAAAAAAATTAATAATAAAAACAAAGCTTGTTTTGTCAACATAAGCAATTTTTTGCTTAAAGGCCAATTTAAGTAAAGTTCTATCCATGCTTACTTAGTAACCTCGGGGAGTTCTAGTAAGTATTGGTTGTAAGAGGACCATTTTTATGAATTGTGACCCCTCCACAATTATCTAGCAACATTGGGGAGTTCTAGATAAAGTGTGGGTCTTAAGTGGGATCATTCTAAAAACCTCAAATTGACCTGGAAACAAGTAAAACAAAAAAAAATCAAAAAAATCAAAAATCAAAAATAAAAAAATCATCAAAACAAACTTAAAAAAAAATGAATGATGAAGAGAAGAAACGTTTCGACCTGTATTTTCTGATGTATTATCCTTCAGTTAGAAACAACCATAATTCTAGTGCTACTGAGGGTACTAGCCGTTTTAGGAGTGCATGCAAACTTAGTGTAAGAGATTACCAAGAACTTGAGGCCTTAGAAACTAAGTTTGAAAGAGAAAGTTACGAGGTTCCCGAGCTAGATTATGATGAACGTTATTGTAACTTTGAAAGAGTCAACCATAATAATCATAATTCTAGTTGGACTAACCCCGTAGATTTTAGTTGGAAGCCTGAGTACAACTACCATTGTTAACCGAGATTTTCGGCAACTCTATTAATGAATAATATTTACTAATAATAATAACGAAAATAGAAGAATGACACAGGGTCTTTACGTGGTTGGGGCGTTAATTAGCCTTAGTCCACGAGTCTATATTATTAGAGCTTGAAGAAGCTTTTATAATGGAGTTTTCTCTCTATCTTTCGACAAAGTTTCTGTCTTTTTCCTGGGATCCAGAGAGAGTTTACAGTGCTATGTGGCTTATATTTATAAGCTGATGGGAATGCCGGGTCTGGGCCGGACCAAACCCAGGCCCATCGGGGAAACGGATACGAGCGACCTCTGTAGTGGAGGCCCAATACAAAAAGAAACAAAATACACGAAATTCAAACCAGCTAAGGCCCAATAGGTTAACCGTAGAACTATGCCTCGCCCGACAAAATGGCGCTTTGGTTCTGACCACTTCGAGTCATGAGGCTGATTCAGGAGACAAGACCAGTCAGGGTATTTGGCTGCGCAGTCCTGACACATCAGTGTGCAATCCCGAGGTGACCCTTTCTGCAGGCGAAAAGTGGGGACAACGCCCACGCGGAATGAGGTGGCATCAGGGTCCTGGACGCTTGGGCCCTTCGACTGGGGATCAGGTGATCCAGGTCCGTTTACCATTGGCCCGCTCCATTTACCATAAGCCCGGACCGTACTAGGGTCCGGGGACCATGACGCACAGGCCGCGACGATTCGGACGCTCGGGGCATCGCCCGGGCCATCCTCGTTCGAGGGACGAACCCGGAGGCGCATCCCGGACACTCCAATGGGCCCAGTCTTGAGTCCCCGGTCCATACCCGACCCCTAGGGCACTCTCCATACCAAGAGACCTTGGCCCGGGCCCACGAGCCGAGCCGACCCTCTGACAGCGGGCCAAGACGAAAGCCTAGAGCCCATGCAGGAAATGGGGATAACATTTACCCCCCAAGCCTTCGCCCGGGCTTGCTGGGAGGAGGGTTGCACCATCACCGCGGCACTCGCCAGGTTGCCTCCCCAGTTCTTGCCCGAGTTCGGGGGTCTGGTCAGAAGAACGTGGCATTGGTGGGACAATCAGCCCGGGTCGTTCACCACGATCCGGGGTCGTTTACCTTCGGCCTGCTCTATGAAAACGATACACGTGTCACCGTGTGATTGCTGCACGGGCCTTGAGGGGACGCCTAGACCTCCCAAAGGTCGCTAGGCCTAGACTAGGGTGTCAGTGCACGTCACGAGGTGTCCCATCCGCACGGGGGGGGGGGGGGGCATCATTAATATCCCTGGAACGAGGTGGACCGTAGGATCTGAGGCAGCGAGGATCCAGGCTAAAAGGACTCATAAATGTCCCTCGCGCGATTCCTGACCATCCGATGAAGAGGCACCTGACCGTTGGATCGTGGGCCAGATTTTAGGGCTAATATAAATGACCCAAGAAAACAACATTTGGCACTTTTCCATCTTCGAACCAGCTTAAGAAAACACGAACGCTGTTCAAGCTTTGCATGTCCAACATTGCTGACGACATACACCGCCGCCTGCTAGCTCTGCGCCGCTGCCTGTTCCCCAGAGCCCCAACTTTCGTTCTTCTACCTGATGGCGCTTCTCGGGGTTGTTCCGTCGACGAACTACTGCGCCGGCTGTGCCACTTCAAGAACGAGGTTCTGCCATCCTTACAGTCGGACAACCATCACCTTCGACGGTCGACACCACACAGTAAGTCTTTGTTAACTCTTTTACCAACTTTGTGAACTTACGTTCTCTATATGCGTGCGTCTAGGCTCTGTGCTTTAGAATTTACTAGGAAGGCCGCCTGGTTTGGGTTGCTCCGTACTCAGATGCTTCCCAGACAAGGGGTGGGCCTTAGCAGCCTCCTCTCCCGATCAGGGTCCTGGGGCTTTTCGGGGTCCCGGGCCTGATCCGACGGGACTCCAAGCAGTCCTTAGGAGACTCCCCGTACCTTGACCGACTTTCTTGGGTTTAGGTACTTACTACTTGGTCTTTCTTTCTTTTGTTCCCAGATCGTCAGTTATGGCCACGTGCGTTACGTTCCATTCCGAAGAAGAGGTCAATAGGGCCCCCATCGTCGCTCCCGAGTCCAGGACGCCCAAAGGCAACAGGTGGGAGATGGACGTAACCGCCAACTTGTTCCAGAACTACCGGATGATGCTGCTCCTGGAGAAACAACTGGGCATCGAATCCACTCCGGGCCTCTTTCACAATCGCATGGCCAGGCTAGAGGAATGGGCGCATACGTCCGTGGACAGATTCGGGGCCTGGAGCGCTGGCCATATCAGCGCGGGGGCTACGCTCCCGCTTCATGACTACTTCTTGCGGTTCCTGACGTATGTGGGGATCACGCTGTTCCAATTGCTGCCGCAAGCGTATCGCCTGCTTGCGAGGTGGAAGGTGCTTTGTGTCGCGAAGGAGATCGCGGAGCCCACCCCTGCGGAAGTCTTGTATTTCTACAAGCTGGTGCCGCAGGTCAGCATCAAAAACAAAACCCTGGACGGCTTTTACAGGCTTCAGCCACGGAGCGGCTATCCTGCTCCTACCAGCTCCTGGAGGCACCCCCCGGATGTCAGGCAATACTGGTTCATGACATCCGGGTTCCTCACTGACAAGAACCCCACATTGCTGCTGGACTTCCAGCGAGTGGGTAAGTACTCCTCTGAACCTTTCTCCTTTATTCATCTTTTCCACTCGTTTCTTATCATGTCTTCCGGGTCGCAGGGCCCTTCATTCAAACCCCCCTTACCGAGTTCCTCCTGGAAAGGAGGAGGTTCTATGCTAAGTTGACCGCGGAGGAGCTGGACGTAGGGGGCTACGTTAGGGATGACAACCTCCAGCTAGTTGGGTTGCTCGCGGCCACCCAGACCATCGTTATCCCGAGCCTTCGGGGCATCCCGTGCGAGAAGAATGCCGACGTCCGGGAGTAGCTGGCCCTTGATCACATTGCCGCGGTGGTGAGGGCGACGTGGGCCGACGCGACCCAACGTAAGAAGAACCAGCTCCCGGCAGAAGCGGCCACCTCGGAAGAGCTGGAGGAGCTTTTCGAAGACGCCCTGCCAAACGCCAGGACTCTCGGGGCTAGTGTATCGGGGTGAGGTAACTCCCCTTTAATCTTAACTTATGCTCCCCAAGTCGGGGACTTAGCTAGGGATAGGCTAGTGCTGCCGGGCCCCGCGTTTGGGGCTGATGGGGAGATGAGGCCTTCATCTCCCGTCCCCGTAGGGTCAGAGGTCCTAATGTTCTTATCCGGGTTCCTCCAGTACGGGGGGTTCCTGAACCCGGACGACATAGGAGATCGGATCCATTCATTCACTCTAAGGGAATTGAGTCTCGCCCGGGGCTTAGATGAGGGTTCGTCCCGGGCTGTTTTTTACTGTTGTGTTTTCATCTATTTGGCTTATCGTCCTAACTCCTTTTCCTATACTTTTGCAGAGGACTCCGACATGTCTAACCCGGCCAGCGAGATGAGGAGACTCATAAAGGAACGGGCGACCAAGAAGGCGCCCAGGAAAGCCAACGATGTAATGGGTACGGAGCCCCTCCCCACCAGTGAAGCACCCGGGGCAGTGCCCTGCCCAGGCGTAGCTCTGGCCGTGGTTCCCTTCCAGGCCGTGGAGCCTGCTACAGACGCCGCTTCCGACCAGCCCCCCGTGATAGATTTGGAGGCGGGCGAAGCCGTCAGCCGTTCTGGGAAGAGGGGCCCGGAAGTCGACGTCGGGGAAGGCAACCTCGGGAAGAGGCCCCGGACAATGCGAGCGGGCTCAACTGAGGAGTCGCACGGGGAGAGTCGGCTGACGGCGAAGGAAATCCCTGCACCGCCAGTCCTTCCCCTCCGCCCAACTCTTCTCGAAGAGGGGGAGTCCGCCTTGCGGGACGAGTAGTCCCGGCTGATCAACCGTTCCTGGGAGAACGGCCGGTGCTGGAGGGACGACGCTTACAAAGCCCTGACGATCCGTCGTCAGGTCGAGTTCTTGGATCGTCCTGCTGAGTTCAGCGTTCCCCAGACGATCGTGGACCGGCCAGTCGCCGAAGCGGGCTTCCGCCCCAAGCTCAGCCAGGACATAGCCCCCATGGCGGCTGACCTGCTGGATCAGGTTGGGAGCACTATGTCCAACCTTCAGCTAAAGAGGTACGCCACGATAGCCAACCCGGACGTGCTGTTCATCTCCCAAGCTCTCCGCCACCAGGCCACCGTGGTAACTTTCACCTCACTTATACTCTTTCCGTGATTTGTTGATGGTGGTTTTATTTTCTAACTTTTCTTTGCTACAGGTTGATCTGTTGTCCCAGAGGAGTGTCGATTTGGTGGCCGAGCTCGCCATAAAGATGGAGACGACCAAGCTGGAGCTGGAGGCGGCCGTGAACCAGAGGGAGGCCGTCAAGGAGACCCTTGGCCGGGAGACTGCCCACCTCCAGGAAGAAGTGGCCCGTGTGAGGGCGGATTGCGAGGAGCTCGCCCGCACCAAGGCCGGGCTGGAAGAGGAGTTGTCCTGGAAGGCAAAGGATGCCGACGAGTGGGCGGCACTCTTAGAGGCGGCCGCGGCGCAATCCGTCATGGACAAGGAGGAAATCCTGGCCTTGAAGGCCCGAGTCTGCAAATTGGGCGACTGTCTGCTTCAAGAGAAGGCGGCGCATGAAACGACCCGTCATGGGAAGGAGGAGGCTGAGGGCCTACTGGATGTCACCTTTGATGAGGCCATCTACATGGCCTGGTGCAAGGATAAGAATATGAACCTCCTTGTCTTCCCTGATCCTGACTCAAAGCGGGCCGAGTACGAGGCCAAGGAGAAGGAGGATGCGGACCTCCGGGCGGATGCGCTGTAGGCCCGAATCCCGGCCTTGTACTTTTGTTAGTGTTTTTGGCTTGTAATTAAATTTTGAAACACTGCTACTTTCTTTGGTTTTTACGAAAGCTTCCTTTCATCGTTCAGTAGAAATTTCGTTTTAATCACCGCGACCAACTGAATGCAGGGTTTTAGTTCCGGTTCCAACGGCCGGGACTGGACCCACCGACTTAACTTTCCAAGTCTCTAGTCTTGGCACCATCCAGGGCCCTCGGGACTTGGTTTAACCTGGAGTGTGATTCTCCTTTTACCAGTTTTTAGGCCCTGGCTTTGCCCTGGGGCAAACCGGATGCTTTCGTATCCCGGAGTTCAACCTGTCCGGGCTGAACGTCGTTCGTCCGGGGTGGGACCGGCCTCGGGCTCGGTCCTCTTAATTATAACCCCGGACGTCGTTCGTCCGGGGTGGGACCGGCCTTGGCTCGGTCCTCTTTGTTATACCCCCGGGCATCGTTTGTCCGGGGTGGGACCGGCCTCGGGCGTGGTCCTTTGTTATACCCCCGGACATCGTTTGTCTGGGGTGGGACCGGCCCTGGGCTCGGTCCTCTTAATTATACCCCCGGACGTCGTTCATCCAGGGTGGGACCGGCCCTGGGCTCGGTCCTCTTTGCTATACCCCCGGACATTGTTCGTCCGGGGTGGGACCGACCCTGGGCTCGTGCATCTCCCGGACAGCGATCCGAGCCGGGACTAGCCTAAGCTTGCGCCCCGCCAGGTATTTTGCTTATACCTGGGATGATACCCCCCGCAAGTGAGCGGAGATGGGTCTGGGGTCACTTGAGATAGATTAGCATGGTTGTGATAATAGTCCTTTATGACGTTTTGCACACGTCATTTCCATTGTCCGAAAGAAATTCGCCCTGAGGCGTACATTGCATACAACGAAAATATTAAACTGGGAAAAGTTCTAGGACTACTGATAGTATTTACGGAGATGCTCCGCGTTCCAGGCTTACGGGACTTCCGAACCATCGAGCCGCTTCAAGCGGTACGTGCTTGGGCAAACCTCGTGCTGGATCTTATATGGCCCTTCCTAATTAGGGCCCAGAACCCCTACTCCCGGATCTTGAGTGGCAGGGAAGACTCTCCGCAGGACTAGATCGCCGGTTTCAAACTTATGGCTCTTGACTTTGGAGTTGAAATGTCGCGCGATCTTGCCCTGGTACATCTTCAACTGCACTTGTGATTCTTCCCGGATCTCTTCGATGAGATCCAGCGATTCCTGGAGTAAGGCGTGATTCTGGGTGGGATCATAAGTGTCGCGTCGATGGGACGGGATGGTCGTTTCAATTGGGATGACAGCTTCGCATCCATAAACCATCGAGTAGGGGGTGTGCTCGGTTGACGTCCTCTCGGTCGTCCGGTAGGTCCACAATACGTGGGGGAGTTCCTCGGGCCATTTGCTCTTACAGGCCTGGAGCTTTTTCTTCAGTGTCCCTTTTAGGATTTTGTTCATGGCTTCTGCCTGCCCGTTCGCCTGGGGTCTGGCGACCGCAGAGAAACTCTTCACTATACCGTGTCTTTCACAAAAATCCGTGAAGTGGTGGTTGTCGAACTGCTTCCCATTGTCGGACACGATCTTGTAGGGGAGGCCATACCGACACACTATGTTGTTGATGACGAAATCCAAGGCCTTTTTGGAAGTGATTGTGTTCATGGGCTCCGCCTCTACCCATTTCGTGTAATAGTCCACAGCCACAATGGCATACTTAACCCCTCCTTTCCCGGTCGGGAGGGATCCAACGAGATCGATCCCCCACACTACGAAGGGCCAGAGACTATTCATCAAGGTTATTTCTGTTGGGGGGGCCCGAGGGATCTTCGCGTACCTCTGGCACTGTTCGCATTTGCGGACGTAGCCTATGCAATCCTTCTTCATTGTGGGCCAGAAGTATCCCTGGCGCAGGATCTTTTTGGACAGACTGGGCCCGGCCGTGTGATCTCCGCAAAAACCCTCATGCACCTCATGCATGATGGCACTCAGCTCAGTCCCGGACACGTACCTGAGGTAAGGCATAGACAGCCCTCGGCGGTAGAGTTTTCCGTCCATCATGACGTACCGGTGTGCCTGGTATAAGAGTTTTCTGGCTGCGGCCCGGTCATTTGGAACTTCCCCAGTGGACATGTATTTCATCAGCGGTCCCATCCAGGAAGCGGAGTGGTCGACGGCGTGGACAGCAGGGGCCCTGATGCTCGGTACGGGGAGATGGTTGACGGGAACCAATCCGGCCTCTGCGTTGGTGGCCAGCTTCGGTAATGTATCCGCGAATACATTTTGCTCTCGGGGGATCTGGCAGATGGAATGCGTCGCGAACGTCTGGAGCATCTCCCTTGTTTGAGTCACGTATGCCTCCATTCTTTCCCCCTTGGTCTGGTACTCCCCCGAAATTTGTCTGACTACTAGCTGAGAATCGCTGTAAATTTCGAGGTTCGCTGCCCCTACCTCTCGGGCCAGGCGCAGGCCGACTAGGATGGCTTCATGCTCCGCCTCGTTGTTCGATGCTTAGAACTGGAAACGGAGGGCATTTTGTAGCTGGTGCCCCTGCGGCAACACCAAGATGATCCCGGCGCCGGCCCCATTCTCGTTCGAAGCTCCATCCACGAAGATTCTCCAAACAGGCGCCGCGGGGGCTTCGGGGCTATTCCCTTCTGGGGGAATCCCGGAACATTCGACGATGAAATTGGCCAGGGCCTGTCCCTTGATGGACACCCGGGGCACGTAAGATATATCAAATTGGCTCAGCTCCATTGCCCACTTCAGGAGTCTCCCCGATGACTCGGGTTTCTGCAACACCTGTCGCAGGGGATGGTTGGTTAAGACCTTTACGGCGTGAGCCTGGAAGTAAGGTCGAAGCTTCCGGGATGCCATCAACAGGCAGAAAGTCAGCTTTTCGATCAACGGGTACCGAGACTCGGCGTTTAGTAACCGCTTGCTTACGTAGTATACCGGGAGTTGTGTCCTTTCCTCTTCTCGCACCAACGCGGCGCTGATAGTGTGCTCTGTCACGGCCAGGTATAGATACAAAGGCTCTCCCTCGACTGGCTTCGCCAGGATGGGGGCTTTGGCTAGGTGTTCCTTCAGCTTTTGGAAGGCCTCTTTGCATTCAGGCGACCATTCGAACCGCTGGCTTCCCCGAAGGACGTTGAAAAAGGGGACGCACTTGTCTGTGGCCTTAGAAACGAAACGGCTCAGGGCGGCCACTCACCCCGTCAGGCTTTGAACGCCCTTGTGCTTCCGGGGAGAGGCCATGTCAATCAGTGCCTTGATTTTTTCTGGGTTGGCTTCAATTCCTCGAAAACTCACTATGAAGCCCAGGAACTTCCCGGAAGCCACGCCGAAGGTGCACTTCTTAGGGTTCAACTTCATCCCGTACTTCCGGATAACTGCGAAAGCCTCCGCCAAATCGTCCGAATGGTCCCGGGATGTCTTGGACTTGACCAGCATATCGTTGATGTATACCTCCATGTTTCGCCCTAGCTGGGCCCGAAACATTAGATTGACGAGCCTTTGGTACGTTGCTCCGGCGTTCTTGAGTCCGAAAGGCATGACTATGTAGCAATAGATGCCCTTGTCGGTTTGGAAACTGGTATGTTCCTGATCCGCCACGTGCATGGAGATCTGGTTGTAGCCGGAGTAGGCGTCCATGAAACTCAAGATCTTGTAACCAGACGTAGCATCCACCATTTGGTCGATTTGGGGAAGCGGGAAATAGTCCTTCGGACACGCTTTGTTGAGATCCGTGAAGTCAATGCAAGTTCTCCAGGTCCCGTTCGGTTTCGGCACCAAGACGGGATTGGCCAACCACACGAGGTACACAGCCTCGCGTATGAAGTTGATGGAAGACAACTTCTCTACCTCCAGTTTGAGGGCCTCGGCCCTCTCCGTCCCCAAAGGTCTGCGCTTCTGGCGGACCGGGGTCGCGTTCGGGTCAATACTTAACGCGTGGCAGATGATATTGCAGTCGATCCCGGTCATATCGGAGTGGGACCAGGCCAGAAGGTTCTGATTTTCCTGGACTCGGGCGATAATGGCGGCCCGAACGTCTGCTGGCAGGCTCTTTCCTACCTGGATGATCCTGGCCGGGTCGGTTTCGCTGATGCATACCTCTTCTATTTTGTCCATTGGTTCCAGGACGCGATCATCCCCTATCCGCGGGTCCAGGTCATCCTCTTCCTGGACCACTCGCTCAATAGGAGGGAGTGGAGCCTGCTCAACGAGCTCCTCTCGGACCATGTATATGGGCCGAGCGGAGACATGGTAACACTTCCGGGCGCTCTTTTGGTCTCCTCGGACAGTTCCTATTCCTCCGTTGTCGCATGGGAACTTCATGCAAAGGTGGCGGATGGAGGTGATGGCCCCAAACTCAACCAGCGCGGGCCAGCCAAAGATGACGTTGTAAGCGGTGGGGCAATCCACCACAACAAAAGTGCAGAATTTGAACGAGTGCTGCAACTCACTCCCCAGCGTAACTGGCAGCTGGATCTTCCCCATGGGGAGCAGCGCATCCCCGTTGAAGCTGTAAATTTGGGTCAGGCAGGAAGCCAGATCTGCCTCCGTCAAGCAAATGGCGGCAAAGGCAGTTTTGAACAACAGGCTGACGGAGCTTCCGTCATCCACCAGCACGCAGGACACCAACTTGTTGGCGATTTGCGCATCTATGACCAGCGGGTCATGGTGCGGGAAATGGACGTTGCGGGCGTCGTCCTCCGTGATGGTGATGGGGAGGTTCATCAGTTTAGGGCGCTGAGCCGGAGCCTGGACAAGGGTGCAAACTTCCTGGTCGTGGTCCAGCTCGCTCAGATAGCGCTTTTGGTCATTTCTCGAAGGTCCTCCTAGGTGAGGTCCACCCGAAATGGTCGCCACGTGTCCGTCCACTCGAGGGGGCGCTGCTCCGGCGGGATAGGGCATTCCGGGGCCAGGAATCGGCGATGCGAGGGCCCCCTGAGGGGCCTGCGTGGGGGGTCCCTGCGCATACCCTCCCTGGGGTGGGTATGTTCGAGTCGTTATCGGGGCAGTGGATTGCCCGGGGCTTGCCGACGCGCCCGGGACTCCCACGGGCATTCTTACCCACTGGTGGAGGTGCCCCAGCTTGATGAGATTTTCAATCTCATCTTTGAGCTGCCGACATTCGTCGGTGGTGTGGCCCACGTCTTTGTGATAGGCACACCTTTTACTGGTGTCTCTCGGATTCCTTCCCCCCTTAAACATGGGGCTAGGCTTCCGGTAATGGACCACCCTTTCTGTCGCCAAATATATGTTTTCTCGGGTGTCCACCAAGTTAGTGTATTCTGAATACTGGGGCTCGTAGCCTCGTTTTCCCTTCTTGGCCAGTTCGGGCTGGTTCTGGCCCTTGCCCGATCGCTTCCCCCGGGAGGGATTCACACTGGCTTCAGTTATTCCCGTTTGCGACTGCTGGGCCACGACAGGGGCCATGCTGTGGCCTGCCGGTGCAACGCCATAACCGGAGAAGTGGGTTGACTGGGTTGGGGCGTACCCTGACGCGGCAGGGCCGTATACCGTAGGGGTGTAACTAATGCCGGGCGTGATGGCCGACCCCGGGACTATGGGGGGCGTGGCGTATGACTGCGCATGGAACTGTCCCGCACCTCCTGGAATCGTCTGAGGGATGTGGTGAGGAGCTGGGGGCCATCCGAAGGCCTGGATCTGAGCCTCTTCCCAGTTGATGAATCCTTGGGCCCTCCTGATGAATTCTTCCATAGTGGCGGCTTTACTGCGCTGCATGTCATCCCAAAGTGGGGACCCGGCCCGGATCCCGGATCCCGGACTGCAATGCCACCAGGTGCTGTCCGTCATCGACCTTGGATTTTGGAGGCTTCTTCAGTAAAGCTCTGGATGTAGGCTCTCAATGTCTCGGCGGGTAGTTGCTTGATATTGGCGAGGGCGCTGATTTGCATGTCCATCCTCATTACGGCCATGAACTGCTTCCGAAATGCTGACTGTTGCCCGGACCATGACTGGATGGACCCCGGTTTAAGCCTTTTCCACCACTCTTCGGCAGGACCGCCTAATGTGATGGAGAAGCAGAGGCATTTGTCGTCGTCGCTGATGTGAGCAACGGTCATGAGTCGGTTGTATCGGGACAGATGATCCCTAGTATCGGTATTTCCAGTATAGGCGGTGAGGCTCGGCATCTTGAACCCCTTGGGCAGTACGGCGTCCAGGATGTGTCTCGCACATGGCTCCTTATCCTCTTCGTCGGAGTCAGTGTCCGCGCCTTCCTGTTTGCGGACCAGGCGATCAGTGACCTTTTTCAATGCGGCCATCTGCTCCATGAGCAGCTTGGCCGTGCTATCCTCTAGGGGGATTCTCTCGTTCCTCCTGTCGTTGATGTTGTTCCTGAGGTCGCCGTCCCGAGGGAGGATTTTCTCTTTGCGGGCCCGCTCCTTCCAGGCATTCAGTCCATCGCGCAAATCTATCCAGGAGGTATCGTCCCCTGAACTGAGAGCGTGACGATCCTCACGGCGAGACCGTTCTCGACGGTTCTTGTTGACCGAGGCGCTGGGGTGCAAAGACCTTTCCCGCCCGTTTGGCCCTGGGGCGTGCCGGGGCTGCCCATTCCGCAGCCGCGTCCCCTGCGGATCGATCGGGTGGCCTCGTCCTGGGACAGGGCGCACCTTCTCTCTCCTAGGTAACGGCCGTGAACGTGCCCTGGCTTTTTCGACGGGGGTGGTCTTTTCCCGGGTCTTTCATCGTTCCTTTTTCGGGACTCCCGAGGCTGGCTCGGAGAAAAGCTCCAGGGGACGCACTGGGCTGGAACCTCTGGGGGCCCCAATCTGGTCTTGGGGAGCGGGCTGCTGTGTTCCTGGAACCGGGCCAGCTGTAGGGTTGGCTGCCGGACCATGTGCGGCCATGAGCGCCTGCAGGGCCTGGAGAGACTCTTGCATTCGGCGATACGCCTCCGCTTGCTCAGCGATCCTGGTTTCCTGATCCAGGACTCGCTGCCTTAGTTTAGTCACCTCCGATTCCTGGTGATCGTCGCGGGGGGTCGTGGGGTCCGCAGCTTCGTTGTGATACTCCTCATTTTCTTCCTCATAGAACTCTTCCCGTTTTCCACCTCGTACTCTGCCCCACCCTCGTAGTCCTGCGACTCATCTTGGTGGGATGTCTGAGGAGGCACGTCCTCGGGCAGGTCCTGAGGAATGCGCTGAGAAGGCGGCGGGTCTCCGTTGCCTTGCTCTGGATTGGTAGGGTCGAAGGTGGTGTGTCGCGTGTTCACCATCGTAGTAAAGGCCTGACGTTGGCGCTAGCTTCCTTCAGCTCTCAATGAAAGCACCAAACTGTTAACCGAGATTTTCGGCAACTCTATTAATGAATAATATTTACTAATAATAATAACAGAAATAGAAGAATGACACAGGGTCTATACGTGGTTGGGACGTTAATTAGCCTTAGTCCACGAGTCTATATTATTAGAGCTTGAAGAAGCTTTTATAATGGAGTTTTCTCTCTATCTTT
This sequence comes from Humulus lupulus, assembly GCF_963169125.1. Classification (NCBI taxonomy): domain Eukaryota; kingdom Viridiplantae; phylum Streptophyta; class Magnoliopsida; order Rosales; family Cannabaceae; genus Humulus; species Humulus lupulus. The sequence goes on along the minus strand of NC_084798.1, from coordinate 81,370,307 downwards.
CGACAGAGTTTCTGTCTTTTTCCTGGGATCCAGAGAGAGTTTACAGTGCTCTGTGGCTTATATTTATAAGCTGATGGGAATGCCGGGTATGGGCCGGACCAAACCCAGGCCCATCGGGGAAACGGATACGAGCGACCTCTGTAGTGGAGGCCCAATACAAAAAGAAACAAAATACACGAAATTCAAACCAGCTAAGGCCCAATAGGTTGACCGTAGAACTATGCCTCGCCCGACAAAACGGCGCTTTGGTTCTGACCACTTCGAGTCACGAGGCTGATTCAGGAGACAAGACGAGTCAGGGTATTTGGCTGCGCAGTCCTGACACATTAGTGTGCAATCCCGAGGTGACCCTTTCTGCAGGCGAAAAGTGGGGACAACGCCCACGCGGAATGAGGCGGCATCAGGGTCCTGGACGCTTGGGCCCTTCGACTGGGGATCAGGTGATCCAGGTCCGTTTACCATTGGCCCACTCCATTTACCATAAGCCCGGACCATACTAGGGTCTGGGGACCATGACGCACAGGCCGCGACGATTCGGACGCTCGGGGCATCGCCCGGGCCATCCTCGTTCGAGGGACGAACCCGGAGGCGCATCCCGGACACTCCAATGGGCCCAGTCTCGAGTCCCCGGTCCATACCCGGCCCCTAGGGCACTCTCCATACCAAGAGACCTTGGGCCGGGCCCACGGGCCGAGCCGACCCTCTGACAGCGGGCCAAGACGAAAGCCTAGAGCCCATGCAGGAAATGGGGATAACAACCATGAACCGCCTCACATGAATTTTGAGCAACATTTTCCTAACTTCCCACATGAGCCTCCATATAATGTCTGCACTAATACGAGTTCTTTAGAGGACACTTTACACACATTTATAGAGGAGCAAAGAGAATTCAATAGATAATTTGTGGAAGATTTTAGGGAAACTAGTACTTAACTTTTAGAATTGACCAACGCTATTATTTCACATAATTTAAGTCAATTCCCGTCCCAACCTGAGGCCATAACACCATCCCTTACTCTCAGTTTTATACCCGATGAGGATGATGCTATTACCACTTGGAGTGAACTCTTTCAACCCATACCGAAATTCTTCCAACCACTCCCAAGAAAAATGGCAGCTATCATACTGATGTGATAGACTTAATCGTTGAGAAAATCATAAACATATTTTCCATGAAACATTCACCAAATTTCCTCCATGATTTTGAACCCGAACATTTTCTTTATCCTGAAAATGTTACTAACGCTTCTATTTTTGAGATGCAGGATCAAAGAAAATTTATTTTTGATACAGGATAGTACGCAAATATGTAGTTGGTAGACTTACCTGAGAGCGATGCTTTTGTCTACCAAAGACTGATCATGTTTTATCTTTCTTTTTAGTGTGCTTTATTATTAATGTGCCTTTATTTTATGTTGCGATTTTTACTTTTTGGGGGTTTTGATGGTTATCATATTCCCTTTTCTCTCACATAATGGGCTTAAAGTTAGACATTGAGGACAATGTCTTATTTAAAGTTTGGGGTAGTAGGCATATTCATGCGTTGAAATATATTTTAATTACCATTTTGAAATTTTGAGTTAAATTTTTGCAAAATTTATGACAACAAAATCTTTGTGAGAATTTTTTTTTATTTTTTTTTTATGAAAGGCTGAGTGTTGGTTCGTTTTCTCCCATGGCGAAGAAGAGGAAGCCAATACGTAAGCCAGCAATTCAGGTAGAAGAGCAAGTTAATCCACAAATTTCAGAAGAGAAGTCTCTAGATCAGGATCTGGATAATGATCGAGGGTTTGAAGATGCAAAAATTGCAGCGAATGGTGAAGGAGGTGTGGATAATTCTGATGAGTTGGATCGTCAATTTGATGAGATTATCGGGGCGGAGGGTACGGGACCTCAATGTTTTGTGACTGTACAGAGTGGAATGGAAGACTCGAGTCATTTGAAGGCCTCGTGGGCAGATGCGACAGGTGAGGACGACTTCCAAGCCTCAGCTCAGAAACAATGGCAATCGTTTACAGCTAAAACTTTATCCTTCTCAGAGCAGAAACTTGAATTTACAGAACCAGAATACAGGGAGGGTCGGAAATTTTCTAGAATTGATATTGAGGAGGTTAAGGTTCAATTGGCAAACTGGACTTCGGCTATCATTTGTATGGTGATGGGTGCAAATCCACCTATGGCAGTTTTTGAAGGGTTCATAAAAAGGATTTGGGGTCATCTTGGGATAGCACAGATAGCAGGAATGACTATGGGGTTAACAATGGTTAAGTTCAATGATGAAGCAACAAGAGACCATGTTCTAGAGAATGGTATTATCCATTTTGACTGTAAACCTGTAATTATTCGTCCATGGACAACAGATCTGAGTGCTGTTCGTCTAGTTCGCTCTGTTCCGCTTTGGATTCGTCTTCAAGATTTGGGTCTTCAGTATTGGGGCAGTAAATGTCTCAGTGCCTTTGTTAGCACAATTGGCAAGCCAATAATGGTAGACAAATACACAAAAGAACGATCACGTATTCAGTTCGCTCGGGTGCTAGTAGAGATGGAAGTTACGGATAACCCTCCTACTAGTATACAGTTTATTAATGAACATGGTCAAATCATGGAGCAAGGGGTGGATTATGAATGGTTGCCAACTAAGTGTAAGAATTGTTCTGGTTTTGGTCATGCAATGACAGATTGCAGGAAGATTAAGAATGCTCAGTGGGTTATGAAGGAAGCCAAGGTTAATAAGGATGAAACAGCCCAGAGTTCTGATGATCCCAAGGCTGTAGAATTGGAAGGTACTGAGATTAATGTAGATACTGATGTGGTTGTAGATCAGATTAATTCAGAAGAAAACAAGAAGCAGAACGATCTGGGTGTTTCTTTACCAGATAAGGAGGTTTCAGCTGGGTTTAGGGACATTGATCAGTCAAGCCAACCTTGGCACACTCCGAAAAAGATTGCTGCTCCTTCAAAGGAGGGACAAGTATCTGTTACAAAAGCCAAGGTCACTGGGCAGAAGAATAAGAGTTTGAACAAATTTGTTGTGCTCCAAGAGGACCGGTTGAGTGGTAAGGATGAGAATTCTCTATCAATTCCCTCAAATGGATAGTAGTAATATTATGAGTTGGAATGTTAGAGGGCTTAATGGAGTCAATAAACATAGCCCTGTTAGTGATCTTTGTAAGAGGTACAAAATAGGAGTAGGTGGTCTTTTAGAGACCAGGTTGAAGGGCAGCAAAATTAGTAGATTTGTAGATCTTCATTTTCCGAATTGGGATTACTATACTAGTCTAGAAATTGAAGGGCGTCTTTTGTTTGTTTGGAGGAAGTCATTTGTGAAGGTAACTATCTTAGAGGAATCAAACCAGTTTATTCATTGTCTGGTTAAATTGACTGGTGTGCAGCACAGATTTGGAGTCACTTTTGTCTATGGAATGAATTCTATAGAAGGAAGGAGAAGCCTTTGGGACGGGCTAAGAAGGCCATTTCTTAAGGACACAGCTTGGATTTATCTAGGGGACTTCAATGCCCCTTTTACAGGCAAGGATAGATCGGGTGGGAAGCCAATTTCTGGCTAAGAGTTGGCTGATCCTAATCGGTGGCTTGCTGATGCTTATCTAGAACCGTTAAAAAGTGTTGGGTCTTACTTTACTTGGACCAATAATCAACATGGTGCAGCAAGAATCTATACAAAAATTGATCATGTTCTCATAAATGAGAAATGGGTGGACTTATTTCCTCAAGCAACTGCTATGTTCAGCTGGGAAGCAATTTCTGATCATTGCTCCTGCCTTGTCAAACTTCAGGTTCATGAGAAGCTGGGAGTTAGGATATTTCGGTTCTACAATTATTGGATAGAGCATCAAGAATTTCATACTCAGGTTCTTAGAAGTTGGAATCAGCCAATTAATGCAACAGGAATTTGGGCCATTTACCTTAAAATGCTGAGACTGAAACATTGTCTGACAGCATTTAATACAGATAAAATAGGTGACCTGAAGGCTAACTTCTATAAAGCTAAAGAGACCTTTCAAGCAGCTCGTTTACAAGCTCAAACTTTCCCTCACGTGTTGGATTTTCAGGAAGTTGAAAAGGAAGCAGCTGAGGCTTATTCTCTCCAGGAAAAACTTTATCAGAGCTTCTTAATTCAGAGGAGTAAGATTACATGGCTGAGACAGGGAGATCTAAATACTTCTTTTTATTATGCTTTTTTAAAGAAGTGTAAAGCAGAAAATGGTATTGTCTCTTTCCTTACTGAAGATGGCATAGTGGTGGATAATTTCTCAGATGTGGTTTCTCATTTTGTGGGGCATTTTAGAGACTTTTTGGGTAGCTCTAGTTCGGCTTCAGGGAGCATTAACAATCAGATAGTAGAGATGGGACCTCAACTGTCAGTTACGCAGCAAATGAAACTTCTTAAACCTTTTTCTAGGAAGGAGATTAGGGAGTCTCTCTTCAGTATTCCTATAACCAAGTCTCCGGGTCCGGATGGGTTTGGTTCTGGATTTTATAAAGCAGTTTGGAATGACATTGGGGATGAGGTATGTGGAGCTATTACCCACTGTTTTGAATATGGTATCTTCCCTTCTGAGCTCCATGAAACAACTTTATCTCTAATTCCTAAGGTTGCTAATCCTTCAAGGGTGATTGACTACAGACCTATAGCTTGTTGTTCAACTTTATATAAGTGTATGGCTAAGCTGATTTGTAAGAGATTGGGCGATATTCTCCCTGGTATTATTCAGCCTAATCAGGGAGCTTTTGTCAAGGGTCGGTCTATTGCTCACAATATCATGATATTCCAAGATCTCATTAAAAACTATGGGAGAGCTACTACCTCTTCGAGATGTGCCATCAAAATAGACCTCAGAAAGGCCTATGACACGGTTGATTGGGTCTTTCTTGAGAACCTGTTGAAAGCCTTGAAATTTCCCATGAAATTTATTGGTTGGATCATGGCCTGTGTTAGGAATACTTCTTACTTTCTCTTGATGAATGGTAGGATTCAGGGTAAATTTAAAGGAGGGAAAGGGCTGAGACAAGGAGACCCCATGTCACCTTTGTTGTTTGTCATTATTATGGAATATTTGACTCGGAGTCTGCAACAAGCTGCTCAAAATTCACCATTTCGGTATCATCCTATGTGTAAAGGCCTCAAACTCATTAATCTTTGTTTTGCGGATGATTTATTGCTATTTTGTAAAGGTTCTCTTGCTGCTATAAGAGTTGTAAAATGGGTTCTAGATAGCTTTGCTACAGCCACAGGTCTTGCTATTAATTCTGATAAATCACTGGTATTTTTTGGTGGAGTCTCTAACACAGATAGAACTAACATTGCTCATGAGCTAAATTTGACAGAAGGTTTATTTCCCCTTACTTATCTTGGGGTCCCTATGAGGCCAACAAAATGGAAGAATGAAGACTGTGAGATTATTCTTCAGAAATTTCGCTTGAAAATTCAGAATTGGGCGAGTAGACACTTGTCTTTTGCTGGCCGGATTCAACTCATAAATTCAGTGTTACTTGGGCTTCGAAACTATTGGATGTCTATCTTTATCTTGCCTCAAAGCATAGTTAAGGAAATTGAGAGGATTTGTAGGGGCTTCCTGTGGGGTTCAGCTGGGCAGAGAAGTAAACTTCACGTTCCCTCTTGGCAGAAGGTCTGTCTTCCTAAAGCCTATGGAGGTTTGGGATTCCGAGATGGAGCTAAGTGGAACCGGGCTGTGTTAGCTAAATATGTTTGGGCCTTATCTGCGAAACCTGATCTGCTTTGGGTTAAATGGATCCATTCCATTTATCTGAAAGGTGTTAACTTCTGGAATTATGTCTTAATAGCAGATTGTAGTTGGTATTGGCGAAAGCTATGTCATCTCCAGAATCATTTTGGAGCTGTTGATATTACCTCTGCTGGTGTGCAAGGGAGATTTAAATCTGTTAAATTGTACAACCGTCTCTTAGTCCAGCAAAAGGATGAGTTCTACAGAACTATTTGGAGCAGAATCATACTTCCAAATCACAGATTTATGCTCTGGCAAGTTGTAAATTCTCACCTGTTAACTAGGGATAACCTCAGTAGGATGCAAGTTCAGCTAGCCTCTGAGTTCTGCCCTGTCTGTGACAGATTTATGGAAAACCACTCTCATCCTTTCTTTGAGTGTAGCTTCTCTTCTCAGCTGGTTAAATGCATATTTGATTGGTTGGGGTTTGATGCTTGGCCTCTAGATTATCATAGCTGGTTGGTGTGGTTGGCAAGGACCCGTAAAGGAGTTACAGCTGAGATTGTTAATCTTGTCTGTGCTGTTGTCACCTATAGCATTTGGAAAAACAGGAATTCATGTTTCTATGAAGGCTATTCTTCCTCTGTTCTGAAGCTCACCCAGGATATTAAGTATACTACTAAATATAGGCTAAATATATTGTCCAAAAGTCTTGCTTCAGTAAAAGATCAACTGTACATTCGGCATATTCAATGTAGATAATAGTTTTCTGTTCTGATGTAGTTATTTGGTTCCTGTAGCGGGTGGAGTCTTTGACTCTCATTTGTCTGATCAGTTGTATTGTGCTTTTGTTCAATGAAGTAATTTTCCTTCTTGATAAAAAAAAAAAATCTTTGTGAGATAGTTTTTGCTATTTTTACTATTAGGAAGTAATTTTTTAGAGTAATTTCATGCACAACCAAACATTGAAAAAAAATATACACATTCAATTGAGAAAAATCCTAAAGTTTAAAGCTTTCAATTTTTGTGAGATGTGAGAATGAGAAAAACAACTTTGAAAACTTCTATTGATCATTTGAGTTGGTAAAATTAATTTTTTGGATTTAAAACATGACATTTACTAGATGGATAATTTTTGTTTTAAAGAGCCTTTGTTGTATTTTAATTTTCCTTTTAATTTCTTGTATTTTTTTATTATTCTTATGTTGTCTCTTGTCAAAAAAAATAATTATATAAAAAAAAAGAAAGAAATTATAAAAAAGAAGAAATATATTAAAAAAAATGAATGAAAAAAAGAGAGAACAAGAACAACATTTTTTCATCTTCATCTTTTGTAGTTTTGTTGAAAAAAAAATTGTCAAATAAACAAAAAAAAATTAATAAAAATTCAACATTACTACATTTGTTTTCAATTTATGTCATCAAAAACAAAATCAAAAGAAAAAAAAAATTTGTGTATTTTATTGTTTTGTTTGGCTCTTAATATCATTTTGTAAAATCCCAAAGGTTTTTATGTCATTTAGATTCAAATTAATTGATTAACCTATCTTTTGATCAATATTCGTTAACATTGTTTGTCCTAAAACGATAACATCCATTTTTGAGTGTTAATTGATTAATTTCCAACTCCAAGAGTATCAATCATCTTCCATAAAAATACTTTCAATACCCTTGTGAGGATGGAGTTGAGACTTTATTCTTTGGTGATTTTTCAATATTGTTTGCGTTAATCTTGGAAAGAACGATATGGTTTGTTGCACACACACAAAACTCTTGAATTGCAATTTTGATAGTTTTAAATAGCATTTTCTAAATTCTCACTAAACATTTTGTTAAATGATTTTGCATAATTTAGTTCACTAATTCATCTTGGTAATAATTTTTATCCGCTTGAATTGCTAGGGACTAGCAATAAGCTAGTTGGGGGTTGTGATTAGTGGTGAAAAATACACATTTATTGATTTTAATAGTCAAAATAAATTAAGTTTTAATTAATATTTTCATGGAATTAATATTATTTATTTTATAAATGAAAATATTTTATTATGATTTAATTTATTGTTAATTTTTAGGAAATAAATTGCATTTGAACACTAGCAAAAAGAGAAGAGAAAGAATGAGTTAAAACTGAAAAAATAAAGAAAGAAAATGATATTTTGTTGAAGAAATGAAGCTCAGGCCCGTTTGGCCCAAGAACCAATTGCCCAGGCCCGCCAGCTGTCCGCGCCCCAGCGTGCCACGCGTTCGAGCTCCCTGCTGCGCCACCTGTCAGCTGCCCAGTAGCAAAGCTCCCTTCAACAACTCTCCAGCATGACCAACAAAGCTCCTCCTTCAGCCCAACATCACTTCCAGTGGCCCAAACACCTTTCAGCAACTCTATCCAATCCAGCTAAAGGCCCAGCCCAAATTCAATCTTCCAAGCAGCCCAACGAAACGCAGCAAGCCCAATCTGAATCAGTCCCAGCCAACGCCTATGTGGCGCCTCCCCATTGGCTGGAAATGGGTCAAAACCCACTTCTGCCATCAGCCACATTCAATCCATATTTTGTGGGTATTGGGCCTTGCAAAGTTGCAATTTTGAGCTTTAAAGCTCATCTTTTTTGGTGCTTTAGAAAAATTGTATTTTGACCATACACCAAAATAACTAGGTTAATATTTATAATAAGATTTGATTTTTCAAAATCATATTTTATTATTAATATTTCAGATTTATTTTGTAAACCCCAAATTGTTGTTTAATTTCTTTTTAGTCCTTTTCTCCCTCTATAAATAGGGACTCTTCTTTCACATTTTGAATGTAATTTTAGGTAGCAAAACTCTACCAAATTTTAGTCTCATTTCTCATATTTTCTCTCTAGAATTTCATGAGAATGTCTAGCATAATAGGCTAACCTTCTTAGGAAGGTTAGGATGATCCTATATGCATTATGACTTTATTTAGTATTTGTGATTCACCATGTGCTTAAAGTTTATATATTTGACTGATTTATTTTCTTTCATCTCTATTTCTTCATCTTGTTATCTATATTTATGTTTACTAATAGTATATAGATTTTGTCAAGCACTTTCTATGTATTATCAAATTAGTGAAAATAATATAGATAATATCTTTATCATTTTCTCCATCTTACTCATATATATGTACTTTTGCTAAAATCTATATAGAATTAGTCATGCTCTTTCTATGTATTTTATAAATAGTAAAAGTAATATTTGTGTTAGGTTTTATGTCAAATATTTTATTTCATTATTGCCAATGGTATAATGTCATTTTTAGATTTCTCATACGATTTATCCCATCCTTCCATGGTAAAGAATAATAATCACTTGAATACATTTTTGTGAAATATATTTGTGATTCAATGTTAAATCTTCCAAATGAATAGTTGGGTTGTGAACTTCTCATTTGTGTAACTTTTGTGAATCAAATATCCAAATAAATAAGTATGCATATTGGTGACTCTTGATCCTTCCTACTTGCTACCTATTGTTACATCACACTTTATTCTATCTTTATTTCTAATCTTTAAATTTCAAAAACAACAAAAATATCACTTGTTCTATTTTCCTCACATTATTTATCTCTAAACTTTATTTATTGATTGACTTTATTTATTTGCATCCTTGTGGAATCGACCGCCCGATCTATACTACGACTACCGCTAAGTGGAAGTCACGTTTGGGCGTTAAACATAGACACAAATGAATGGGTAGCTCCCAAATCAATCAATGTAGAAGAACCAGCACTAGAGATCTGACCTGTCACAATCGAGGGGCTAGCCTCCGCCTCAGTCTGAGCCAAGGTGAATACTCTGGCAAGAGCAAGACTGTCGCCCTGCTTCGGCTCCTCTTTCCTGGCTTGTGGGCAGTCCTTCTTCAGATGATTGACACTCCCACAGATAAAGCAGGCCCTGATCCTGCACTCTCCCTGATGTCGTCATCTGCATCAAGGACACACTAGAAAACTCCTCCAGTTGTCACCTCTGCCCTAACGACCACTAAAAGCACCCCGTGCCCTCTTATCCAAGCTAGGAAGGACAAAAGAATCTGGGCCTTTCTCTTCTGTTCACTAGGGTCACTACCCTGACTGAATACAGTAAAAGGAGGCACCGTCCTCCTGGCATTGCGCCTAACATCGCTCTCTCTCCATATCTGATCCTCGGCCCCCTCAGCTGTAAGGGCCTTGTCCACTACTTGAGCATATGTAGTAGTCTCTGGATCCAAAGTAATCTTCACATCACAGGCGATCATAACATTCAACCCCCGTACAAACCGATCCCTTCTTGTCGCATCAGTCGGCACCAAATCCGGCGTGAACTTCGCCAACCGGTCAAATCTCAGAGCATACTCAGTAACTGTCAACCGGTTCTGGGTCAAGTTGATAAACTCGTCAACCTTCGCAGTTCGAACGGCAACTGTTGACGGTGAAATCTCGTCAACGATATGAGGTTAGAAAACTGAGACTGTATTGCCAAAGATATCTTAGAAGAAAATGGAGAAGACTCAAAAGAGTGAATATGCAGAACTACAATGGAGTAAAAATTGTATATTGCTTAACAGCCTCAGCATACAATCCATCTTCCAACCCCTTTGCTGGAGGGGTGAAGGTCTATTTATATTGGGGCTCTAATGGCCCCTAATACATCGTGGTCCCAAGGGACAAGATTGTACACATGTGCATTATCAGGGTTGTGGCACAGGTCATAGTGGAGCTGAAGGTGGTGGTGTCAGCCTGGTACATAGCCAGAGGTATACAGGTAGTGTCTCCACTCTTTGTACAAATCCGTACCACCACTACTTGTACGATCCAGATGTCAGGGTCACGCCTATGTCCTCCTCGTGGTTGTACATTCTGCATCCATATACGTACAAGTACCTTGTACCTGCTCACGTCTTCGGTTTTTTAAGGTCCTTCTCCCATCTCCCCTAAAACATATTCTCTCATCACCTTCTAATATTTTTCTAATTGTTGGACACACATACTAGTTCCCCTTCTTTACTTGGGGAGCAAGGGGCATATGGCACGTGGTGAGGTAATGAAGTCCTTACTATGGGTGGCTCTCCTCCTGGCCCCGTCGTCATGGCAAAGAGATCCTTGGAAAATTTGCATGCGGGTGAGGTGTCTTCGGCCCATAGGAGGTGCCACTATACTTGGAATAAGATGATGAGGTGTTATGGCTCCACGTGGTGTACGGGGGTGCACGAACCTCCTCGACAGCCTTCACCTAGCTAGCCTCCGAGATGGAGCATAGCGCGGGACGGATGCTGGTGACGCGAGGCTGGTGGCACGAGGCGCCTAGGCGTGCGGGGTCGTGATGTCTTGTGAGGCACCTGGGTGCGCGAAGGCATGATGGATTGCAAGGCGCAAGGTGTGTGGCAGGTGGGCGAGGCTTGGCGTTGCATGGAGTGTCTCACTGCGCGAGGCTGGGCGAGGCTTGGTGCGCCTAGCTACGCGAGGCTGGGCGAGGCTTGGAGCGCCTCGCTGTGCGAGGCTGAGAAAGGCATGGAGTGCCTCGCTACGCGAGGCTGGGTGAGGCCTGGGGTGTCTCGCTGCGTGAGGCTGGGCGAGGCTTGGAGCGCCTCGCTGCGCGAGGCTGGGCATGGCATAGTGCGAGACACCCTTCTAGGCATGAGGCCCATCTGAGGCACGAAACGCCCTGATGGAGCGAGGCCATTGGCTTATGAAAATGTTCACCTATAATTTCCATACTTCCATCAAGGGAAGCTTTAAGGGAAATTATTCCATATTCACAAGGCCCATAGGTCCGAGCCCAATAGCATGAATACCCGACCTTTAACCATGTAGTCTAATTAGGGACCAAAGATTTTTTCCTTGGTCAATTTTTGGCATTTATAGCAACACTATAATATTTCTCATTAAAGATGTTTCTGAACTCTTTCCAAGTCATGACTGCAACATTCCTTCTCTGAGTCACTACACCCCACCAGATGCGGGCATCCTCTCTGAACATGTAGCTGGCACAAGCTACCCTCTCGTTCCCTTCCACCCTCATGAAGTCCAGGATGGAGGAAATCATATTCATCCACCGCTCTGCCCATAGTGGGTCTGGTCCACCCTTGAAGGTAGGAGGATGCTGCTCCCTAAACCTCTCATACAAAGGTTCCCACCTATTCTCCATAATAGGTTGAATTGGCACCGGTGCCACAGCCTGCTGAACTGACAACCCAGTGGCCTGAGGAGGGGCATGTTGCCTCAGCTGTCGAAGTTCTTCCTCTATTTAATGTAGTCTGGCTTCCATTTCCGCAAACATCTGTTGCCAATTCTATGGGGCAGGTGGAGGGTCCTGACCCTGGTTGTCATCCTCGGCCCTACTGTAACGACCCAAATTAGCTAATAAGGCTTAAGGGCCTTGATTAGCGTGCCAGGAGGGCATGATGGGATTTATGTGTGATTTTTATGAATTAAATGCATGGTTATGATTTAAGGCATGTTATATGACTATTTGTTTATCTGAGATGCATGACTATGTATATTAGTATGCATGTAGGCCCGGATCGTGTTAGAAGGGAATAATTGTAATTTTGGCCATGTTGGGCATAACTGCATTGATATGTGATGATTGTTGAGACCACAGTGGTATGTGGGTGTATCAGTGATTTGTGACTCGAGGCGATCCCAGTGAGCAGGCTAGCGGAAAGTCATGACGGGAATTTATACCCGGCTCGGGGCGAGCCTGGGGGTATGAGCAGGAATTCAGAGAATAGATTGAGATTTATTTTGATGATGGGGGATACTTATTTGGTGGTTTATCAGGTATTGGAAAGCAACGAGAAAATATTAGAGACACTTGAGGATTAGCGGGAATTGGGTAAAATGACTAAAATGGCCCTATTTGGACAAAAGGATTTAGAATTAATAGGGTGGGCATTTTGGTCATTTGGCTTTTTGGTGATAGATTAAATAAGGCTTTACACTTAGTGGGATTTATAGAGAAGTGTTGGCTGTGGAGAGAAAGAAAGAGAGAAAAACAGAGGGTTTTCCTAATGGGGCGGTTTGTGCATTCTTGCACCATTCCTCTCCATTTTTCTTGGAGCAAAGCTTAGTGGAGAGCAATGATAGGCTGAGCATCAAGAATCTTAAGGTTATACTTGAAGATTTGGCAAGGATTAGCAAGAACACATCAACTTTTGAGGTAAGTTTTTAGAGATTTCAGTTTAAGGGTTTTGATGGTTTGAGCTGTGTTTTGAGCTGAGTTGATGGGAATTTTAGGGAATTTTTGGGCAAGCTTTGAGGATGAACAAGCTAAGGAGGTCTAGGGTTGAATCAAGGTCGAAATTTGCATCAATGGTAAGAATTCTAAGCCTTTAACTTTGTTGTTGATTGAATTTCTGGGTTTAGGGTTGTTCATGGTGAATTTTGAGATTTGGGTTGAATGTGCTTGGGTTTTGAGTTCTTGGGATGCTTGGGATGAGTGTGAGGTGTTTATAAGCTTGATTTTGGGTTTGGAAAAGGTTTGGACAAGTTTGGGGTTGAATTGGTTGAAGGAAATCGCAAGATGCGATTTTCGAGTTCTGCTGGGCTGCAACTAGCGCTACAACGCTAGTCAGTGGGCGCTGTAGCGCTAGCCCCTGTTCTGGGGGGTGTGTTCTGCTTATAGCGCTACAGCGCCCTCTTTAGAGCGCTGTAGCGCTGCACTGTTCATAGAAGTGGATTTTTGGGTTTTTGATGAGGGATTTTGACCTAGGGTTCGGGGCTCGATTCCGCCACTTTGTTTTGGGGATTTAGGACTTCCCGGGGGCTCGGGATTGGTCCTGAGGCTAGGTATTCGGACTTGGGGTTCGGTGTTGACTTTGACCTATGTTTATGCCTAGGTGTGCGCTAAGGCTCGAGTGGGATCGTGCTCAAGGAGTCAGGTGATCTAAGCTATTGATTGGAAAGGTAAGAAAACTATAACACCCGTAGGATGGGGCATGGGCCCATAGTGTGATTGCGGGGCACGGCCCTATATTGCATGTTGCATGATGAGATGATTGCAGGGCACGACCCTATATTGCATTACATGTTAGGGTGCAGATTTAAATGAATTGATATTTGTTTGAATGTTATTTTGAGATATACTATATGTGTGATTATAGTGAAATGAACGGCTATGGCCGAGGGCGGCAAGGCCGAGAACGGCAGCGGGACCGGAAGTAACACTTAGCACATGGGATGCTTATAGTCAGGGTAGGACCCAGGGGATACATGTGATATCCCTACGGTGAGGACCGAGACCCCAGGCTTTGGTAAGGCTTCTGGGGCGGCATGGCCGTGTTTGCTTAGTCTAATGGTTGACTTGTTTATCTGTGGATTATCTGATATGATAAACTGTATAAATTGCATATGTTATGTTCTGCATGAGTTTTCTTGCTGGGCTTCGGCTCACGGGTGCTCTGTGTTGCAGGTAAGGGCAATGACTGAGTCAACCAACCATGAGTACGGAGAGCGTGAAGCGACGCGTACATGTTTGGCCTGCCCGACTGCTTTGGTTGGGGGTTTATTCGAAAATGGCTGTAATAATCTATGATTTTTATAACTGATCAACTGTAAACTTATTTCAAGATGTAAATAGTTTTCAAACCTTATTTTGGAATCCCAAATGTTTAATACTGGAAGTTTTAATGAAAACGACGCATTTTCAAAGATTACAGCCCTAACTTTTAATTAGTCACACTTTTGTTTCAAAACCTCGGTTAGCGAGTTCATTGCACACTGTTTTGTCTTAAAACTCACTTAGTAACGGCTCTAAGGAAGTAGGGCGTTACACCTACTTTTGCGGAGTCTCGATGATTGTCGAGGCATCTCAACAATATGCCTGCAATCAACAACGCCGCTCATGTTAGGAGTGTGTCCTAAAAGCATGTAAAGACATTTGTTTTTTTTGTGAATAAATAAATACAATGGTTTATTATTATTGTCATATTTAGATTGTTAAATTATTGTTTGAATAATTTTGTAAATATCAAAAAAATTCCATATTCATTATTGAGGATGTGATATTGTATTAGTACGAGAGAATTAAGATCAGATGAATGAATAAAAATAGTCAACAACGACAAATTAAAGTTATAGAATTCTTTAATTGGAGTTCTAAGTACGGTTTACTGAGTATCATAATGATACAAATAATCTAGATTCAGATTATTGATGTGGTAAGACATCTCGGTAAAGGTGCTTTATATAATATGATTATATATGACATGGATCGATATGAATTAGAGTCTTTATCCAAAAACCATTTAATAATAAAGACTTGTAATTCATATCATAACAGATGATCATTTATAGATCAACCTAAATCCTGAGTGTTCATGAACTCCTGTTTATGTTTATTAAATCTTTTGATTCATTCGTTAAGGTCTCTTCAAAGAATGAGGCTAATGACTTTTGTTTTGGAGATTTAATATCATGGATGGCTGGGAACATGTATCAACAATACGAAATCTAATCTTTCCTAACGGATCGTATATTAGTTTCCTTAAGGGTTAATTCTGGAACTGAATGATTTTGAGCTCAAATCTATAATTAGATTATATATTAATTATTCACTAGTGAATTAATGGTACTTAAGGAATAAGAAGTAAATTAGAAAGGTTAAATGGTAATTCTCCCATTCTAATTTATGAACTAATTAATTAGAGGGTTGAACTATTGTAAGATGGTTATATCAATGGACGACTTAAGAAAAAGATTTCTGTAAAAGTATATCTATAACATAAAGAGTGCAATTATGAATTTTAGTGGAGTAATATCAGAATTAATAAATTAACTATTATAATTAAAGAGTTTAATTATTTAGTTTCAATTTATTGGAGCTTAATGTTATAGGTCCATGGTTCCCGAAATGGCTCAAACAATCACTGTCAAAGGCAAATACAAAAAAAAAATGGGCAAAAAGGACTTATGTGATAAGTAAAATATTTTTCTATGTATCAAACATAATTATTGTTTAATTATGTGTAATTAATTAATTAAGAATTAATTAATTATTTGATTTATCAAAAATATAATTAATTTTGAATTAATTTATTTTTGGGATTTAAATAATAATAAAAATTGGGAAAAATCACATGCCTGCACATGCATGTGGTACACGTGTGGCACAGTGCACAGGCACTGTGCTACACGTATAAGAGATGGACTGAGTCTCTTGATTCTACAATTTTAGTTATTTAAATATTAAATAAATAATGAGATATTTTAATATGATTAAAATATTATTATTTAAACAAAAATCTGATAACTGATCAGTTATTTTGAATTTGTTTAAAATAACAAATATTTTAATATATTGGATATTATTAAATATTGGATATCAATTTTCACAGAACGATAATTTTTCAGGGATAGAAAAATATATAGGATTCTCTCAGAGAAAAGAGAACAGTGACAAAAACAAAGGTTATTGTTCTTCACAAAACCTAGGTCCAAACTTTATTAGATCTCATGTGTTGAGAACATCTGATAAATAGTTATTGCCTATTATTTGTATAGCGAGCCCACACTCGTTCTCTGTGTGCCTGAGAACATTTTGGAAGATCTTGGTGTGAGATCTCAAGGATTCAGCCATACGAAAAGATAGCAGCAAGGAAGGACCTGAGGTCATTTTTCTATTCTTGTCCTTGATTCAATATATATATGAGTGTGAAGAAGTAGATCTAGAAATCTTATGGGATTAATTTGACAATTTGATTGTTGTTCCGCTGCGCATAATCTTTGATTTGATCAATAAAAACCAACAGCTCATCAGGCATGATAACAACATCCAAAAACCACCTCCCAATTCACATTAGCCAACCATAACAGCAATCCACAGTGCACAAATAACATACAACACTCAACGGGCCATGCCCTAGCATCATGCATATGTTTACTCATTCATCATGCTCTATATAAAATAATTAAGCATACAGGGCATTTAAGCACATAATCAAACATATAATTCAATCTTTACCAACCAACCCTGAGTCAAGCTTGTCACTGACAGCGAGCGTACATGTTCGGTCAATCTCTAGGAACCATAAACCTTGGCTCACTCTGATACTAAGTTGTAACGTCCTACTTCCTTAGAGCCGTTACTAAGTGAGTTTAAAACATGCAATTAACTTGCTAATTGAGGTTTTAGGTTAAGAGTGTAGCTAAACTGTAATAAAAGTCATACAATTTGAAAATATAATCATCCATTGAAAATTATAAAGTGATATACATTTGGGATCTCAAAGTACTGTTTAGAAATATTTACAACTAAAAAATATAACTAAAGTCGACTAAACGACAAAATTAGGTTTAATACAAACATCTCCCAAAATATCCCTGGCCGTGGCAGCCAGGCAAGCCAAACATGTACGCGTCGCTTCACGCTCTCCGTACTCATGGTTGGTTTACTTTCCCCTTGCCCTTACCTGCACCATAGAGCACCCGTGAGCCGAAGCCCAGCAAGAAAACTCCACACAAGCAAATAACATATGCATTTCTATCATTCAGCACATAACAAAACCGCCAACAGGCTAAACACATAATGTCCATGTCTTCCCAGGCGCTTTACCAGGCCCTGGGTTCGCGATCTACACCGTGAGGATATCCCAGGTATCCAATAGGGTCTCACCCTGGAAACTCACACCCCGCGTGCTTAACGCTGCTCCTGGTCCCTTGTCGTACTTGACCTTGCCGTTCTCGGCCTTCGTCGTTCTCGGCCCTTGCCATTCTCGGCCTTCGCCATTCCCGGCCCTTGCCGTTCATTCACAAATATGCACACAGAATAATTAAACAAATACTTAAACACGTATAAACATAATCAATGGGGCTACACCCTGCAATACAATCATATAGGGTCATGCCCTGCAACACAAACTATAGGGCCTCGCCATGCTCTACGGGTACAGTCGTTTTCTTACCTGTGTCCCAAGATTTTCGAGCACCGATGTCCCGAGCACAGTCCCCTAGTCCAAGCCTCACTGAAAACTTAGTCACAACACATCAATAACATCCATCCATCAAGTTCTATTCCATTAAATAACTTTGGGTTATAATTCTAGTCTCCGAGACCTTGAATTCTATCAATCCGAGTGATAAAATCCATCCTGAGCCTTAACTTTTGGATTCCCGAGCCTAAAACCTCCTTGGGGTCCAAAATCTCACTAAGCGTCGCAGCCCGCCTCAACTAGAGGCTCAGCCTCAAAATTCTGCCCATGTGTTGTAACGTCCTGTATTTTCGGGTACCTTAAAACGACTTGAGTCGGGACTTTTGTCCCCGTGTTAAGAATATTATTTTAAATAATATTATATTTGTTTGGAAATTATTCCATGAGTTATTGCTAGCCAAATTATGAATTTTGTGATTTAAAAGTCAAGATAAGACTTTCGGTCCTGGACTGACACAAAAACCCTGATCGGGTAAAAATCTCAGAAAATAAAATGAAAAGCTATGGCAAATATATTTTGGGCATAAAATACATTCATAAAAATTAAAGTTTGGTAAAAAATAATAAACCTAAGGAAAAATAGAAATTTTAGGGCATTTTGTGTTAAATGCCTAATTTTACCGAAATGAAGAATTTTATTCCATGAATGGACCTTAGGTTAAATTTTATAGTGTGATTAATTAAATTAAATGTGTGAGACATTTAATTTAATTATTTAATATTAAGTTTTGTGATTCAAAACTTAATAAGAGTGAAAAAGGTATCAAAAGTCAATTTGGACTTTTCTTCTCATGAATTAATTATTCACCTTTATAAAATATATATATATATATATATATATAACATAGTAGAATGAAAAGGGTTGCCGGCCTTGTGGTTTTGTAGAGTTGTGTGAACCCAATTTTATTAAGTTTAAATCTCATTTAATTAAGAAGTCAAGTGGGCAAGTGGGTAGAAAAGCACTCATGTGTTTTGTGATATTTTGAAGAGTTTTGTGAGCAATTCTAACCCTAAGAACCGACCACTCTCCCTTTCTCATTCACTATCATATTTTTTGAAAACTCTCTCAAAGTTTTCTCTCAATATTCAACCTCAAGAATACCAAGGAAACTTGGAAGCTAAGTCTTGGTCTAGGAAGGGTTTTCCCTAAGGTAAAGTTTCATTAATCTAGACTTTTGTCAAGTTTTAATCATAGAGTTTCAAATAGATAATTAACTATGTTGTTGGGGGAAGTTGGTTAGGGTTTTTGAAAGGTTTTGAAGGAGCCAAAGCTAGTAGGAAGATCCACACCTTAAGCAAGAACACCAAAGAGGTAAGAAGTTTACTTTTTATGATTTTATTGTAGGGTTTTTAGTTTTAAGCATTATTTTGTATATTTAATGCTTAAAGTTTCTTATTGGTGATGTAATAAGGTTATGTTAGTTGTTTTATAATTTTTATGATGCTTGTGTATTGATTTTTGAAAATAGGAACCAAAACCCCCAAGGGTTTTGTAGGAAACCCTAAAACAAAACATGTTTTGAGCTGTGACTTCCAAGGGGTCAAGCAGCCACTGTATATTGATTTTTGTAAAATTAAATTGTACTGTGATGTTTTTGAGATTGAGTGCATAAAATTGAGCTTTTGAAACACTCAAAAATGTTTAGAAATGAGTAAGTTATGCTATTTCAAAGTTTATGTAAAAAACTGTTTTTTCGTATTCTTATTTTCAGAACCAAGTTTGGACAGCCACTGTATAGGGCAAATGAACCTAGTTTTTTCTAAAATTTTGTGGACATATTTTTTGCATAACCTAGTATTCCACTGTAAAATTTGGTAAGAAAATATTGAACGGTTTGAAGGTTATTAACTGTTAAAGTTTGGAAAAAAATAAGGACTTGAAAATAAGGTCATTTTTACCTCATTGTTGGAAAATGATTTCACCAATAAAAAATGCTCATTTTGACCTAAGATTTTACAGAGACCTAAATGACATACCAAAAATGGAATTGGAAAATTTTGGTAACAATTGGGTAAGTAAACTTCAAGTTATGAACTAAGGAAGTATGTAGTTAAAAATGTGAAAAATAGGCTTTTCACACTTAGTGTAAAAATGAGATTTTGGAATTTAAGGAAAAAAGTAAATTTTGCTTATTTCAAAATATAAATTGGTAAGTCTTGAAAACATATTTTCACTAAAATTACCACTTTGAGTTTAGTGTGAATTATTTTTATTAAAGAAGTTGTATTCTTTTTAAAAATAAAAGATTTAATTTATTAATAGTTAATAAATTAAAAGAGGGTTTAAAACCCTATATTTTGAGAAAATAATTGAATGAATTATTTTTCTAGTAAGTAAAATTGATTGATTGATTTTGGAAAATTAATTAGTCAAGATGAGAAATTTTTTAACGGTTTTCTTAATTAAGGCAAATTAGACAATTTTCTTAAAACCATTTTTAGAGATTAAAACCTTAAGAAAAATAAAAGAGAAAAATTAAGAGTTTATTTTCTTTAAAAATAATTAAGGAATTTATTAGTATTTTCTGGATATAATACCGGCTAAAATCTTACATATTTTAACTAACTTGTCGAAAGTGCGGGTTAATAGCGATACCTTGAAAGAATAAGATTTTTAGCGGATTGTGGAAAAATACCATTGTGATACCCAAGCCTAGGTATCGAGACCTTAGGATAGGTCTCCCCGAGACTTAGAGTGTAGTCTCAAATATTTTTGTATGGATTTCCTTAATGGGTTTAAAACCAAATAAGGATCATAAATCCTTACAAATGATTTTGAAAATGACCAAACTGCCCAAAATAATAATAATGAATTATGTGCCATAATTAATCCAAGTATACTGTATGGATAACTACAGTATTGGCTAAGCGTAACTGGACTGAACGTTGGAGGGTGAAAACCTGCTGAGGGCTAAGGACTCCAAGTAAGTCAACTTATATTGTATGGCTGCAACATGAAACGATTATTGTCTTGTATGTTAGTATAGGGATACATGCACATATATAGACTGTCGTAGAAAGTTGCTTAGAGACGTTAGTCTAGTGAGTGCTGATTTAGAAAATATGAACGGTAGATATCCTTCATATCCTAGACGGCTGATCCCCGTTACACTGCTTGATTTTATTATGTCCGGCTCATTACCGCGACAAGTGGCCAAGGGGTGACGATTAGCTGGTTAAACCTAGGGGTGCCAAAAAAATGGGACCTAGGGGCCCTCATGCTTACTTAATCAGTGAACGGTTAGAACCCAAGCAAGTGCTATGATAAGTTATTCCCGGATAGCAGCTGTGAATATTGGCCATTCAGTGAGAGTGCCTAGAGATACTAGGGGTTGCCAGATTGAGTGAGGCTGAACACCCTAGGGCCAACTGCTCACCAGCACCACTGATTAGCATAGAAGTCTCTGTAAAACCGTGTAAATTCGATTTCACTCTTGGATAAGTAGTGATGCCCTAGGTAACGCGATAGTTACCCTTGATGGAGATATTTATTGGCTAGATCTTAGTGTTGAGAGTCGGTTCTCTCTTACAGATTATCAATTATGTTGGAGGGCGCGTTACGCCTGAGTTGTTGGAAATTGTCAAGCGTTGGTCTCGAATTATATTGTGATATGATATATCTGCTTGCTCTGGGATTTTCTGAGTGCAGGGATATATTTGTTGATAAGATATAGTTGTGAAATAATATATCTGCTTACTCTGGAATTTTCTGAGTGCAGGGATATAATTGTTGATAAGAATTAGTTGCGATATAATATATCTAATTGTTCTGGGATTTTCTGAGTGCAGGATTTTATCTGTTTATAGGAAATAATTTATCACTGGTTATCAGGCATGACCATAAGTTTGCCAGGACGCTTTGCATTCTTGAAATTGATTGTGTAGGGTCCGGATGGATCCAGAACCCTAATCCTCTGCATGCTTTTGTTTGAAGGTTTAACTTACTAAGCGTTTTCGCTTACCTAGTTGCTTCATGTTGTAGGTAAGAGTAAGGGCAAGGCAAAGCAGTGAGCGCTGGAGTCTACCTTGCAAATGTACATGTGGACCGACCTTTTGCGAAACCGTTTTATTTTTGGAAATGTTGTGTAATTTTCCTAAACTAGGCTCACTCTACTCTTTATAAAATATGTTTGTAACTAAATGTTAAGTATGGTCATACGACTCTTTAAAAAGCTTTTTTTATATGGGTTTTTGAGACATTTTTGTTAAATGAAAACATTTATATTTCCACATTATCGAGTCTTGAAAATCCGGGTCTTACATGCGCGCCGCGGCCCAATCCTTGGTGTGCCGCAGCCCGCCCTTCTTCCTGGCCACCTAAATGTTCTAGAGGGCTGCGGCTCAGCAAGAATAATGTCGCGGCCCGACCCTTCGAACCCAGAAAAATCCTCCATTTTCACAACTAAAACCAAGCCAATTTACCCCAAAATCAACCCAACAATCCAACTTAATCACCACAGTAGCTCTATTATAGTCTCTGCAACAAAACCTAATAAGAATTAACCCCAAGCCTCATCTAGAAACTCAAGAGTGATTCACCACCTAGCTCACATGCATAACCTTGAATCACCAACAAAACTCAGCATAATTCAGATAATTAGGTGCTAGAATCCTTACCTCAACTGATAGCTTTGCCCTAAGCTAATCCTCAACCACAGCCAGCTTCAATCCCTTAAGAACTAAGCTTGCCAATTCTTTAACTCATCAAAATCTTCAAACACAAGAGGGAGAAGGGAGAGAACCGAAGGAGAGAGAGAGATGTTTGGGTCGGTTCACCAAAATTTCTGAATGCTTCCTTAGTTTTGTTTTATTTACTTAAGTCTCTAAGGTTACCTTCAAGACTCGGGGTACCAAAAACGTCCCCGAGGGCAAAATAGTAAATTCCCCCGATAATCCCTCCTAAACATTCTAACTTCAAATATATCTCCAAATTTTTATTTTCATAACCTGATAACCCAATAAAACATTTAATGCTCGAAATACCCCTCGACTCGCCCTGAGTCGAGTATTTGACCCCATTGTGACTTTCTAGCTAAACCTCTCTGTAGGACTGTCTCGGATCATGCAACACGAATATATCACAATTATTACAATTATGCCCTCAACGAGCTAAAATTACAAACATGCCCCTAATAACCAAATGGGGCCCACATGCATATTTAATTCACTTAAACATGCATTTCGAATCACATACTCATTAAATTCACATATTCATATAATAAATCACTTATTGCCCTCCAGGCACACTAATTAAGGCCCAAAGCCTTATTAGTAAATTTGGGACACTACAAAGGCGGACCTACCACCCCTACACCTTCAATCTCGCAAGGGAAAAGAATCGATGAACAACACCAGTTCTGTGTTCGATAGGCTTGGGAAAGATTCACAACCTCAGGATTTGTGGGAGGTCATCAACAGAAGGACCAACACTCAAGAGGGGGTACCAGGGACGTCTACCCCACCTAGAGCAACGATCCCACCAGCAGTGCAGGCTCAAATAGATGCACTCACCATGGATGTTTAGGGCTTGACAAAGAAACCTTCTGATACCAAGTTGGCTCATAGAAATGGGAGTCCCTTCAGTGCCAAGATCCAAGCTCCTCAACCACCACCGAAATACAAGACCCCGAAACTTTAAACATACACTAGGAAGGAGGACCCAGTAGACACATTGGAAAGTTCGAGGATCAGATGGAGTTACTTGGTGTGGAGCATGATTATAGGTGCAGGGTATTCCCTACCACTCTCTCTGACATAGCTCAAGAATGGTGTTGGATATTCAAACTTGGATCCATCACTTCCTGGGAGCAGTTCAAGAAGGAATTTTGCAAGGTCTTTAGTGTCGGGCGGATTCAACCAGTTTATGCCAATCAGCTAGCTGACATCAAGCAAGGGAATGATGAATCCCTAAAGGACTACATCCAAAGATTCATGAGAGAGGCAAACCGAGCATCCACAGTAGGAGATGAAGGGAAGTTCGTTGTCATCTCGGCAAGAATAATTTATTGTAGTCCCTTGTGGGATAGCGTACACATGAACCCCATCAACACCTTGCAGCAGTTCCTGGACCGAGCAGACAAATACATGAAGTTAGATGATGCTATCATGAAGGAAATAAAAGGTATAAACCATCTGAACACTATCAAGGAAAGCAAGAATGGCATAAACCCTCAGGGCAACAATGAGGGCAACGATAAGAAGAAGAGTACCTCAGGGGCTGAGCAAAGTGGAGAAAAGAAGGCTAAGTCAGCACCAACCGACAAACAACCTAAGCATCAGCCCTACCAGCCCAGGTTCACCAACTATACTGTCCTGACTACATCAAGGGCTGAGATTTACTTGGCAACATACCAGGAGGTACCATGCCGAAAGCCACCACCCTTACGCTCAAAAGGAAAGAGGGACAAGAACAAGTTTTGTCATTTCCATAATGACTATGGGCACGACACAAACAAGTGCAAACAGTTGAAGGATGAGATAAAGTTTCTCCTCTGATCAGGAAAACTCTCGAGGTACCGAGTCAAGACCAAAACCCCAAGCAAGAATCCAGAGTTCTTAAGGCAAATGAGTCCACCACTGGAGCCAATGGCCGTGGACTTCACATTGGATACCATATGTGGAGGGCCTCACATAGCAGGCAACAGTAACTATGCTCATGAGAGAAATGCAAGGAACTTAAGACATGAGGTAGGGGTGTCTTCCTAGTGCATGGCAGTTGAGGAGCGGTCTCAAAAAAATCCGAAGTATGAAAGTGAAACTCTCACTATTACGGAGGATGACGCCAGGCATGTGAGGTACCCCCACAATGACCCTCTTGTCCTTACCATTCAAATCGCCAATGCCCGAGTGAAGTGATGCTTGGTGGATATGGGAAGCTCAGTAGATATCATCTACAAATCATCCCTCGAGAAGATGAAGCTCACGGTCAAGGACCTGACACCTTGTTTCCAAGTGATATATGGGTTCATGAGAGAATGCCTAGCACCAGTAGGAACTATCAAACTACCGGTCACGATGGGTGATGCCCCTAGCACGAGACTGTGATGACAGAGTTCCTGGTGGTAGATTGCTCATCAGCTTACAACATAGTGCTCAGGAGACCCCTCCTGATGGCATTACGCGCAGCAGTGTCTATTTGGCATCTGTCTTTGAAGTTCCGTACAAGCTTAGGGCAAGGATGCGTACAGGGTAACCAAAGGGAGGCACGAGAATGCTATAATGCATCAGTAGTCAAGGTAAAGAAAGGACCATGCATAAACAACATGGTAGTAACCTGCTGCGAAGGGAATGAAGGAACCAATGAGGTTGTCAACATGGAAGTTGACGTTGAAAGAAACACTCTACTGGAGTCGGGGGCTCTTTTTAACGAAGGTTTTTTATTATAGCAAGTTTCCCAAAGCGAGGGAAACGACATCGATCCTCGCTTTGGGGATGACGTCATGGGGGTAGGACCAGTCGAAGATCTTGACGATGTCCTACTAGATGAGGAGGACCCGACTAGAGTAAACAAAGTTTGGAATGATCTAAAGGTGGAAATTAAGGCACGGTTGGTAGAATTTTTGAAGAAGAACCAGGATGTCTTTGCCTGGTCACATAAGGACATGGTTGGAATTTCTCTGTCCGTAATAAGCCATGTCCTCAATGTGGACAAAAACTACCCACCGGTGCAACAAAAAAGGAGACTGCTTGACAAAGACCGATCTCAAGCCTTGAAAGAAGAGGTCAAGCGGCTCAAGGAAAATGGTTTTATAAGGGAAACCTACTACCCAGACTAGGTATGAAACCCCGTGCTAGTCCCAAAGCCAAACGGGAAGTGGAGGACATGCGTGGATTTCACAGATCTGAACAAGGCCTGCTCTAAAGACTACTTCCCAATACCCAAAATAGACCACCTAGTTGATGCAACTGTAGGACATGAAATACTCTCATTCATGGATGCATATTCTGGGTATAATCAGATAAGTATGCACCCTCCCGATGAGGAACATACCAGCTTTCGGACAGACAAGGGATTGTATTGTTATAAGGTAATGCCATTTAACTTGAAGAACACAGGAGCCACTTACCAACGTTTAGTGAATGGCATGTTCCGAGACTTGATCGAAAAAAATATGGAGGTATATGTCGATGACATGTTGGTCAAGTCCAAAAAAGCTAGAGGGCATGTTCAAGACTTGGAGGAATGCTTTGCAATACTTAGAAAGTATCATATGAAGTTAAATCCTCTCAAGCGCTCATTTGGACTTTGTTCTAGTAAGTTTATCAGATACATAGTCAATTCACGTGGAATCGAGGCTAACCTTGAGAAGATCAAAGCATTGATTGACATGAAGTCACTTACCACAATCAAAGAAGTGCGAAGCTTAACAGGGAGAGTAGCTGCTCTCAATAGGTTCAAATCAAAGTATGCGGACAAGTGTGTCCCTTTCTTTAACTTACTATGGGGCAGCAAGAAGATCCAGTGGACCGAGGAATGTGAGAAAGCCTTCCAAGCCTTGAAGGAGCATCTCACTCAACCTCCCATCCTAGCAAAGCCAATAGATGGTGAAGTACTATTCATTTATTTGGCAATCACCGAGCATGCAATCAATGCTACTTTGGTGAAAGAAGAGAACGGGGTACAACACCCTGTGTATTATATCAATAAAAGGCTAGTAGGTGCGGAATCTAGGTATCTCCCTCTTGAAAAGCCAGCCTACTATTTAGTAATTGCCTCTCGAAAGTTGTGCCCATACTTCTAAGCTCACTTGATCCGAGTCCTAACCGATCACCCACTACGACAAGTTCTTCAGAAACTAGAGGCCTCAGGACGATTAATCAAATGGGCAGTGGAGCTAGGACAGTTTGATATCACTTATCATTCGAGGACGACGATAAAAGGACAAGCATTGGCGAACGTCATAGTCGAAGGCACCAACCTTGAAGACCCTTTCTACCAATTGGAGAATGGAGATACCGAGAAGGAAGGAGATACTCCCGTATGGAAGCTATATGTTGATGGAGCATCCAATGAGCACAGCTCAGGTGCAGGAATCATAATGATCACTCTAGAGAATCATCGAATCCACTGTGCTCTTAGATTTGGATTCAACACTTCAAACAGTGAGGTTGAGTACGATGCATTGCTAACAGGATTACGCATATCTCGAGATGTGCATGCACAGTCCTAGAGATATTCAGCGATTCCCAACTAGTAGTGTACCGGGTACTGGGGGAGTATCAAGCCAAGGGACTTAGGATGGTGCAATACCTGAACAAGGTGAAGGACTTGTTGAAACAGTTCAAGAGATACTCGATTACACAAGTCCCGAGGGAGAAGAATGCCAATGTTGATGCCTTAGCCAAGCTTGCTAGTGCCAAAGACGCGGACACCCTGAATGTCGTTCTTGTCGAATAATTGGCAGAAAGAAGCATAACATAGTAGGAGGCACAACCTGTTGAGTTAGGAGATACATGGATGACCCATATTATTAACTATCTCAACCAAGGAGTAGTACCCAGTGATCAGAACAAAGCAAGGAAGTTTGTGAGACAAGCTGCACGATATATGATAGTCGAAGGGGTCTTGTACCGACGAGGGTTTCCCCTACCACTACTAAGGTGCGTTACACAAGACCAGTCAAGGCTGTTAATGATCGAGGTACACGAGGGGATTTTTGGAGATTACGCTGGGGGTAGAGCCTATCAAAGAAAATCCTAAGACAAGGATACTTTTGGCCAACGATGAACGAAGACTCGATGGAGTATGTCAGAAGATGACACAAGTGTTAGATGTTCTCCAAGATACCCCAGGCAGCACCTAATGAATTAACACAAATGTAAAGCCCTTGGCCCTTCGCTGTATAGGGAATCGACCTGATCGGGAAGCTACCCACAGGAAGGGGATGAGTCCAATTTGCTGTTGTAGCCATAGACTACTTCACCGAATGGACTGAAGCAGAACCGCTTGCCACCCTCACCTCGAATAAAGTCTTAGAATTTCTGGTGAAGAATATCATATGTCAATTTGGTCTACCGAAGAAGATAGTCTCGGACAATAGGACTCAATTCGACAGTGATATGTTCACTGACTTTTGTACGAGGCATGGAATCACAAAGAGCTTTTCCTCGATAACACACCCCCAAGCTAATGGTCAAGTAGAAGTAGTGAATAAGACTTTTAAAGACACTCTGAAGAAAAGCCTTGAACAAGCCAAAAAAGCCTGGCCATAATTACTTTCGGAGGTCCTATGGTCATATCGAACAACGACTCGAATGAAGACAAGCCATACGCCATTCTCTTTGGCGTTTGGGTATGAAGCCATGTTTCCAATTTAACTCACCCCCCATCGCATAGACGAGAGACATACGATCAAGGGAGGAACCATCAACTAATAGAAGAGTCACTCGATTTAATCGAAGAAGGACGAGAAAAGGCAAGTCTTAGAGTAGCAACACACCAACAAAAAGTGGCCAGATACTTCAACTTCAGAGTGAAAGATCGAAAATTCCAAGTTGGAGACTTAGTACTCAGGAGGGTGTTCCTAAACACTAAGGACACTACAGCAGGGGTACTAGGACCTAATTGGGAAGGGCCATACCTATTGTAGGAGGTGATCCCACCAGGGACATACATGATAGCTCGACTGAATGGAGAACTAATAAAAAACTACTGAAATGGAGAACATCTCCGCGGTACTATCAGTGAAGTTGTTCAGCAGAAACACAAGTTTTAATTTGCAAATGTATTATTTTCAAATTATCTATGTAACAATCATTATTCTTCAATTAGTGAATGAATTTAATTTCTTAAGTTTCTCTTAATTCTTTAAATTACATTCAATAAGAGACAGGTCCTAGGACCTTGTCGTCAAATCATCAGATCATGTTCGATTATGGTCCTTAAGGGACCTATCGACCCATACGATCCAAAATAGAGAGAGGTCCTAGGACCTTGTCGTCAAATTATTGGATCATGTTCGATCTTGGTTCTTGAGGAACCTATCGACCCATATGATCCAAAAAGAGAGACTGGTCCTAGGACCTTGTCGCCATTATTTGATCATGTTCTATCTTGGTCCTTGAGGGACCTATCGACCCATAAGATCCAAACAAGAGACTGGTCCTAGAACCTTGTCGCCAAATTATTTGATCATGTTTGATCCTCATTCTTGAGGAACCTATCGACCCACACGATCAACAAGAAAGACAGGTCCTAGGAACTTGTCGTCAAATTATGGATCATGTTCGATCTTGGTTCTTGAGGAGCCTATCGACCTAGATAATCCAAACAAGAGACTGGTCCGAGGACCTTGTCGCCAATTTATTTGATCATGTTCGATCTTGGTTCTTGAGGAACCTATCGACCTATATGATCAACAAAAGAGACTGACCCGAGGACTAGTTGCCATTATTTGATCACGTTCGATCCTGGTTCTTGAGGAACCTATCGACCCATACGATCAAAAAAGAGACTGGTCCGAAGACCAGTCGCCAACATCGAATCATAATCGAATCTGGTCCTTGAGGGACCGATCAATAATTTGATCTAAGACTCGTTACAGGCTCGATTAGCCCATCAAGACCCGATTGGTCCAAATTAGACACTTCTATCTACAATCATTATAACGAGTACACGAGAGATTACGTGAATCGTGATCGACACTTGCTACACAATTTTCATCTTTGTATAGGTATCATTACTACTAAGTATGAAACCATCACCCGACTACCAATGAGGAACAAGCATTTGCTGCTTGCATCATTGGGTGAAAATGATAGTACTATGTGTCTAAATGCTCGAAGCAAGGCATGGTCAAGTAGCAAGTGACTTTGGCTTTTAATCCTGTGATCACTTGGGGGGCACATATAGTACATATCAATCAGGGTATACACAAGCAATGAGGACATGACCCTAAGTACTAAGCAGGCTCAAGTTTTTCTAGGACATTTGTTCAACATATGTTTCGAAAGTGCAAAAAACAAAAACAAAAAAGGCATTTGTAGGGAAACTCCTAGCCAATGTCCCTTATAGGGCGGTCGGCCAGTCCATCAACTCTATAGGGTGGTCGACCTATCACCTAGGGGTGGTCAACCTGACCATTTTTTTCATGGTACTTGAAGTAGCGTTACTACTCACATTACCATGTTTGTTAGCATGAAAAACGTAAAGGAGCAAGGTTAGTATGGCACGTGAAATACATGAGTTTAGAGTATACTGATACCTGAACCAATGAGGGTTGTGAGTTGATATACTTAGTAAGCATTGGAAATAAAAAATTTCAATCAATACACTGAGTACTCATAACAAAAAAGCATAAAGGCATAAAATGTCATATGTAAAAATTGTCAAGTACAAGGTGCCCCACCAATGGCACGAAAGGAAAGACAGAGTAAAAGACCAAAATAAGACTAACTAGGGTGAGGATTATTGTCTAAAGACCACCCTGAGCCTCGGCAGCCTTACAGGCTAGACACTTCTTAAGCTCCTTCGCTTGCGTCTTCTCAGGAAGGAAATCCAAGTTTAGATCTTTGTTGGACTTCCAGATCAAGTAGAAGCAAGAGAAAGTTGTCTTTGAATACTCCTCTTGAGCCTTGTCCCAGGCAGCCTTGACCTCTTGCTTCTTTTCTACAAGAGCATCCTTCCGCAGTTGGTCCATGTCAACAATCAGCTTCTCTTTCTCAGCTTCAGACTATTTGAGTCGATCGGCAAGTTTCCCCTCCGTCAGGGTTACCCTAAGAGTCAAATTGGCCACTTCTTGCTGTTTAAGCTCCATGGTAATATGGAGAGTGGTGATCTCTTCATCTTTCAAAGAAATGTCCGCAACCCTAGAGCCAAGAACGCGCCTAAGGTCCAGCACCTCCAAGCGGACAGCTTCAAGCTCAGAACGAAGGTTGGAAAGCATAAAGGTATACTTTACAGACCTATCATGGACATGTGAGACCAACGTCAGAGCCTGCAAAAGACATACAAGTGTTAGATAACATTAGCACACAAGCTAACCAGACAAAAAGAAAACTGTAGATGACTTACACTCTGAATGTCAAGGAATGACTTTGTGAGGATGGTGCTCAAGTCCTCATTCTTAATCCCATTAAAGATTGTTGTCGTCCACTCCAGATGGGATGCTTGGTCCATGATGGCACCTGAATTCCGCATGGCAGATTAGTGTGGCTCAGATAAGAGAGCAGGTGCAGAGGAGGAGGCACCCGCATCAGTGATACTAGGAGGAAATGGCATAGGAAAGGATGGCTCTACCTTTGCGACAGGACTAGAAGCCAAAGGAGTTGGAGGAGGCACCTTGGGAGGAACCTCCCTTATCGACCCAGGCTCAACCCTGACACTCTTGGCCGCTCGGACGGAAGGGCTAATCTCGTTGGAGTCAACCTTTGTTTGGTGTGAATAATGCGAAACATATCTGAACCTGCAAAAGAAGATAAAAAATTAGCGGGATATCAAATACAAGCGAAACATAAAGTAAAGATGATAAAAATGTCTAAACTTCTGAATGAGATTCTGGTTCAA
Source organism: Humulus lupulus (assembly GCF_963169125.1). NCBI lineage: Eukaryota > Viridiplantae > Streptophyta > Magnoliopsida > Rosales > Cannabaceae > Humulus > Humulus lupulus. The sequence continues at coordinate 81,339,176 of NC_084798.1, read as the reverse complement.
ACGCATCTTCCCCAAAATCATCTGAAGCAAGTAGTGAGTGTGCGGATGCACCCACCTCATCACCTTCCTGTCCAGCTAGCACGGGCAAAGAGGGTACCTCCTCGATATGAATAGGTCATGGGGATTCTATTGCATTCCATATTCATCAGAAACATCGGCGATAGTAGAAGGAAACAACCCGACCTTCCTAAGGTTCTCTAAAGTAACAAGGGTCTTGAAATTCTTCTCTTCAAGGGTCATGGCAATCAACGGCTTAGCCGTAACTGTAACACCTTACTACCCAGGGACCGTTACACTGTGTATTTTAAATAGTGCCAACCTCACTAAATGAGTTATTTGTCCATAATCATGTAACTAAACGTGATTAACGGTTTAGGATTAACATTTTTGGTCAAAGATACAAATGTTTTACTAAAACATTTACTGTATACATGGGATCCAAAAATACATTTAAAAGGTTAATTACAATAAAAAGTTACAACTAGCCGACCTAAGCCATAAAATAGGGTTTTACCCTAAATCCTCTTTAAACCCTCGGCCGTGGTGGTTGAGCAGCCACATATGTACACATCGTCACCTAAGATCTCCAGCTCAAGGATGGTCCAGTTTTCTTTTCCCTTTACTTGCACCACATAGCACCCATAAGCTGAGGCTCAGCAAGAAAACTTAAACATGCTCATAATCAGTTATAACATATTATCATATCATAATAAGCATGCCTAGCAGCAATAACCCTACTCATGCATGCATACCATTCATATAAATGATTATAGTGTCATATGGGGCCAATTGCCCTAGATAAATGATCAACGAATCATATTGGGGTCCAATGCCCAAATTACATGATTATGGAATCATAATTGCTCAACGCCCTAGGATATGGGACTAATAAGTCACCCTGGGGCCCTTTGCCCTGTCCTATGTATAATCAGCCTTGGAGCTGATCTAGCGTACTCGACGCTAAGTTTTCTCCGACCAATAGGTCGATCAAGCGTATAATGCACTCTTGGTTAGGCTAAATCATATGGACTAGTGCTCAACGCGCTATCGCCATGCTTGACCAATAAGTCAATGCCTTACGACCGACACTCAGTGTGTTAATGTTGTCCTTGACTAATAAGTCAATGCTTTACAACCAGCACTCGCCGTGTTACTGTCGTCCTTGACTAATAAGTCAATGCTTTACGACCAAAACTCACCATGCTAATTTCTTCCTTGACTAATAAGTCAATGCTAGGATATGGGACTAATAAGTCACTCTGTGTAGAGTCCAAGAACTCTACTTAGCTAGTTAGATAGTAGTATTATAGTATTTATAGTATTATCTTTATGACTGTGGATTTTTGGTTCAGACCGGGAATTATTTTGACACTCATAGTAGTACCTGTAGATTTTCTAAGTTTAACCTATAGTTTAAGAATATTAATGTTAACCTAAGGTTTGATTAATATGGCTGATATTAAGGTTAATATTTATTATACTATAAGGTTTAGATAAGAACCAATAGGATTTTAAGCACATGTTATGAATGGGTGATTAAGGATTAAGTATTTTGAGGATTAAATTTAATAAGGGTAAAGTTTGAATGCTCTAAGGTCAGTCAGCAGCTTTGAATACGTTTAAGGGCTTAGTCAAGGCTGTTTACTCAATTTGAATTAAGCTAAAAATGTGTAATTTCGTGTTTAAATAATCAGCGAATGCCGATATATCACAGCACGTAGATACGGAAAACACGAAATGATGCATGACTGCCTCGGGCATACTGGCCCAGGCGATATATCGCCTACAGGGGGCGATATATCGCCTCCTTCAGCTTATTTTGAAATTTTTTGAATTTGTTTTCCATTCAGCCATTCAACCTTTTGATAAGTCCAACACCTTTTTGAACGAGTCTTCAGCCTCTGCTGAACGATTATTCAAATTATTTTCACCTAAAAAGCCATTATTTTTATTCAAGTTAAATTAAGATCCTTTCATTCCTAAACTCTATAAATAGGACCTAGTACCCAGCCATTATTCACCTTTTACTCTAAGTTCAGAGGCTGCAAGTTGCTAGGTGAGTGTGAGAGTGTAAACACTTGGGTGGGGAAATCATAAGCTTGATCATCTTAAGCTTATCAAACACTTGGGGAAGTAAGGTTTCATAGTATTTCAGTTCGAGGTTTAGATTGGTCTACAAGTCTTCAAGGTATTTCTACACCTTAGTTCATTGGTATTATCTTATTTTAAGTTCTCATAGTCTTCTACTCAGCCTCTAACCTTAATCTTTATTTTGGTTAGGAAATCTAAGTTCTTGAGCAAAAAGGTTTTGGTAAGTATTTTCTCAATGGTTTAGTCCTTCCATTCCTTTCATTTCTCTTCTTCTCTATACTCACTCTTTTTCAAATGGTTCTTAGGAGTGTTCCAAAGTCCCACCGCTGTCTTCTTATCTCGGTATTTTGGTAAGGAAAATAGGATAGAAATTCATATGTTATATGTTTTATATGTTATCTTATGTTTCTTATGTTATGATAAGTGTTATGGTATGTATGTTTGTAGGCTTGGGCATATGACCCATATGACTAACAAGACCCCAAATAGATTATGGGCATATGACCTGCTTAGCTAGTAGGACCCCACTAATCTCATGGGCATATGACTTGTTTAGTCTATGGGACCCCAAGTAATAATGGCCATTATAGTATGTGTATGATAAAAGTGTAATGTATGTTATGTTATGTTTTTATGTTTCTTATGAAATTGATGTATATGAACTATGTGGTAGATTTTCCTTGCTGGGCATTAGGCTCATTCCTTTTTGTTTTTTTATGTGCAGGAAAATAGCTATAGTGGCGGTAAAATTCGTGGATGCTTGGGGAATGTGTACCGGTGATGAATGGATTCAAGGAGTCGAGAGTTCGATATTCGAGGATGTAGTCTTGTTTTTATGGTTTTACATGTATTTTTCCGCACTTGTTATGTAACTCCTTTTTATTTTTAATTATGTTTTGTTTTTAAAGACAATGGGATCCCATATCCTACTTGACAATTTATGTAAGTAACTCTTATTTTTACAAGTTTCCTAATAAAGTTATGGTATTTTCATAATGTAAGTTTTATTAAGGATTAGTATGTTTAGTTTTCGTTAATGGTCCAAAAGTCTAGAGTAGTTGGGTCATTACACTCCGGGTCCCTTAGCCCTATCCTCTATATAAGCGTACCTAGCGCTGACTAGCACTCCACGTGCTAAGGTCGTTCTTGACTAATAAGTAAATGCTAGGAAATGGGACTAATAAGTCACCCCAGATCCCTTAGTCCTATCCTCTGTTAAAGCGTATAATGCGCTGACCAGAACCCAACGTGCTAATGTCGTTCTTGACTAATAAGTCAATACTAGGATATGGGACTAATAAGTCACCCTGGATCCCTTAGTCCTATCCTCTGTATAAGTGTACCTGGCATTTCTGGTTAGCCTAACCAATACAACCATCGCTCAGTGCACTATTGTCGCCCTTGACTGATGAGTCAAGCCTTTCACACTAAGATAATGCAAATAGACATATATCATAAGTCAATTATCCACGTATAAAGCATTCAACATGCTTAATCAATAATCACAAGCATAATCATAATCATGCACATTTACAAAGACTCAAGCTTTGATCAATTCTATATACAACATTCAGGCCATGCCATAATCACATGTATCACATACTGGGTGTAGTTTTCTTACATTTAGTCCAAGCACATGCTACCAATAAGCGACCCTTGAGCATGATCTTGATTCCAAGCCCTTAGCGATAACCTTGTCACAACCATAATATAGAATCTCATCAAAATTAGCGAATAAAGGCTTCCAGACCGAGTCCTAGCCTTCGGGACGTCGAATCCTACCAAAACTGTAATGACCCAAAATTACTAATAAGGCTTAAGGGCCTTGATTAGTGTGTCGGGAGGGCATAATTGATATTTATGTGATTAAATGAATAAATGCATTATGTGGCATGCATGATTATATGAATATATGGATATGTGAGATGCATGTTTATGAGAATTAATATGCATGTGGGCCCTGTTTAGTTTATAAGGGCATAATCATAATTTTGGCCTATTGAGGGCATAAAATGTAATTATGTGCGATAAATTTTTGAGATCACATTATTATGTGGATATATCTGTAGCATGTGGCTAGAGACAGTCCTAGTAAGCGGATTGGCGAAATAGTCACGGCGGGGATTTATACCTGGCTCGGGGGAGTCTGGGGGTATTTTCGGGAATTGGGAAAATATATTGGGGATTATTAGACATTGGGTAAATAATTGGTAAAAAATTGGATGATGGAATTAATTGATAGTTAATAGGAACATTTGAGGAATTAGTGGGAATTGGGAATGAAATGACACTTTTACCCTTAGTGGCTGTTAAGGAAATAAATTAGTCTTGGGGGCATTTTGGTCATTTGACCTTAGGATATACATGAACCATATAGATGGTTGTAGAAGGGTAGAAGCTAAAGTAAAAACATAGGTTCTTTTCTCCATCATTCGGTTTGCTCTTTTCTTTCTTTGGGTGATTGAAGTCTTGAGCTGAAGAAGGAAGTGGAAGCTTGGAGAAGTCAAGGTTAAGGCTGGTTCTTGGCTGGGAGTTTGAGCTGGAAAAAAAAATAGAGTAGACTTCAGGGAACTAAGCTGAAGTGGTGCAAGGAATTGGCTGGGAAATTAGGCTTCAATTTGGGGTAAGTTCTTCTCCCTGTTCTTGTTAGAGGATCCTGATTGTTGGGTAGAGTTTTGTTGCTGAATTGGATATTAACTTGGGTATTATGGTGTCATTTCTGTGATTGAATTGAATGGTGATTCCTACTGATTTGGAGTATTGACTCTGGTTTAATTGTTTAGAAGGTTTATGATTACAGTATGTGGCTAATTCTTAATTCATAGCAAGTTTGGAGTTGAATTAAGGAAGTTTGGTGGGTGAAATTCTGAGAAGTTTTCTGGTTTTTAGTTAGGGTTGAGCTTCAAAGCTCAGTATTGATTTCTGTGTTTTGGTGAGATTGTTAGCAAAGTTTTGATGTTATTAGGTTGTATTTGGTGAGCTATAGTAGTTTATGGGCTCAATTTTGAGTTTGGATGATGATTGGAGTGAGTTTTTGGAGTTTTAGCTCGGGGAGGTTCGAAGAAAGAAAACCCAAAAATTTGCATTTCTGGTACTAGCGCTGTAGCGCTAGGTTGGGAGCGCTACAGTGCTAGGCTGTGTTTTCTAGGGGTTTCTGTCAATAGCGTTGTAGCACCCACCTTGTAGCGCTCCTCAGCCTCCTGAAATTGGTTTTTGGGTTTTTTCTAAGGGTTTTCGCTTGGGGGCTCGAGGGACGGGTTCACCACCTCATTTGGTGGAACTTGGGGTCATGAGAGCGTGAGTTTGGTCCCGGGATTGTCCTTTGGAATTCAAATTCATTGAAATATTATTTATGGATTGTGACTAGGTGTACGCCAAGGCTCGGAGCGGGATTATGCTCGAGGACCGTTCGTAGTAACTAAAGCACTAGGAATTAAAGGTAAGAAAATTGCACCTGGTTATGTGGTTATGTTGGGACTAAGAGTTTCCTATACTTGTATGCAATATCATATGATGGTATTATGCTATGCGGACATGAGATAAACGACCTAAGAGTGTCAGAATTAATATTGGCGCACAAGGACGCGGCTCGACCATTGGTAGTTGAGGTTAATTAAATAATCACTGAGCTTGGCCTAAGCGGGCCAGAGTCAGTGGGTTGAACACTGGGCTCAGCCTAAGTGAGCCAAAGACAGCGGATTAAACAGAGGGTGCGACCTACGGGTGTCAACCATAGCTATTGTATGATATGTCTATTGTTGTTAATTTGATGAATATGATATGTTGAGTACATGGATAATAGATTATTGATTTGTCAATTGTTATCACTGGTTATGTGAATGCTATGGACTGCTATATATCTGGTTATGCTTTATGAATTATTTGGTTATTGATATTGATCATGCTGTGATGTTATGGTTTTCTTATTGGGCCTTGGCTCACAGGTGCTACGTCGTGCAAGTAAAGGCAAGGGTAAGATGGTTCAACCATGGGTTGGATAGCTCTGGGGGCGAGGTATACATTGTCAGCTGCTCGGCCGCCACGGTCGAGGGATTGTACAAGGAGAGAAACCTAAAATGTGTATTTTTCCATTAGAATGGCCTTGTTTATTTATACCTTTTGGAAATTTTGTAAATGTGTCCTCTAAACTCTATTTTGGGATCCCAAATAATAAACTTTCATTTTAATGAAAACGATCTATTTATAACCAAAATCTTTTAATCCTAACCTGTTCAAGACTTTATATTCACATTTTTATTTAAATGACTTGATTAACAAGTCTTGCACGATTTTAAACACACAGTGTAATGACCTTGGTTACCTAGGGCGTTACAAAAACAGGTAGTGGGATCGATGCCGAGCCCTTAGGTTTAAGTTCCCATCACTAAAAATCCATTTTGGGCCGCAACCCCGAAAACCCGAGCCGCGGGTCGCGGCCCAAGGTGCCCTAACAGCCTAATTCACCTGCTTCTTCAAGCCTGGGCCACAACACACAAGAAAAGGGTCGTGACCCAGCCATGAACTTAGCCATAAAACTTTGTTTTCCCCATTTTAAAACCTTCCAAAAACCTATCCAAACATACCCACATCTCAAAAAAAAATTCCCAATCATCTCAATGGCCCAAAATCCTCAAAATCCAAGCTTCAAATCATTCAAAAACTCCTCAAAACATAAAATCCAAATTCAAAACTTAAGAAACTTTAGGAAATGAAAACTCAGATATTCAAAGCTTAAATTACCTCTGATTATGTTATTTCTCGCTAAATCCTCCAGCTAATAAGCTTCTAATCTTCCCTAGAATCATTATGCCTCGATCCTTGCTTGAATCCGAGTCCTAAAACTCGATTTTCCTTTAAAAATGCTAACAGGCGTAAAAAAGAGAACGAGAGAGAGAGAGAGAGAGAGAGAGAGAGAGAGAGAGAGAATGTATTGAATGTTCTTTTTATGTTTCTGACAGGTTACTTCGAGCTCAAGTAACCTCAAACAAATCCCAATGCTCGGGGTCCAAAAACGCCCTTGAGGGTAAAATAGTCAAAATCCCTAGAATTCCATCCCGATCTCACTAAATTCCAATATATCATAAAATATTTATTCCCATTACCCAATAACCCAGCAATGTACTTGTTGACCGAATTTTTAGCCAATTGACGTAGAGTCAAATAATTAATTAGAGAGCTTTCAATTAGACAATCAATACACCATAAACAAGCTAAGAACCTAGTAATAATGAGCAAAAAATAATAGAGAACACCAGGACTTATAGAGGTTTGGCCCCAAAGATTGGTAATGACCTACGTCCTCTTAGATTTGTATTAATCTTGAAGGTTTACACAAGATCACAAGGGATTACAAGTGGATTTCTATGTGTAAAAGACAATACAATATGACAGAATTACTGCTCAGTATATTCCTGATGTTGGTCGGTAAGCTATTTTTTTTCTGAACCCCCTCCACCGTGGTGGAGAGTTTGTATTTATATTGTCCCTTTTGTCCAAGGGTTGCGCCTGAGCATAACTGATGGGGAAGTATCCCTTTCTTCTTGCAGGTAGTTATAGTCCTATTTGTTAGGAGGCTTGACCAAGTTTTCAGGCTATTAGGCGCTTTTTGTGGGTGGTTGGGCGATTCTTGCGGACTGTGAACAGTGAGTGTAACTACTTTCTGCTCACCAGGTTTACCTGTATGTCGCACCAACCAGCCACTCTTTGTTAAGCGTACCGAGCAGTGACTTGTCGTATACCCTGCGGGTATACATTGATCGGCCTGTTGGGGGGTCTGCCTAGTCTATTCCACGTGTCCAAACCTAATTCCACGTCAGACATGTCAATTTTTTGGATAACAGTACTAAATACCCAAAATACCCCTTGACTCACACCGAGTCAAATATGGGTCCCGTTGTGACTATCTCACTAGCTTGCTCCCTAGGATCGTCTCGTGCCAAGTAATCCAAATATATCCACATAATAATGTGGTCCCACACATATATCACATATATGCCAAATATACTCATAATGGGCCAAATTACGAAAATTGTCCTTTTAATCAGAAATGGGCCCACATGCATATTTAATACACCTAAACATGCATATCAAGTCATATTCTAATATAACTCACATAATCACATATTGATACACACACACACACACATATATATATATCACATAATCACATAATTTCCATAATTTTCCATCTGGCCCCTAATCAAGGCCCTAAGCCTTATTAGGTAATTTGGGACGTTACAACTATCCCCTCCTTACAAAAATTTCGTCCTCGAAATTTTACCTGAATAGCCCGGGATATAGATCCCACATATCTGATTCCAGTTCCCAGGTCGCTCCCTCGACCTTATTGTTTCTGTATAATACCTTAACCAAAGGTATAGCTTTGTTCCTCATAACCTTGTTCTTTTTGTCTCATATTTGGACTACATGTTCCTCACAGGATAACTCAGCCTCCAATTCCGGATCCTCATAACTCAACACATGAGTCTCATCTAACACATGTTTCCTCAACATGGAAATATGAAATACATGGTATACGGCCGACAGTGCCGAAGATAAGGCCAATCCATAGGCCACCTGATCGATCCTTTCTAGGATTTCCAACTGTCCTACTAATCTAGGGCTCAACTTGCCCTTGTCTCCTCACCCCTTTCCATGGTGAGACTCTAGGAAGATATAGTCTTCCACTTGGAACTCCACGTTCCTGCATTTTAGATTAACATAATTTTTCTTTCTATTCTGAGAAGCGAATATCCGAGCTCTAATCTTTTCAATAACCTCAGTGGTCCTCTGAACTACCTCAGGACCCAAATATTTCTTCTCACCCATCTCATCTAGTGAATGGGCGATCTATACTTCTTATCCTACAACATCTCATAAGGTGCCCCTCCAATAACTGGACAATTCTCTCTGATTTACCATCAGTCTGAGGATAATAATTGTACTGAACTCCAGTTGTATACTCATCGCCTTCTGTAACCTTCCTCAGAACTTGGAAGTAAAGATAGGGTCCCTATCAATCAAGATAGACCTCAAAGTCCCAAGAAGGCGTACTATCTCTCTCTCATAAAGATCTGCACACTGGTCAACTGTATTGCTCGTCCTCGCTAATAAAAGTGAGCTGACTTTGTATATCGGTCCATAATAACCCGAACTGAATCACACTGGCCCACTATCCTGGGCAACCCCATCATGAAATCCATCATGATGTTCTCCCACTTCCACTTTGGGATACACAAAGGCTGTAATGGCCTTACTAGTTTCTGATACTCTGCCTTGACCTGCTAACAAGTTAGGCACTTTGCCACGTATTCAATTATATCCCTCTCCATCCTAGGCCACCACTATAATACTTCCATATCTTAGTACATCTTCATGGTGCATGGATGAAGAGAATAAGGGGTAGTATGAGATTCATCCAGAATCTCCCATTTGATCCTAGTGTCCATCGGATCCCAAGTCCAATCCTTATACCTCAATAAACTCATACTTGACACTGCATAGTCCTTAGCTAATCCAGCTAAGACATTCCCCTCAATCCTTCCCATCTGTGGGTCACTCAACTATTTTTTCTTTGATCCTCTCTACAAGAGTAAACTCAAGCGTACTGTTGGCCAACTGGCCCACCAGTAATGTAATGCCCTGGATAACCAAAACCATTACACTGTGTGTTTAGAATAGTGCAAGACTTACCAATCAAGTCGTTTGAGCATAAATGTGTTTCTAAAGTCAAGTGACAAGTTATGGTTAAAAGATTTTGATCTTAAAATGGTTGATTTTCATTAAAATAAGAGTTTGATACATGTGATCCCAAAACTAGGAATTTAAAGGCCCTTTTTAATTAAATAACCATTTATTACATTTTTAATTTAGTTGAATTTAAATAATTTAAATAATAAAATTCAAATAATTATTTAAACTTAAGATCTTTAAAATTTTAACAAGCTAAAATATATTATATTTTTCTAATAAAAATAAAATAAGATAATAAAATTTTAAAATTCAAACAATTAAAAAAATTAATTAAATAAAAGATAATTAGTTAAATTATAGGGATTTGTTTGTTGAGATGATGTGGATCACTAGGCTTGAACAAGCTGCAAATAACTTTGTCCAAAAAAACTTATTTTCCCCTTCTCAAAGCACTATAGGGACTCCCTCAATATAGAAATAGCTTTTGGGATTACATATGCCAAAATTCTTAGCCTAGTGCTTTTAGGATGAGAATGTGAAATAACCAAGTAAATCTAATAACCTCTATTTATAGTGATTACACTCTCCTTTGAATTTTAATATCATCCACCAATATCTTGGTTGTTTCCAAACTTCAATTGGGCATTAGTTTACTTAGATTGAAGATTTGGGGTTTATATGAGTTGTTGGAACTGAGCATAACAGTTTAAAATAGCTCAAGAATTTTAGTAGTTACATGCCATGTGAGTCAAGTGACATGTTGCCTAGTGCCTTTTCACATGCGACACGTCGCCACACAATGGGTGACATAACACGAGTGCCTCTATTTTCTTGCCTTTTGACACCCAAAAAAAAAATCAAAACATCCCAAAGTTTCTAAGACTTAATTTGCATCAACTATACACCATATATATCTTATAAAAGTAAGTCTATAACAGCTATAACAATATGACTTACACCAAATTCAAATGTATAGGTAACTCATTTTATCCATTAAAAGTGATAATGTAGGAGTTACAAAATCTTGTAATCATTAGTTATTAGATTTTTGTAACTCTACAACATATATATCATATCTTTTGTAATATATATTTTTTTATTTAATCAAAATTATATTATTTAAGATAAATAATATAACTATAACTCAATGCAAAAAATGAGTAGAATGTAATGTATAATGCATCCAAATAAAAATTAACCTACGACAATGATATAAAATATACTTCAATGATGCTATTTGAATAATGCTATAATGGATGTCACATTTTACAATTTCCAATATAAGTATTGATAATGAATAAAATTATTACACCGTAACTACATAATTACCATAACTACAAAATTAAGAATATATCTCATTTAATGTAATCAATTCGAATTCCATCAAATGTAGTGTTAACACATGAGTTAGTTCTTGGAAAAAGAGTCACCCAAATACTCTTATCTTTATCAGCCTCCAAATCATTCAACAACTCTGATATTCCCAACTTCATGATAGACTTCTTATTTCCACCTCTCACTGTGGGCCTTCTCCTCGCCTCATGTAAATGAACAAAAGTTCCAGCAAACTCTCTATAAATTGGCCCTACCTTTGTCTCATTTACTAAATTCACGTAAACATCAAACTTCATTTTAGCATCACCATTAACCTTGATTCCATAAACAACAAGAACCTCTTCCTCTTCCTTGATTTCATTCTGATTTCGATAAGGCCTTGGCCTATAAACCTTGACTGTTATGGGCGTTTCAAGACTTCGACCTTCAAGTTTATTGTTTAGTAATTGTACACTGAAACTTTCATTGTAATTACTTTCTTGAGTTTTCAATGTATATTTTGCAATTTCGATGAAACAAAGGGCTTTGGACGCTTGTTCAACCATGCATCATTAGTCATCTCATAAGTATAGCCTAACTTTGTGGTGTTCACAACATCAGAAACTTTGATCTTCACTAATTGAAGATTTTCATTGTAAAAGTAGAAATATGAGTTAAGCCAAACATTGTCGCTTATAGGTAAGTAGATACCATGAACGCCCCTCCAAATATCCCAAATTCGATCAATATTTGCATGGTGTGAATAGAAACATGGGTCCTAACCCGATGATTAGAAAGATCCCATGTCTTCTTTACCAGGGTTTGAATCACGTCCAACCTACATACGAACACTGTTATGTGGGGCCAACTCAACAGTACCAGGTCCATCACAGAACCCATCCTCACCAGGATACATAGGGCAACACATGAAAAGTTCTGGCTTTTTTACTGCTGCAATGACTTGGTTATACATGAGTGCCAAATTGGTAATAACTTGTTCTTAGCCTCTTGACATAATTTTGATCTCATTATCATAGTCCAAGTCAATAATATGGTTCAAATGAGTAGGTTCTCGCTGTGAGTTAGCAAAGGGTCCATAAAGAAACATCTTTGGGAAAGTCATGGAGTCAGGGTTGTCCCAATTCCAAAATGGCAAGGCAAAGGTATCGTCTCCTATGAGGCTACCAAGAATTCTCTCATAGAAGTAAAGGTACATGCGGTGAAAAGGGTAGAAGAGCCATTGACGATGGACATTGATGGAAGTAGAGGAGTGTTTCTGGTTGTAAGCGTTAGTGCAGAAGGTGCAATGGAGTTGGGCTTGGCAAGATAAGCTTCTAGGGTCACTATGTGGAAGGGATTTCATGATGGTGAGGGCTTTGGTATATTTAGCAATGCAATCATTGTCAAGGAGATGAACTGGACGTCGGACATGAAGTCGTGGATTTTTTGAAAGGTATGGGAATCGAAAGTCGATGGGAATGGAGGTTGCTTCATCAGATAGCGGAGGGCAACAATTGATGAGGAGATCACTACGACCATAGGATTTATGGCATGTTGTTAAGTTTGGACTGATTGCAGTTGTCATGGACATGTGGTCGACAATAATAATATCATTATTTTTATTACTATTCTTGCTTGAAGATGTAGTATGATCCACTCCTAATATGTTTAGGACTGGATTTTTCAATTCCCTGAAAAGTATATTAAAAAAAAATTAGTGTTGTAAATACTTTAAATTATTGTATATATATTTTTTGTTGAACCAAATTGTGATAATTATGTTGCAAGCTACAACAAAATTACCTTGGTTACTACAATGTAAAAAATACAATATTCAAGCCCTTTCCTTCGATGATTTCCATAAAATAAAAATCATATATGTATATATATATTTTTTTTGGTCAATCTCCTAAACAATTTTTAAAAAATTGAGTTGATATTGTTACAATAATTAAAATAATTTAATATTAAAATTTTACCAAACAAATAAATAGCCTTTTCATTATAATAATATTCAATAATGTTAAAAATATTTGAATTCCTTTACACTACAATTATGACAAAAAAAATAATAACAATATAGCATATTATTTTAGAAATTATATATACTTTTATCTACTTAGGGTAATGGCGATAAAAATATCAATTGTTTTCAAATACTTTCACTTATATACCAATTCTTTTTTTTTTCGACGGTAAAAATATCAAATCTTTGTTAATAGTTTCACTTAAGTACCAATTATTTTATTTTGGCGGCAATAATACCAAATATTTATTAATAATTGCACTTAAGTACCAATTCTTTTTTTTTTGTCACGACAATAATACCAAATATTTATTAATTTTAAAAGATAATTATTTCAAATATTCCTTGAATAATTTTTAAAATGTATAAAATCAATTTTAAATTATTAAAATCTAAAAAACTAAATGGAAAAAATAAAAGAATAAAAAGAATAAAAATATTGAATTTATATTTATGGATAAATATTAGTAGAGCTTTAATATTATTGTTGTAAATATTCCTTAAATTATTTTGAAAAAAATATATAAAATCAATTTTAATTTATAAAAGCATATAAAAAACCAATAAAATTAAATAAATATAAAAATTTAGAAAAAAAATTGAATTTATATTTAAGTGCCACTATTAGTAGAGATTTAATATTATTGCCACATATATATTCCTTAAATAGTTTTTATAAAATATATAAAATGAATTTTATTTATAACAAAAAATTATTTAAAAAGATTTGGTACTTAAGTGCAACTATTAATAAAGATCAGGTATTATTACTATCAAAATAAAAGAATTGGTAACTAAGTCAAACTAAACCAAAATTTGGTATTTTTGCCGCTGAAAAAAAAAAGAATTGGTATATAAGTGAAAATATTTGTTATTTTTGCCGCCATTATCCCGTCTACTTTTATATCTATAGAATTTTATTGATACCAAAATATACTCATGTGTTTTACTAACCATCATTAGAAAAATACTCTCTTAGACTCTTTTTTTATCAAATTAATTTTAATTAGGTAAATAATTGTACCATACTACTAGTGTGGCACAAATATATGTAAATTCCTAATTTATGTATGGAATTTGAATGATATAACTGCACCTAATTTATGGGGTCCATAAATCTATTAAGAAAAATTATAGTTTGATAAAGAAATTATGAGCATAAACCTCAATTGGAAAGACTTAGATTTTTTTTTTATTGAAAATATTTGAAAATTGGAAAATTGAAGTCTTGGATATGTTTACTTTCGAAATATTAAATTTCAAAACAAATTTCCAATTTTTAATGTTAGAATTGGAAAAGGTTACAAAAATGTCCCGAAGTGGTAGTTTTATGAGAAATATGAGAATACAAGTAAATTAGTAAATTTTATTAAAAGTCTAGTGAATTTTTTGAAACCTTATTATAATGTGGGAAGTTTATTAACCATAAAGAGAAAGAGATAGAGTTTGTTTGGGCAACTAAGTGCTTGGTAAAATTTCAATTTGAAGAGAAGTGGACTCAAATCCAATGTGTAAATTAAAGTAATTAAAAGATTTTTTTGGATATTTGAGAGAGTAGATTACGTGGTTGATACTAGAACATTATTTCTTATTAAATGATGGTAATGGGTTGAAGTGCTTCAACCTTTGCTAAAGAGTGATGGAAAAGTATCTAACAACATAACTTATAAGTATGGTGTGTTTTTCCATTTCTCCAATAGTAATGTAGATTGTTGTTTGGGATGGTGTGATTAAGGTGTATTGGGTTGGACCATAGCATGAAAAATAGCTTGTCATATCAAAAATCCATTGTAAGTGTAGTATGTTCTTCCGCGACAAATAAATACTTTATGATGTTTGTATGTCATTGTACACTAGCACACATGCTTACACAACACTGGCAAAAAAAGCTCTTAAGAGAGTCAAACCGTAGACCCTTACTAGCTATGCATGTTAGATGGCAAGTTGAGGATAATACCAACTATGTTTATGGGATACCTAGCTTAGGATAACATCAACAATGCCTATGGGATGGCGAGTTGAGGATAATATGCTTAAAGGATTTCTAGTTAAGGATATATAGATAGTACCTCAACCCATGACATCTAACATGCTTATGAAGTACGTTGAAGGTATATATACTAAACATTATAACACTAGTGAAGTATTCAACATACCTAGCTATGAGGTATGCTAAAGGTTGATTAACAATGTTATTGCCTCTTATGATTGGTTAAATATAAAGAGTAAAATTATACACAAGTTAGTGTGAGTTTTGAGAATTTAAGATTGTTATATTATTTCATAAAATATAATGTTAGATTAAATAATGTGACAAAATGTGATTTGTCATACCTTGTAACATATTATTGAGAGTCACAAAATTGGAATGTGACATATTTTGGAGTTATAAAATCAGTTACAAATTTTTAACTCCCAAATATCACCCAATAATATGTAAATTGTATATTACACATTTGAGATTGGATTTCACAAAGCCATTATGAAATATGGCTGTTGGAGACATATTTTAACTCTCATTAGGTGTTTGGAGGTTACAATATCAGGTGTGAAATGATTTGGGACGTTTTGGAACATTTTGGAAAAATGACATTTTTTAGCTGAAAATAGCCTGTGGCCGCGGCCAGGAGCATTGGTGGCCGCGGCCTAGGGGACAGCGAGCCACAGCCGCGGCTAGGCATGCTAGTGGCCACGACCAGAGATGTGTTCAGCTAATTTTCAACCCTTTTTTCCACTTTAAACAGTTCTAACACCCCAAGTAACTCCCCAAACTCCTTTTTAATTCTATAAACATCCAATTAATCATTGGTAACAACCATGGATGTTGGTGGAATTTGAAATTCAAAGGGTGTCTCAAAACTCTATAAATAGAAGTCTAATGTTCACTTGTAAGACAACTCTATTTCTATCCACTAGAGCACTTGGCTAGAAATACATCAAAATGCTTGATTATTCCAGAGAGCTATTTCAAATATTGAGAGAATCCCTTAGTGCTTGAGATAGGAGGAAATAAGCTTTTGGGCAAATGTTGTAAACCTTGTTCAAGTTGGTGATCCCCAATGCTCTTCACTTTGGTTGTATGAGTAAGCGTGTTTTACTTTTTTGTTCTTCTTATTTCTTCAACCATTGATTTTATCCTCTATTCTTCTATTTTATCTTTACATATTTATTTGTATCTTTTGTTTTAAAGTTGTAGTCCTTATCATTCTCTTCATCTATTTCTTTTCTAAATCTATTTGTAATTTGACTATTGAGTTGTAATCTTATTTAATCAATCATAATGTCTTTGTAATATTTTGCATAGAGTTGTAATAATAATTCTTACCATTTCGATTGAAATAACATATATTTTCCTAACATTCAAAAGCTTATAACCCTTGTTTGTTTCAATGGAAGGAGAAATCATAGAGTTCTTGTGAAAAGATGGTAAGATAAGGTAATATTATTCTTTGTTTCTCTTAGAAGATCTAGTGGCTCTCATGTGGTGATAGAAATAAGGAAACTTATATGAATAAGTGTGTAGTTGTTAACATGTTAACACAATATGAGATACATTGTGACATAGTTGACACATTGTTTTGTGAAAGTTAGTGTGTGATCCTTAGAAGTGAACTTTTGACATGATTTTCATAATATAGGGACTATAAAACTTATATGTATATGCTATAGGTGAGATAGTATTACATTGATATGAAAATTATGTTTTGAGATTTTATAAAGCATGATAATTTGGTAGTTTTGACATGCCTATATATTGATGTTGTGAATCAATAGATTATATCAATATGTGGATATGAGAATTATTGTATGATATTTGTGATATACTTACAATTAATTATGTGATTCAAAAGGCATGTTAATATGATAGACATATGTTGACAAATTATGTGAATTTGCATTGAGACCTAATTATGTTAATAAATAAATATATATTGATGTAAATTATCATGATTTTATAATTTGCCATATAATATGATTAGTAACCATTTATTTGGTAAATGAAAAAAAAATTGAGAATTTTTAATTTTCTCATTTAAAGAGATGAACATCTCATTTTATGAGATAAGAAAAGATGAACCTAAAGGGGTTACATCTTTTGGTGGAAATATCTTGCTCTATTGGATCAAGGTGGATCCAAAATTTTGAGATAATATATTGTCCAATAAACTTGGAGTCTAAAGTGAGGGCAAATAATATATATATATATATATTTTTGAGAATTATTTCGTGACAATAAATCTTCAATAATGTCTCAGTTGACGCGGTTTTTCACCAACAAGATATTAAGAAGTAAGATTAGTAGATTAGTGCTTAATGGTAAACCGTAATGAAATAACAAGAACTCACTCGAAAACATAGAAGTTTTACGTGGTTAGTGGTTAAAATCCACCTAGTCCATGAGTCAATATTATTACTGTTTCACTCTCTATTTTGGCAGAGTTTCTGTATTACAGAATCATGGTCCCCTTTCCTGTCCAATATTCCCAATATTTATAGGGGAACTCCATGGACAGGTTTGGGTAACCGTGTAAACAAGCCGCGTAATTATATATATGGTATATAATTAATACAGAATATTCCTATTTATGCTGGGATATGATTTGATACTAGAATAAATACATTCCTGCCATCTTGCGTAATAAATGATATAAATATGACACAACCAGGCCATTGATGGGCACATAAAGAATTCACGAGTATCTCGGGATCTCTCAGCATGTATTATATCTAGGTCCTCGTGAGCTGAAATATCCTCCACGAGCTCATGCTTGACAACTATCTGACCCCTAGCTCGTAATGATCCAGGACGACCAATATCGGGTCTGACCACCATGAGCCTCGAGCTGCTCAAGTGGTTAATAATTAGATATTCTACTTGGTTATCTTTTCCACTTATTTACCTGCTAGCTGTACCCGAGCTGAGTGAGTGAACTCATGCTAAAATTAGGGTACAACATTTGCCCCCAAAGCCCCTGCTTGTGTTTGATGTCGTCATCTTCTGACATACACAGTAGGGGCTTTTAGACTTCTGTCACATAAAATCGTGCCTGCCTACTACTCGAGTACTGGACATGTGGCCTTCCGCGATTGGCGTCTGTTCGGGTTTCGAGGACTGAAATAATTGTCTTGTCAACTTTCTGCCACCATCTGGTCTATTTAATCTTGGCCCTTAGATCTCGAGCTAACCCAATTGGATGGCCCATATTAATTTTTGTAGTTTACGTATAAATAGTGTGATCAGTCTTCAAACCTCACCACCTTTGTATTAAAAAATTTCCCCTTTTTAAACTCTCAAACTCCCTTTCTTCTTCTCCAGAATTCCCAGAACTTTCATCGTATTCCAAACCTTCAGAAGCTTTCCAGGAGCTTCCCGTGGCCCCAGTTACATCTTCTCTGAAACGAACATATTTCCTATAAGTACCTTATCCCCTGGTTTGAAAAGTTTTCTTTTTTTTTTTGTTCGTCATTATCCCATGAGATTTCTATTCTCAACAATGTTCATTAACAACATTCATTGTTTGTTACCATTAGGTTATTTTTAAATGCTCATAGGAAATAGGTTTCAGTTTAGGCTCAATGAGTGAGCCCAAACATGTTTTAGAAATAAGACATCCTAAAATTGGGCAAATTTCTGGGTTAATTTTGGGTAGCCCTAATGGAAAATTGGTTTAAAGAATACTCATTCGGGGTATAGAAACTGAAGGGTTTTTAGGTTTAATACCAGGTAGCTTAGGGGTTACGCTTTCTTAAGTGGTTTCACACTAAACCGCTTTCCCAAGGAAAGTAGTGGGTCTGAAATTTCTGACACGTGGATCCCAAAGTATCTGGGGATTGTTAAAAAACTGAGGCGCATAGCCTAGGATACTGTGTGGCATCACACGATGAGGCTAAGGATAATTTTAGATCGTATAACGAAAATAATCCATTTCATCCCTCGTACCTTTACGGCATAGTTATAGACCATTCTAGGTCGCCCACTAACTAGGTCGCTTTGTCGTCAGGCGATCTGATGGCACCCCCTAAGAAGAATTCCGCGAGCTCATCCACTCAATGCAAAGACAAAGGGAAGCAGGTTGCCCCCAACTCTCCTATCCCGCATTTTGGTCCGGTAGTGGAGAAAGAAGTTCCCACCAACCCCAACGCATTCTTCGAGGCTAAGCACATAATCTCGAAGATAATGACTCAAGGAAAGGTGAACAAGATTATGTTGAGTCACAGCATTGAGATGGGAGCTAATGGTCTTCTCGCTCGTCCTGCGTTTGAAGGGGAAAGGAGTTGCGCCCCCTTCCAAGATGACTTCGGGGCCTGGAGCGACGAGCACCTGAAGGCTGGTGCTTTCCTCCCTTTGGACCAATATTTCGTAGATTTTTTAAACTACGTAAAATTGGCTCCCTTCTAGCTCCCTCCAAACTCCTACAGACTTCTGGCAGTACTAAAGTACTTGTTTTTTAGGCATGAGTGGGAGGTCCCCACTCCGGCATATATTTTGTACTTTTTTTGCCTCAAAGCAAGCGCCGGCCAAAAAGGGTGAGGTGAGTGGTTCTACTACCTTACGAGGTTTCCAAATTCCATCTCTTTCATCGAGCTCTCCAGCCATCCAAATGACTATAATGATTTATTCTTTATGTCGAATGGATTTAAGAATTGCGAACATCGGTACTTCAACCGTCCTCGTAAGTCCTCTATCTTTGTAATTTTGGCACGTGAATTTTGCCCGTTTCACTGAATAAATACTTTTTACACCTGATCTCACTGAGTTTTTTCCTCATACAACTATATTCGCTAGGACGGATAAATCTGTGACCCTCGGGGGTCAGTATACGACATTGTCCAGTCTTCCCCCGGGGAAAAGGATTATCGCTAGGTCGTGAATAATGTCACAATGTTGGCCTGTAAACTGATCGGTGAGGGTCAAACACTGGCTCTTGTGCCGCTGAGGACACCGACGAGGAAGAGGCTGAGGTGCCTCTTGTGTGGAAAAGACGGGCTCCCAAAGCTAATTAGGGACTCGATCCTGACCGAGCTTTGTTAGTAGTCATCCTCTTTAGAGAATTAGATCGAGCTGCTGGTAGCTTTAGGTTAATTCGCTTTAACCCTAACTAGCTCCTTAGTCGTCATCCTACTGACCCGGATCTAAATGTAACCCTCCTTCAATGTGTGGATCATTTAATGATGCGCTACGATCATAGCTACCCTAGGGGCACTAATATAGTCGATAACACGCTAAACTTTAGATCCACCATCTTTGAAGAATACGGGACTAACTGTAGGACCTGGCCCTCTCTGCTCCATGGTGCGTTTGCTCCTGGGTTCAGGAAGTATGTAGATGAATCCAGCCCCGAGGAGGGACCTGAACCCCCTAGGATCTTCTAGATTGTAGCCGTAGATTCCCCCTCCCCCCCTTTAATCCAAGAGTTGAAGGTCGTGTCTAGCCCGGTCCATACACCCGGGCTGATCATAATAGAATCCTCCCCTAGCCCGGAGGGTAGGATCCTTGCCCCTCTTTTTTTTTATACCTTTGAAACATTACTCCTGAGAATTAACTTCTCTTTGTTCTTTTAAGGTGAAGTGATGGAATCGACAGGAGCTCTGGATTTAAGGAGTGCCTTCCAGGCTGGAGGGTCTGGAATTGGTCCTGTCGTGAAAAAGCCCAGGGTGGCGAAGAAGGCCACCCCTAAAATGGGGGGGGGGGGGTACTACAAACTCCCCCTCCAAGGGTAAAGATGCGAGCTCTACTCAACGGCCAGCTCCGGTGACAACTGTCATCGTTCAGCAAGTTCCTCCTCATCCTCCTCCACATATGCCTCATTCTGGTCCCCAAGTAATTCAAACTGAGGACCCTGTCGACCAGAATCAAGGTTCTCTCATCTGGATACCAATCGAGCCACATGACCTAGACAAGATTTCCAAAGCTTTTCGGGGTATCGTATATGAAACGATGAGTCACATGGTGGGTCATGCATACAAGGCCAGTGCTAAGGATCTGAGGGCCATAGAGGAGCGCAGCCCGGAAGATGTCCTCGAGTCTGCTATGAGGATGACTCTCACTGTGAGTTTCTTTCCCATTGCTAATATCTTTTTATTATGTTTATTTTTTACTGACTTGTTTTATTATTATGCAGTCCATCTTATTCCAATACCGAAGCATAGCTCGGGTCAAGGCCAGAAACGAAGTACTCCGAGCTGAGCTGACCGCTGCCCAAGTCACCCTGAATACTGCTCAGGAGAGTGGTGCGCCGCCAAAGCCTCTCTGGCAGCTTCCCAGGAGAGTGAGTTTGCTGCTAAGGCCGCTTTGACTTCTGCTCAAGAGGGCGAGCAATCCGCAAAGGCCACACTGTCCGCCTCTCAGGCTCAGGTCAGAGAGGCAAACTGGCGTGCTGATCAGCTTCATGCTGAGAACAATGAACTTAAGGCAAAGCTTGTTGAGGTCCAGGCTAAGGCCAAGGAATAGGCGATTATGTCTTCGTCAACAATGGAGGAGATACTTTACCATTGTTGGGCATTCAACTAGGATGGGAACTTCTCTTTCATGGAGCCCGAGCTGTGGAACTATTTTCTTGCCAAATTCAAAACCCGATTTGCACAAGAACCTTTGGAGACTGACGAGGCTTCTGGAGTAGTTGAAGGAGATGGAGAGGAGGTTTCTTCCATGGAGCAAGCTGGCAGAACCCACTAACTTGTATTTAAGATTTTCTTTTGTAATCATCATGTATTTTCCAACAATCCTTTAGGATATAAGAACATTTCCTCTGGGCTCAGCTCGAGTGTAATGCCCCAAATTTCTTAATAAGGTTTAGGACCTTGATTAGGAGGTTGGGAGGACCATAATTGATTTATTATGCTATTTAATGATACTATGCATGTTTAGGTGTATTAAATATGCATGTGAACCCATTTCTGATTAATTGGGTGATTTTTATATTTTGGCCATTTTGGGCATATTTGGCATATATGTGAAATGTGTGTGGTGCTTTATTATTATTTGGTTATACTAGGGTTACTCAGCGTGAGACGATCCTAGGACGTAAGCTAGTGGGATAGTCACAACGGGATTTATTCTTGACTCGGAGTGAGTCAAGGGGTATTTAGAGCATTATCGAGTTATTGGGTAATGGGAATCAATATTTGATGATAAATTGGGAGTTAGTAAGATCAGGGGGAAATTCTGGAGGTTTTGACTATTTTTCCCCTGGGGACGTTTTCGGGACCCCGAGCATTAGGTTTTGTTTGAGGCTACTTAAGCTTGAAGTAACCTGTTAAGAAATAAAAAGAACGTTCAAAACGTTCTCTCTCCTTCAAAGTTCCATTTTTGTCTCCCGATCGTATTTTCGAAGAAAATTTGAGTTCTATGACTCAAATTCAAGCGAGGATCGAGGCATAGTGATCCTAGGGAAGATTAGAAGCTTATTAGTCGGAGGATTTAGTTGGAAACAACTCAATCAGAGGTAATCCAAGTTTTAAGTTCTAAGTTTTTAAAGTTTTTAAGCTTGAATTGGACTTTGTGTTTTGATGAGTTTTTGATTGATTTGAGACTTGGGTTTTGTTGGTTTTGGATCATGGGGATGTTTGAGAACTTTGATTTTTGGATTTGGAGATGTTTGGATAAGTTTTTGGAAGGATTTAAAATGGAGAAAATGAGGTTTTGGCTGGGTTTCAAGGTGGGGTCGCGGCCCTGTTCTTGGGCGTCGCAGCCCGAGCTTGTTGCAGGTGGGTGATGGTGTTGATGGGCCTGAGGGTCGCGGCGCTTAAGGCCATTTGTGGCCAAAATGAAGTTTTGATTATGGGAACTCAAACCTTAGGCCTTGGGATCATTCCTACCACCCGGTTTAGTGGGAATCGATGTCCCGAAGGCTAGGTCTTGGTTCCGGGATTGGGTTTAGAACAATGAACTCATTGGATCATCATTTATGGTTATGACTAGGTTATCACTAGAGGCTTGGAATCAGGATCGTGCTTGTGGCTCGTTTATTGGTAAACTCTGCTTGGACCAAAGGTAAGAAAACTGCACTCTATATATATGACATGCGTGGTTGTTATTGAGGCATGTCGAGTGTTTAAATGTGATGCATGAGAAACATGTGGTTAGGGCATGCTATGAATGTTAAATGTGAGATTGATCAGAGCTTGAGTCTCTGTGTTTGTGCATGATTCTAATTATGCTAGTAATTGCTAAATGAGCATGCTGGATGCCCTGTATTCAGATATTTGACATATGATATATGCCTGGTAGCATTGCTTACTTGCGCGTGGCACTGAAGAGTCAGAATCGGCACTGGTCGCATGTTACTGACCTAAGGGTTAGAAGCGGCATAAGCGTCATGAACACAGAGCCGATAAAAGATTAGATCTAATCGACATCGGCATTGAATGACTCATATGGAGCATTAATGCCGGACCGACCCTAAGTTCGATGAAAACTAAAAGCGCTTGCCTAGTTCTATGACTAGTTACTCAGAGCTAGGGCCAAAGGCCCAGGTGACCCTATCGTCACATGGCTAAGGGAGCGGTACCCACAATTGTGACCCTATGGTCACTCCCTTTTTGCCTAGTTCTATGACTAGTTACTCAGAGCCAGGGCCAAGGGCTTAGGTAACAGCTTTGTCACATGGCTAAGGGAACGAAATCCCATGTTAGTGACTCTATGGTCACTCGGTAGGTTTATGTTGGTGACTATCTCATCAGATACCTATCTTGTTTAAGCTAGTGAAATGATTACTTATTTGTAAAGGGAGCGGAACCCTCCTTGGTGACTTGTTGATTAGTCACTTGTTTAAAGGTACAGACCCCCTGTTAGTGACTTGTTAATCAGTCACTCGTTCATTATTTGAATTTATTTGCATGCGTGATTAAGGCTATTATTGCTAGGCATGCACTTTATGATTTGATGGCATGTTATTACTGTTCACGAGCATATTGAGTTTTCTTGCTGGGCTTCGGCTCACGGGTGCTATGTGGTGCAGGTAAAGACAAAAGAAAGCTGGACCATCCTTGAGTTGGAGAGCTTAGGTGACGATGTGTACATATGCGGCTACTCGACCGCCACGGCCGAGGGTTGAAAGAGGAACTAGGGTTAAACCTTGTTTTGCCGCTTAGATCGGCTGGTTGTAAATATTTTCTTGTAATAGACCTTTAAATTATATTTTTGGGATCCCAATGTATACAGTAAACGTTTTAGTGAAACGTTATTTCTTATCTAAAAAATTTAATCCTAAACTGCTAATCATACTTAGTTACACAATTATGGCCAAATGACTCGGTTAGCGAGTTTAGCACTGTTTAAAATGCGCACCGTAATGGTCCTTGGAGTTTAGGGCGTTACATCGAGGTTTTTTCTTTATTTGAATATACATTCGACCTTGGACCCTTATACATTCGAAGTCTGTTTGTCAACCCTTGATATGTTTGTCTTTCCTCTATTATTTCCTCATGTTTGTGAATCCTTGGACCCTTGTACATTCGAAGTCTTAGGGATCAAGATAAATTATATCAATCTTGGTTGTATCCAAGATTTTGCTCGCTTATTTGCGCCATACCTGTTAATAATCAGGCCTCGGACCTGGTTATGTCTAGGGTTTTTAATGATTTAAACTTAGTTCGTAGTAGGTTCATTGAAATTCAAGCTTTAAAAAGTCATTGAATAATCAATTTTTCCAAACTTATAAGTTTCAGACCTGGTTATATCCAGGTTCTTAGATGATTTAAACTTAGTTCGTGCTAGGTTTATTGAAAATTCAAGCTTTAAAAGGCCGCTGAATAATCAATTTCCCCAAGCTTCTAAGTTTTTAATCTTATGTGCCCCTAAGTAACCAGGAAGTATAAACTTCCCTGGTTCTTTTACAAGTATAAGAACATGAGCTCACAATAATGAAACTAGGAAATGGTTAAAACAGCTTTTATAAACAAGCCTTACATTTATGGTAGTACTATTGATAATACCTTTTCAAGTGAAGAGCATTCCAGGTCCGTGGGACTATTTCCCCATTAAGTTGAGCTAGCTTAAAAGTTCCCTCGCGTAAGACCTCTACGATCTGGTATGGTCCTTCCCAGTTCGGGCCCAACACACCATCCTTAGGGTCTTTATTCGCCAAAAAAACCCTTTGGAGAACCAGGTCGCTTAATCCAAGTCTACGCCCCTTGACTTTTGAATTGAAATAGTGAGTGATCTTTTGTTGATAATGGGTGAGTTGTAATTGTGATTCCTCTCATTTTTCTTCAACCAGATCGAGAGATGCGCTAGGTAGCCCATTATTTTGTTCTTGATCAAACATCCTTTGCCTGTGAGTGGTTATCATGGCTTCAATTGGAAGCATGGCCTCGCTTCCAAAAGTTAGGGAAAAAGGAGTATGCTCCGTGGAGGTCCTATGAGAAGTTCGGTAGGCCCAAAGTACTTGTGGGAGATGTTTGGACCATAATCCTTTGGCTTCATCTAACCTCTTCTCCAGGCTCGCCTTAAGGGTCTTGTTAACAGCCTCGACCTGCCCGTTGGCTTGTGGGTATGCTACCGATAAGAAACTCTTCGTTATGCCGTATTTTTCACAAAAGTTTGTGAAGAGATCACTATCGAACTGCGTCCCGTTGTCTAACACAATCTTCTTAGGGAGTCCAAATCGACAGATGATATTTTTCACCACGAAATCCAGGACCCTCTTTGAAGTGATGGTTGCCAAAGGTTCTGCTTCCACCCACTTCGCGAAGTAATCGATCGCCACCACCGCATATCGAACTCCTCCCTTTCCCATGGGTAGGGAACCTATCAGGTCAATTCCCCATGCTGCAAAAGGCCACAGGGAGGAAATCATTGTTAGCTTGACTGGAGCAGCTCGGGAAACTATGGCGAAATGCTGGCATTTGTCGCACTTTTGAACATACGAGCTCGATTCTTTCGTTAAAGTGGGCCAAAAATTGCCCTGTCTCAGTACCTTCAGTGCCAGGTTTTTTCCCCCAGCATGATCTCCACAAAAACCTTCATGTATTTCTTGTAAAATGGTTTTGACTTCCTTGAGCAGAACACATCGCAGGAGAGGCAATGAATGACCATGCCGATATAAGGTTCCATCGACTATTACGTACCGTGGAGCTTGATAGAGTATTTTTCTCGCGTCTTTTCTGTCTTCAGGTAACTTTCCAGTTGTGAGGTACTCCATTATGGGAGTCACCCAGGTTGGTCTCATGTCAATCATTTCGATCTCCATTGCTTCTTCCGTTACACTCGGGCTCTCCAAGAATTCCACCGGCACTACATTCAATGTTTCAACCTCTTTTGTGGTTGCAAGTCGTGCCAAAACATCAGCGTTAGAATTCTGCTCGTGGGGAATCTGTTCAATAGAACTATACTCAAATTTGGACAGTTCTCCCTTTACCTTAGCTAGGTAGGCCGCCATCTTGGTACCTCGACCTTGATACTCTCCCAATACATGATTCACCACGAGTTGGGAATCACTATAGCATTGGATGGCCTTCACCTTCAGCTCTCTTGCAACCCTCAGTCCTGCCAGCAAGGCCTCATATTCTACTTCGTTATTGGATGCCTCAAATCTGAATGTCAGAACTATATGGAACCGATGTCCTTCTTGTGAGATTAAGATGATTCTAGCCGGTAATCCGTTCTCTTTTAACGATCCGCCAACGAAGATTTTCCATAACTCCTACACTGACTCCCTCAAGAGCTCTTCTTGAAAATGGGTGCATTCAGTCATAAAATCAGCAAGGGCCTGACTCTTTATTGAAGTTTGTGGCATGTACAATATCTCGAACTGGCTAAGTTCGATGGCCCATTTTAAAAGATGTCCCGCGTTTCAGGTTTTTGCAAAACCTACCTTAAAGGTTGGTTGGTTAAGACGGTGATAGAATAGGACTGGAAGTACAGCCGGAGCTTTCTGGAAGCCAATATTAGACAGAACACCTACTTCTCTATCAGTGGGTATTGTGACTCGGATCCATGAAGTCTCTTGCTCACATAATATACTGGTTTCTGAGCACGATCTTCTTCTCGAACTAACACGACACTGACTGCATTCTCTGTCATGGCCAGGTAAAGGAATAAAGATTCTCTAGATATTTTTTTTGATAATATCGGGGGCTCGACCAGATGCATTTTTAGGTCGTGGAATGCCTGTTCTCACTCCTCGGTCCACCCAAACTTCTTGTTTCCTCTGAGCAAGTTGTAGAATGGCAGACACTTGTTAGTGGATTTTGAAATGAAGCGATTCAAAGCCGCTGCCCTTCGAGTTAGGCTTTGAACTTCTTTACGCAAACTGGGTGAAGGCATTTCTAACAATGGTTTGATTTTCTCAGGGTTCGCCTCTATTCCCCTCGTGTTGACTATGAACCCCATAAATTTTCCAGATACCACCCCGAAAGTGCATTTCTAGGGATTCAGCTTCATGTCGTATCTCCTTAATATTCCAAAACATTCTTCCAGATCGAATACATGGTTATTGGCAGTCTTTGATATGACAAGCATGTCATTGACATATACCTCCATATTTCTTCCGATCTGGTTAGCGAACATTTTGTTGACCAAGCATTGGTATGTAGCTTCGGCATTCTTTAATCCGAATGGCATAATTTTGTAATAGTATACATTATTCTCGGTCATGAAACTAGTATGTTCCTGGTCCATAGGGTTCATCGCAATCTGGTTATATCTAGAGTACGCATCCATGAAAGACATGAGCTCGTGACCTGCCGTGGCATCTACCAACTGGCCAATCCTTGGCAGTGGGAAACAGTCCTTGGGACAAGATTTGTTTAGGTCGGAGAAGTCGATACAAGTTCTCCACTTCCTGTTCAGTTTCGGGACTAGCATAGGATTGGCAACCCAGATCATATTTTTCTTTCCGGATAAACTCGCATTTTAGTAACCGAGCTACTTCTTCCTCAAGGGCTTTAGCTCGGACCGTTCCCAAACATCTCCATTTTTGGGATTTCGCAGGCACATTCTTGTCCAAATTTAAGGTGTGCATTATTATATTTGGAATGATTCCTGCCATATCTTCATGCGACCAAGCAAAGAAGTCCAGGTTTTTCTATAAAAGATCGACCAGCTTCGTCTTTCTTTTATCATCAATATTCTTTCCAATCTTTACGACTCTTGAAGCTGCTTTGGGATCGATGTTTACTTCCTCGAGCTCTACTATAGCTTTGAGCTCTGATCTATCTTCGCCTACCCATGGGTCAATGTCGTTGCATTGGGAAACCTCCCTGTCCTCTTTCTGCTGAGGTTCTTCCGTCCCATGAGTAACTTCTACTTCCTGGAACTCTTCCTCCCCGTCATTTATGACCATCACTTGCTACCCGTGTCGTGATTTTCCCTTCATTGAAATGTTATAGCATTCCCTGGTAGCAAGCTGATCACCTCTGACTATGCATATTCTTGTAGCTGAGGGGAATTGCATTGCCAGGTGGCGAATAGAGGTTATGGCTTCAAATGCCATTAGTGCAAGTCATCCCAAAATCGCATTATATGCGGTTGGACAATCGATTACCATGAACTCGAGTAATTTGGAAATAGTTTGTGGCTCTTCTCCCAATGTCACCACCAATCTGATTGTCCCGATGGCCGCTGACCCTTCTCCCAAATTCTCGTACAGAGTCATCGATGTCGCCTTCAAATCAGTTACGAATAATCCCATTTTTTCCAGGGTGGTCCTGAAAAGTAGATTCATAGAACTTCCGTTATCCACTAGTGTTCTTCGGACCCTTCGGGTGAGCTGAACGGTTACCACCAGCAGATCATTATGTGGGAATTGGGCATGGCTAGCGTCCTCTTCTATGAAAATGATTGGTTGCTTTTCCAATTGCTGCGGTTTCGATAGCCTTTGCTTCGGGGCGAACTCCACCCCGTTATGAGACTTCAACTAGCTAATGTACCTCTTTCAGAATCCACTGCCCGTGCCCGCCAGATGCGATCCTCCCGCAATAGTGGTTATATCTCCCCTTACTACTGGAGGAGGTTCGACCTGATTTGCCTGAGCTCTGGCTTGGCCTATCGGAGCTTCAGGACTGATTGAGGGTTCTGCCCGGCGGGCTGATGAGGAACTACCCGATTTCGGGCGTACTGGGCCAACAGTCCAGCTCTAATGAGAGTTTTGATCTCATCCTTCAACTGTTGACAGTCATCAGTGCTATAACTGATGTCATTATGGAATCGACAGAATTTTGAGGGATCTCTCTTTGCCATCTGGTTCCTTAATGGTTTTGGCTTCTTCCATGGAAGGCGATTAGAATTTACCAGAAAAATGTGCTCCTGGATGTCCATTAGGTTGGTATAGGTAGCGTAGACAGGCTTGAATTTCTCCCCAGGCTTGATTTTCTTCGTCCCGCTCTGGTCACCCTCACCATTCCCCTTCCTTTTGTTATTCCCATTCCCCTCTTGGTTATTCTGGGTAACGGTTTGAGTCGTATCTGCAACATCCGTTACCACTCCAACGGATTGGATAGGGGTCTGGCTGGTTCCTTCTATAGAATCTCACGCCTCCTCTAGATTTATCCATTCTTGAGCTCGGGCCAAGAATTTTTCTATGCTCTTAACTCTTTTTCTTTGGAGTTCCTACCATAAATCGCCCCCGACGAGGATTTCTGTCCTCATTGCCATGAGCTTGGAGCTGTCATCAGCATCCCTAGCTTGTGCAGCGACATTGGCAAATATGCTCAGATATGCCTTCAACATCTCGCCAAGTTGCCGCTTTACGTTGGCCAATGAATCAGCCTCAACCCGAGCTGCCTGTGACGCTCGGAATGCTTTTTTGAAATCGAAAGAAAATTTCTTCCACGAGCTTATGGAATGCCTCTTGTATTGTTTAAACCACTGTCTAGCAGGCTCGACCAAAGTTGCAGGGAACAAAATACACCTTAGATCGAGCCCGACATTGTGGGCCATCATCATGGTGTTAAACATTCTGAGGTGATCAGACGAATCTCTTTCTCCATCAAACTTTGACATGTGTGGCACCTACGGGATATGTTGTCGCCGCAATGTTTGGAGCGAAAGGCTCGAGCTCCTTGTCCGAGTCGCAATCATCCTTTTCTTTTCCAGATAAAAGTATTTTCTTTTGTTCTTCCATCAGAGCTAATATCTCGAGGGTTTGGTCCCTAGTCCCTAGGTTAGCTGGGGGTTGTTCAACAACTCCCATCCTATCGTACGCGTTTGGCAGGTTATTGTCCCTCCAAGTTCAAGCTTGGTTCGGTGGGGCATTCCCGTTGTCGTGTACTATGGACATACCCCCTATTGTCGAGTGTAGCTAATATCTTAATCTCGAGTTGGATACCTTCTCTCCGAGTTCAGATGATCGTGCAAATCGTGTTGCGAGTCATACTAAGGGCTTTGCGCTGAGCTCAAATGACTCCTTAGGTCGCTCTCGGACATGCGCTACAATTGCTTTCAGTCCAGTAACTTCCGTTTGCGAAGCTTACAGCTCGCGGTTGGGATCGAGGACCTGGATTCTTGACATGCGTCCGTGGGACGTAAGTATTGGCAAATGGGGGAGGATTTCTCCTACTGTCCCCATGAGCTGGAATATCTTGCTGAGGATGAGGTGGTGTCGGATGTCTTATAGGTGACGGGGGATACCTTATTGGTGAGGCTATCCTTGTTCCATGAGGACAGACTAAATTAGCCCCCCTCTATTCTACTCCAATATCTCTAGGTCTCTATGCCTGGTGATCTGATCGTGGCATAGAAGGATTGATTGGAGAATTTTGCCTCTGTGAACCTGTCCCAGCCCCTCCTCTTGGATTGTCATGGAAATTCCTGGGGACTTGTGAAGAAGGCACCGAACTTGGGGTTGCAGTCCAAACTAACCAACTGACATGCTAACGACCCCTGTGATGGTCACTAGGCCGAGTATTTTGGCGATCTCGCCCCACAAGCACAAAACTTGAGGTTGCAGTTCTGAAAGATCGACTTGGTTTAGACCGATCATTCCTGTGGGACTTATGAGACCCACTTTGCCTCTTTCCGAGATTAACGTCGGTTGCAAGAGGGGGTAACCTAGCCAAAACCTCCTCAATCTGTCTGTTTTCCCTAGTGAGATGGCTCCTCAACAACATGTTTTCCATCTTGACGGCAGTCAGATAGCCTGGATTAGGATTTGGTAGTAACGACGTTGAACTCCCGGTATTGCCCTGACCACCTGGTTGTTTCCCCGGACGTTGCTGAACATCCGAAACCCTTTCATTGGGAACAGCGGTATGATGGACCTCCTGCCCACCAGGCTGTTGTGCCTCATTATCATGCATTGAGCGAGTGACCACCATGGTGAAAATGGACTGGAATTTGTGTAGCACTAATTTGCTCTCAATGAAAGCACCAAACTGTTGACGCGATTTTTTGCCAACGAGATATTAAGAAGTAAGATGAGTAGATTAGTGCTTAATGGTAAACCATAATGAAATAACAAGAACTCACTCGAAAACACAGAAGTTTTACGTGGTTCAGTGGTTAAAATCCACCTAGTCAACAAGTCAATATTATTACTGTTTCACTCTCTATTTTGGCAGAGTTTCGGTATTACAGAATCATGGTCCCCTTTCCTGTCCAATATTCTCAATATTTATAGGGGAACTCCATGGACAGGTTTGGGTAACCGTGTAAACAAACCACGTAATTATATATATGGTATATAATTAATACAGAATATTCCCATTTATGCTGGGATATGATTTGATACTAGAATAAATACATTCCTGCCATCTCGCGTAATAAATGATATAAATATGACACAACCTGGCCATTGATGGGCGCATAAAGAATTCACGAGTATCTCGGGATCTCTCAACATGCGTTATATCTAGGTCCTCATGAGCTGAAATATCTTCCACGATCTCGTGCTTGACAGTTATCTTACCCCTAGCTCGTAATGATCTAGGACGCCCAATATCGGGTCTGACCACCATGAGCCTCAAGCTGCTCAAGTGGTTAATAATTAGATATTCTAATTAGTTATCTTTTCCACGTATTTACCTGCCAGCTGTACCCAAGCTGAGTGAGTGAACTCGTGCTAAAATTAGGGTACAACAGTTCAATGAGGAGACATTACAAAATTGGAGAAGCAATTTTGAATCTTTACACCAATGGTGAATAAAAGAGAACTTTATTCATTTTGGTTAAATATGGTGATATGTTTAAATTAATCTTAATTAGGAGATAATTTTAAACTAAAACATAAGAAATTAAAGTGTTTAAATAAATCAACGGGGGTTTATTTTCTTTTGATTTAATCAATGGATGTAAAAAATGGCATTTTAAAAATAAACTCAAAGAGACTCTTAAGAAATACACAAAAGTTGTTTAAGTGATTTTGAGATTATTTAGACAACTAAAAGTTAAAATTAGTGATTATTTGTTTGAGAAATTTTCACATGACATTTGTGTTCACATATTTTATTTTGTGAAATATATAAAAGAAAGAAACTAAGTGAAAGTTACTTTCAAAGAAGTGTGTCTTACTTTAGCAAGTAAATAAATCAAGATAAACATTGAGGTTTTTTATCTTGATCTATTGAGAGTTTATCATGTGACTTAAAAGACTCATGATGAACTTTGTGAATTATAAGTTTAGATTTATCTTGGAGGATAAAATACTTAATAGAAATGAAGAGAGTTCCATTTTAAAATGATATTTTATTATCATTATGTGATAATTGTGGGGGTGATGCTCCAAAGTTAATCAATTTATTTTGTTGACAATAATTGATTAATTTGGTCATCATATCAAATAGGTGATTTGGAATTTCACATTATAAATCATTTTGGCTATATGTGTATGGAATTGATAAATTTAGACATGCTTGGTGTCTGAAGTTATTTTTTGTAATATTTTGATTCAAGAATGAATCAATTTAAAACATAAAGGAGCATTTTAGAAACAAAGAGGTTTCTAGAATTAATATTCAAATGTTTGCCTTGGATATTGAACTATAAAATAGTGGGGGTGTTGACTATGGTCAAAATCACTATTTTAAAGGGGTAACTATTTTAATCAAACTATGGCTAGCAACAAAGTTTGAATAAAATAATGAGTATTTAAGTATGCATACATGAGAGAAGCAATGACTCAAATGGAATCATTTCTACATCTCAAGGGGTGGGACTTAGACTCCCTCAAGAGATTTACGATTGATGGTAACCTATCTTAATTCTAGTAACCAAACTAGTATTAGGTTCAATAGGTAATAACAAGTCAATCAAGTGAATAGTAGTAGTACTCAAATTTTGTCTCATCTGAGATATGAGTACTAGTGTGTGACAAAAATGAGGGTTAAAACCGAAAGGTTTTTTTAATAGAACTCAGTCTTGAAAAGACAAATATTTTAGGGTAACAAAATACTGTAAAGGTTTATGCACCAATGCAAATGTTTCTATAGAGAGTGATTATTTAATCAAGTGGTGGAATATTATATTTTAATATAATGTTTGATTGATTAAATAAGTGTTACAAAAAGTGATTATTTAATCTAGTGGGGGAATGTTATATTATTTAATATAATATAATGTTAGATTAAATAATGTGACAAAATGTGATTTGTCACATAAATGTGAATTGTCACACCTTGTAACATATTATTTAGAGTCACAAAATTGGACACATGTGTGCCAAAATGTAACATATTTTGGAGTTACAAAATCAGGTACAAATTTGTAACTCCCAAATATTACCTAATAATGTATAGATTGTATGTTACACATTTGAGATTGGATTTCACAAAGCCATTATGAAATATGGCTGTTGGAGACATGTTTTAACTCCCATTAGGTGTTTGGAGGTTACAAAATCATGTGGGAAATGATTTGGGATGTTTTGGAAAAATGATATTTTTTAGTTAAAAATGGCATGTGGCCGCGGCCAGGAGCATTGGTGGCTGCAGCCTGGGGGATAGCGAGCCACGGCCGCGGCCAGGCATTCTAGTGGCCGCACCCAGAGATGTGTTAAGCTAATTTTGAACCATTTTTTCCACTTTAAACGGTTTTAACACCCCAAGTAACTCCCAAAACTCCTTTTTAATTCCACAAACATCTAATTAATCATTGGTAACAGTCATGGAGGTTGGTGGAATTTGAAATTCAAGGGGTGTCTCAAAACTCTATAAATAAAAGCCTAATGCTCACTTGTGAGACAACTCAATTTCTATCTATTAGAGCACTTGGCTAGAAATACACCAAAATGCTTGATTATTCCAGAGAGCTATTTCCAATATTGAGAGAATCTCTTAGTGCTTGAGATAGAGGAAATAAGTTTTTGGGCAAATGTTGTAAACCTTGTTCAAGTTGATGATCCCCAATGCTCTTCACTTTGGTTGTGTGAGTGAGAGTGTTTTTGTTCTTGTTATTTCTTATACCATTTCTTTTATCTTCTATTCTTCTATTTTATCTTTACATATGTATTTGTATCTTTTATTTTAAAGTTATAGTCCTTATCATTCTCTTCATCTATTTCTTTTCTATATCTATTTGTATTTTGAGTATTGAGTTGTAATCTTATTTAATCAATCATTGTGTCTTTGTATTATTTTGCATAGAGTTGTAATAGTAATTCTTACCATTTCCATTGAAATAACATATATTTTCCTAACAAAGATTAGTATCAAAATATGACCAAATTAAGTTTAAATTAATACAAAAGGTATTTAAATATATAAATAAGTTAAAATCAATTTGGCCAATTTTGGATTGATTTAAGCAATATAAATGTGCACGAAAAAAATGGCATGTGGCAACATGTCAACATGTCCCTTAAGCTCGTATTGCTTGAAGCCTTCACTGTAGCTGAGGGCATTTTGCAACATGTCACTACGTCATACATATGGTGGAGACATGTCACCTACTCTTGTTTTTTTCTCCAATTTTAATTTTTGCATTAAAACATTTTGAAGACTTGCATAGGATAATGCTAACACTATATAAATGGGTTTAGATGGTTAAAATGGACTGACCATACCTGAAAACTCTCTCTCTAACTCTCAAAGATCAACCCTTCTCTTCAAGAATTCTTTCAAGAAATTGATTGCTTCAATAGTTCAAAGGCTTTTTTAATCCCATTCTCATTTCTCTTTATAGAACCAACAAGCAATCATTTAAGTGGGTTGAAATAGAGAAATTTAGCCAGAGTTTGTGAACTCGTTCAAGCCTCCATTGTTGTTCTAATCCTCCATCCCCAACACCATTACCTTGATTAAGGATATATTGTTAAGGTTAATAAGATCGTTTAAAAACTTATATTTGTAATTATATTGAGCGAAATCCTACTTTGGTCTAAGGTTTATTACTATACATTCATGTGGCGACACAAGTGAGGTATGTTGTCAAGAAATTTAAGGAAAAACTAGTGGTAAAGAAACCACGCATACACATCTGTAGCCTCAGTCTCAATATAGTTCAGACCTAAGTAATGCGCTAGGATTTAGGGTGTTAGAATGTAGAAGGTGGTTTTGAAAGTAGGAAAGAGTACATGGTAAGAAGTATGAGATTCCATCTCAAAACCAATTGGTGATGAATGA
Organism: Humulus lupulus; assembly: GCF_963169125.1. Lineage (NCBI taxonomy): Eukaryota > Viridiplantae > Streptophyta > Magnoliopsida > Rosales > Cannabaceae > Humulus > Humulus lupulus. Next base: position 81,303,556 of record NC_084798.1, on the reverse strand, counting down.
AGTAACTCATGCTCTTATAAATTGTTGAATAAATCCACACAATTTCCGTGTGGGATATTTTCTCTAACATTCCCCCTCAAGATTGTGGCTATTTTTTCTCATCAATCTTGGATGGCTCGATCGTAAGTGGCTTGTTGGCTCTTTTGGCTCTCTTTTTGGATTGATTTTTTATTTGGATTGTGTTTACTCGTTAGAGTTTTCTTTGGCTCATGATACCATGTTAGAATGTAGAATGTGGTTTAGAAAGTAGGAAAGAGTACATGGTAAGAAGTATGTGATTCTATCTCAAAACCAATTGGTGATGAGTGGAGTAACACATGCTCTTATAAATTGTTGAATAAATTCACACACTTTCCATGTGGGATATTTTCTCTAACATAGGGAACCCTTACATGTAGATTTTAAAAATCGGAATTGGTTAATTCAGAAACACATTCAAAGTTTAGGGAAATTGTTATGTAACATATTTTTTGAGTCATACTTCTAAGTAGGGGTGCATAACACACCTGCGAAATCCAGTCCATCTGACAAACCAGTCCAACTCGATGGCCCAAAACTCGAAACCCATGTCGGGCTCAACTTGTTTGATCAGAACCTATTTCGGATTAGGTTTCGATGGGATTTTTAAATTTTTTGGATTTTGGGTTAATCTCGTATCCAAAACTACTATTTTTTCGTATCTAAAACTACTTAGATAAAATTTAATTAAATTTAAACTTAATATTTTATTAAACATATAAACATATAATATATAATATTTTGTTGTCACTATCAAATTCAAAAACTAGAACAAATATAAACTTAAATAAAAATTAATTAATTAATTAAAATATGATATTTTTAAGATATTTTATGAAATTTAAATAATTAAATCATATTTATTTAAAAATAATAAAGACATACATATCATTTTTTTATTTTATAAATTTGTGTGATAATTTGTATTTTATTAAGTGATTTGAACTTTTTTTATTCATCAAATTCACTAAAGGACATTGCGAAATACATTAGAAACTAAAAATAGTCGATGCATGTACATTACTGTCTACACTATGACTTTTTTTTTTATTATTTTATTTCTATTATTAATTTCTTTTTAAATATTATTATATTTTATATATATGTCATGTAGCCATGTAAATATATATCTATGTCAGCCTTGTGTTCAGATGTCATATGTGTAGAGATTATTAATAAAAAAATTTATATATACTATAGAACTATAATTCATTCTATTATATATATATTTTAAAAAAATGATCCAGTTTTTATTAAAATTATTGACAATGTTTACAACTTTAAAACTAAGCAAACGTGCATTGCACATTGCTTCTACCAAGTCATAGTGTAGAGTAGTATACATGCATCAATTATTTTTAGTTTCTAATGTAACTCGCAATATCCTTTGGTGAATTTGATGAAGAAAAAGAGCTCCAATCCTTGATAAAAAATAAACTATCACACAAATTTATAAGATAAAAAAATGATATGTATGACTTTATTATTTTTAAATAAATATGATTTAATTATTTAAATTATCATAAAATATCTTAAAAAGATCATATTTTAATTAATTAATTAATTTTTGTTGAAGTTTATATAGTTGTTAATATAATATACTAATGATAGTAGATTATATTATACTATATGTTTACTATAATATTATTATAATACGTGAAGTTTAAGTTTAAGTTTATTTAAGTTATAAAAAATATGGTTTTATCAATTTTAAATAATTGTCATTGTAAAATATCTTAAAATTTCATATTTTAATTTGTTTAATTAATTCTTTATTTAATTTGATTTAAGTTTAAATCAGGTTTACAATATACAGTTAAAAATAAGAATATTCCGTTAAACTTGACGAAAAAAATAAAAAACCGTTAAAACCAAGAATTTCCGTTATCTCCATCTTCTATATAATAAATGTGTAGATAACGAAAATTCTTAATTTTAACAGTTTTTTATTTTTTTCCGTTAACTTTAACGGAATATTCTTATTTACAATATAATATTCTTATATTTAACGGTAGATTATAAATATGATTTAAACTTAAATCAAATTTAATAATAATAAATAATTAAACAAATTAAAATAGGATATTTTTGAGATATTTTACAATGACAATTATTTAAAAATAATAAAACCATATATTTTATAACTTAAATAAAATTTAATTAAACTTAAACTTCATGTATTAGAATAATATTATATTAAACATATAACATAATATAATCTACTATTAACTAGAAACAAACTTCTTTTAACAAAAACTAGCAACAAACTTAAATTTAAAATCCATGTATAATATTAATATTATATTAAACATATAATACATAATCTCTTGTTGTCACTGTCAAATTCAAAAACTAGAACAAACATAAACCTAAACAAAAATTAATTAAAATAAGATATTTTAAAGATATTTTATGATAATTTAAATAATTAAGTCATATTTATTTAAAAATAATAAAGCCATACATATCATTTTCTTATAAATTTGTGTGATAATTTCTTTTTTATCAAGTGATTGAAGCTATTTTTCTTCATCAAATTCACCAAAGGACATTGCGAGATACATTAGAAACTAAAAATAGTTGATGCAAGTAGACTACCCTACACTATGACTTTTTCTATTCTTATTTTATTCTAATATTAATTTTTTAAAAATATTTTTGTAATTTATATATATGTCATGTAGTCATGTAAATATATATCTATGTTAATAGTGTGTTTAGATGTTATATATGTAGAGATTATTGATATAAATATTTATATATTCTATAGAATTGTAATTCATTCTATTATATATTGAAAAAAAAAGTGAAGCGATTTTTATTAAAATTATAGACAATGTTTTGATCCAATTTTTTAATACATTTATGTTATACATTATATTAAATATATTTTATTTATTTTTATGATATTTTTTATTCATTTAAAATTTATATGATAGTTAAAAGATAATAAAAATAAATATTTATTTGAATAAACATGTTTATAACTTTAAAACTAAGATTTTTGCCTAGTATATATATAGATATATATAAAAAACAACGTATTTCTCAATACTTCTCTCTTCCTTTCAGCTCTGACTCTCTCTTACCATCACTCTCACTCTCAAATCTCACAGGCGGTGATTAACCCTCAGCAATAACAACACAACAAGTTGACAATGCTCGTCGGCTCATCGCTACTTCACCACGCCACTCATTGCTGACGTCACTCTCAGCTTTAGGTAAGTTGAATGACTCTCTTTCTTATTTGTTGATAGATTTAAGTTTGTGCTAGCTTTTAGATTTTATTTTGTTTTGAATATGTAATTTATTTTGTATTTTGCTTTTTCTGAAATCTGATTTGTTATTTATTTTGTATCTCAGTTTTTTATATTTTATTTTATTTTTAATAGTCAATAGATTTTATGGATGATATGAGATTAGGATTGTGTTTTAGAGATTGTACTCTGAATTGATTTTTTATTTTGTTTGTCTCTTTGTTTTTGTATGTTGCTAATATTAGATCTATGATGATATCACTGTTGCAAATATTATTTATGATATTGTTTAATACATTGAATGTTAGAATTATTATCATGGATTAATATAATCACAAACATTATTCCATAACCACAACTATTAACTAAAGTACCTATTAATTACCAATAACCATAATGGGATGGTTCACACTCACTAATTGCATTAGAAGCACATGGCGGCACCTTAATGACTATATGTTGGCCCATTAAACTATAGTTCACCACCACTATCATAATGAGCCCAATCAAGCCACTAATACCCCCTAGGGTAAGAGGGCATGAAGTTGCATTAGTGTGTGTGGTGGTATTTTGGTAAGGGTTGCTCTCCATTGGTCTTCTATAACCATTGCACTTGATCTTGTGTATTGTGTGTGACTTTAGCAGATTTCTAAGTGTGGAAATGACTCAAGATGGGATGAGCAATATGGGAGGTATGTTCTCTACATTGCTTAGTTAATGTCCTAAATAAAATGTGTTCTTGGATTGATTGTGAGCATCTATTGATTGTGTAGAATCTGCTTTGACCATGAATGATGCTCATATTATGTTTACAAACTAACAATTGGTATCAAGAGCTGGTTCATTTGATTTTAGGGCTTAATATTTTGACATAAACCCATTTTTCCAAATCTGATTTTTTCCACAAAATTTTCGAAATAATGCTATGTTAATGTGGGAAATCGGGTTTGATAATGTGTGTTGGGTTTTAACAATGTTTTGGACAAAAAAATCATGTGTATTGCTATGAAACTGAGCTTTTCTTGAAGCTCAAAAATGGAGGAAACCCATTTCGGGCTTCATACTTGTTTTGATGTTTTTGGATGAATATGAGGAGAATGGATATGCTAGGGTGGTCGACGACGATGAGAGGGTGAAAACCCCTCAAAACGGCGTCAGAAATGGTGGTCGGAGGCGTCTGTTCTAGTTCAGCTTCGGGTCCCGTCGACCCGCGCACCTGATTCCAAGGTTAGGGGTGACCCCGCGGAAAACGACACGTCGTTTGCCGTGTGAAGCTCGCCATTTTTCCTTAAAAAACGACACATTGTTTTATGAAAACGACATGTCATTTTCTGGACCAGAAAACTAATTTTTTTTTAATTATTAATGAAAATTTAGGGCGCGTGGGGGCACGTGTAAGGTCCATTTTGGACTATTTTTCACATTTTCACTCAATCTTTAATACTCTATCATTTCTATATGATTATGCACAAGATTAACCTATGAATTTTATTTTTTATAATTCTATTTGTATTCAATCTTTTGTGACATAAATCTAATTATATATTGACAACAATTATTGCTTATTTTCTTGCTTGTCGTAAGAATAAGCATGTAAATTATTTAGTGATGAGGAACATTTAAATAATTATTTATTTAAATTTTGTGTTTTTTCCTCCAAAGTTACATTAAGGTCCATATGAGTAATTAATTATCCTATCAATAATAATTATTTAGTAAGGATGCTTAATATGGTGAAGAAAGTCTATTGAATTTTATGAACCACAATTTTTCTATCATCTAGATAGTAAATTCAAGTATTTGGTTATAATGCTTAATATATTTTTCGTACTTATGAATGAGTTCTATCTTTTGTTTATTTAAGAACTCTAACATACATAATGATCATTTATTATTTTTGCGATCATTTATGAGAAAAGAGCACAAATGACGTGATTTTGTTATAACATGCATTTAATAGTTATTGCTCTTGTTTCTCATTCAGCACTAAGCTATCTTAGAACCTCCGCCGTCTTAACACTGAATGCAACCAACCACAAGCAGTGGGTTGAGTCTATCACGATGAACTTGACTTTCATGAAAGTGGACTTGGCCTTGAGAATTGATGCACCATCTAAGCCTGCGGATGATGCTACTGAGAAGGATAAGAAATTCTGAGGACTTGGAACACTCCAATCGTTGTTGCTTGATGCTCATGAGATATCACATGGACGAATCCATTCGTGATAGTATTCCTATGTCCGAAAATGCGAAGGATTTTCTTGCTGCCATTAAGGAAAAGTACCAGAAATTCTCAAAGAATGAGAAGAATGAACACTTGAACATGCTCCATCACACCATTTATGATGGTTCAAGTGACATCAGGGCTCATATTGACAAGCTCATGGGCTATTATCACAAAGTTAAGGCCATGGGTATGGACCTTGGTGAGGATTACATGGTATGGTTGGTGATGGAGACCATTCCATCTCAGTTTGATGCGATCAGATCAAGCTACAATATTTAGAAAGAGCAATGAACTGTTGGGGGGATGTCTGATATTCTTGCCAAGGAAGAGGAGGATATGAGAAAAGGTAAGGCAAGAAGCATCTCTATGGTGACAAATCTTAACAGTTCAAACAATCCTCACAAGAGAAAGTTCACTTCCAATAACTCTGGTAGCCAAAAACCTCCCAAGAAAAAGGCTCTTAGTCCTAAAGGGACTGGACAGTCAGGCTCATCCTCTAATGGTCAAAAGAATGAGTTTTTCAAAGGGAAGTGCAACTTTTGAAAGAATTTTGGGCACAAGAAAGCTGATTGTCGAAAGCTCAAAGCTCACCTAGAGAAGAAAGGTAACTCTCTTGTGATGGTTTGTTTAGAATCCAATATTATTGGTGTGCCCTCAAATTCTTGGTGGTTAGATATTTGAGCCACAATTCATGTTACGAATTCCTTGCATGCAGTGACAAGTCGAAGAAGACCGAGTAGTCTGGAGCAGCATGTGTACATGCGAGACGATACAAAAGTCCAAGTTGAATTTTTGGGGAAAGTTAGATTACAGTTAAATACATGACATTTTTTTGAGTTACAGGACGTTGCTTACATACCCTCTATTAGGAGGAATTTGATTTCTGTATCTATTTTGGTTGGAAATGGAACCTTATGTGGAAATTTATATAAACTTGATTTGCATGATGTTTCTTCTGTTTCTTGTCTTAATAATGTTGTTGGTTCTAAACGTGCAAGATTAGATTTGAAATCTTCTATGTTGTGGCACAAACATTTAGGCCATATCTCTAGAGACAGAATGGAAAAGTTGATCAAAGATGGGGTACTTCAAGATCTGGATTTTTCAGATTTCATTGCCTGTGTTGATTGCTGTTGACGCGGTTATTCGGCAACAGATAATTATATGAATAAGGAGAGGGATTAGTGCTAAGTGATGAACCGTAATAGATGAATGATCTCAAAGGAAGATTATAACTCGAATACTTTTTTAGGTGGTTCAAAGGTTAAAATCCTTTTAGTCCACCAACCAATATTATTGATATATCTCTGATATTCCTTACAGGGTGTTTCTTTACAAATTAGAAGCCAACCCTTTGCAAATCCCAGGGCCTCCATATTTATAGGGAGAGGACACCTGGGTGTTGGCAAAGGAGGTCATCCCATGACCTTCTTACCCATCATGTCACTCCTGCGACATTCATGATTAATTCCTAAAACATGGCAATGAAGTGTGGTCTAATCAATAGGTAAGGGGGATAATGGGCCGCATGGTGCAAACCAGTCGTGGGGTGTCTGAACACGCACGTTTATGCTGCGTGTCCGAGAACTCAGGAATGGAGTAGAAACATGATGTCTGATATATGCACGTTTACATTGTGTGGTTGACTTTATAAAGGGTCGGAGGTGTCAACTCAAGCTCGTACCCCGAGCTTGATGTAGTCTTAGCTCGTAGTGTCCGCACTGCTGACCCGATGCCTTAGTAATCTCACTAAACCTTTGGCTATCTCGAGTTAGAGAGGTAGAGACTTGTAACAGCAGCTCCGGGTAGGTGGCTTCCACGTGGCTGATAGAATTATTCCCTTTTTCAGCTCGCTAATAACCCGTGGATATTTAGGGCGTACATTTGCCCCCCAAGCCCCTGCTCGTGGCATATGACGTCACCTGGGGCCATAGTGGGGGCTTTTAGGCTTCTTTGTGGACTCTTCATATCCTGCCCATTACGCTGGTATTGAATACGTGGAGCATCGTGGTTGGTGACGGACCGTCTTCCGAGAACCGCATTAAATGGCCTAGCCTATCTTCGGCCGTCGTTTCGTCTTTCGAGTAGTGATCCTCGTATCCTACATCAAGACAATCAAATGACCCTCATCCTTTGGCCTTTTACATATATATAAGGCTGGCCACCTTTCGCATGAGCCACCCTTTTATTTGAAATTTTTCTCCTCTTCTTCTTTCTTCTCAGTCTCAAAACCCTTTCCTTCTTCCGGTCACTATTCCCAACGTTCCAGAGGTTCAGGCACGAGGGCTCTTCCATGACTCCGGTACCAGCGATTCCAACAGGGCTTCAAACCAGATGCTCCTTTCATCCTTCATACAGCAAAAAATTTCTGTAAGTCCTCCATTTGTTGCATGCTTTAAATGTTTTCCCTTTCTTGCTTAGGTAAACTTTCTTCTTAGACGCATGCAGTAGGGTGTTTGTCTGTTTTTCTTTGCTGATATTTTATGCGTAGGCTTTTATCCTAGGGGTATCGACCGTAGGAAAGAGGATGCTTAGGAACATGACTCATAGGACAAAGTTCTGGGGTGCTTTTTTGGGTAAAATTTTTTATGCCTGTTTGGAACAACAAGTTTCTAGGGTGCAAAAACCGAGTAGCTTAGGGGACACGCTTCACAAGTGGTTTTTCCTTTCGAAACTTTCCTTCCAAGGAAAAAATTATCCTGACCCTCCTGACACACGGATCTCGAGCAATCGGGGACCCGTTGGGAGCACAAGCGCGTGTTAATAGAACCGCGTGGTCTCACTCGCCGCGGGCTTAGATTACCTCAGCCCGTGTAAAGGAAACCCTTTGCGCTAGATTCTTTCTTATGCTTAGGTCGCCTTTTCTAAACTTTCTTCTTTGTCCGTTAGGCGACCAGATGGCACCCAAGAAGAGTGCTAGCAGCTCGTCTTCCCATTAAGCCAGCAAAGGGAAAGAGGTGGCCACAGACTCCCCGATCCCTAACTTTGGTCCCACCGTGGAGAAGGAGGTCGAGGTGGGGCCCGACGCCTTTTTCGAGGCTGAGAGGATCACCTTGAAGGTCACCACCCAGGGGAAAGTTAACAAAATTATGCTTTCCCATAATATTGAGATAGGGAGGGGCGCTCTGGACGCCCGACCTCCCCTTGAGGGCGAGCGGAGCTGCGCGCCACTCGACGAGGAGTACGCCGCCTGGAGCGATGAGCATCTCAAGGCTGGGGCCTTCCTTCCACTGGACCAGTACTTCGTGGATTTTTTAAATTACGTGAAGCTGGCCCCCTTCCAGCTCCCCCCTAACACCTACCGTTTGTTAGCGGGGTTGAAGTATTTGTTCCTGAAGCAAGAATGGGAGGTCCCCACACCGGCGGACATCCTTTACTTCTTTTGCCTCAAAGCCAGCCCGGACCAACGGGGGCGAGGTGACGGGTTCTACTACCTGACCTGTTTTCCCAATTCGGCTACGATCATCGAGCTGCCCAGCCACCCCAATGACTTCAAGGATCAATTCTTCATGTCAAAGGGGTTTCGCAACTGTGAATACCATTACTTCAACCGTTCTCGTAAGTTCCCTTTAACTTTAGCTCGCTAGCTTGTTGCTGATTACTCTTTCCATTCGTTGCTGATTTGAAAACTATCGTGCAGCTATTTTCGCGAGGACGGCTAAGTCAGTGACCCTTGGGGGTCAATACGAAACCTTGGCGGGGCTCCCCCTAAGTGAAAAAGATTACCACTAGCTCATGTCTGACGAGACGATGCTGGCGTGTAAGTTAATTTCCCCAGGCCAGACTCTGGCCTTGAGGAGGCCGCAGACCATACCCGCTGCTCGCGAGATGGCGCCCATCCCCAAGGAGGGGGTCACGGACGAGGATGAGGACGAGGAGAATGAGGTGCCCCTCGTGCACCGGAAGCGGGCTCTGGAGGTCGCCCAAGAGATCAATGCAGAGAGGACCCAGTCCGAGGCAGCAGCCGGCCCATCCGGCCAAGGTAACCCTTACTTATTTAGGGACTTAGACAGGGCCGCTGCAGACCTATGGCTTGCTAGGTTTAACCCCAGCCAACTCGTTCATCGCCACCAAAATGACCCAGACCTCAACATCACTCAACTCCAGTGTGTTGACCAGCTCGTGTTGCGTTATGATATGGGCCACCCTAGGGGTGCTGTAGTAGTAGATAATACCCTGGCCTTTAGGTCGACCTTTTTTGAGGAGTACGGGACCAATCTTAGGTCGTGGTCCTCCCTTCTGGAGGGTGTAGTAGCTCCGGGTCTTAGGCAGTACGTAGAGGAGTCTAGTCCTGAGGCAGATCTAGACCCAGAGCCTCTTCTCACCCGTGAAGTCATCATCTTAGACTCCCCCGTAGAAGCCCCGGGACCGGAGGTCGTGACAATAGATTCCCCCTCTAGCTCAGAGGGTAGGACCCTTTTTCAATACATACTTTAGCTTTTTCAATCATATATTTTTACATGTGTACTGAAGACTTATTGTCCTTGTTTCAGGTGAGGAGATGTCGCAGCTCGGGGGTAACGATCTGCGATCTATGTTCCAGGGGGGAAACCCTTACTCCGAGCTGTCCGGGCCCTTGGTGAAGAGGCTCCAGTTGGCGAAGAAAGCTGTCGAGACTTCCTCCAAATCTCTGGCCAAGGGGAAAAACCAGGGTCCCTTCGCCACGGAGAAAGTGCCTCCACCCCCTCCTGCAGTAGAGAAGAAGGCTCCACCTCCCCCGCGACCTCCTGTACCTGGTCGGGAAAAGGAGGTTTCAACCGGGACCTTGGCAGCTCCGACTCCCACTGTGCGCATCCTAGTCTACACTCAAGCCCTGGAGAAAATCCCCGATGCCTTTTGAGGGATGGTTTACAAAACCGTGAGCTATACGGTGGATCATTATTACAACGCCACCCCCAGGGACTTGCGGGAGATCGAGACGAGGAGCCCCGAGAACGTGATGGAGTCTTCACTGGGGATGACCCTCACGGTAAGTTCGCTTTACCACTGGTTCTTTCTGCTTAATTTCTAAGGCACTCGCTTCACATATTTTTGTCTTGCAGGCGGTTTTGGCCCTCCACCGGAGCATATCTCGGTCCAGGGCCAGGCTTGCAGAGATCAGGGGCGAGCATCAGGCTGTCCAGGCCGCCCTCGCATCTGCTTAGCAACGGGAGCAGGATGCGAAAGCTGCCCTGGCGACTGTGCAGGATGAGCTGGAGGCATCTCGGACCAAACTGCTGGAGGCTGAGGCTATCAAGGTCGCCCTAGACACCGCGAAGGTGGGGCTTGAAGAAGCCAAGACTGCCTTTGTGGCGGAGAGGGCATCCTCCAGCTCCTCCATGGAGGCCATGCTGTACTATTGCTGGGTCTTCAACCCAGATGGTGACTTCTCCTTTCTGGGGCCGGACGTGTGGGAGTCCTTCTTGGAGAAGTTCAAAGCTCGCCTTCAACAAGAGGCACCCTCCAAGACCGGGGAGAATTCCACCGCGGCCGAGCAGGATGCTGAGGGGGTGACTTCATCGGAGCAGCCTGGCGGGGCTTAGGATTTTTGCTCCTCTTTTTTATTTTCATTTGTAACTTTATACTATGAGGTTTTTTATCCTCGAAACAATTGATTTCCTTGGATTTATTTCAATCTATTTACATATTTTTGCCTCGACCTTACTGTTACTTCTCTTTAATGCATTTTGGTGAGAACTTATTTTCTGTTGGTGCTGTGATTGACATCTTATGCTTTTTAGGAAAAAACATCTGTTAATCAATTTGAACCAACTTCTAAGTTTTAGGACCTGGTCGTATCCAGGACATTAATTTTAAAAACTTAGTTAGCGTCAATTCTTTATCGATATCTCGTGCTTTTTAAGAAAAACATCGATCAATCAACTTGAACTAACTTCTAAGTTTTAGGACTTGGCTATATCCAAGATATTAATTTTAAAAACTTAGTTCGCGTCAATTCTTTATCGATATCTCATGCTTTTTAAGAAAAATATCGATCAATCAATTTGAACTAACTTCTAAGTTTTAGGACTTGGTTATATCCAAGATATTAATTTGAAAACTTAGTTCGCGTCAATTCTTTATCGATATCTCATGCTTTTTAAGAAAAACATCGATCAATCAATTTGAACTAACTTCTAAGTTTTAGGACTTGGTTATATCCAAGATATTAATTTGAAAACTTAGTTCGCGTCAATTCTTTATCGATATCTCGTGCTTTTTAAGAAAAACATCGATCAATCAATTTGAACTAACTTCTAAGTTTTAGGACTTGGTTATATCCAAGATATATGCCCCCCCAAGTAAGCAAGAAAGGGTCTTTCATGGTTACTTGAGTTTACACCCATAAACATATACAATGATGTAAAAGATTAACTGTTATTACTTAATAAACAAAAGATGGCCTTTCCAATTAAGCCTTACAAAGATATTATTGATAATATTTCTTCAAGTGGATAGCGTTCCAAGTCCATGGAACCGCTTCTCCGTTAAGTCGAGCTAGCTTGTAGGTTCCTTCTTTCACGACCTTGGTTATTTGGTAGGGCCCTTCCCAGTTTGGTCCCAACACTCCATCCTTGAGATCTTTACTGGCTAGGAAGACTCTTCTGAGTACCAGGTCGCCAACGCTAAAGACGCATTTTCTCACCTTTGAATTGAAATAACGAGTGACCTTTTGCTGATAATGCGCGAGCTGCAGCTGTGAATCTTCTCATTTTTCGTCGATCAGGTCGAGGGACGCGTAGAGAAATTCGTCATTCCGGTCTTGGTCAAATGCCTGGACTCTATGCGAAGTTACCTTTACTTCAACAGGAAGGACTGCCTCACTCCCGAAAGCTAGGGAGAAAGGAGTATGACCCGTCGGCGTTCGATGCGAGGTCCGGTATGCCCACAGTACCTAGGGGAGCTGTTTTGGCCAGACTCCCTTGGCTTCATCCAACCTTTTCTTAAGGCTTGCCTTTAGCGTCTTATTGACGACCTCGACCTGCCCATTGGCCTGGGGATAGGCCACCAAGGAGAAACTTTTAACAATGTCGTGCCTCTCACAGAATTCGGTGAAGAGGTCGCTATCGAACTGCGTTTTATTATCTGACACGATTTTCTTTGGCAGCCCGAATCGGCAGATAATGCTCTTAACCACGAAATTGAGGACTCTTTTTGAAGTGATCATTGCCAGGGGGCTCGACCTCTGCCCACTTGGTGAAGTAGTCGATAACTACCACCGCGTAACAAATTCCTCCTTTTCCAGTAGGGAGGGCACCAACCAAGTCAATCCCCTAGATCGCGAATGGCCACGGGGACGAGATCATCTTCAGCTCGACCGGGGGAGCTCGGGCAACTGTGGCAAATCGCTGGCACTTGTCACACTTCTTGACGTAGGAGATCGAGTCCTTTGACAGAGTGGGCCACTAATACCCTTGCCTTAATATCTTCAGGGCCAGGCTTTGCTCCCCAGTGTGATCTCCGCAGAAACCCTCGTGCACCTCCTACAAAATGGTCTTTGCCTCGCCTGGCAGAATACACCGTAGGAGAGGTAAAGAGTGTCCACACCGGTATAATATCCCATCTATCACTATATACCTTTGAGTCTGGTAAAGTACCCACCTTGCGTCATTTCTCTCTTCGGGTAACTTTCCTGCTATGAGATATTCGAGGATAGGGGTCACCCAGGTCGGTTTGGTGTCGATCATCTCGAACTCCGCCTCGACTTCCTCTATGCTTGGTTTTTCCAAGAACTCTACCAGCACTAACCCCAAAGTCTCTGTCTCCCCAGAGGTAGCGAGCTTTGCCAGGGCGTCCGCGTTGGCATTCTGTTCACAAGGTATCTGCTCGATTGATCCGCGCTCGAATGCAGATAATTCTTTCTTTACCTCAGCCAGGTAAGCAGCCATCTTGGTCCCTCGTTCTTGGTACTCCCCTAACACTTGGTTTACCACGAGCTGGGAATCGCTATAACACTGGACGGAGCTGGCCTTCAGCTCCTGGGCCACCCTTAGCCCAGCCAGTAAAGCTTCGTATTCAGCCTCGTTGTTGGACGCTTTGAATCCGAATCGCAACGCTGAGTGGAATTGATGTCCTTCTGGGGATATCAATATGATTCTAGCCCCGGAGCCGTTCTCGTTAGACGAGCCATCTACGAAGACCTTCCATGAGGCCTGGGCTAAGGAGGCCTGGGCTGATTCTTCTACAGGATGTTCCCGGAATCCTGTGCACTCTGCCACAAAATCAGCCAGGGCCTGGCTTTTTATTGCAGTTCGCAGTATGTACAAAATCTCAAATTGGCTGAGTTCAATAGCCCACTTCAACAGACGTCCCGATGCTTCAGGTTTTTGCAAAACCTGCCTTAAAGGCTGATCGGTTATGATGCGTATTGAGTGGGACTAGAAATATGACCTAAGCTTTCGAGAGGCCGTAATGAGACAGAAGGCCATCTTCTCCATCAACGGATATCGGGATTCAGCTCCGAGAAGCCTCTTGCTGATGTAGTAGACTGGCTTTTGAGATCGGTCTTCTTCTCGGACTAATACGGCGCTAGCTGCATCTTTCGTGACAGCTAGGTAAAAGAAAAGAGGCTCTCCTGTCGTTGGTTTGGATAATACGGGCGGCTCGGCTAAATGTGCTTTCAGGTCGAGGAAGGCACGTTCGCATTCCTCGGTTCACTCGAATTTTTTATTCCCCCGGAGCAGGTTGTAGAATGGCAGACACTTGTCAGTAGATTTAGAAATAAACCGATTAAGGGCCACCACCCTTCCTGTCAGACTTTGAACGTCCTTTCGCGATCGAGGCGAGGGCATCTCGAGTAGCGACCTGATCTTATCGGGGTTTGTTTCTATTCCCCTGGTATTGACGATGAAACCCAGGAATTTTCCTGTCGCAACCCCGAGAGTACATTTTTGGGGGTTAAGTCTCATGCCGTATTCTCTCAATATCTTAGTGCATTCCTCCAGATCAGAAACATGGTTATCGACAGTTTTAGACTTGACTAGCATGTCGTCAACATACACTTCCATGTTCTTCCCGATCTGGTTGGCAAACATCCTATTTACCAACCTCTGGTACGTAGCTCCAGCGTTCTTCAACACAAAGGGCATGACCCTGTAACAATAAACGTTAGTTGGGGTCATGAAGCTAGTGTGCTCCTGGTCTACTGGATTCATGGCGATCTAATTATAGCCCGAGTATACATCCATAAAGGACATGAGCTCGTGCCCCGCCGTGGCGTCTACCAATTGGTCGATCCTGGGAAAGGGGAAGCAATCTTTGGGGCAGGCTTTGTTCAGATCGGAGAAGTCGATGCAAGTCCACCATTTCCCATTGGGCTTCGGGACCAACACAGGATTGGCGACCCAGATCGGGAACTTCGCCTCACGGATAAAGCCGCACTTTAAGAGCTGGGCTACTTCCTCTTCTAGGGCCTCAGCTCGGGTAGTTCCTAGGCGCCTTTGTTTCTGGGATTTCGCAGGCATGATTTTATCCAAGTGGAGGGTGTGCATGATGATGCTCAGACTGATCCCTACCATGTCTTCATGAGACCAGGCGAACACGTCTAGATTCTCCTGCAGAAACTTAATCAGCTTTGCCTTCCTTTCGCTACATAGATTTTTCCCGAGCTTTACCACCCTCGAGGGATCTTGTGGATTGATGTTTACCTCCTCGAGCTCTTCGATGGCCTGGAGCTCGGATCTATCCTTGCCTATTCTGGGGTCGATATCATTATTTAAGATGATATTCTCACCTTTGTCACTCTGAGGTTTTTCAATCTCAGGACTAGGCACAAGCTCCCGAGATTCCTCATTCCCACCCTAGACGGTCATCGTTAACTGCCCGGGTTTTAATTTTCCCTTCATAGAAATGCTGTAGCATTCCCTGGAAACAAGCTGATCACCTCGGACCGTGCATATCCCCGAGGAAGAGGGGAATTTTAGCGCGAGGTGGCAGATGGAGGTTATGGCTTCAAACGCTATCAGTGTAGGTCGGCCCAAAATAGCATTGTACATGGCGGGGCAATCGATGACCACAAACTCGAGGAGTTTCAAGACTGTCCGAGGTCCCTCTCCCAAGGTGATCACTAGCTCGATCGTTCCTATTGCCGCCGACCCTTCTCCAGAGAATCCGTATAGCATCATGGGGGTGGCTTTCAGCTCGGTGACAGATAAACCCTTCTTTTCCAGCGTGTACCGGAACAACAGGTTCACCTAGCCCCCATTATCGATCAATACTCTCCTAACCCTCCGGTTAGCGAGCTGAACGGCTACGACCAGAGGGTCGTTATGAGGGAACTGGATGTGGTTGGCATCTTCTTCAGTGAATATGATTGGTTGCCTCTCCAATCGTTGCTGTTTGGGGAGATGCTACTCAGGGATGAACTCCAATCCATTATGAGCCTTAAGTTCGTTGACGTATCTCTTCTGGGCACCTCTGCTCGTGCTAGCTAGATGGAGGCCTCTAGAGATCGTGGAGATCTCTCCTCCTATCACAGGAGGAGGGACGTCCTGATCATTCCGAGACCTGGGCTGACTTATCGGAACCTCCGGAGCTGGATGGTCGGCGGGAACTCTATTCCGCGCATACTGAGCCAAGGGTCCGGCTCTAATGAGAGTCTCGATCTCATCCTTCAGGTGCCTACAATCATCGGTGTTGTGGCCAATGTCATTGTGGAACCAACAAAACTTGGAGGGGTCTCGCTTACCCTTCTGGTGCTTCAACGGTTTCGGCTTCTTCCAGGGGAGGCGAGTAGAGTTTGCTAGGAAAATGTTCTCCCTAGTGTGTGTGAGCTCGGTATAAGTCGCGTAGACCGGCTTAAATTTTTCTACGAACTTGTTCTTCTTTGGGCAGTGCTGGCCGCCCTCGCTGCTCCCTTTTCTCTTGCCTCCACCAAATTGGTTATTCTGTGTAACGGTTTGTGTCGCTGCCACGACATCCTTTCCCACTCCCGCGGCTGATGCTCGCACCTCCTCCAAGTTTATCCATCCCTGGGCCCTATTTAGGAATTCGTTTACGGTGCTGACTCCCTTTCTTTGTATCTCTTCCCAGAGTCCGCCTCCGACAAGGATCCCATTCCTCAAGGCCATGAGCTTGGAGCTGTCGTCTGCGTCCCTGGCTCGAGCAGCAACGTTCGCGAATCTGCTCAGGTAAGCCTTCAGAGGCTCGTCGGGCTGCTGTCTTATTTTCGTTAGGGTGTTGGCCTTGATGCGGGCAGCCTGAGAAGCTCGGAATGCCCTCTTAAAGTCGGCAGAAAAGGTTTTCCATGAGCTGATGGATTGCTTTTTACTCTGTTTGAACCATTGCCTGGCCGGCCCAGTCAAGGTGGAAGGAAATATTAAACATCTCAGCTCGAGACCAATGTTGTGGGCCATCATCAAGGTGTTGAACATACCCAGATGATCTGACGGGTCCCCGACTCCGTTGAACTTGGACAAGTGAGGCATACGGAAACCAGGTGGATACGCCGTAGCTGCTATGCTGGGGGTGAAGAGCTCGAGTTCGTCCCCCGAGTCGTACTCATCTTTTTCTTTTTCTGATAAGAGCTTCTTCATCAGCTCCTCCATTTGAGCCAGATGCTCAAGGGTTTGGTCCTGACTTCCTTGGTTGTTTCGGGGCTGTTCAACAACTCCGGTTCCATGGTACGCGTTAGGCGGGTTATTGCCCCTCCTATCTTGAGATAGGTTATATGGGATGTTCCCACTGTCATGTACTTCAGATAGGCCTTCCCCTTGGCGAGCACGACTGCCATTTCCAACTGGGTCTCCTATATGAGAGTTTAGGCGATCTCGGAGGTCACCCCTCGGGGCGGCCTGAGGACTTTGCACCAAGCTCAAGCGTTGGCGCAGGTCTCCACTGGAGATGTCACTTCGACGACTCCCGGTCTAGTAACTTCCATTTGAAAAGCTCGGAGCTCGTCGCTGGGGGTGAGGATCCGGGACTTCCCTGGACGCCTGGCTACGGTGGGAAGGTTCGACGGAAGGAGGATTTCTCCTGCTGCTCCCATGAGCCGGAATGTCTCGGACTGCACGGGGAGGAGATGGGTATCTTATTGGTGAAGGAGGATGCCTGACCGGGTATGCGATCTTAGTCCCGTCAGGGCGGATCAAGCTAGGTCGCGGCCGCTCCGCTCTACCATCCTCTGCGTCCTGTGCTCGGCGGTCTGAGCGAGGTGTAGACTGGCTGGCCGGGGCGGGCTGTCATCGCGAGCCCTCCCCGGATCTTCTTCGCGAGCTTCCTTGAGCCCTCCTGGGTGCACTCGAGGGCGAAAGTGAGCTAGGAGTTGAGGTCTGGACTGATCAGCTGAATTGCTTCTCGGCCCTAGGAAGTTCCTCAAATGTGGTTTCCCAGTGGTGCGACGTGGGAGTAGAATTTGATGTTGGAGGTCTGACCAACCGACTGGGCTTGGACCGATTACCCTGGCGGAACTTATGAGTCTCACCATGCCTCTTTCCGACGTTAGCGTCGGTTGTAAGAGGGGGTAGCCGGGCCAAAACCTCTTGAATCTGCTGGTTTGCTTTCGCTAGCTGACTCCTCAACTGTGCATTTTCCATTTCTACCGCCGTGTAGAAATCCGGGTTCGGATTGGGCGGCCGGGGAGCCGAACTTCCAGTGTCGTCTTGGCCCATTGGTTGCTTGCCCGGCCGCTGTTGAACCTCAGGGTTCTGATAATCGGACATGGCGGCATGGTGGGCCTCTTGCCATCATGTTGGTCCGCCTCGTTATCATGTCTTGAGCGAGTGACTACCATGGTTGGGTATTTGCGATAGCACCAATCTAACAGCTCTCAATGAAAGCACCAAACTGTTGACGCGGTTCTTCGGCAACAGATAATCATATGAATAAGGAGAGGGATTAGTGCTAAGTGATGAACCGTAATAGATGAATGATCTCAAAGGAAGATTATAACTCGAATACTTTTTTAGGTGGTTGAAATGTTAAAATCCTTCTAGTCCACCAGCCAATATTATTGATATATCTCTGATATTCCTTATAGGGTGTTTCTTTGCAAATTAGAAGCCAACCCTTTGCAAATCCCAGGGTCTCCATATTTATAGGGAGAGGACACTTGGATGTTGGCAAAGAAGGTCATCCCGTGACCTTCTTACCCATCATGTCATTCCTGCGACATTCATGATTAATTCCTAAAACCTGACAATGAAGTGTGGTCTAATCAATAGGTAAGGGGGATAATGGGCCGCATGGCCCAAACCAGTCGTGGGGTGTCTGAACACGCACGTTTATGCTGCGTGTCTGAGAACTCAGGAATGGACACGTGATGTCTGATATATGCACGTTTACATTACGTGGTTGACTTTATAAAGGGTCGGAGGTGTCAACTCAAGCTCGTACCTCGAGCTTGATGTAGTCTCAGCTCGTAGTGTCCGCACTGCTGACCCGATGCCTTAGTAATCTAACTAAACCTTTGGCTATCTCGAGCTAGAGAGGTAGAGACTTGTAACAGCAGCTCTAGGTAGGTGGCTTCCACTTGGCTGATAGAATTATGCCCTTTTCCAGCTCGCTAATAACCCGTGGATATTTAGGGCGTACAATTGCATTAAAGGAAAGTTAACTGCCAAGGTTAGAAAGAGTAAAACAGACAGGTGCACAGGATTGTTGGAGTTGATTCACACTGATATATGTGGATTATTTGTTCCACCTGCCATGGGTGGTTATAGATACTTCATCACCTTTATTGATGATTTTTCCCGGTATGGCCATGTAGAGCTCATTCGTGAAAAATCTGATCCTTTGGATGCGTTTAAGATTTTTAAGACGAAGGTTGAGCTTCAAAAGGGGAAGATGATCAAGGCAGTTAATTCCGATAAAGGTGGAGAGTATTATGGGCGTTATGATGAAAATGGAAGGAACCCTGGGCCTTTCGCTAGGTACTTACAGGAATGTGGCATTGGTGCAAGATATACAATGCTAGGAACACCCTTACAGAATGGAATTGCTGAAAGGGGATATCACACTCTTCTTGACATGGCGTGATGTATGTTGATCCATTCTAGTTTGCCAGAGTTTTTATGGGGTGAGACATTAAAGACCGCAGCTTATATCTTGAATCAAGTGCCCAGCAAGTCTGTTCCAAAGACGCCTTATGAGCTATGGTCAAGTAAGAAACCAAGCTTGCATCATTTTCATGTTTGGGGTTACAAAACAGAAGTGAGGCCCTACAATCCACAGTCTAAGAAACTTGATCCAAAGACCATTAGTGGTTATTTTGTAAGCTACACCATTGGATCAAGGGATTCTAGATTTTACTGCCCATCCCACACCACCAGAGTTATAGAATCAGATAGAGTTGTCTATTTTGAAGATGAATTTGGTTCAAGTCAAGGGTCAAGAGAAATTGTTTTCAGGGAAGAACGCATTTGTATCCTTGTACCTGTCGCTTCCGCTCCTATTGATGACCCTATGATTGAACAGATTCCAGTAGAAACTCATGATGAACCTCAGAATCAAGAACAAGGTGAAAATCTTGATGTTGAGGATGATGAAGTTATGGTGAGAAGATCACAGAGAACCCGCAGGCCTACTATTCCTGATGATTACCTTATCTATTTGCAGGAACATGAGTTTGATGTGGGAGATACTTCTAAGCCAGTCACTTATCAATAAGCCATGAGTAGTCCTAAATCTGTGCTGTGGATGGATGCAATGAAAGAAGAATTGAGTTCTATGTCACAAAATGAAGTTTGGGAGTTGGTTGAACTACCCAAAGGTTGCTGACCCATTGGATGCAAATGGGTGTATAAGTTCAAACGTGACTCGAATGGGCAAGTGGAAAGGTATATGGCTAGGCTTGTGGATAAAGGCTATAGCCAGAGAGAAGGTATTGATTTCAAAGAAACCTTTTCACCTGTTTCTACCAAAGATTCGTTGCGAATCATTATGGCTATATTGGCTCATGTTGATCTAGAACTCAACCAAATGGATGTGAGGACCACCTTCTTGAATGGAGATTTGTCTGAAGATGTTTACATGACTTAACCTGTTGGTTTTGAGATGTCTGGCAAAGAACACATGGTTTGCAAGCTCAAGAAGTCTATCTATGGGCTTAAACAAGCATCAAGGCAGTGGTATCTCAACTTTGATATGATCGTCACTGCAAATGGCTTCAACGAGAATGTAGTAGATCAATGTATATACATGAAGGTCAGTGGGAGCAGCTTTATTTTTCTAGTATTGTATGTTGACGACATCCTGCTTGCATCTAATAATTCTGACCTGTTGTTTGAGACAAAACAACTTTTGTTTAGCCATTTTGATATGAAGGATCTTGGTGTGGCCTCCTATGTGCTAGGGATTCAGATTCTTCGGGATATGGCTAATGGTATTCTTCATTTGTCTCAGAAGACTTACATTGATCGGATCTTGAAAAGATTCAATATGCATGCTTATTCTCCTGGGAAGGCACCAATAGTGATGGGTGACAAGTTCTCAAAGGCTCAATGTCCACAAAATGATAAAGAGAGACATGAAATGAAAGTCGTTCCTTATGCGTCACTGGTTGGTAGCTTGATGTATGCTCAAGTATGCACACGCCCTGATATTGCATTTGTTGTCGGCGTGTTGGGTAGATACTTGAGTGATCCTGGACTTAGCCATTGTAAAGCGGTTAAGAAAGTCATGAGGTATCTTCATGGTACTAAGGATCATATGTTGACTTACCGGCGAGCTGACACTCTTGATATAGTTGGGTTCAGTGACGCTGATTATGCAGGATGCGTGGATGATAAGTCCACTTCAGGCTACATTTATATGATGGCTGGAGGAACTATTTCATGGAAAAGTGTCAAGCAAACACTCACAACTTCCTCTACGATGGAGGCAGAGTATATGGCATGTTATGAGGCTACTTTTCAAGCAATATGGCTACGAAATTTCATTTCAGCATTGAGTGTTGTAGACTCTATTTCAAGGCCGCTGAAATTGTATTGTGACAACTCCACAGCAATAGCTTTCTCTAAGAACACTAGGAGTACTTCTCCCTCAAAGTATATTGATATAAAGTACTATTTTGTTAAAGAGAAAGTCACCGAGTCACGCCTACCACTAGCATGTTAGCAGACCCACTAACGAAAGGCTTACCTATATGTGTGTTTTTAGAGTCGTTGCCTGAATGGGATCGTTAAGAGCCTAGCTTGTTGAGCTCAATGGGAGTTTTGTTATTTATGTATTGAACATGCTAGTATTTTGTATGGATTGCTTATAGCTTGTGTTTTGTTTTGAACATGCATAATGATAATTGAAGTCACTTCTTATTGTTGTTATTACCTATATATGTTTATATATATTATTGCTCATCGAAGTGACATGTACAAAATGAGATGAATGCGCATAGTCTCAATCTGTCGTACCTCATGCATGTTTGGTTTGATAGTTAATGGTTGTTATGATATTTAAATGTCTAGAGGGCCAAGTCATATGTAATATTTGTATCCTATCGGTATGATATTATGTATGATTTATTTGACTGCCATATGTGTGTTAGACAATATTGTGGTGATTTGATTATATTGTCCAAGTAGGAGAATGTTATAATTATTATCATAGACTAATATAATCACAAACATTATTCCATAATCACAACTATTAACTAAAGTGCCTATTAATTACCAATAACCATAATGGGATGATTCACACTTACTAATTGCATTAGAGGCACATGGTGACACCCTAATGACTATATGTTGGCCCATTAAACTATAGTTCACCACCACTATCATAATGAGCCTAATTAAGCCACTAATACCCCTTAGGGTAAGAGGGCATAATAAATGAGAGGGCATGAAGTTGCATTAGTGTGTGTGGTGGTATTTTGGTAAGGGTTGCTCTCCATTAGTCTTCTATAACCATTGCACTTGATCTTGTGTATTGTGTGTGACTTTGGAAGATTTCTAAGTGTGGAAATGGCTCAAGATGGGATGAGCAATATGAGAGGTATGTTCTCTACATTGCCTAATTAATGCCCTAAATAAAATGTGTACTTGGAATGATTGTGAGCATCTATTTATTGTGTAGAATCAGCTTTGAGCATTAATGATGCTCATATTGTGTTTACAACCTAACATTGAACGGATCATATGAGAGATATAGGAATTTAGAGTGATTTTAAGTCTTGAGTTTTGTGTAATTGATGATAAGTATGTTGATGATCTATGTATGAATCTGATGTTAGGGATTCCAAATATTAGGGAGTATGACCATTGTGATTTAATATGTGCTGAGTTTGGTTTTGTTAAATGTTTGAAATTGTTTTAATCTCTAAATTTGACATTTTATGTAATAATTTTTTTTTGTACAGTTGGAGTGAAAAATAAATTCAGAAATACTTTTTATTTTATTTTTATTATCTTATTTGTTAAGCTTTTTTATAAGTTTATATTTTTTTTTAGAGGAAATTACATTTTATACGGGATTTTTAATAGAGTGTGCATAAATATGACTTTTTTTTTTTTACAAAAAATTCACTTTTATGGGTTTATTTTCCCATATTTTTGTATATAAGTTGGTTTATGCTATAGTTTTACTCTTAATCAAATTTTATTATTTTGGAAGGGTATGTTTGTAATTTGATTATTATTTTTTTAGCTTAATTGTTTTTTTTAGATTATTTTTATATTATTAATTTTATATTAAAATTTTCTTTGGTTGCTTTGCAATTTTTTTTTCTTTTTTTTTTAAATATGAATTGTGTTTAAAATGATTTTTTTTTTTATTTATTATAAACATTTTTTTATAGATTTTACGTTTCTTTTTTCAAATACTGGGTAAGGTAACCAGTTACTTGATTGACAACTATGTAAAAAAAAATCCAAGAGTTAGGTTAAATAACATGTACCAGGAGGGGTAATTAGTTATCCTGAGAGGAGTAACTTTCTTCCATAAAATGGGTAACTAGTTATCATAAGAGGGGTGACAGATTACTCATATTAAATATGAAAAGAAACATCAAATTTGAAGAAAAAAGAGGAAGAACACTTCATTAAAAAGGAAGAAGAAGTAACTATGATTTTAGTAAAATAGGTAACCAATTACCATAAAGAACACAAAAATATACACACACATCAGAACGTGAAGGTAACCAGTTACACCCAGAAATATACACACAAAGAACGTGAAGGTAACCAGTTACTCCCATAAATATACATACAAAGAACGAGAACGTAACTTGTTACCACAGATCTGAAGATAAAAAAAAAAAAATCAAATCCACCCCCTTTCCCTTCTCTCCCATATTCTTTATATAATTTTTTTTTTATAGATTTGAATGTTCCCATCAGGGTAATTGTTACCCATTCACGTTTTCATATTTTTATTAGTTTTTTTTATTCCAAATTTTGGTGTTCCTATAAGGGTTATAGTAAAAAGAAAATGCTGAAAAAATTGATTTGAATTTTTTTACATATAGTTGAAAAAACTATATAAAAATTACAATAATAAAAGATAATAAATAAAAAAATAGTAAAATAATTATGTAATGTTAAAATATGTGTGAAAAAAGGAAAAAATGGAATGAGAAAAGAATAAGTACAAAAAATGAAGAAAAATGAAGAAACAAAACTTAGGAAAAAAACTAAAAAAATATGAAAAAAAAAACAAAACAAAAGAAACGATGAAGGAAAAAAACAGATAAATGAATAAAAATGAAAAGAAGAAGAAAAAAAATAATGGAAAAATTGAAAGAAAAAAATATGAATGAAAAAATTGAAAAAAAAAAGAAGTTGAAGAAAAGAAAGAAAAAAAGCTCATGTGTGAAAAAAGAAGAAAAAAAATGGAAGGAGAAAATAATAAATACAAAATTGAAGAAAAAATAGAAGGAAAAAATGAAAAAATAGTAAAGAAAAATGAAAAAATATGAACAAAAAAACAATATAAATGAAATAAAAAAAATAGATAAATGAATAAAAATGAAATGAAGAAGAAGAATGGAAAAATGGAAAGAAAAAAAAAAGAATAAAGGAAAAAATTGGTAGAAAAGTTGAAGAAAAAAATTGAAGAAAAAACAAGTTAGGTAAAAAAAGAAAGAAAAAATAACTAAAATAATAATTAAAAAATGAAGGAAAAAAATAAAATTTGAAAAAATAAAATAAAATTATTTTCAAAATCAATAAAAGCATAATTATGATAAAAAAAAGTATGGAATTTCTATATTTTAGTTAGCTATTAATTATGTTCCCATATTTTAATTTTTTCTTTAATAAATTTTCCAAAAACATATAATTTATATATATTTTTTAAAATTCCCTTTGTTTTATTAAGGTCTTACATGCTGAAGTTTATATTTTTCCTAGTTGATTAACATTTTAAACTAGTAAAACTCAATTATAATTCAGGTCCATAGCCTAAATTACAATTTTAATATTGAATAAAAAACAAGAGATTCAAAGCCTCTATTATTTTTTAAAATATGATATAATTGAATTTATAATTTAAATTGTGTTATTTCAACTTTTTAATGATAATTAAAATTAAAATGCCAACACCTCATCAAAAAGTTTGAAAATTTAATTTAAAAATTATAAAAATTAAGTTATAGATAGAAAAAAATATATTTATATATATGTGATATTTTCCAATTAAAATTGGGCCTGAGGCCCATTTCAAGTAAAATCCAAAACCCATCCACAATCCAAAATCTGAACTCATGCTAAGTCCGATTATTTTCGAAGAGATTTCGCTAGCCATTTTCCAAAGTCTGAGCCCAAAAAGTCCAAATCCAAAAACCCAAAATCTGACAAATCTAATCCGTGTGCAGCCTTGCTTCAAAGTTTGAATTATCTAATAATTACTTTCATGTTGTGACGTGGTATATCTAATAATTACTTTGATGATCTATTTTTCTTTAAATTTTTAAGAATTAATAAAAAAAATAGTTTTTAAAAACTCTATAACTAAATAGGACACAATTTACTAATTGTAAAAATTTGTGGATAAAAATGCAGATTATTTTATGCAAATTATAACAATAGATATAATACGATAATAACAACAGTTTAGGGAGAAATTTTAACCAAACTTATTATATTTTATGGAGTATAATCAAGTAGTGTCAAAAATTCAGAAAATAAAAAAATTATTTATTCTAAAATGAAAGATCTCAATCTATTTTTATTGAACTTTGAAAATGTTTGTTTTAGATTTTTTTTAAAACATCTACGTTTCAAATTAAAACTTTTGTAAGCGTGTGAACCGCGTGTGCGAACGGGAATGTGATATACAATACTTTATAAAAAAAAGTGTGGAACCGTACCACTTTCATAGTATATTTTAGAACTAATGTTATAATTAGTAATAAAGTTCTAATTAGTCAGATAAAAAAATTTATATAGACCATACTAAATCCCATACCATAATTACACTTACCAATTAAAAGTGATTCCTAAATAATAAAACTTACAACTCAAAATTTATTTGCACAGGTACAAAAAGGCAATATCTCTAGAAAACTGATAATTTTGACATCTTCAACAATACTAGTATATACTTTATATGCCATTCTCAGTGTATTAATTAATAGCAACAAATTAATTAAATTCTTTGCATATTAAAATTTGTGGCAATATCTCTACAGGATTCAGCACGTAAGCATTGGAATTCTTTTGCGAAGGGAAATCGGTTTGTTCGTGACCCTCATCTCACATACCAGGAACCTGTGTTTAAGAATGGCATTAAAATAGCTCAAGTTGACCCTGAGGAAGTGCGATTTCAAGCAGCGAACTGGAGCTATGCTGTAATATGTATGGTTCTAGGTGTGAACCCACCTATGGCGGTGTTTGACGAATACATAAAACGAATTTGGGGCCATCTTGGGATTGTGCAGATAGCTCGTATGACCATGGGGTTAACAATGGTGAAATTTAATGATGAGGCGACAAGGGATCTGGTTTTAGAGAATGGAGTTCTTCAGTTTGACAGAAAGCCAGTCATAGTTAGACCCTGGTCTTCAGATCTTAATGCGGTGAAGCTAATCCGTTCTGTTCCGTTATGGATTCGGCTTCACGATTTAGGACTTCAATACTGGGGGAACAAGTGCTTAAGTGCTCTGGTTAGTACTATTGGGAAACCACTTATGGTGGACCAATATACTAGGGATAGAACAAGGATTCAATTCGCTCGGGTCTTGGTAGAAATGGACATCACGGATGAGCCACCAAGAGTGATTCAATTTCTCAATGGAAAGGGCCAATTGGTGGAGCAGGGGATAGACTACGAATGGTTTCCTGTGAAATGTAAATCATGTATGGGTTATGGACATATAATGGCTGATTGTAGGAAAGGGGATGCGGTGAAGAAAGAGAGGAATACAGAGAAGAACGACATTATGTCTAAACCAGAGGAACACTCGCAAATACCATCCATTTCTGTTCCTGTTTCATCTCCATTGGAACCTTCGGGTTCAGGAAAAACTGATGAGCAATCACTGCCTATTGCTGATTGGAAAACTCCTAGAAAGGCTGCTGGGTTTAGAGTGAAGGAACCTGTCCCAGGTCTGAGTACAGATCGTGGCAAAGAAGTTGGGTATAGCTCTGTGAACAAATATAGTATTTTACAGGAAGAGAGGGATGCTGTGGCTGAGAAGGTTGAGTGTAGAGAACCAAAGGGTCCGGGTTTAATTTCCTCTTAATCATGGACAGTTGCAATATAGGATGTTGGAATGTTAGGGGCATGAATAACAAGGTTAAGCAAGATTCTGTGGTAGAGTTTTGCACTGTCAATAAAATAGGAGTAGGGGGCTTGTTAGAAACTAAGTTGAAAGGGAATAAAGTTCAGGAATTGATGTATACTAAGTTTGTTAGCTGGGATTTCTTTAATAGCTCATCTGTTGAAGGTAGGCTTTTGATTATATGGAGAAAGGGTTATGTCAGAGTTACAGTATTGGCAGAATCATCTCAACATGTTCATTGTGTGGTTAAAATGGCTGGGCAAACTTCTGCTTTCTGTCTCACATTTGTTTATGGCTTTAATTCCATTGAAGAGAGGAAGATTCTTTGGAATGATCTTGGGCAGCTGAAGTTCCCTGTTTCTTCGTGGATTATTCTTGGGGATTTTAACTCAGTTTTCAATGTGGATGACAGAGTTGGGGGGAATCCTATTACTCATAATGAAATGGCTAATTCTAATCACTGGTTATCTCAGGTTCATCTTGAATCTATCAAGAGTCTTGGGTCGGTTTTCACTTGGACTAATAACCAAGCTGGTTCCAATAGAATCTACTCAAAGATTGATCACATTTTTGTCAATGAGGAGTGGCATGATATTTTTCCTAATGCTACAACTCGTTTTAGTTGGGAATCCATTTCTGATCACTATTCTTGTGTGGTTTCAACCACTATTTCTGAGGCGATTGGGGTTAAACCTTTTCGATATTACAATTTCTAGGCTAATCACCCTGAGTTCAAGAGTTTAGTGGAGCAAAACTGGAAGAAGCCGTTAGCTGCTATAGGTCTAAAAGGAGTCTACCTAAAACTGATGAGAGTTAAGCACTGCCTCAAGAAATTTAATCATGAGAAAATTGGTGATATTGGGAAGAAGTATCAGGAAGCTAAAATGTAATGCCCCAAATCTCCTAATAAGAGTTAGAACCTTGATTAGGAGGCCGGGAGGGCCATAATTGATTTATTATAGTATTTAATGATTATATGCATATTTACGTGAATTATATTATTATATGATGGTGAATGCATGCATATGGGAGAATTTATTATTGTGAGGGTATTTTGGTAATTTGGCCACTGTGGGCGTAATTGTATATTTTGGGTGCATGATTGTGATTAATTAATATAGCCACATTATAAGGTGGATTGGTTCGAGCTATCGACATGAGACGATCATGAGATGTAAGTGTTCGGTCTAGTCATAACGGGTTTAAGTCCGGGGCTCGGGGTGAGTCTCGGGGTGAATTTAATGATTAGAGCATTACCGGGAATCAAAGGGTAATGGGATATGGATTATTGGTGTTTGAGGTTTGAGAATAGCGGGAATTGGAGGGTGTTAATTGTGATTAATGACATAGGTGCGAAAGGACAGTTTTTCCCTTGGTGGCTGTTAAGGTTTTATTTTAGACCTAAGGGTATTTAGGTCTTTTTACCCTAAGAGATATATATCAGCCATTAAGGCTGTAAAAGAGTAACAAAAACAGAGTCTCTCCTCCTTCTCTCCCGATAGATTTTCTTCCTCTTTTCTCTTTGGATTTTCGAGCTCAGTTTGAGGAATCGAGCCAAGGAACCAAGCTTAGCCAAGCTAGGGTTATGCTCCACCATTGAAGAGGGTGTGTTGCCAAGATTAAGGTGAGTTTCTAGCCACTAGAACTCTTCGTTTTGCTCTGTTTTCTTAGTTAAGTTTCAGCTGGTTTTTTTGGGTTGGAAACTTGGGAATTGGTTGGAGTTTTGGCTAGGGTTCTTGGGGTTGTGGTCCCTAGGACATGTGGGGATGGTTTTTGGGTTCATTTGGCACCAAAAATGGGATTTGCAAGCATTGGAATTGAGTTAGAATTGAGGAAGTCGAAGAAGGAAGTTTTAGGGGTAGTGCTGTCTGGGGGTAGCGCTACAGCGCCCATCAGAGGGCGCTATAGCGCTACACAGGGCTCAGTTGGGCGGTTTGTGATTCTGTCTTGAGCGCTGGGGCGCTAGAAGGGCAGCGCTGTAGCGCTACCCTGTTCCTTCATAACCCTGTTTTGGGTGTTTTTAAGGGCTTTTGGCTTGGGGTTTCAATCCTTAAGGCCCGGGATCGAATCTACTCACTAAGTGGGCATGTTTTGGGGTCCCGAGAGTGGGGTTTAGGTTGAGACCCTATCTTTGGTAATTTTCATTAATTGGAGGTTATTTTGGTTATGACTAGGTGACCGTTAAAGGGTTAAGGATCGATCATCCTCAGGGGTCGTTCTTGTTCTACCTCTTACTCGAACCGGAGGTAAGAAAACTGCACCCTGTATATATGTGACATGCATGGCTATTATGATGCATGTTGGTTGATTACTGAGCATGACATGCGTGGTTGTTATTGATGCATGTCGATTGATTATTATTTATGACATGCATGTCTATTCTTGATGCATGTTGGTTGACTATTAAACGTAACATGCTGTTAGAGAATATTATTTTATTGCTCAATGGAAAAGGTGGAAAAACCAAAAAATACAACTCTATGCAAAAAATACAATAGACAAGGTAATTGATTAAATAAATATTACAACTCAATTGCTCAAAATACAAGTAAATCCAAGGATGTAGAAGAAGAAGATTACAAACTCAATACTATAACAATACATGTAAATAAGAAGAACAAGAAGAACAAAAGAATAAAAAACACAAACAAACTCTCACACAACCAAAGTGTAGAGTAGTGGGGATCACCAACTTGAACAAGGTTCAAGACCTTTGTCCAAAAGCTTATTTCCCCCTATTCTCTAAGCACTAATGGATCTCTCTAGGAAATAGCTCTCTGGAATTATCAAGCCTTTTGGTGTATTTTTCAGCCAAGTGCTTTGTGGATGAAAAATGGTGTGTCTTACAAGTGAGCATTAGGCTCCTATTTATAGAGTTTAGAGACACCCTTTGAATTTCAAATTCCACCAACCCCCATGGCTGTTACCAATGATAAATTGGGTGTTTTATGGAATTAAAATAGAGATTTGGGAGTTACTTGGCTGTTGGAAACGTTCAAAATTGGATAAAAACCAACTTAGTATGAATCTGTCAGCCACTAGCGCCGCGGCGCTCGTTCCAGGAGCCGCGGCACTCAGTCAATTTCAGCAACGAATTTTTCAGTTTTTTCCAAAACGTTCCAATTTATTCCCACTTGATTTTGTAACTTCCATACACAATATGGGAGTTAAAATCACATCTCTATCAGCCATTTCTCATATGGCTTTATGAAATCCAATCTCAAAATGTGTAACATATAATATACACATTATTGGGTAATATTTGAGAGTTACAAATTTGTAACTGATTTTGTAACTCCAAAATATGTCACATTTGGACACACACATGTGCCCAATTTTGTGACTCTCAATAATATGTTACAAGGTGTGACAAATCACATTTGTGTGACAAATCACATTTTGTCACATTGTTTAATCTAATATTATATTATATGAAATAATATAACATTCCCCCACTAGATTAAATAATCACTTTTTGTAACACTTATTTAATCAATCAAACATTATATTAAAATATAATACATGCATGGCATATGATACATAAGAAACATGTGCTTAGGACATGCTTTGTATACTGGGTATGATATCGTTCAGAGCTTGAGCCTCTGTGTTTATGCATGGTCCTAGTTGTACTAATACCTGTTTAGTAAGCATGCTGAGTACCTTGTTTATGGATATGGAACATGTGATATATGATTGACGGCATGACTTACTTGTGTATGGCGCTGGCTTATTAGTCAGAATCGACAATGGTGTCAGATCCGTCTGTGAAGCTGTGACTTATTAGTTAAGCTCACCATGGGCTGAGCACTGGTCGTGTTTTACCGACCCAAGGGTCAGAAGTGGCAGTGCGTTGTGAACACCGGGCCAAATAAAGATTAGATCTAATCGAGGTCGGCGTTGAATGACTCATATGGGGTATTAATGCTGGACCGACCGGAAGGTCAATGAGAACTTGTAAGCGCTTGCCTGGTCTACGACCAGATGACTGTAGCCAAGGTATATGACCCTGGTGACCGTTTGTCACATGGCTAAGGGACGTTGTCCATAGTTTCGACTCTAGGGTCGTGAGGAAGGTTATGTTGGTGACTAACCACCTTGCACCTGTCCTAATCAAACTTATGAAAGGATCATGTATCAGTTAAGCCCTGGTGACCCTATCGTCACATGGCTAGAAGGAGCGATGCTCATTATTGTGTCTTTTGGCTATTGTCACCTATTTGCTTGGACGGATAGTCCTGAATAGTTACTATGGTTATTGTTGATATTATATCATGTTATTCTGTGTTTTCTTGCTGGGCTTCGGCTCACGGGTGCTACGCGGTGCAGGTAAAGGCAAGAGGAAGCTGGACCATCCTTGAGTTGGAGAGCTTAGGTGATGACGTGTACATATGCAGCTGCTCGTCCGCCACGACCGAGGTTTAAAGTGGAACTAGGGTTGAACCCTGTTTTGCCGCTTAGAACGGCCTGTTGTAAATATTTTCTGTAATAAACTCTGAAACTTTATTTTCGGGATCCCAATGTATATATTAAACGTTCTAGTGAAACGTTACATCCTAACCAAAGTTTTAATCCCTAAATCGCAAATCATACCTAGATCACGATTTCGGCCAAATGACTCGATTAGCGAGTTTAGCACTGTTTACAAGGCACACCGTAACGGTCCCTGGAGTTTAGGGCGTTACATAAAATCTGCTACAATGAAGCTAAGTTACAGGCTCAATCTCACCCGAGAGATAAGAAGTATCAGGAACAAGAATCTATTGCAGCTACTCATTATTGTGCTCAAGAGAAGATGCATTATAAGTTTCTTAGACAAAGGAGTAAAATTACTTGGCTGGAGAAAGGAGATGCCACTACATCCTATTTTCATGCCTGTTTGAAGAAGAGGAAAATGGAAAACCGAATCACATATTTCTTGACAGACCAAGGTAAAGTTAATGAGCATTTTCCTGAAGTAGTTCAGCATTTTCTTTCTCACTTTCGCAGCTACATGGGCAATATCAGTTCTGTCAAAACTAGATTGAAGTTGGTCTTTATTGAGCAGGGTCATAAGCTGTCTTTAGATGAGCAACTTAGTTTGCTGAGACCGTTTTCATATAAGGAAGTAAAACGAGCAATGTTTAGTATTCCAGACACAAAATCACCAGGACCTGATGGGTTTGGATCTGGATTTTTCAAGAAGTTATGGCCTGTTATAGGGGGGGAAATTAGTGCTGCTGTTACTAATTTTTTTGATACAGGTTTCATGCCGCCTGAGTTGCATAATACGATGATTTCCCTCATTCCTAAACAAGAAAACCCGGCTAAAGCAGTTGACTACAGACCTATTGCGTGTTGTACAACGATATACAAATGCATCTCAAAGTTGTTATGTTCTAGGCTTGCCTATGTTCTCCCTGCTCTGGTTCACCAAAACCAGGGAGCTTTCATCCAAGGGAGGTCAATTGCTCATAATGTGATGATTCTCCAAGATATTTTGAAGAATTATAGAAGGAAAAATACATCTCCTCGCTGCACTGTCAAGATAGATATTAGTAAGGCTTATGATACTATGGATTGGAATTTTATTGAAGATCTTCTTAATGCTCTGAACTTTCCCAGTAGGTTTGTGCAGCTGATCATGATATGTATTAAAAGTACTTCATATTCTCTCCTTATGAATGGTAGAATACAAGGTGGTTTTCATGGGGCTAAGGGTCTTCGTCAAGGTGATCCTTTATCACCTCTGATTTTTGTTCTGATTATGGATTATCTATCGAGATGCCTTCTCCATGCTGCTCATGACTCTAATTTCAGGTATCATCCTCTTTGCAAAAGTTTGAAGCTAATCAACTTATGCTTTGCGGATGATTTGATCCTTCTTAGTAAAGGGACTAAGCAATCCATTAAAGTTCTTAAAGAGGTTTTGGATGATTTCAGCAATACCACTGGGCTCCATATTAATGTTAATAAGTCTCAAATTTTCTTTGGAGGAGTTGAGACTAGGGAGAAGGAGGAGATCATTAAGGATATTGGTCTGGCCGAAGGTGACTTCCCTTTAAGGTACCTAGGGGTGCCTTTAAGACCTACAAAATGGAAAACTGAGGACTGGGGGATTATAATTAAAAAAATCAAAATGAGACTTCATTCTTGGGGAAGTCGGCACCTATCATTTGCTGGCAAAGTTCAATTGATTCACTCAATTCTTCTTGGTCTTCGAAACTATTGGATGAGCACTTTTATTCTGCCTCAGAGTGTTTCTAAAGAGATTGAGAAACTTTGTAGAGGCTTCCTTTGGGGTTTGAATGGTAATAGAAGCCGAATTCACTTGGCTTCTTGGGAGAAAGTTTGTCTTCCCAAAGCTTTTGGTGGTCTTGGGTTTAAGGAAGGGGCCAAATGGAATAAAGCTATCTTAGCCAAATACATTTGGGCTATTTCTGAGAAGAGGGATTTGCTTTGGGTCAAGTGGGTGAACACTGTCTATCTTAAGGGGATTTCCTTCTGGTCTTATGATCTAAAGTTGGATTCTAGTTGGTATTGGCGCAAACTTTGTCGACTTAGGCAACATTTTTCCTTGTCTGAGATTTTGAAGGCTGGCTGCTCGGGTAAGTTTTGTTCTTCAGTTCTGTATAACAGCTTTCTCCCTCCTACTCAAGTTAACAACTACAGAGTTGTTTGGAGTAATCTCAATCTGCCAAAGCATCGATTTTTGCTTTGGCAAGTTGTGAATGCTCATCTCTTAACAAAGGACAACTTGAGTAAATTCCACACAGTTCTTGATTCAATTCTTTGTCCTGTTTGTGGAGTTCAGCCTGAATCACACCATCACTTATTTTTTAATTGCTGCCTGTCTAGAAGAGTGGTGGAGTTAGTGTTTTCTTGGCTGGGTTTCAGAGGGTGGCCAGTGGAGTATGATGGCTGGTTATTGTGGTTATCATTGCAAGCTTCTGGTATGGTGAGACAAATCAGTATAGCCGTTAGTGCAGCAACGTGCTATGGTCTTTGGCTGAACAGGAATAGATGTGTATTTGATGGTTGTTCCAAATCTGATACTCTGATTGCTTTAGATGTAAAAAGTATAGTGAGCTACAGATTATTAGCTATTAAAAATAGAAATCTGTCTAGACAAGAGAGAGACCTTATACATAGATTAACATGTAATTAGTGCCTTTATTTTTCGGTTTTGGAGGTTCAGATTGTTGTTCCTCTTGGGTTGGTTTTTTTTGAATTGAGAGTGTAATTTGGTGGTTGATTAATGAAGTTTTCTTCTTGATAAAAAAAAAAAATTTGTGGTAATATAACATTAATATATTCCGAATTATCAAACTTTTACATATCAATAATCATGAACATATATTATAAAATATTCTAAACAATAATAATAATAATGAAATACTAAACAAGAAAAGGAAATTAGAGAACATACCAAATGCCATGTGTACTGAAGATCAAAAAAGTAATCCGCAGTAATGCAACCACGACGAACACCAAGAAATGTATAGAAGCATATTTTTGGGCTGCCATATTTTGTTTGCCAAGTACTTTTAGTTCTTATTACCAATTGTTCTAATCTGTTTAAATTGAAGAACTTTGTGTTGATCTATTCTTGATCAAGGAAGCTCTCACATGGGCTAAACATGAGTTGTCGATTGGCATTAATTGTTTTACACAAAATGGGTTTCTGAAAAATAAATAAATAGTATAGAACGTGCTCAAAGTAATTAGTCTTACTAAAAATCAAACTGAATATTTATGATCTTTCATGAAAAAATATTTGTTATTTTTATTTAAATATGATATATGTAGTATGAACCTCATTTAAAGATATTAATGTTTCCTTCTGTATTTCCTTTCCTTCAAAGACTCCGATGTTATATTAGCATGTCCCTGGATTATATATTTAGTCTCCCGATTTCGTCGCTAATATTGTTGCTCCATGTTTTTTGGAAACTTAGTCTACACGCTAGAATCGACAGCCCAATGACTTTTAATTTATTACTAATTTGCCAGCCTAATTTGTAAGAGCAAGGAAACATGCACAATGCAAAAATATCTTAGTTTTAGACACACGTATGGTTATTAGCCCTAAAAATATACAACAGATGTCCACAAAAGTAAATCAAACTCCCTCAATGAGTAAGGACTCACGAGTAAGGACTCACGAGTAGAGTAGGAATGCACACTTTTCTCGGCCCGTCTCGAAATTCAGCACACAAAAGTTAGATTTGTTATATTATTTTAAATAATATAATGTTCGATTAAATAATGTTACAAGATATAATTTGTAACACAAAAGTGATTTGTCATACTTTGTAACATATTATTGAGAGTTACAAAATTAGATACATGTGTGTGTTTAAAATGTGACATATTTTGGAGTTACAAATATGTAACTCCAAAATATCACTCAATAATGTGTAGATTTGCTATTACACATTTTGATTTGAATTTCTCAAATCCATAAGAGGTATGTCTATTAGAAATGTAATTTTAACTCCCATAATGTGTATGGAAGTTACAAAATTAAGTGAAAATGAATTTGGAACGTTTGAAAATTTTGGAAAATTAGTAGCTGAAAAAACGTTTTGGGTCGCAGCTAATGTTTTTCAGGGCGCGGCCAGAGTGGCTGACAACATTTTCCAAAATTTTGGTTTTATCCAATTTTGAACGTTTCCAACAGCCAAGTAACTCCCAAATCTCTATTTTAATTCCATAAACATCAAATTAATCATTGGTAACAACCTTGGGGGTGGGGGTTGGTGGAATTTGAAATTCAAACGGTGTCTCAAAACTCTATAAATAGGAGTTTAATGCTCACTTGTATGATACACCATTTTCTATCCACAAAGCACTTAGCTAGAAAATACACCATAGATGCTTAATAATTCCAGAGAGCTATTTCCCTGAGAGATTCCCTTAGTGCTTAGAGAATAGGGGGAAATAAGCTTTGAGACAAATATTTTGAATCATGTTCAAGTTGGTGATCCCCACTACTCTACACTTTGGTTGTGTAAGAGTTTGTGTTCTTATTCTTGTTATTTTCATTCTTTTGATTTTGTTGCTCTTATTTTACTTGTATTATCATTGTTTTGAGTTTGTAATATTATTCTTCTTCTACATCTTTCTATTTACTTATATTTTATGCAATTGAGTTGTAACATTTCTTTAATCAATAATACATTGTCTATTGTATTTTTTGCATAGAGTTGTATTTTGGTTTTACCATTTCCATTGAGCAATATAATATATTCTCTAACAAGGTTTTTTTCCGGTGCATTTCTTCACCGGCAATTATCAACCTTTCTCGGGGAATCTCTGAATTACGCTGAAAAAAGAGACTTTTACTAACACATCTCTGAAGTACGCCGGCAAGAGAAGAAGACTTTTTCTGGTAACACTTTTGTCGACACAATTATGAAATGCACTAGCAAAAGTAGGAAAAATGTGCCAGAAAAAGTATCTTTTACCGGCGCATCGCTGAAGTGCGCTTACAAAACATAAAGACTTTTTCTAGTAACACTTTTGTTGGTGTATTTCAGAGTGCGCCGACAAACGTAGGGAAAATGTGCCGGTAAAGAAGATAAAAGCGTCAAGAAATGTATAATTGTGCCGGTATAAGTATCACATAATAAAAAAACCAATTTTATTTTTATTTTTTTAGTAACTTTTTCTCTCGAATCCCTTTCAAATTTCTAAATTAGTAGGAATAAAGGTAGTCTATGTCAACCGTGCTCAAATCATATATATATATGACAGTATTAAATTCAGAATTTCCCTCATATCTAAAGCTTATCCAATTCTATTTAGAATGACATGGAAGCTTAATGAGCACCAAATTGGATAAAGTTTCATCATATTTCCTTCTATAATTTTTTGAAATAAGCTAAACAAACAAATAAAGAAAAATTAAAAATTGTCTCAAACAATAACATGTAAAGTTGTGAAAAAGAGTATCAGATGTATATACAATTTTCTTGTACCCTTTTGACTATGGAATATCAAAAGCTAAGTTCTAATAACATTTTATGTTTATTGTCATGATCATGCATGAATGAGTTCTAACTATGAAATACCTCTTTAGTTATATAAAACAAAACAAAGTTAAAGAAAGAGAAAGATGAACCTTACAAGCTTGTCCTCTTAAAAGGTGCCTTGAAAAATTATCTTGAACAAATGAGGATTATTGGACGAAAAACATTTCTCCAAGCAAAAAAACCAAATTCTAAGAGCAAAGAAGAGAGAAATTGCGAAAAGTTCTTGTATGCAACATTTGGAAATAACCATAAGCTAAGTAAATAAACACTAAGTTCATTGATAACGTTATCATCTATGTTGATCGATCCCAATGATACCCCAAATTGAGTATTAGTTTGTTAAGATCTTGGCCTATCATTTTGGGTAGTAGACGTAAGGAGTGGTTCGATTATTGTCCTCATAAAAAATTTCCATGAACTAATTGTTCTCGTATTGAATGTTAGTTGATAAACTCTCTTGTGATTTGTATTGATTAATGTCAATTTCATCAACATTTACCACTTTGTTGCGACATTGAGTATTTATAAGTAAATTTTTGATAGAGAAATTGAAAGAGTCCAATTCAAGCAAGTTTCAAATTCAAAAGTAAAGAATTGGTAAAACTCTTCCGATCAAATCAAAAGGGTATTACATAGGAATCAACCATTCGTATGGTTCTTTGATAGAAAGAAATCCCTCAAAATAGTATGTTGCTGCTATTTTGAAATGATTCAAGATCACCGAAGTAATGTCTAAACCCAACGATTCAAGGCAAAGATAAAGAATCCCAGAACAAGGAAATACCGTTTCAATTGTCTCAACAACTAGAACTTGATTTAAATGAAGAATTAAAATGGATTCGAAAGGAGACAGACAAAAGGAGGATTAGAGACCGCTCAATAAATGAAATGAAATGTTTAAAGGATTTCCTTTGCGATACAACTTGAGTTATGAGAGTTCAAATTACAAATACGAATAATTTTTTTGTTGGAGAAAGAATAATAAACAAGTATTTAAATATAAAGAAAGACAGTTCTGGGTCTAATTGATTTGATGATTTTCTGGATATATTTGACATTTGAATTCTCTACATAAACATAACTTGAATTTTCTTGAGCCGTACGAGGAGAAAACTTCGTATACGTTTCTCGGGGGGGGGGGGGGGGGGTATTTTTTATCTACATCTATCCTAATGACCCATTTATCGAATCGTTGCAATTGATGTTCGATCACGAAGAGAAAGGAGAGCTCTTCAGAAAGTGGGGTTTTATGATCCGATAAAGAATCAAACTTATTTAAATGTTCCTGTTATTCTATATTTCCTTGAAAAAGGCGCTCAGCCTACAGGAATTGTTCATGATATTTCAAAGAAGGCTGGGGTTTTTATGGAACTTCGCCTTAATCACCAACGAAAATTCAATTAATAAAATATATAATATATATAAAGTTTGGATTAGAATCTTTTCTTTTCTCTGCTATTTTTATTTTTTCTCTTTTTCAATTTTTAATTTATATCCTATTTGATTTAGGATTTCTACTATAAGAGATATAGAATAAAAAAATGTCGTCTTTTATAACAATAAAAATATCTTTTTTTGGTTTTATTGATGGGATAGATAGAAAAAATATAAAGAGAATAAACAATTTTGTCTTCCATTTTTGATATTATTGTGATATCAATGGGTGTTTTTCATAGAAATTATATGAACAAATAAAAAGCAAAGCATTCACTTTTTTTACTTTGACTTATATCTTTTACTTATTTTATATTGATTGATATTAATTGAATAAACCTAGGTTTTTCTACTTCTTCTTTCATTTATTCGTCCGTTTACACCCTTTTCTTTTGTCTCATTGTTGATTATCTATCCAGTGCCAATCCAAGATAAATCTTTTTTTTTGTTGCCATTTCTCCATTGGATTCTTTTCTCAACATTGAAATTCATCATTCATATTGACAACAGTCTATCAAATAAATATAATCCGATCATGGAGAATGGATAAATAAATCTATTTATCTCCGTCCCATAGATTTTATTTCATTCAAAAAACAAAAAATAAAGGGTTGATTGAATTTGCTGTAATACAAGAAGTTTTTTTGGTTTTGATTAAAATGATTAAAATAGAATAATGGATAACATAAGAGACAAGAGTTGGTCTACAAATATCTTTATTTTCATTAGATCTGTTCATTTTTATTATGCGCATAATTGATTATAAAATTTTTTATTTTTGTTTTGCCTTTTTAAAAATGAAATGTTTTGATTTCATCGTATAATTCAATCTCTTTATTAGGATTCCGATTGTATCTATACATTCTAATTATTTTAGTTCGGGTTGCTAACTCAATGGTAGAGTACTCGGCTTTTAAGTGCGACTAGCATTTTTTACACATTTGTATGAAGCAACGGATTCATCTATACCATCGATATAGTTTGTAAGACCCCGACTGATCTTGAAAGGAA
This sequence comes from Humulus lupulus, assembly GCF_963169125.1. Classification (NCBI taxonomy): domain Eukaryota; kingdom Viridiplantae; phylum Streptophyta; class Magnoliopsida; order Rosales; family Cannabaceae; genus Humulus; species Humulus lupulus. The sequence continues at coordinate 81,263,959 of NC_084798.1, read as the reverse complement.
TGAATGGAAAAAGCAGCATGTCGTATCAATAGAGAATTCTAAGAATCTTTCATTCTTACATTCTTACCTTCATTCTTACCATAATAGTCCCCAAACTTTCTTTAAATTGTTTGAATGAGAACAAATAAAAAAAAGAAATGAAAACAAAAGTGAAAATGGAGTCGAGTAAATAAATGGATAGAGCCCTACTAGAGGTTCCAATTATAGGGAAACAAAAAGTAACGAGCTCTTGTTCTTAATATTTGAACGATTACCCGATCTAATTAGACGTTAAAAATATATTAGTGATTGATGCGGGAAAGGCCTTTCCCATGAGTGGATTATCTATGTTGCTCTAGCCTCTAAAATTCGCAATCCAAAGTTGTATTAAAAGTTAGCCCAAATCCATTTTATGGCCCATTATTATTTACATTTAAAAATAAAAATTTTAAGAAAAATTCTATCGCAGGCCGCGACTACAAATTCCTGGTGGCCGCGACCACGAGACTTTTTCTGGGCCAACTACGCGCTGCGGCCACGACCAGGAGAATATGGTGGTCGCAGACGCTAGTCTCTGACTCCCAGGCCGCAACCAGTGAATCCTGGTGGCCGCGACCACATCCCAGAATTAACTCGCGTGCTTTTTCTTCGTAATCTTCAACTTTAAGTTCGAACCTCGGGTTTAGGGACTTCTAAAACACTTCAAACTCGTCCCAAACTTCATTTTCTCAAGTTCTATCATCGAACATCAATTCCTAACCACAAAATACATAAAATTCATCAATAATACCTTATAAAATATTTTATGGTTTAAAAATCAAAGACTTGTAAAACAAAGCTAAAAACACCTAAAACACTTTAAAATAAAATTATCTAAATGCGAAAGGATAACAAATATAATATCCAAAGTGCCCTTATCGAATTCCCCCACACTTAGACTTTGCTAGTCCCTTAGCAAAACAACTAATAAAACCTAAAATCTAAATAAATAAAAACATAAGCAATGATTTTGTCGAAAGCGTTAGTTATCTCAAAGATTGATCAAACAAATACGTCATAAGAAAAATTCAAATTCCACATCCTTCAAAATTTCAACTCAATGCCTAGTCACCACTTAAACTCGTTCTATTTATGATTATGCACAATTAAACCTACCAAAACACAAACATTCGAATCAATTTATACATGACATAGTATGTTTTAAAGTCTCATATATAATAATATTTTCATGAAAAACATTTACTCCATAGAAAAAGGAATATTTAAGCTTAAATCACACCATAGCCTATATATATATTCTTATTCTCTATATTTTCCCACAAAATTCCTATACACTTCAAGATTACATAATCTCTCACTTTTCTTATTTCACATTGATCTTAGTATTTCCCCCACACTTATACTATTGCAAATTTCTTTTTTTTCAATATTTCTCTATGCAAATTTCTTTCTCTGTTTTTTTTTTCAATTCAACTTGTACGCCCTAAATATCCGTGCATATTGGCGAGCTAGAAAAGGGCCTAATTCGATCTGCCACGTGTAAATCGTCCACCTGGAGCTGTTTGTTACGGGCCTCCTATAAATCTGTCTAGCCTGAGCTGATTAGAGAGTTAACTGCTACTCGGAGATATTGTGTCAGCAGTATAAGTGTCACGAGCTGATGTCACATTAAGCTCGGAATGCGGCAGAGATCTGACACCCAAATCCTTGTAAAGTCAACCACGCAATATAAATGTGCATGTTCAGACATCTCACGCCTGATTTGGGCCATGTGGCCCATTATCCCTCCTTACCTATTGATTAGACCACACTTCACTGCAAAGTTTAGGAATTAATCATCAGTGTCATAGAGATGACGTGAAGGGTAACGAGATCACGGGATGACCCCATTGCCAACCCATATATCTTCTTCCTATAAATACCGAGACCCTGGGTAATGCAGGGGGTTGGCATATTTTAGTAAAGGAACACTCTATAAGAAATAGCCAAGAGATATCAATAATATTGACTGGTGGACTAGAGGGATTTTAACCTTCGAACCACCTAAAAAGAAAGGAGTGACCATCTTCCCATGCTATTAGTTTCTCAAATCTAGAATATAATTATTTTCATATTACAGTTCACCAATTTGCACTAATCCATCCTATTTATTCGTATAATTACCTGTTGGCGAAGAACCGCGTCAACAGTTTGGTGCTTTCATTGAGAGGATTTAGATTGGTGCTATCACAAAAACCTGATCATGGTGGTTACTCGTTCGAGGCATGGTAACGAGGCGGATCAACATGATGGGCAGGAGGCCCACCATGCCGCCATATCTGACGAGCCAAACCCCGAGGTCTAGCAGTGATCAAGAAAGTAGCCGATGGGCCAGGACGACACCGGGAGTTCGGCGCCCCGACCGCCAAATTCGAACCCGGGTTTCCTGACGGCGATAGAGATGGAGAACATACAGTTGAGGGGTCAGCTATCCAGAGCAAGTAAGAAAATCGAAGAAGTCTTGGCCTGGCTACCCCCTCTTACAACCGACGTTAACTTCGGAAAGAGGAAAAGTGGGACTCACAAGTCCCGCAGGGATAATTGGCCCAGACCTAGTCGATTGGTCAGAATCTCAACCCCGAGTTCTGCACCCATGTCACACCATAACCAGGAAGCTATGTTTGAGGAGTTTCCCAGGACCAATCAGCAATTCAGCCGATCAGTCTAAACCTCGACTCCTAGCTCAATTCCACTGTCGAACGCGCCCAGAAGGGCTCGTGGCAGCTTGCGGAGGAGATCCGGGGAAGGCTCGCGCAAACAACCTTCTTTGGCCAGCCCTCCCATGCCGCAGTCAGATCGCCGGTCGCAGGATGCTGGAGATGGTAGAGTAGAACGGCCGCGAGCTAATTTGATCTGTCCAGATGGGACTAGGATCGCATCGCCAGTTAGGCATCCCCCATCGCCGATAAGATACCCATCTCCTCCCTGTCCAATTTGAGACATTCCGATACACTGTAGCAGCAGAAGAAATCCTCCTCCCGTCGATCCTTCCCATCGCCCCTGAGCATGTGGGGAGGTCCTAGATCCTCACCCCCAGCAGCGGGCTCCAAGCTTTTCCAACAGGAGCTACTGGACCGAGAGCCACCGAAGTGGCAGAACTGGTGGAGACCTGCGTAATCGCTTGAGTTCGGTGCAAAGCCCTCGGGCCACCTCGAGGGCCGACCTTCGAGATCGCCTCAACTCGCAGAGGGGGAATCTGGCCAAAAACGGAAGTCATGCTTGCTAAGAGGGTGGTCATTATGAAGTACGTGACAGTGGGAATGTCCCAACTAACCAAGCTTAAGCTTGGAGGGACAATAACTCGCCTAACGCATACAATGGAATTGGAGCTGTTGAACAGCCCCAGAACAACCAAGGGATTAAGGACCAGACCCTGGAACGTTTAGTTCAGATGGAGGAGCTAATGAAGAAGCTCTTTTCAGAAAAGGAGAAGGATGAGGACAAACTCGAGCTTTTTGCCTCCAACATAGTAGCCACAACATACTCGCCGGGTTTCCGGGTGCCCCACCTGTCTAAATTTGATGGAGACGGAGACCCGTCAGACCATTTGGGTATGTTTAATACTATGATGATGGCCCATAATATCGGCCCCAGGCTGAGGTGTTTGACATTCCCTTCCACCTTGATCGAGCCAGCTAGGCAGTGGTTCAAGCAGTGTAAAAAGCATTCCATCAGCTTGTGGAAGAATTTTTCTGCCGATTTCAAGAGGGCGTTCTGAGCTTCTTAAGCTGCCCGCGTCAAAGCTGACACCCTGGCGAATGTGAAGCAACAGCCCGGGGAACCTTTGAAAGCTTACCTGAGCAGGTTCACAAACGTCGCGACTCGATCTAGGGACGCGGACGATAGTTCCAAGCTTATGGCCTTGAGAATTGGAATCCTCGTTGGAGGCGGGCTATGGAAAGAGATACAGAGAAGATGTGTCAGCACCGTGGATGAGTTCCTGAACAAGGCCCAGGAATGGATAAACCTGGAAGAGGCGCGAGCATCGGTCGCAGGAACCAGCCAAACCCTTGATCAGCTCGTTGGAGCGGAAACAAATGTCATGAAAACGACTCAAACCGTTGCCCAGAATAACCAAGGGGGTGGAGGCAAAAGAAAAGGGAGCAGCGGCGGCGGCCAGCAAGGTCCGAAGAAGAACAAGCCCGTGGAAAAGTTTAAGCCAGTCTACGCAGCTTATACCAAGCTCACAAACACTAGGGAGCACATTTTCCTAGCAAATTCTGCCCGCCTCCCCTGGAAAAAGTCGGAGCCTTTGACGCACCAGAAGGCTAAGAGGGACCCTTCCAAGTTCTGCCGATTCCACTACGACATTGGCCACAACACTGACGATTGTAGGCATTTGAAGGATGAGATCGAGACACTCATCAGAGCCGGACCTTTGGCTCAGTATGCGTGGAACCGGGTTCCTACTAGTCAGCCAGCCCCGAAAGCTTTGGTAAATCAGCCCGAACCCCGGATAAGTCAGGATACCCCTCCTCCTGTAATAAGAGGAAAGATATCCACAATCTCGGGAGGCCCCCATTTGGCCAGAACAAGCAGAGGTGCCCAGAAGAGATATGTCAATGAGTTGAAGGCTCATAACGGAGTGGAATTCATCCCAGAGCAGCACCTACCCAAACAACAACGATTGGAGAGGCAACCAATCATTTTTATCGAGGAGGACGCTAGTCACGTCCAGTTCCCCCATAACGATCCTCTAGTCATAACTGCCCAGCTCGCTAACCAGAGAGTTAGGAGGATACTAGTCGATAATGGGAGTTCGGTGAACCTCCTGTTCTGGTCTACGCTAGAGAAAATGGGATTGTCTGTCACCGAGCTAAAGGCCACCTTTATGATGATGTATGAATTTTCCGGGGAAGGATCGACAACGATAGGAACAATCGAGCTAGTAATAACCTTGGGAGAGGGGCCCTGACCTATCTCTAAGCTCCTCGAGTTCATGGTTATCGATTGTCCCACCGCATACAACGTTATTCTAGGCCGACCTATGTTGATGGAATTTGAGGCCATAACCTCTATCCGCCATCTCGCAGTCAAATTCCCCTCCTCTACGGGGATATGTACGGTCCGAGGTGATTAGCTCGCTGCCAGGGAATGCTATAGCATTTCCATGAAGGGAAATCACGACCCGGGCAGCAAACGATGACCATTCATAGCGGGAATGAGGAATCTCAGGAAGTAGGACCTATTCCTGAGATAGAAAAACCTCAGGAAGCTAATGGGGAAGGTATCCCCTTAAATGATGTTATCGACCCCAGGGTAGGCGAAGATAGATCCGAGCTCCAGGCCATCGAAGAGCTCGAGGAGGTGAACATCGATCCGAAAGACCCCTCGAAGGTGGTAAAGCTCGGGAAAAACCTGTGTAATGAGAGAAAGGCAGAGCTGCTGAGATTCCTACAAGAGAATCTAGATGTGTTCGCCTGGTCTCATGAAGACATGATAGGGATCAGCCCAAGCGTCATCATGCACACCCTCAACTTGGACAAAAATGTGCCTGCGAAGTCCCAGAAACAAAGGCGTCTGGGCACGATCCGAGCTGAGGCCTTAGAAGAGGAAGTAGCTCGGCTCTTAAGGTGCGGTTTTATTCGCGAGGAAAAGTACTCGATCTGGGTCGCCAATCCTGTTTTGTTCCTGAAGCCCAACGGGAAGTGGCGGACTTGCATCGACTTTTCCGATCTGAATAAAGCCTGCCCCAAAGATTGCTTCCCCTTGCCGAGAATTGACCAATTGGTAGATGCCACTGCGGGGCACGAGCTCATGTCCTTTATGGATGCATACTCGGGCTATAACCAGATCTCCATGAATCCTGCGGACCAGGAATACACTAGCTTCATGACCCCGACTAATGTTTATTGTTACAAGGTCATGCCCTTTGGGCTGAAGAATGCAGGAGCTACATATCAGAGATTGGTCAACAAGATGTTTGCTAATCAGATCGGGAAAAACATGGAAGTGTATGTTGACGACATGTTGGTCAAGTCGAAAACTGCTGATAACCATGTCCCCGATCTGAAGGAATGTTTTAAGATTTTAAGACAATACGACATGAGGCTGAATCCCCAAAAATGTACCTTCGGGGTTGCGTCAGGAAAATTTCTGGGTTTCATAGTCAACACCAGAGGAATAGAGGCGAACCCCGATAAAATCAGGTCGCTACTCGAAATGCCATCACCCCAGTCGCGAAAAGACATCCAAAGTCTAACAGGAAGGGTGGCAGCCCTTAATCGGTTCATTTCCAAATCAACCGACAAGTGTTTGCCATTCTATAACCTGCTCCGGGGAAATAAAAAATTTGAGTGGACCGAGGAGTGTGAGCGTGCTTTCCTCGGCCTAAAAGAACATTTAGCTGAGCCACCCGTGTTATCTAAGCCAATAGCAGGAGAGCCTCTTTTTCTTTACCTAGCTGTAACGGAAGATGCAGCCAGCGCCGTGCTGGTTCGTGAGAAGGACCGGTCTCAGAAGCCGGTCTACTACATTAGCAAGAGGCTTCTCGGAGCCGAGTCTAGATATCCGATGATGGAAAAGATGGCGTTCTGCCTTATCATGGCCTCTAGAAAGCTCAGCCGTACTTCCAGTCCTATTCAATCAACGTCATAATCGATCAACCTTTAAGGCAGGTTTTGCAGAAACCTGAGGCATCGGGGCGTCTTTTGAAGTAGGCTATCGAGCTCAGCCAATTCGAGATACTGTACGTGCCGCGAACTGCGATCAAAAGCCAAGCTCTGGCTGATTTTGTAGCAGAGTGCACGGGATTCCAAGAAGAACCAGTGGAAGAACCGATACGGGCCTCGTGAAAAGTCTTTGTGGACGGTTCATCTAACGAGAATGAATCCGGAGCTAGAGTCATTTTGATATCCCCAGAGGGACATCGTTTCCACTCCGCGTTGCGGTTCGGATTCGAAGCATCCAACAACGAGGCCGAGTACAGAGATTTATTGGCTGGGCTAAGGGTGGCCCAGGAGCTGAAGGCTAGCTCCATCCAGTGCTATAGTGATTCCCAGCTCATGCTAAATCAGGTATCAGGAGAATACCAAGCGCGGGGAACCAAGATGGCGGCTTACCTGGCCAAGGTAAAAAAGGGGATGTCCGCATTTCAGCACAACCTAGTTGAACAGATACCTCGGGAGAAGAATGCCAATGCTGACGCCTTAGCAAAGTTCGCCACCTCCGGGGAGGCCGAAACCTTGGGCCTGGTACCGGTGGAATTCTTGGAAAGGCCAAGCATAGAGGAAATTGGGAGAGAGGCCGAGATGATCGATGCCAGGCCGACCTGGATGACTCCCATAGTCGAGTACTTCACAACAGGAAAGTTACCTGAAGAGAGAAATGACGTGAGGAGGATACTTTACCAAGCTCCGAGGTATACAATGGTAGACGGGATGTTGTACCGGCGTGGTCTTTCTTTACCTCTTCTGCGGTGTGTTCTGCCAGGCGAAGCAAAAACTATTCTGCAGGAGATGCATGAGGGATTTTGTGGAGATCACGTTGGGGTGCAAAACCTGGCCTTGAAGATATTAAGGCAAGGATATTATTGGCCCAGTCTATCGAAGGACTCGATTTCTTATGTCCAAAAGTGCCACAAGTGCCAACGGTTCGCCACGGTCGCCCGAGCCCCTCCAGTCGAGCTGAAGATGATCTCGTCCCCGTGGCCATTCGCAGTCTGGGGAATCGATTTAGTTGGAGCCCTGCCCACGGGAAAAGGAGGATTTTTCTATGCGGTGGTGGCTATTGATTACTTCACGAAATGGGCAGAAGCGGAGCCCTTGGTGACGATTACATCAAAGAGGGTCCTCGACTTTGTGGTTAAGAATATTGTCTGCCGATTTGGGCTGCCAAAGAAGATCGTGTCGGATAACGAAACCCAGTTCGATAGCGACCTCTTCACTGAATTCAGCGAGAGGCACGACATAAGTAAAAGTTTTTCCTCCGTGGCCTACCCCCAGGCTAATGGACAGGTCGAGGCTATGAACAAGACACTAAAAGCGAGCCTTAAGAAGAGGTTGGATGAAGCCAAGGGAGTTTGGCCTGAACAGCTCCCCCAGGTGCTGTGGGCATACCGGACCTCGCACTGAACTTCGACGGGTCACACCCCTTTCTCCCTGACTTTCGGGAGTGAGGTCGTCCTTCCTATCGAAATGAAGATAGCCTCGCATAGAGTCCGGGAGTTTGACCAAGAACAGAATGACAAATTGCTCAGCGCGTCCCTAGACCTAATTGATGAAAAATGAGAAGCTTCGCAGCTGCAGCTCGCGCATTATCAACAAAAGATCACTCGTTATTTCAACTCAAAGGTCAAGAGACGCATCTTTAGCTTAGGCAACCTGGTGCTCCGAAGAATCTTCTTAGCCGGTAAGGATCCCAAGGATGGAGTTTTGGGACCAAACTAGGAAGGACCCTATCAGATAATAGAGGTTGTGAAGGAAGGGACCTTTAAACTAGCTTGGCCTAATGGAGAAGCAGTCCCGCAGACATGGAACGCCATACACCTAAAGAAATATTATCAATAGTCATACTTTTGTAAGGCTTAATTATGAAAGCCACCTTGTTTTATTAAAAATGAGAAGTACATCCCTTGTATATCGTTGTATGTTTCTGTGTGCGTGTAGTGTTAGAAGAGTGTGTTCCAAGTAACCAAGAAAGATCCCTTTCTGTTTACTTAGGGGCATATGTCCTGGATACAACCAGGTCCTGAAACATAGAAGTTAGTTAAATTGACTAACCAGTGTTTTTCCTAAAGAGCACGAGGTGTTGATAAAACTAACACGAACTAAGTTTTTAAATAAATATCCTGGATGCAACCAGGTCCCGAAACTTAGAAGTTAGTTAAATTGACTAACCAGTGTTTTTCCTAAAGATCACGAGGTGTCGATAAAACTAACACGGACTAAGTTTTTAAATAAATGTCCTGGATGCAACCAGGTCCCGAAACTTAGAAGTTAGTTAAATTGACTAACCAGTGTTTTTCCTAAAGAGCACGAGATGTCGATAAAACTAACACGGACTAAGTTTTTAAATAAATGTCCTAGATACAACCAGGTCCCGAAACTTAGAAGTTAGTTAAATTGACTAACCAGTGTTTTTCCTAAAGCGCACGAGGTGTCGATAAAACTAACTTGAACTAAGTTTTTAAATAAATGTCCTGGATGCAACCAGGTCCCGAAGCTTAGAACTTAGTTAAATTGATTAATTCAGTGTTTTTCCTAAAGAACACGGGGTGTCGATAAAACTAGCGCGAACTAAGTTTTTAAATAAATGTCCTGGAAACAACCAGGTCTCGAAGCTTAGGAGTTAGTTAAACTGATTGATTCCGTGTTTTTCCTAAAGAACACAGGGTGTCGATAAAACTAATGCGAACTAAGATTTTTAAAAATTAATGTCCTGGACATAAACAGGTCCTAAAACTTAGAAGTTGGTTAAAATTGACTGGCAATGCTTTGTAGTTTCAAAGAAAAAGTCAATAAACTAACGCGAACTAGGTTTTTATCAATCACATCATATTAACAAGAAAAATAAATGATGAAATTTAGGGTAACTGAAATCAATTGTCTCGAGGAGGAAAAACCTCGTGATAAATTATTACAGATAAATAAAAAAAGAAAAATACAAAAAGTGCTAGGCCCCCCCAGGCCGCTCCGACGAGGTCACCCCCTCGGTCTCTTGCTTGCCAGCAGCGAAAGTCTCCCCAGTCTCAGAAGGCGGCTCCTGTTGAAGACAGGCTTTGAACTTCTCAAGGAATGGCTCCCACACCCCGGGCCCCAAAAAGGAGAAGTCGCCATCCTGGTTGAAGGCCCATCAATGGTAGAGCATGGCCTCCATGGAGGAGCTGGAAGACGCCCTCTCTGCCATGGTGGCAGCCTCGGCCTCCAACTGCTTAGCCTTGGCCTCCTCGAGCTCGGTCTTCGCAGCGGCCAAGGCGACCTGTGCGGTCTTTTCGCTTTCTTTGGCAGCCGTCAGGGCAACCTTGGCACTTTGCTCTTACTGTTGGGCAGACGCGAGAGTGGCCTAAGCAGTCTGGAACTCGCCCCTGATCTCGTCAATCCTGGGCCTGGACCGAGCTATGCTGCAGTGTAGAGCCAAAGCCGCCTACAAAGACGTAGATAGTAAGGCATGTGCTAGGAAGAAAGCAAAGAAATTTAACTAAGTAAACTTACCGTGAGGATCATCCCCAGCAAAGACTCCATGACATTCTCGGGGCTCCTCATCTCGATCTCCCTCAAGTCCCTCAGGGTGGCATTGTAGTAATGCTCAACCGTATAGCTCACGGTCTCATAGACCTTCCCTCGGGGATTTTCTCCAGGGCCTGGGCGTTAACCGGGATGCGCACGGTGGGAGTGGGAACTGGCGGGGTTCTAGCTGGTGCCTCCTGTTCCCGAGTAGGGGCTGGAGGTCGCGGGGGAGGTGGTGGCATGTTCTCTGTGGCTGTAGGGACCTGACCCCTCCCCTTGGTAGGAGACTTGGAGGTGGTCCCGGAAGGAGAAGTCTTCTTGGTCAGCTGGGGTTTCTTGACCAGTGGCCCGGACGATCCAGAGGGAGGATTCCCCCCCTGGAAGATGGATCGCAGGACGTTGTCTCCGGGCTGTGCCATCTCTTCGCCTGAAACAAAAAGAAGGGAACATTAGTATACATGTGAGGTCACTTTATTACAAGAAAAATCTAAAGGTGTATTGAAAAATTCCTACCCTCCGAGCTAGAGGAGGAATCTATTGCCACGACCTCCGGCCTCGGAGCTTCTATAGGGGAGTCTAAGTTTATTACTTCACGGATGAGATGGGGCTCTGGGTCCGGATCTGCCTCAGGACTAGACTCCTCTAAGTATTGCTTAAGCCCTGGAGCAACTACACCCTCAGAAGGGAGGGCCACGACCTATGGTTGGTCCCGTACTCCTCAAAGAAGGTTGACCTAAAGGACAAAGTGTTGTCTACTACTACGGTGCCCCTAGGACGACCCATATCATGGCGCAACACTAGTTGATCTACACACTGGAGTAGGGTTATGTTAAGGTTTGGGTCATCTCGATGATGATGTACGAGCTGGCTTGGGTTAAATTTAGCAAGCCTTAGGTCTGCGGCAGCCCTGTCTAAGTCCCTAAACAGGTATGGTTTACCTTGGCCGGAGGGGCCAGCTGCTGCCCCGGACTGAACCTGATCCACGTCGAGGCCCTGAGCAGCCTCGGGAGCCTGCCTTCGTCGCATGAGCGGCACCTCAGCTTCTTCATCCTACTCGTCACTATCACCGTCCACGGCATCCCCCTCGGGGATAGGCACCAGCTCGCGGGCTGCTAGGTGGTTAGCGCGCGCCCTCCTCAAGGCCAGAGTCTGGCCCAGAGAAATTAACTTACATGCCAACATCGTCTCATCAGATACGAGCTGGTGGTAGTCTTTTTCACTTGGTGGGAGCCCCGCCAAGGTATCATATTGACCCCCAAGGGTCACCGATTTGGCTGTCCTCGAAAAAATGGCTACACGATGATGTTCAAGTCAATACGCACGAAAAGAAATAAAGTAATAAGGTTATTTTGCGAGCTCAGAATAGAGAGAACTTACGAGGGCAGTTGAAGTAGTGGTATTCGCAGTTGCGAAACCCCGTCGACATGAAGAACTGGTCCTTGAAGTCGTTGGGGTGGCTGGGCAGCTCGATGACTGCAGGAGAGTTGGGAAAATGGGTGAAATAGTAGAACCCGTCGCCTTGCCCCCGTTGATCCGAGCTGGCTTTGAGGCAAAAGAAGTAAAGGATGTTCGCTGGTGTAGGGACCTCCCACTCGTGCCTCAGGAAGAGGTACCTCAGCCCCGCTAGCAGACGGTAGGAGTTAGGGGGCAGTTGGAAGGGAGCCAGCTTCACGTAATTTAGGAAATCTACGAAGTACTGGTCCAGAGGTAGAAAGGCCCTGACCTTGAGGTGTTCGTCACTCCAAGCCTCGAACTCCTCGTCGAGAGGCGTGCAACTCCTCTCACCCTCGAGGGGAGGTCGGGCAACAAGAGCGCCTATCCCAATTTTGATGTTATGGGACATCAGGATCTTGTTGACCCTCCCTTGGGTTGTAATCTTCGAGACTATCCTCTCTCCCTCGAAGATTGTGTCAGGTCCCACCTCGACCTCTTTCTCCACCATGGGACCGAAGTGGGGAATGGGAGAATCCACCGCAATCCCTTTCCCCTTGTTGGCCTACTGGGATGATGAGCCAGCCGTGCTCTTCTTGGGTACGTTCTTCCTGGGTCCCATTTGGTCGCCTAATGAACAAGAATGAAGAAAAGTTTAAATAGGCGACCTAAAAATAGAAAAGGGAATATAGTGCGAGAAGTGATTTTCCTACACGGGCTGAGGTAATCTCAGCCCGCGGTGTGTGAAGCCACGTGTTGCCATGGTCACACGCCCACGTTTCCAACGGATCCCCGATTGCTCGGTTTCTGTGTGTCAGGAGGGTCAGGATAATGCTTGCCTTGGAGGGAAAGTTTTAAAAAGCAAAACCGCCTAGGAAGCGTGACCCCTAAGCTACTCGGTTTTGCACCCTAGAAACCTCTCACCTTCCATTTTCCTAACAAGCATTCCCTAAAGCTACCCAAAAAAATTACCCATAATTTATCTTGTTCTAAACATCACATTCCTAGACATGTTATCAAATAGTCAATATGCCTAAGATCAAAACCTATGCACCAAAAACCAGCCAACAATAACCTACAGTGTGCGACTAAGAAAGAGATTTACCTAACAGAGAAACAGAAAGATCAAAATATGCAACAGGCAGAGGACTTACAGTGTATTTTCCGTGTGAAAGTCGCAAAAAGCATAGGAATCGGAGTCCTGGTGGAGTCTTTAAAGCTGGACTGATGAAGAAACTCTTGTGGCGAGCGCGTAGGGATCTCTGGGATGATAATCGGAAGAAGAAAAGCTTCTGAGACTAAAAAAGAGAGAAAATGAGGAAAAAATTTCAAATGAAGGGTGGCTAATACGGAAGATGGCCAACCTTATATATGTGTAAGAGGCATAAAGAAACGAGGATCGTTCGATCAAATTAATGCGAGATACGAGGGTCATAACTTGAGAGGCGAAACGACGGCCAAAAGCAAGCTAGGCCATTTAATGCAATTCTCGGAAACCGAACAATCGCCAACCACGGCGCTCCTTGTGTCTGATACCCACACAGTGGGCGGGACATGAAGAGTCGAAAGGGAAACTTAAAAGCCCCCACTGTGAAGATCACAGATGATGTCATGGGTCACGAGCAGGGGCTTGGGGGGAAAATGTACACCCTAAATATCTGCACATATTAGCGAGCTAGAAAAGGGCCTAATTCGATCTGCCACGTGTAAATCGTCCAAGCGGAGCTGTTTGTTACGGGCCCTGTAAATCTGTCCAGCCTGAGCTGATTAGAGAGTTAACTGCTACTCAAAGGCATTGTGTCAGTAGTATGAGTGTCATGAGCTGGTGCCACATTAAGCACGAAATGCGGTAGAGATCTGATACCTGAATCCTTGTAAATTCAACCGCGCAATATAAACGTGCGTGTTCAGACATCCCACGCCTGATTTGGGCATGCGGCCCATTATCCCTCCTTACCTATTGATTAGACCACACTTCACTGCAAAGTTTAGGAATTAATCATCAGTGTCACAGAGATGACGTGAAGGGTAACGAGATCACGGGATGACCCCATTGCCAACCCAGATATCTTCTTCCTATAAATACCGAGACCCTGGGTAATGCAGGGGGTTGGCATATTTTAGTAAAGGAACACTCTGTAATAGATAGCCAAGAGATATAAATAATATCGACTGGTGGACTAGAGGGATTTTAACCTTCAAACCACCTACAAAGAAAGGAGTGACCATATTCCCATGCTATTAGTTTCTCAAATCTAGAATATAATTATTTTCATATTACGGTTCACCAATTTGCACTAATCCATCCTATTTATTCATATAATTACCTATTGGCGAAGAACCGCGTTGTAACGCCCTACTACCTTAGAGCCGTTACTTAGTGAGTTTAAAATAGAAATCGTGCCTTTGACTGACTCTAAGTGATTTCTAAAATCAAAAGTGTGAATAAACCAGAGTTTAAGGCTGTACTCTTGAAAATATTTAGTTTCATTGAAAACGTTAAATGTAAAACATCTGGGATCCCAAAATAAGGTTTTCAAAATATTTACAACTCAAAAATAGATTTACACTTGATCAGTTATCAAAAGAATGGTTTAATACAGCCATATACAAAATGCCCCCAACCAAAGCAGTCGGGTAGGCCGAACATGTATGCGCCGCCCCCACGCTCTCCATACTCATGGCCGGTTGACTGACTCCTTGCTTTTACCTGCCACACGGAGCACCCGTGAGCCGAAGCCCAGCAAGAAAACCCAAATAGTACATAACATATGCAAATCATATAGCTGGCATAATTCACTGATAAATAGGAAACCATCATAATAAACAAGTACGGCCATGCCGCCCCAGAGGCCTTACCAAAGCCTGGGGGTTTCGGTTCTTACCGCGAGGATAACTCATGTATCCCTTGGGTCCCACCCTGACTATAAGCATCCAATGTGCTGAGTGTTACTTTCGGCCCCACGGCCGTACCCGGCCTACGCCGCACTCGGCCCTTGCCGTTCATTTCATTATAATCACACATATAGTACATTCAAAATAATCATTCGCACACATCATGATTCATTTAAGGTTAAACATTTGCACATAATACAATCTAGGGCCGTGCCCTGCAATCACACAGTGGGCCCATGCCCTATTCTCGGGTGTTATGGTTTTCTTACCTTTAGATTCGGTAGCCTTGATCAACCTGACTCCTTGAGCACGATCTTACCTGAGCCCTAGCGCTTACCTAAGCAAAATCCATAAGTCAAAGTTATCACCAAATCCCAAGACCAAAACCTAGCCTCGGGACTAATCCTGAGCCCCCGGGAAGTCCTAGATCCCCAAAACAAAGTGGCGGAATCAAGCCCCGAACCCTAGGTCAAAATCCCTTCACAAAAGCCCAAAAATCCCCTCTGTGAACAGTGCAGCGCTACAACGCTCAAAAGAGGGCGCTATAGCGCTACAAGCAGAACCACCCCACCAGAACAGGGGCTAGCGCTACAGCGCCCCCTGACTAGCGCTGTAGCACTAGTTGCAGCCAGACCAAACCCAAAATCGCATTTTGCGATTTTCTTCTCCCATTTCAACTCCAATCTTGCCCAAACCTTTTCCAAACACAAAAACACACATAACCACACCTCACACTCATCCCAAGCACCCCATGAACTCAATCCCAAGCTCAAGCAACCCACAACTCAAAATCTAACTCAATGAACCCAAAAACCAGAAAATCACTCAAACAACAAGGATAGGGTCTTAGAAATCATACCGTGGGTGGAATTCCGACCTTGAATCGAACCCTAGACCTCCTTGTCTTGCACCTTCACAACCTTGACCTGTTTCCCCCAAAAACCCCATCCATTTAGCTCAAAACACAACTCAAAACCAGTCAAGCCCTAAAACAGAAAATCCCCAAGAACTTACCTCAAATTCAAATGTGATCTTGCTAACCCCTTGCCAATCCTCAAGCCTAGCTTAGGATCCTTGATGCTTAGCCTACCCTAGCTCTCCACTGAGCTTGACTCCAAGAAAAATGAAGGAGAAAGGTTGGGAGAGCCACAAACCGTTCTTGGACAAAACCCTTCAGCTTTTCCTCTCTTTTCTTTTCTCTTCTTTCTTTCTTTCTTTTCAGCCTATAACTTTTTCTCTACTAAATCCACTAAGTAAAAAGCCTTCCTTTAATTCATATCTTACAAGCCTAAAGACCAAAATGCCCTCCCTTACTAATTCTAAACCTTTATGCCCATAAAGGGGCATTTTAGTCATATTACCCAAATTCCCGCTAATTCCTCAAGTGTTCCTATTAATTCCCGCTCGCTACCCAATACCTGATTAACCATCAAATTTACATTCCTCATCATCAAGATTAACCTCAATCTATTTCCAAATTTCTCATTTAAACTCCCCAGGCTTAACCCAAGCCGGGTATAGATTCCCGCTTTGACTTTTCCGCTAACCCGCTCACTCTAGGATCGTCTCGAGTCACAGATCACAGATATCAACACAGTCTTGCCCAACATGGCCAAATTACACATATGCTCAATCAAGTCTACATGCATACTAATTCACATAGTCATGCATCTCAATAATCAAATAGTCATATAACGTGCATTAAATCATAATCATGCATAAAACTCATTAAAGACACACACATAATTCCATTATGCCCTCCAGGCACACTACTCAAGGCCCTTAAGCCTTAATACTGGATTTGGGGTCGTTACACGCGTCAACACAACTCATTGGGAGAAATAGTAGAACATATAATTTCACATCATAATCCAAAAAACCAATACAAATTCCCCTTATTACAATCCATAACCCACCCCACCCCACCAAATCAAACAATAATATAAAACTATGGTGTAATAGGTCACAAAAAGGATAAAATGTTTAAGCTGCAAAAGGTTTAGATATTGGCTTATAAAAGAAAAAGATGAGTCATTATGACTCAATGGGAAACTAGGATATTAAATTTCATAGGTAAGCTTGAAAGGCTCAAACGATCCAAAGAACATGCCTTAATCATCTTCCTAATCATCTGTACTTAGGATTTCACCTCAAACAATTAATCAATGATTTTTAGAGTGGTTGAGACTATATATGTAGATAATAGCATGCATAAATATCTCCGAACAATAGTGAAAAGGTAAATCTAATTGTACACACATTATATTTAAAAATCGAAGATCAAGCTTAAGTAACAACCACACAAGAGTTAAGCACACAATTCATGCAAAATTCATCAATTTCCTTGGAGTAGTCTCTTCTCAATCAGAAGTTTGTCATTGACAGACAACTTCCAACACAATCATGCTTATGACAACTTAAAACAAACTAAAAATGAAAAAAAAAACGACATAAAAACAATGCAACATAATAAAAATAAAAACAAAGCAATCAGTTTCAGTTGTTCCCTTCCCCACACTTAAATAGTACATTGTTCTCAATGAAAAATAAAAGCAAAGATAAAGAAAAATAAAAAAAAATCCCTCAACTGAAGTAATTGCTCACTCATCAAGCATATCGGCCTAATAATCTTCAGCTTCCTCCTCATTCTCGTCATTTTGCATCATGAGAATAGGTGGTGGATAAGGTTGAAACCATTGTGATGCAGGTGGGTAGTTCTCCATCTCCATACCAAGGTGCATAGCATTCATCCTGAAATAGACATTATGATAGCTGGCCCACTCAATCATGTGTTGCTGGTCTGCTTAGAATTCAGTATGGTGAACATGCAGCTCTTAAGAGGTATTGTACAAAGATTCCTCCACAAGTGTCATACGATCCGCCAATGTCATATTTTTGGTTGATGGCGGTGGCGGCCTAGCACTGATGTAACGCCCTGGATAGCCAAGACCGTTACACTGTGTACTTATAAAAGTGCAGGACTTGCTAATCAAGTCATTAATTTGAAAACGTGTTGCTAAACATGTAAGATCTAGGGTTAAAAAGGTTTTAGTCTCAAAAGACTCATTTCATATATTTAAACTGTTATAACATTGGATCCCATACAAAAACGAAGTTAAAGAACGTTTATAGACTCCCAAAAGTACATGAGAAACCACTAGCCATATTAAGGCAAAACAGTCAGTCTTTAGGTTCCATGTCCTTGCTTAGATCTCAACCGTGGCGGTCGAGCACCTAGCTATGTACATTCTGCTCGCTGAGCTCTCTAGTCAGGGCTGATCTATCTTGCCCTTGCCTTCACCTGCATCACGCAGCACCCGTGAGCCAAGGCCCAGCAAGAAAACATCATAGATAACTCAAACAATGACCACAGACAAATAGCTCAATAAGCATGTATTCTTATCAGATAATCCACAACAAATATTCAGCATATACAGTCCAATACAAGATACATTCTATCATGTATAACATTCATATCACATAATATTCAAGGCTGACGACTTAGGCCGCACCCTCTGTTTAACCCACTGACTCCGGCCCGCTTAAACCGAGCTCAGTGCATAATAAGCTGTCCTCAGCTACTAGTGGCCGAGCTGCGCCCTGTGCGCTAGTGAGACCCTTGGCACCCTTAGGCCGTTGGTTCACTAAATGGCTTGCATGGCATAATACCATCTTTTCAAGCCTCTACAATAGGGAGCCCTTAGTCCCATCACATGTATTCAACTAGGTGCAGTTTTCTTACCTTTAGTTTGTATGGTTATCGAATTACGAGCAACGCCCCTCAAGCACGATCCGTTCCCGAGCCTAAGATTTTATCACCTAGCCACAACCAAAGTATAGGGTTTCATAAATACTCAAATATAGGTTTCCAGTTACAAAACTAGCTCCCGGGACTCCTAATTCCACCAAGCACGGCGGTGAAACCAAACCTGAACACACTAGACCACTTTCCCATGCTTAAAACGCTCAAAATCTCAAGTGTGCAACCAAGGGCTGCGACCCCCAAAGCCTAGCCGCGACCCTTCTCCAAAACAGAACCTATTCCCACACTGAATCACACACGCACCGCGGCCCTTGCCTTGGGCGCCGCGGCGCGCCCCCTTGGCTTCTTTGCATGCTAAGGCCGCAGCGCTCTAGAACAGAGCCGCGACCCTCCCCTTCGAACCCAGATTTTACACCATTTCAAGGCTCAAAACCTTACCTTAAACCATCCCAAAACTTCCCAACTTTTAACCAATTAATTCTCAACTCTTTTAGCATGATCTAAACAACATAATTCCCAAGAAAACACAGCCTAACACACTCTAATCTCCTCCTTTCCATTTCTGAAACCCAAGTGCTACAAACACTCAAACCAGCCACTCAAACTCAATTTAAAACCTCTAAACTTGAAGTTGAGACTTACCTTTGCTGTTGAATCACTTACCAAGCTATGGCCAAGCTAAGCTCCTAAGTTTTTCCCTCTTAAATCTGCCTTAGAACATCAAAATTATACTTGTTTCAGAACTTAACTAAAACCCAGCTAGAACTCAGAATTCAACCACAGAAAATAGAGTTAGATGCTTACGTTAATCCCTGCTTTAGTTCCTTGATTTCCCCTGAGCTAAACCTCCAAATCCTCACCACAATTCCAGAACTTCTAGCTAGTTTCCCCTTAGTCTTTTTGTGTTTCCTTCCCTTGGTTATCCCTTAAGCATGAAGAAGAGAGCTAAACCTAAGTGTTTAGTCGGTTTGTTTTTCTTCTAAAAGCTTCTCTATGTCTAACTTATCTATTAAGTTAATCCCGAGGCTCGGGGTGCCGGAACCGTCCCCGAGGCCAAAATGATAAAATCCCCCAATATTCCCGCCTAGACATCCTAACCTCAAATATATCTCCATATATTTATTTTCATGTCCCGATAACCCAAATCACTATCCGCTATCTAAAAGTACCCCCGACTTGCCCAAAGTCATATCTTAAGCCCCGTTGTGACTTTTCCCCACTATCTGACCCTAGAATCGTCTTGAGTCGTGCTTAGCGAACCTGTCCACATAATAATGTGGTTCTCACATATATCACATATCATATTACCACACAATATAATCAGTTATCATATAAACATTATTAAACTTATAATTACTCATTAAATCTCAATTATTCCATTAATTCCCTCCTGGCACACTAATCAAGGCCCTTAAGCCTTACTAGCGATTTTGGGTCGTTACAACTGAGTTTGAGAAGATGAGCTTGCCCTAGCAGTGTCAGTGACCTTGAAGTGAATGATGGATGATCTATTCAGTATATGCATATGCTACAACAAAGGCTCGGAAGGATCCCATTTCACACCAGCTTGAGTACACATGGCGGTAATGAGATGGGGATGATAGAACCCCTTAGATACATGTTTGAAACTGTTCTAAATGGATGATTTGATTATGCGACCCACATCAAATGTTTTACCCTTCAAGATGGTAGTATCCACATTCACTCCACTAACATGTTTAGTGGAAAGAATTTCATTTTGATAAACTTATGCCATGCTTTTTTAATAACTCCCATCGCCTATCGCTTAAACTTAATAGGATGACCTGTTTCAGTTAAGATCCATTGAGTGTTCGGTTTACACAGAAATTGGATGATCTCATCGAAGTCGAGATTATTCACTATTTTTCTATACTCATTATTTTCTATGCTAGGAAGCCCATAAAATTGATTTATTGCCGCACTTGAAAAATTCACATTGACCCCTCTCACTGTAGCCATAGCCGTGACTTGAGAAATTCCATTGGCATAAAAATCTCGTACTGTAGGGATCACTGTAGCATCAGGTTGAGAACAAAATTTCTTCCAATTTCTTTTCTCAATCTGCTCCATAATGGATGGATACCCATGACGAACTTCCATATCAAACCCCCTCTCTTCAATCATTATTTTATGCTTTACTACTACATCTTGATAGCGTTTAAATGCCTCAGAAATAAATTTGTTGGCATTAAATTGAACCCCAGATGAGGAAGCACCTTTGGTATTCTTTCTAAATCTCTTTGGTGCCATTCTTCACTTCAAAACTCAGTAACAAGCTTCCTTTAACAAAAATAGCCAAGCACTAAGAGAACAAGACAAAATACCCCAAAAATATCAATTCAAACTCCTCTAACTACACCAACCAAGTATCAACTAAGTAATTAAATGCTTATTCTTCAAAAATATTCAACCGATTCTCCTTAAAACTTAATCCCACTTCTCTTAGAACTTTTATCAAACACTTAGTAGGCATAAGCTAAACCAAGAGTTGAAAATATATTTCTAGTAATCCAATCTCCCCAAAATTCAGATTGACACTAATACAACAACATAAACACTCAATCCAAGCCAATGATCACAATAGATAAGCAATTCATCCACAAAAAATCATAATCCAAAATGCCCAAATTCTTGTTCTTCAATATTCAAAACCCACAAATCAAACAATGAAGAGAAACTACTTACTTGTAATTAACAATAGAGAGTCTTGGAAGCTTGATTGTGCCAATGAATCACATTGAAACTACTTGGAGAACCTCAATTGTAAAATTTGGAATAATGGTGATTTAGGTTTTGAAAGGGGAAATGTTATAGATGATGGGGATTTTGGTGAGAATATGTGAAAAAGGGAAGGAAATGAAGATTGAGGGTTGGAATTGTAATGGTTTTAGGGAAATTTTTTAGTGAGAATGGGTTTGAAATGATGAAATTTGGTGAAAATGGGAGAGTATTTTCAGTTTCAGAGGCTTTGTTTTTGTGGGAAGTGGGAAAAAATGACTTGGGGTTTTTAATTTTTTTTTGGCTGAAATCGTTTAGTGGCCACGGTCGCAGCTTTCTATTCTCCAGGTCGCGGCCTGGAACAAGGCTGGCCACGGCCACAAGCCTTTTGGCCCAATAAATTTTTTTTTTCACGATTTTCACGGTTCTAAAATAAATATATAAAATATTAAAACTAAGTTCAAAAAGAAAAAAATTAAATGGAAAAATATTAAACGAAAATGTCTTAAAATTCAAATAAAGTACATAAACTTTGGCTAATTTTAACGTCGCTAGCTCGACATAAAACCGTTTCATACTTCATCAACATATTCCGGATCGAAGAGGTGAATCAAAGTAGCTTGTTCCTCCTCAAAAAACTCATAATAAGGCTTCAATCTCTGACCATTAACCTTGAGTATTTTTTCGGCTGATGGATAATGGTGTACCACTGTGAAAGGTCCAACCCATCGGGATTTCAACTTACCCGGAAAGAGTTTAAGATGAGAATGATACAATAGTACTTCTTGTCCTGCATTAAACGTCTTCTGAATAATTCTATTTCGATCATGAATGTCCTTGATCTTTTCTTTGTAAATCTTACAGCTCTTATAAGTATCATTACGAATTTCCTCCAGCTCTTGTAATTGTAGCATTCTTTGTTGGCCTGCATTATCCATCTTAATGTTACACTTTTTCACAGCCCACCAAGCTTTATGCTCTAATTCAACCGGTAAATGGCAAAGCTTTCCATACACGAACTGATACGACCATACCAAGCGATGTTTTGTATGCTATGTGATATGCCCATAGAGGATCTTCTAGTCTTACACTCAAATCCTTTCTATTTGGATTCACCGTCTTTTCAAGAATAGACTTGACTTCTCTATTCAATACTTCAACTCGGCAATTTTCTTGTGGATGGTAGACAGTGGTTACTTTATGAGTCACTTGATAGCATCGAAATAAAGCTTCAATAGTTTTATTGCAGAAATGAGTACCTCAATCACTAATTAGTGCCCTTGGAGTGCCAAATCTCACAAAGATATTCGATCTAATGAACCCAACCATTGTTTTAGAATTATCCGCTTTATTGTTTTTGCTTCCACCAACTTAGACACATAATCCACCGCTAAAAGATTATACTCAAAACCGAATGACGATGGAAATGGTCCCATAAAATCAATGCTCCATACATCAAAAATCTCGATAATAAGTATGGGAGTTTGGGGCATTTGATCCCTAGCAGTCATAATACCAACTCATTGACAACGGTCACACGTCTTGCAATATGCGTATGAATCTTTAAAGATTGTAGGCCAATAAAAACCACTGTCAAGTACTTTATGGGCCGTTCTTTTTGGTCCAAAATGATCCCCACAAGCATAAGAATGTGAGAAAGCAATGATAGATTGAAATTCAGAATCGGGAATAGACCTTCGAATGACTTGATCAACACAATGTTTCCATAAATAAGGCTCACCCCAAATGTAGAATTTAGCATCATGCTTAATCTTGTTCTTTTGAGCTTGTGTAAGGTCTTCTGGTAACTCTTTAGTGGCCAAATAGTTAACAATATTAACAAATCATGGAATAACTTCTTTAAGAGCTAGGAGTTGTTCGTTGAGAAGTTT
Organism: Humulus lupulus; assembly: GCF_963169125.1. NCBI lineage: Eukaryota > Viridiplantae > Streptophyta > Magnoliopsida > Rosales > Cannabaceae > Humulus > Humulus lupulus. Next base: position 81,241,055 of record NC_084798.1, on the reverse strand, counting down.
TTCATTTAATTGCAAGTTATCTTCATCCCAAATAAGTTTACTTAAATGATCAGCTACCAAGTTTTCTGACCCTCTCTTTTCTTTTATTTCAAGATCAAACTCTTGAAGTAGTAAAATCCACCGAATAAGTTTGGGCTTCACTTCTTTCTTAGCTAGTAAATATTTAAGTGCTGCATGGTTAGTGTAAACAATAACTTTAGTTCCAATCAAGTAAGACTGAAAATTTTCTAGAGCAAAGATGACCTCTAAAAGCTCCTTCTCCGTAGTAGAGTATCTCAACTGAACATCATTAAGAGTCTGAGAGGCTTATAGTGAAAAAATTTTGTCAGCGCATTTCACCTAACACGCCAGCAAAAGTCCCACGTTTTTATTGCCGTTGGGACTTTTGTTGGGGGTGTTAGGTGAAATGTGTCGGCAAAAGTCCACGTGTTAAATATGGTAGGTGAGAACTGTAATGCCCTACTACCTTAGAGCCGTTACTAAGTGAGTTTAAAATGTGCAATTAACTCGCCAAATGAGGTTTTTAAAACAAAAGTGTGATTAAACAGAAATCAAGGCTGTAATCTTTAAAAATACTCTATTTCGTTGAAAATTCCAAGAGTTTAACATAAGGGATCCCAAAATAAAGCTTATAAAGTATTTACAACTCAAAATAGGTTTACAGATGACTAACTATCAAAACGTAGTTTAATACAGCCATTTCTCAAAAACACCCCCAACCAAAGCAGTCGGGAAGGCCAAACATGTACGCGTCGCCCCCATGCTCTCCGTACTCATGGCTGGTTGATCTTCTCTTTGCCCTTACCTGCAACACAGAGCACCCGTGAGCCGAAGCCCAGCAAGAAAACTCATACAACAAATAACACATGCATAATATATAACCATTATGTCAGATATATCCACAGATTAAACATATACGACCATGCCGTCCCAGAAGCATTATCAAAGCCTGGGATCTCGGTCCTCACCGTAAGGATATCCCATGTATCCATTGGGGTCTCACCCTAACTATAAGCACTCCATGTGCTAAGTGTTATTCCTGGCCCCATTGCCGTTCTCGGCCCTTCGCCGTTCTCGGCTCCTTTGCCGTTCATGCTACTATATCCACACATATAGCATACTTAAACAACATTCAAGCATATAATAATTCAATCAAAGCTACACCCTAACAATAATGTAATCTAGGGCTGTGCTCTGCAACAACACTATGGGCCCACGCCCTGCTCTACGGGTGCTACAGTTTTCTTACCTGTATCCCGAGCTTTACAATGCACCAAAGTCACAAGCACGGTCCTCTATCACGAGCCTCTCCGAAGACCTAGTCACAACACATATAAAACATCCTTTAATACTAACCAATCCAACACTACTTCCCGGGACCAATCCCACACTCTCAGAATCCCCAAATTCCTAAGACAATGCATCAGAAACATCCCCCGAGCCCCCGGAGCAAAAGCCTAAAAATGCAAAATTCCTTGTTCTGAAAATAGCCTAGCGCCGCGGCGCTGCCCTTGAGGTCCGCGGCGCCCAGCAAGTCAGAGAGCTCCCCAACTCTAACACAGCCTCGCGCCGCGGCGCCAAAGAACAGGGCCACGACGCCCCTTCACGAACCCAGAAATCTGGGTTTTCCCCTGCATTTTATCCGAGCCAAAACACTCCAAATTCAACCTAAACACATACCTAAACCCCAAAACCAATTTAAACTCACAAATAAGCCATCTAACAACCTATAAACATCATCCACAAGTATAAACACATAATCACTCCCATAAATCATACTTTGATTCCAAGGCTCAATAGTTCAAACCAGCAAGTTAGGAACTTAGACCAAAACCTACAAAAACCTAAACCATACTTCAAATTCCTTAAACCACAACAGAAATAAACCTTATAATTGCACAGAATCCTTACCTCAAGTGGAGAATTCAACCTTAAGCTTCCTTGATTCCAGCTTCAAGCCACTTCCCCCTTGATTATTCAAACTGAATTTTCCCAAACCAAACCAGCCATACTTCCTTTAAATTCCTACACTTAATCTCTAAAAATCAAATTTAAACTCAAGCAAACACAGAGCATAACTCTTACCTCTGAACAATCCTAGCTTAAGCTTGATTTTTGGTTGCCTCAAACCTCCTGAATTTCCTCCTAGGTTCCAAATTTCAGCTCTCCTTCTTGTTTCCCTTTCCTTCTAGCTTTTTCTTCAAATTTTAGCATAAACCAATATGTGACTAAGTGTTATACGTGGCTCCTCTTTTCCTTCAGCTGAAACTTATCTACCCTTTACCAAATGACCATTTCACCCCTCCTAGAAATCCTTTCCTAACTAAACCTCAAGGGCACTTTTGTCATTTCATCACTATTACTATTCTACCATTTTCCCATCACAACTTGTTACTCTCAGTAGTTACTAATGGTTACTCAAGTTACTCAATCACCAATAACCATTAACCACTAATTCTCAACTCAACTTACAAAATTCCCAAAGTACCCCTAGGCTCCTCCCGAGCCGGGTATAAAATCCCGTTGTGACTTTTAAGTTAACTAGCTCCCTAGGACCGTCTCGGCACGTGCATCACATTAATATCACCACACTCACGTGGTACAAATCACATAATACAATTATCATCTTTATGCCCTCAGCGGGCTAAAATGACCAATTTACCCCTAACATACAAACGGGGCCCACATGCATATTTATACCACCTAAGCATGCATTCTAATCACATATTCATTCAAATTCACATATATTATCATGTTAATTCACTTATTGCCCTCCAGACACGCTAATCAAGGTCCTAAACCTTATTAGCAAATTGGGGATGTTACAAGAACACTTTTGCTTGCACGTTTTGTAGCGCTGGGAAAAGTGATATATGTACCGACAAAACTATTACTTATTGAAACAATGTCGTTTTAAATTAGGGTTTCTGAGACTACTTTTTCCGGCGCAACGGAACGTGCTGGCAGAAGTAATACGATATCAGGAGCGCCGCCCCCACCCTCTTCTTCCCCATTTCCATTTTTTCTCATTTTTCCTATATATATCTCTGATGGGTGTCATATGCTGTATCAAATTTAAATATATTTTATCAATCACTTGTACCAACTTCTTCAGTATAGCGGTAAATAATGGTCGAACGTAGGAGGACTATGATTAAATTATTATTCAAAATAGGAATTGTATAGAAATTAGATAGGGGTTTTAATTTTAAAAAACTGAAAATATAAAATAAAATAATGATAAAAGATTAAATAACTAAGGATAAAACGATATTAAAGAAATAGTCAAGAATTACTCTCCACCTTTGACAATCAATCCATCAACAATGACAAATAATATTCCCTATTCCCAATTAAACTATTAACCCAGCAGATAGCACTTGTAGCGACCCAAATTTGTTAATAAGGCTTGGGGCCTTGATTAGCATGCCTGGAGGGCAATAAGTGGTATATTGTATTAATATGTGAATTTAATGAATATGTGATTAGAAGTTCATGTTTAGGTGATTAAATATCCATGTGGGCCCCATTTGGCTGTTAGGGGCATATTTGTAATTTTAGCCCGTTGAGGGCATAAATGTTATATTTTTGTGTATTGTGATTGATACCATGTGTGAGTGGTGATATAATTGTGATGCACGATCTGAGACGGTCATAGGGAGCTGTTTAGCTTGAAAGTCACAACGGGTCAAATACCCGGCTCGGGAGAAGCTTAGGATTAATTTGAGAATATTTTAATGTGTTCGAGAATTACAGAGTAGCGGTTAGTAATCTAGTACTGGTTTAGACACGTCGGGAATAAATGCGAATTTATAGGTATACTTGAGGATTTAGCGGGATTTAGGTGAAATGACAAAATTGCCCTTGAGGTTGTATAAGACTTTTATTATGAGAAAGGGCAATATTGTAATTTGGCCTTAGGGAAGAGATAACCTTAACTAAGGAGAAGTCAAATACGTTATTTCATTTAGGCATAATCTAAACATTTTGGTTGGAAGTCTAGAGAGAACCAAGAAGCTAGGAAGGGAAGGAGGAGAAAAGCTGATTTTCTTTGAGGTTAACGAAGGAATTCAAGGCTGAATTGAGGCAACTAGAATCAAGCATAGGACAAGATTAATTCAGAGGTAAGGATTCATCTCTGATTTTTAAGTTTCCTTGCATGTTTTGAGAATTTGGGTTGAGTGCTAAAAATTGGGTTTGTGGCTTAGTGATTGTGAGGTTCAGTTTGGAAATCAAAGGATTCAAGCTTGGAATTGGATTTGGAGGTGGCTCAAGGTCGAATCCCTGTTTAAGGTAAGAATTTCGTGTATCTCTGAAGTTTATATGCTGATATGGTTTAAGATTTCTGAATGGTGGTTTAAATTTTATAAAGAGTGGTTTAAGTTTGTAGAGTTTTAAACCACTAGGTGATTCTTGGGTTTGATTGTTTGTTTGGGCTTGTTGTTGTTGTTTCTGAGTTTCCATAATGTTTATTTGAGGTTTTAGATTGATTTGAGACTTGAGAGTACCTTGGGGTTGATTTGGAAGAGTTTTTGCTCAGGAAAATGTTGGGGAAAACCCCATTTTTCTGGGTTCGCGTATGAGCGCCGCGACCCTGTTCTTCCGTGCTACGGCGCTAGGTTGAATCAGGAGGAAGGCACCATTCTGGGCGCCGCGGCCCCATAGGGTTGTGCCGCGGTGCTAGGCCAATTTCTGGGTAGGGGAAAATGTGTTTTTAGGGTTTTGGCTTAGGGGGCTTGAGGGACGCTTCCGCTACCTTGTGTGGGGAAACGGGGGGTCTCGAGAGCACGAGATTGGTTCCAGGAGATGATTATGAATTGATAAGTAATGAGAGTGCTATGAATGTGTTGTGACTAGGTTTTCAGCAAGGCTCGGGTTAGGGGACCGTGCTCGAGATTTCGGTGCACAAAAAGCTCGGGACACAGGTAAGAAAACTGCTGTACCCATAGAGCAGGGCGAGGCCCCATAGTTGGGTTGCAGGGCACGAACCTATATGATTATGTGTAGGGAATATCCCATTGTTTATGTTAATATGTGTTTAAGTGTATGATTAATTATGCTATGTATGCATATATGTGAATGAACGACAAGGGCCGGGAACGGCAAGGGGCCGGGAGCAGCGTTTAGCACATGGAGTGCGAGTTGCCAGGGTAAGACCCTAAAGAATACCTGGGATATCCTTACGGTGTAGACCGCGAACCCAGGGCCTGGTAAAGCGCCTGGAATGGCACGGCCGTATGTGTTTAGCCTGTTGGCGGATTTGTTTTGTATTGAGTAATTGATATGCATATGTTATCTACTTGTTTGGAGTTTTCTTGTTGAGCTTCGGCTCACGGGTGCTCTGTGGTGCAGGTAAGGGCAAGGGGAAAGCCGACCAACCATGAGTATGGAGAGCATGAGGCGATGCGTACATGTCTGGTCTGCCTGGCTGCCACGGCCATGGGTATTTTTGGGAGATGCTTTGTACTGAATCCTATTTTGTCGTTTAGTTGACTTTAAACATATTTTGAGTTGTAAATATTTATAAATAGTATTTTTGGGATCCCTAATGATTTCATTTTCAAATTATGTGATTTAAATACAGTTTAGTTACATTTTTGAGCTAAATGCCTGGTTAGCAAGTTAAATGCACATTTTAAACTCACTTAGTAATGACTCTAAGGTAGTAGGGCATTACAACATTTAAGTAGTCAATTATCCCAGTTTTCCTATTATAATGAATTAAAGCTAAGCGCTCTTAATTAATCCTTTTTACCCAGCAATAAACCCATTAAGCATACGATTTATTTAACCTAGTAAAAGCATTACACTTTATGAAAACAAGTTAATCTAGGCAACAAATTCATTAAGCATGCAATTCATTTAACCTAGGTTCTATTTTTCATCACAATCATGATACATGTCACAATATCCTAATTGTAATTTATCACTCTACTTAGAATCCTAAATTATTAGGTGAATAACAATCCTAAGATGATAGTAGAACAATGCAAAATCCTAATTAGCGACCGTCTAAAAAAGATTTTACAAGATCCATGACATTCAAGTAGAAAAATAGAAGCAATTTAATATGAGGGAATAAAATGAATAAAATTCATTAATGCATTCAAGATCTCATGTCTAGGGTTTTGAAATAACCCTTAACTATAAAGAAAACTACTCCATAATCACATTCATATTTAGATAAATAATAAAGGAGTTTTGAGAAGAAAGAAAAACTAGATTAAAGAATGTATATGCTGATGTCTTTTCTCCTCCTCTACTGCTTTAGCCTCTAAAATCCGCAATCCAAAGTTGTATTAAAAGTTAACCTTAATTCCTTTTATAGCCCTTTAAAAATCAAAATTTTAAGAAAAATTCGATCGCAGGCTGCGAAAACTGATTCATGGTGGCCACGGGATATTTTCTAGGCCAAATACGCGTTGCGACCAAGAGATTATAGTGGTCACGGCCGCTAATCTCCGACTCCCAGGCCACGACCAGTGAATCTTGGTGGCCGCTGCCATAACCCAAAATCAGCTCGCGTGCTTTTTCTTATTAATCTTCAACTTTAATCTCGAACCTCGGGTTTAGGGACTTCTAAAACACTTCAAACTCGTCCCAAACTTCATTTTCTCGAGTCCTATCATTGGACATTAATTCCTAACCACAAAAATACATCAATAATTCCTTACAAAATATTTTATGGCTTAAAAATCAAAGACTCATAAAACAAAGCTAAAAACACCTAAAAACACTTGACATTAACATGATCTAAATGCGAAAGGATAACAAATACAATATCCAAAATGCCCTTATCAATCTCTCTCTCTCTTTTCTCACTCACTCTAACTCCCTTGTTAGGATTAATTCCCTAAAAGCATGTAAATAGATTTTATTGATTTAAATAAAAGTACAATTATATTGTATTTTAATGTTATAATCTTTAATGAATGGTTACTAATGCAGTTTACTAAGCATACAGGATGCAAGTGATCTAGATTCAAATTACTGACGTGGATAGACATCTTAGTAAATGTGTTGTATATAATAGATATTATATATGACATGACTGATGATAATTAATTATCTTTATAAACTTTCTGTTTGACATAAAGATTTAATTCTTATCATAATAGATGATCATTTGTAGATCAGTCTAAATCCTGAGTATTCATGAATTCCTGTTTGTGTTTATTGGTTCTTTTGATTCACTCATTAATGTTTATTAGTATAATGAGGTTAATGACTTTTTTTTTGGATATTCAATATTATGAATGGTTGGGAACATGATTTACAATAATGGAATCCATACTTTCCCAACAGATCAAATATTTGTCTCCTTATGGGTTAATTATGGAATTGAATAGTTATTGAGCTCAAATCTATAATTTGATTATAGATTAATTATTCGCTAGTGAATTAATAGTAATTAAGGATCAAGAGGTAATTAGAAGGGTAAAACGATAATCTTGACCAGCTCTAACTAACGAACCAATAAATGGAGGACAGAACTACATTTATTGATTATATAAATGGACTACAAGAGAAAACTCTACAAATATAATTCTATATATACTTAGAGTGCAATTCCATATTTATAGTGGAGTAGTCATGAAATTAATAAATAAGATTATTAGATTAAAGAGCTTAATCAATAATCTGGTTTATTGAATCGTCGTATTATAGGTCCTTGGTCCCCAGATTACCTCTGTCCCACACTATCAAGGATAAGGAGGTTAAAACAAAAATTTATAGAGAGAATGGCGTAATTGCAAATGAATTAATTTTTTAGGGCAAGGAAATAATTATGTGATAATTATGGGAAATTTATTAATAATGAATTATTTAACTATATAGTTTTTATTTTGAAAAACTACATGTTAAAATAAATATTAATCATGTTTGAATTAATATAAAGAGAGAGATTAATAATTATCTTATTTATAATAAGATATTTATTTATTTAAAACTGATATTTGAAGATAAAGTTAATTTTGAATTAACTGATATTTATTTTGGGATAAATGTTGGGTTTTATGCCCTTATAAAACTATGACGGACATGTAACGCGATTTTATATTGCATTTAGTTTGACAACCGTGTTTCTTGCTTGTTTTATTAAAAGATTATTGGAATAATACAAGCATTTCTAAAATCCTGAACATATAAATAGTTGCAATTATAGTGACTAGCTCACACTAGATTATAATTGTAATTATATGTTCAAAAGAACAAGTCCTAAGATTAAGTCAGTGCATTGGATTTTCACTGATCTAGTAATATACGATATGATCTACTTATATATTTAGTGTGTGATGTCTTATCCAAGGCACTGACCCAGTAAATAAGATCGAATGTTTTTCCCTAAAATATTTGCATGATGATGTGGCATGTTTAAGAGGCACATGGACAGCACGTGACTGGTTATTGATGAAATCCTGGTTGACCAACGACTAGGGTATCAAGAGGAAATTGAACTGCTTGATAGGCGCAAGGAATATGCTGAGCTGCAGGAAAAAAAGATGTGCCGACATATGAGACCAGATCTACTCGTAGGACTGAGGCCAGTACTCAAGGACGATTATGAGTTAGATATTCCCAAGATATTTGATTACTTTTATATTAAAATATCATTATTTCTGTTACTATTTTGTTATGCTTGTAGCAAAAGTTAAGAATGACTCATAGGCCCATACGTACATCCTTGAGCCTATAAATAAGACTCATGGGACTCACTTATGGGATACACAATATTTTGTATTAAGAGATAGTAAGTGCTTTTTATACATGATTCTTTGTATTTAACTTCGGAGCTTGTGAAACTTTGTGAACCTTAGTTCGCTGATCACAAGTTTTGTAGTCTACATCAATAAAAACACTAAGTGGACATAGGTTATCACCAATCTCTAGGGTCGAACTACTATAAAATCATTGTGTCATTTTAGTTCTTGCATTTAGTTTTATAATTCTTATCGTTTAAGTGACTCCATGTCATTGATTAAATCGAGGGTCAACATGATGTATATGGGTACATTGGACTAGGACCGATATTGATTATTGATTGATAAATGAATATCGTTGTTATCGAATCCAATCAATGTCACAACGTTGACCATAGGTCAAGTTTATCTTAATTATGAGTGATATTATTTTGCTAATTATATTATTTAAATATTTTCACTTGTTCGTTACCAGCTTACCCTACGGTCTAGCCCATACTTACATCTTGGAGATTTAGTAGTGTAATTGAGTGGGAGTATTAATCATAGATATGAAATCTATAGCTTCTGTATGAGAGGTGAAAATATGACTTCCTTAATAGCTTAGTCTAAAAGGGTAAATGATTGAGCGCTCATATATGTGATTAAGTTCACAGATTCATCATTTACAATGGACTTACTGGGAGTTAAGGATAAAATACAAATGAGGGGTAAAACAATAATTTGCACCCAACTCATTAGTAAGTCATCGATAGAGTATTGACTGACTGTAATGGTTATAACAGTGGATAACACATTTGTGGTTTGGAAAATATGTTCTATGAATTAAAGAGTTCAATTCCGAATCTATAATGGAGTCATGAGGAATTAATAAATTATGAGATAATTTATTTAATAAGTAAACTCACGAAATTTTATTATAGTTTGTATTCATGGATCCATGGTCCTCGCATCACCTTTGAGTAAATCATCTAGAATGTCTCAATTAATTGATTTAATTATCAATTAGGATTTTTAAAGTTGACTAGGTCAATTTTTGTAAATTTTACAGAGATATGAGATTTAGAGAATAAAAGAGAATCTTTGGGCAAATTTATTAATACTGATAAATTGGTGTCAATATAAATAAATAATATTAAATCAAGTATCAAATTATAATTAGTAAATTTTAATAAGGATTTAATTAATTTATTAAAAGATAAATAATTAAAAATGTTTTGATTTTAGGCCCAATTGAGATTTAAATTCAAAACAAAGTGATTGGGCCCAAATCCATTTGTGGGAGCCCAAGGCTTTGATTTTTTATTTTTTATTTTAATTAATTTAAATTTAAATTTAAATAAAGCACATTAAGTTGCTTATATAAGGAATATGATATCTAGGTTTTTAGAAGTTTGTCTCAGTTGATTCATTGGGGTATGTGAAAATCTAGACAGTCTAATACTTTCTTGGCCACTCACTCACTCACTATTTTCTTCTTTTCTAGATCTCTATCTCATGTGTTGAGAACCAGCCCACACTAGTTCTAGGTTGATCAAAGGCTTGTTGAGGAAGACTGTGTTGCTAATTTAGTACAATCTCTTGATAATACTCTTCTAGAAAAATGAATCAAATGTTAGAGAGATTGAAGGAAGGAGTTGTTTCAGTTCTGCCGTGTATTCGTAAATTTCTACATCTTTGTGTTTATGTTAATTTACGAATCTAACGTTCATTTGTATGTCATGCTATTATATGTTTCTATTATGTTTTTGAAAAATAATAATAGGAAGCATGCATCTAGATTTAAATCCCAAGATCTTACAATTGGCCTTAGAGCCTAGGTTGCCTAGATCTAGATGTTTTGAATGCATGATTATGTTTATGAACTTTAACATGTTTAGAAAATTAGATGATTGCATGTTCTAGAAGCATGTTTATGTTTTATGTGTTTTTTCCTAAAAATTGATTGTTTTGGTAATTTTTTATTTTTATGTGTGTTTTAATAATTGTACAAAACCCCTAAAAATTATTAGAAAAAAGTTTGGAATGATTTTTGGCACAAAAAGATGAATTTTTGCATTTTTTTTGGGTAAAATGGCATGCTGGCGCACGCGATTTGTGCGCGTGATTATGTGAGTGCGCGTGTGTGTGTGCGTGGTGTTGAATTTTTTTTTTTTTTTTAAACCATAAATTTTGAAAATTGATATATTTTTTTTGGAAACTAATATTTTTTTTTTAAAAAATAACTTCAAATTATTTATGGTCAATAAATAATATTTTTTTTTATTTTCTTTATTTTGTAGGATATTTTCTAAACTTAAAAATCAAGTTTAAATTTAATTAAATAATTGAATTTTTTTTTTATAAATTCTTGTATTTATTTGATTATTTTTAAATAGATAAATGTCTTATTATTGTTGGTTAGTTAGGATTTATTTTTATTTTTTTCGCAAAATTATTTATTTTGGAAATAAATGTCATAAATAAGTAACATGTCATATAGATTTATGCTAGGCTCATCCAATTGTTAACATGTCATGCGTCATTATTAAGATATTTTTTGCATTTGGGCTTTAAATATAAGTATAATGATGACCCAATTTTTTTTTTTTTAAAATGTGGGAAAACTCAAATAAAGCTTCATAAATTGTTATGTTTTATTGGGCCCAATTGAACATGTAAAGTTTAAATTTCTCTCTTGTGGGTGGTTCCACTAGTGAAGATCTATTTGATTTGCATTACTAAATTGGGCTTAATCAGTTGAATAACAATTAATAAAATGAATGTTCAAATTCCTGTCTTTTTGGGTTTTGTATGGAAGTTAGGGAGCCTTAGTAGTGGGTACGACATACTGAACCCAGCGCTCCTCCATGCAAGCTCGAATTTTTAAGGCCCATTTACCTATGTTGGACTTAATTGTATTAGGTTAATCTTTTTAGTTGGACCTAATAATTGATTAGAAACAAATTAATTCTAATTTTTTGGATTAATTTTCAATGGCTAATTTTAGAATTAATGGGAAAATTATAAACCATGGTTTATTAATTATTTTAATAATTTGGAAAACTTGACTCAGTTTATTGATTATTTTAATAATTTGGCAAACCTGAGTTTGTTTATTGATTATTTTAATAATTTGGCAAACGAAGTTGATAGTTTTCAAAAGAATAAAAATACTAAAAGGTTTAATAATGAGTTTTGAAATCTAAATTCGATCTCCACCGTTGATTTAACAAGGTTAGAGTTCGATGGGACCTCGTGGCGCTTTGATTTCGTCTCTCTATGGAAGGTGTTCACTGGACTTCTTAACAAGGTTAAATTTCTTAGGATAGATGGTTATAGATGAACCTTCTATAAACTCATCCCTACGGTGACTATAGGAATTAAGCCTATAATAATCAAAATTATGGGTCAAACTCATAAAGTATGAAATATTTGTGACTCTCTCCTACCGTGACACATGGGTTTTTGTTACTTTGATCGGATGGATAGGTAGTTTATAAAATTATAGGACGTTTTATTAATTGAGATGTATCTCTATTTAACTAAGTGAATATTTGTGACTCTCGCCTACTGGGACACATGGGTTCATGGCTAGTTAAAGTACCTAAGAAATAGAAGATAAGTGTTTTTGTGTTTTGCTTATCTCAAAACATTTTGTATGTTATGCTATTTAAAAAATTTGATGAATAAATGTTTGTCAAGCAATGCGTTAATTTCTACTTAGTTGATAATCGCAGCTCTAGGCTTCCCACTCCATACTATCTCTAATCTCTAAAAGGTTACTCTAGGGTGAGAACTTCACGAAATATTTGTCCAACATAATCAAAGATATTCCAATTTTTTCTATGCGACGATCACCAAATCCTTCAACGAGGATTCTTGATGATGGTTCGAGCAAAGGAATGAAGGCTAATACTACTAAACAAGCTCAAGGAGAAGTTGCCTTAAGTTTCTTCTTCGAAGAGCAAATGATGAATAAATTCAAACAAAAAGAACAAGAAGTTCACTGGTGTTGACGCGGTTCTTCGCCAACAGGTAATTAAGAAAATAAGAGGAAGGGATTAGTGCTTAACGATGAATCGAAATAGATGAATGATCTTGTAAATGGACTGGTGACACGATTACGTTTTTTAGGTGGTTCAAAGGTTAAAATCCTTCTACTCCACCAGCCAATATTATTGCTATATGCTTGGTATTCTTTTACAGGGTATTTCCTTACAATCTGGAATCCAACCCCTTGCAACTCCCAGGGTCTCCATATTTATAGGAGAGGGCACCTGGGAGTTGGTAAGAAGGTCATCCCGTGACCTTCTTACCTATCATGTCACTTCTGTGACATTCATGATTAATTCCTAAAACCTGACACATGAAGTGTGGTCTAATCAATAGGTAAGGGGGATAATGGGCCGCACGGCCCAACTCAGTCGTGGGCGCCTGAATACGCACGTTCATGCTGCGTGTCCGAGAAGTCAGGGATATATCAGACACATGATGTCTGATATAGGCACGTTTACCTTGCGTGGTTGACTTTATAAAAGGTCACACCCTCCAACTCTAGCTCGTACCACGAGCTGGATGCTTCCCTCGACTTGTGGCCTTCAGAGTCCAGACTCAGTCCTTAAGTAATCTTGGCGAACCTTTGGATACCCCGAGCTAACGAGGTAGGACCTGATGACAACAACTCCGGTCATGGGGATCCACGTGGCTGATATAATTTAGGCCGTATCTCAGCTCGCTAATAGCCCGTTGGAAAATCAAGGCGTACATTTGCCCCCCAAGCCCCTGCTCGTGGTACACGACGTCGTGTAGGGCCACAGTAGGGGCTTTTAGGCTCCCCCACGAACTCTTCATATTCCACATTTTACGCAGGCGCCGAATACGTGGAACATCGTGGTTGGTGACTGTACGTCTTCCGAGAACCGCATTAAATGGCCCAGCCTATACTCAGCTGTCGTTTCGTCTTTCGAGTGGAGAGCCTTGGATCCCACATCAGGGCAATCCAATGGCCCTCCTCATGTGGCCTTTCACGTATATAAAAGGGTTGGCCACCTTACGCATGGGCCACACGTTCATTTGAAAATTTTCAGAATTTTCCTTCTTCTTCCCTCTTCTTACCCTTAAAAAACCCTCTTTTTCTTCCGGTTACCGTTTCCACCCCAGAAGTTCAGGTGCAAGGGCTCCCTTGAAGCTTTGGAATCAACTACTCCGACGAAGCCCCAACCCCGACGATCCCTTCATCCTCTTCTCAACTAGAATACTCCGTAAGTCCCCTGACTGTGCATGTTTTGAAATTATTTTTCACTGTAGCCTAGGTAAATATTTACTGTAGCCGCATTCAAGGTTTTGTTGGTTTTTTGTGGGCATGAAGGGTGAAAGCCTTTTAGGTTAGGGTATCGCTTGTAGTAGAAAACCATTTAGGAACACGGTTTATAGGATGCATTTTCTGGGGAAATTTTCTGGGTAGGATTTTCGGTATGGTTGTTTAAAATATCCAGTACTTTTGGGTGCAAAACCGGGTAGCTTAGGGGACACGCCTCACAGGCGGTTTTGCACCCCTTGCCTACTGAAACTTTCCCTCCAAGGCAAATTTTCATCCTGACCCTCCTGACACAAGAATTCCGAGCAATCGGGGATTTGTTGGGAGCATAGGCGCGTGTTCATAGAACCGCGTGGTCTCACTCTCCACGAGCTGAGATTACCTCAGCTCGTGCAAAGGAAACACCTTTTTCTGATTCTCCCTTATGCTTAGGTCGCCTTTTCTAAAAATTTCTTCTTTTGTTCGCTAGGCAACTAGATGGGACCCAAGAAGAATGCTTCTAAGAGGATCGCAGGCAGCTCGTCTTCCCAACAATCCAAGGGAAAAGAAGTGATGACAGACTCCCCCATTCCTGCCTTCGGGCCGGCCGTGGAACGGGAGCTCGAGGTGGCACCCGACGCTTTCTTCGAGGCTGAGAGGATCGTCTCGAAGATCACCGACCAGGGGAAAGTGAATAAGATATTCCTTTCCCATAAGATCGAACTGGGGAGGGGCGCCCTCATCGCCCGACCTCCCTTAGAAGGTGAGCGGAGCTACGCGCCACTCGACGAGGAATTCGCGGCCTGGAGTGACGAACACTTCAAAGCTGGGGCTTTCCTCCCACTGGATCAGTACTTCGCCGACTTCCTCAACTATGTGAGGTTGGCCCCTTTCCAGCTCCCCCCAACTCCTATCATTTGTTGGCGGGGCTGAGATATCTGTTCTTGAAACAGGAGTGGGAGGTCCCCACTCCGGCAGATATCCTATACTTTTTTTGCCTCAAGGCCAGCCCGGAACAGCGGGGGCGAGGCGATGGGTTCTACTACTTGACCCGGTTACCAAATACGGCTGTGGTCATCGAGCTGCCCAGCCACCCCAATGACTTCAAAGACCAGTTCTTCAAGTCCTAGGGGTTTCGCAACTGCGACCTGCATTACTTCAACCATCCTCGTAAGTACTTTTCATCCTTAGCTCGTAAGTTAAGTATCTGTTAGCTTTCCCCCTTATCTGTTTCTGACTTAGATTAATTCTGCAGCCATTTTCACGAGGACAGACAAGTCTGTTATCCTCGGGAGCCAGTACGAGACACTGGCGGGCTTGCCCCCAGTGAAAAGGACTATCGCCAGCTCATGACAGATGAGACGATGCTGGCCTACAAGCTGATCTCCCCAGGCCAGACTTTGAACCTGAGGATACCTCGGGTGCCTCCCCCAGCTCGTGAGATGAGGCCTATCCCCGAGGAGAAGGCCGCGGGGGATGAGGATGAGGAGGACGAGGTGCCCTTCGTGAGGAGGAAGCGGGCACTGGAGGAAGCCCAAAGAACGGACGAGGAGAGGATCCGGTCCGGAGCAGCTGCAGGTCCCTCCGGCCAAGGTAACCCATATATGTTTAGGAACTTAGATAGGGCCACTGCAGACCCCCGGCTAGCTAGGTTCAATCCCAAACAGCTCGTCCAACGCCATCGAAGTGACCCAGACTTTGACGTAACCCTGCTCCATTGTGTCGACCGGCTCGTGCTGGATTACCAAAGTAGCCGGCCTAGGGGTACCATAGTCGTAGACAACACCCTAGCCTTTAGGTCAGTCCTATTCGAGGAGTATGGGACCAACCTTCGGTCATGGCCATCACTCCGGGAGGGTGTCGTAGCTCTGGGTCTTAGGCAATACGTAGAAGAGTCTAGTCCTGAGCCAGCCTCGGATCCAGAACCCGTGCCAGCTCGAGAAGTAATTGTCTTAGATTCCCCCGCAGAAGCTCCGGGGCCGATGGTCGTGACCATAGATTCCTCTTCTAGCTCGGGGGGTAGGATTCCTTTTAGTATATATATATATACTTGAGTTTCGCTCTTTTCCCCTTGTTTTTGTTTTTGCATGACTGCTTACTGATATATTGATGTTGTCTTTGTTTTGCCAGAGGAGATGTCTCAGCCCGGGGGAAAAGATCTGCGAGCTATGTTCACCGGAGGGAACTCCTCAGCTGGGGCCTCTGGGCCCAAAATGAAGAAGCTCCAGGTGGCAAAGAAAGCCGCTGGGACCTCAACCAAGTCCCCTGCAAAGGGGAAAGAGCAGACCCCAGTTGCCCAGGCTAAGGAAACTGCACCTCTTGCTGTAGTGGGGAACATGCCCCCACCCCCTCCGCGAGCTCCGACCTTTGTCCGGGACACAGGGGCGGAGCTCGGGGCCTCGGCAACCGCGGCCCCCGAGGTGCGTATCCCGGTGGACCCCCAGGCCCTGGAGAAGATTCAAGACGTCTTTCGGGGGACGGTGTATGAGACGGCGAGCTACGCCGTCGACCACTTCTACCGCTTCACTGAGAGAGAGCTGCGGGCCATCGAAACAAGGAGCCTGGTGGGCGTAATGGAATCTTCATTGGGCATGGCCCTAACGGTAAGCTAACTTTACCCTTTTATGATTTTTGATTATCATGCCTTGCCCTATTTTTCCTCTCTCTTTTTTTTCAAAGGCAGTTGACTCTCAGTTTTTGTAGAGCGTCTTGGCCCTTCACCGGAGCATAGCCAGGTCCAGGGCCTAGCTCGAGGATATGAGGGGCGAGCATCAGGCGGTTTTTTCCGCCCATCAAACTTCCTTGCAGATGGCTCAACAGAAGGAAAAAGAAGCCAAGGATGCTTTGGCGGCCGTACAGGTCGAGATGGAAGAAGCCCGTCCCAAGCTTCAAGAGGCCAAGGCTACCAAAGCCGCCCTTGCTGCCGCGCTGGTCAAGCTAGACTCTGCAAAGGCTGGGGCTGAGGAGGCTAAGGCCGCCTTGGAAATGGAGAAGGCAGCTTCCAGCACCGCCATGGAGGACATGCTCTACCATTGCTGGGCCTATAACCCAGATGGCGACTTCTCCTTCTTAGGAGCGGACGGGGAGGTCTTCCTGGAGGGGTTCAAAGCTCGCCTCCAGCAGGAGACCCCTTCTGAGACCGGGGAGGCATCCGCCGTGGCCGAGCAGGAGGGCGAGATAGCGACCTCCTCGGGGCAGCCTGGTGGAGCTTAGGGCCTTTCTTTTTCGCACCCATTCCTTTAATATTCTCATTTTTTTGTGTAACTTTGCATGAGGTTTTTCTACCTCGAGAGAATTGGTTTTATCAATTTTTACTTTTGATTGGTTTACTTCCTTTTGCTCCTACGTATTTATGTTATTGCTTTGAAAAACATAGTTCGCGTTAATTTCTATCAATTTCTCGTGCTCTTTAAGAAAAACAACAATCAATCGATTTAAATTAACTTCTAAGTTTTATGACCTGGTTATGTCCAGGAACTTAGTTTGAAAACTTAGTTCGCATTAATTTTTATCAATATCTCGTGCTCTTTAAGAAAAACAACGATCAATCAAATTAAATTAACTTCTAAGTTTTATGACCTGTTTATGTCCAGGAACTTAGTTTGAAAACTTAGTTTGCGTTAATTTTTATCAATATCTCGTGCTCTTTAAGAAAAACGACGATCAATCGATTTAAATTAACTTCTAAGTTTTATGACCTGGTTATGTCCAGGAACTTAGTTTGAAAACTTAGTTCGCGTTAATTTTTATCAATATCTCGTGCTCTTTAAGAAAAACAACGATCAATCGATTTAAGGCGACCTAGTTATATCCAGGCACCATATGCCCCCCAAGTAACTGGGAAAGGGTCTTTCGTGGTTACTTTAGATTACACTTGTAAACATGTACAATCATAAACGAAAAGTTAATTCTCATTGCTTAATACATAAAAAATGGCCTTTAGGCCTTACAAGGGTGTCATTGATAATATCTCTTCAAATGGATGGCGTTCCAAGCTCGTGGGACTATCCCTCCGTTGAGTCAAGCTAACTCGTAAGTTCCTTCTTTAATGACCTCGATGATTTGATATGGCCCTTCCCAGTTCAGTCCCAATACTCCATCTTTAGGGTCCTTACCGGCCAAGAAGACTCTCCTGAGGACCAGGTCGCCAATGCTAAATGTGTGTTTTTTGACTTTTGAGTTGAAATAACGAGTGATTTTTTGCTGGTAATGTGCGAGCTGGAGTTGCGAATCTTCTCGTCTTTCATCAACCAAGTCAAGGGAAGCGCAAAGTAGCTCGTGGTTGTGGTCCTGGTCATATGCCTGGACTCTATGCGAAGGTACCTTAATCTCCACAGGGAGGACTGCCTCACTCCCAAAAGCCAGGGAGAAAGGAGTATGACCCGTAGGAGTCCGATACGAGGTCCGGTATGCCCACAGAACCTGGGGGAGCTTTTCTGGCCAAACCCCCTTGGCTTCGTCTAGTCTCTTCTTGAGGCTCGCCTTTAGGGTCTTATTGACGGCCTCGACCTGGCCATTTGCCTGAGAATAGGCCACGGACGAGAAGCTTTTCACGATCCCGCACCTTTCGCAAAATTCGGTGAATAGGTCGCTGTCGAACTGAGTCCCATTGTCGGAAACGATTTTCTTGGGCAGCCCGAATCGGCAGATAATGCTTTTAACCACGAAGTCGAGGAATTTTTTGGAAGTTATTGTTGCCAAAGGTTCTGCCTCAGCCCACTTCGTGAAGTAGTCGATGGCCACCACAGCGTATCGGACCCCGCCCTTTCTAGTAGGGAGGGAACCAACCAAGTCAATTCCCCAGACCACAAATGGCCACGGGGAAGAGATCATCTTCAGCTCGACTGGGGGAGCTCGGGCAACTGTGGCGAACCGCTGGCACTTGTCACATTTCTTGACATACGAAATCGAGTCCTTGGACAGAGTGGGCCAGTAATACCCTTGCCTTAAGACCTTTAGGGCCAAGCTTTGCCCCCCAGTGTGATCCCCGCAAAAGCCCTCATGCACTTCCTGCAGGATGGCCTTTGCTTCACCTGGAAGAATACATCGTAGGAGAGGTATGGAGTGCCCACGCCGGTATAGCACCCCGTCTACCACCGTATACCTTGGGGCCTGGTACAGTACCCGCCATGCATCATTATGCCCTTCAGGTAGCTTCCCCTCGGCGAGATATTCAAGAATGGGGGTCATCCAGGTCGGCCTGGAGTCGATCATCTCGACCTCCGCCCTGACTTCTTCTATACTTGGTTTCTCCAAGAATTCTACCGGCACTAACCCCAAAGCCTCCGTCTCCCCGGAGGTGGCGAGCTTGGCA
This sequence comes from Humulus lupulus, assembly GCF_963169125.1. Taxonomy (NCBI): domain Eukaryota; kingdom Viridiplantae; phylum Streptophyta; class Magnoliopsida; order Rosales; family Cannabaceae; genus Humulus; species Humulus lupulus. The sequence goes on along the minus strand of NC_084798.1, from coordinate 81,221,761 downwards.
AGAGCGTTTGTGTAAGCGTTCTGCTCCCGAGGTATCTGCTTGATTGAGCCTCGCCCAAACGCGGATAGCTCAACTTTTACCTTTGCCAGGTAGGCAGCCATCTTGGATCCTCATGCTTGATATTCGCCCATAACCTGGTTTACCACGAGCTGGGAGTCACTGAAGCACTGGACGGAGCTCGCCTTCAGCTCCTGGGATATTCTTAGCCCGGCCAGCACAGCTTCGTATTCGGCCTCGTTGTTGGAGGCCTTGAATCCGAATCTTAGCGCCGAGTGGAATCTATGTCCCTCAGGGGATATCAGAATGATTCCAGCCCCGGATCCGTTCTCATTGGATGAGCCATCCACGAAGATCTTCCACGACGTCAGGGCTGAGGTGACCTGGTGTGAGTCTTCTACAGGATCCTCCCGGAATCCTGTGCACTCTACCACAAAATCGGCCAGGGCTTGACCTTTTATAGCAGTTCGTGGGGTGTATAAAATCTCGAACTGACTGAGTTTGATAGCCCACTTTAACAAACGTCCCGATGCTTCAGGTTTTTGCAAAACCTGCCTTAAAGGCTGATCGGTCATGACGTGCACTGAGTGGGACTGGAAGTACGACCTGAGCTTTCGAGAGGCCGTGATAAGGCAGAATGCCAATTTTTCCATCAACAGGTATCGGGATTTAGCTCCGAGGAGTCTTTTACTGATGTAATAGACAGGTTTCTGAACCCGGTCTTCTTCTCGGACCAATACGGCACTAGCTGCATCCTCTGTGACAGCTAGGTAGAGAAAAAGGGGCTCTCCTGCCTTTGGTTTGGATAATACGGGTGGCTCGGCCAGATGTGCCTTCAAGTCGAGGAAAGCACCTTCGCACTCTTCTGTCCATTCGAACTTCTTATTTCCTCGGAGCAGGTTGTAGAATGGCAGGCACTTATCGGTGGATTTTGAAATAAACTGATTGAGGGCTGCCACCCTTCCTGTCAGGCCTTGGACGTCTTTGCGTGACCTGGGTGAGGGAAGCTTGAGTAATGACCTGATCTTGTCGGGGTTTGCCTCGATTCCTCGGGTATTGATGATGAAATCCAGGAATTTTCCAGATGCGACTCCAAAAGTGCACTTCTGTGGATTAAGCCTCATGCCATACTCCCGTAGTATCTTGAAGCACTCCTCCAGGTCAAAAACATGGTTATCGGCAGTCTTTGACTTAACCAGTATGTCATCAACGTACACTTCCATGTTCTTCCCGATCTAGTTGGCGAACATTCTATTTACTAACCTCTGGTACGTAGCACCGGCGTTCTTCAGCCTGAATGGCATGACCTTGTAACAATAGACGTTAGTCGGGGTCATGAAACTGGTGTGCTCCTGGTCCGCTGGATTCATGGCGATTTGGTTGTAGCCTGAGTACGCGTCCATAAAGGACATGAGCTCGTGCCCCGCTGTGGCATCCACCAATTGGTCAATCCTTGGCAAGGGAAAACAATCTTTGGGGCAGGCTTTATTCAGGTCGGAGAAGTCAATGCAGGTCTGCCACTTCTCATTTGGCTTCGGGACCAGCACGGGGTTGGCGACCCAAATCGGAAACTTGGCTTCATGGATAAAGCCGCATTTCTTGAGCCGGGCCACTTCTTCCTCTAAGGCCTCAGCCCGGGTTGTTCCCAAGCGCCTCTGCTTCTGGGACTTCGCAGGAACGCTCTTGTCCAGATGAAGGGTGTGCATGATGAAATTTGGACTGATTCCCACCATGTCCTCATATGACCACGCAAACACATCCAGGTTATCCTGTAGAAACTTAATCAGCTCCGCTTTCCTCTTGTTACAGAGGCTTTTCCCGAGCTTGACCATCCGTGAAGGGTTTTATGGATCGATGCTTACTTCCTCGAGCTCTTCAATGGCCTGGAGCTCGGACTTATCCTCGCCTATTCGGGGGTCAATATCCTCACTTAAGACGATATTTTCCCCTTCGGCGCTCTGAGGTTTTTCAATCTCAAGATCAGCTAAAGATTCCTGAGATTCCTCTCCTCCACCTTGGATGGCCATTTCTAGCTGCCCGGGTTTCGATTTTCCCTTCATGGAAATGCTGTAGCATTCCTTAGCGGCAAGCTGGTCACCACGGACCGTGCATATTCCCGTGGAAGAAGGGGATTTTAGCACGAGGTGGCGAAAGGAGGTGATGGCCTCAAAAGCTATGAGTGTGGGTCGACCCAAAATAGCATTGTATACAGCGGAGCAGTCGATGACCACAAGCTCGAGGAGTTTGGAGACTGTCCGAGTTCCTTCTCCTAGGGTGATCACCAGCTCGATCGTCCCTATGGCCGTTGATCCTTCTCCCGAAAAACCATACAGCATTATGGAGGTCGCCTTCAGCTCGGCGACAGTTAAACCCATCTTCTCCAGTGTGGACCAGAATAGAAGGTTTACCGAGCTCCCATTATCGATCAGCACTCTCCTAACCCTCCGATTTACGAGCTGCACTGCTACGACTAGAGGGTTGTTATGAGGGAACTGGACATGGCTAGCATCTTCTTCTGTAAAAATGATTGGTTGCTTCTCCAATCGCTGTTGTTTTGGCAGATGCTGCTCTGGGACGAACTCTACCCCGTTATGCGCCTTGAGTTCGTTTAGGTACCTCTTTTGGGAACCTCTGCTCGTGCCAGCTAAATACGGACCTCCCGAGATTGTGGATATCTCACCTCCCACCACTGGAGGAGGGACGTCTTGATCCACCCGAGACCCGGGCTGACTGGCCGGGACCTCCGGAGCAGGTCGGCCTGTTGGAGCCCTATTGCGCGCGTACTGAGCTAACGGGCTAGCTCTGATGAGAGTTTCAATCTCATCTTTCAAATGCCTACAATCATCGGTATTGTGGCCAACGTCGTTGTGGAAACGACAAAACTTGGAGGTGTCTCTCTTCCCATTCTAGTGCTTTAACGGCTCCGGCTTCTTCCAGGGGAGGCGAGCAGAGTTCGCTAGGAAGATGTTCTCCCTAGAGTGGGTGAGCTCTGTATAAGTCGCGTAGACTGGCTTAAATTTTCTACAGACTTATTCTTCTTTGGGCCGTGCTGGCTGCCCTCGCCGTTCCCCTTTCTTTTGCCTCCGCCGAACTGGTTATTCTGTGTAACGTTCTGGTTCGTAGTCACGACCTCCGTTCCCACTCCAATAGGCTGCTCAGGGACCTGGCTGGTTCCTGCAGCGGAGGCTTGGGCTTCCTCCAAGTTGATCCATCCTTGGGCCCTATTCAAGAATTCATTTACTGAGCTGACTCCTTTCCTTTGTATTTCGTTCCAGAGTTCCCCTCTGACGAGGATTCCAGTCCTCAAAGCCATGAGCTTGGAGCTGTCATCTGCGTCTCTGGCCCGAGCAGCGACGTTCGCGAACCTTCTCAGGTAAGCCTTCAGAGGCTCATCGGGTTGTTGCCTCACGTTAGCCAGAGAGTCGGCCTTGACGCGGGCAGCCTGGGAGGCTCGGAATGCCCTCTTGAAGTCTGCAGAGAAAGTTTTCCAAGAGCTGATTGATTGTTTCTTGCTTTGTTTGAACCACTGCCTGGCTGGTCCAGTCAGTGTGGAGGGAAATATCAGACACCTCAGCTCGGGGCCAATGTTGTGGGCCATCATCAGGGTGTTGAACATCCCCAGATGATCCGACGAGTCTCCATCTTCGTTGAATTTGGACAGATGCGGCATACGAAAACAGGGTGGGTAAGCCGTTGCTGCTATTGTGGGGGCGAAGAGTTCAAGCTCTTCCCCCCAATCATACTCGTCTTTCTCTTTCTCCGACAGGAGCTTCCTCATCAGCTCCTCCATCTGAGCCAAGCGCTCAAGGGTTTTGTCCTGATTTCCTTGGTTATTCCGGGGCTGCTCGACAGCTCCGGATCCATTGTGTACGTTTAGTGGGTTATTGCCCCTCCTATCTTGAGATTGGTTATTTGGGGCGTTCTCGCCGTTACGCACCTCGGACAGGTCTCCCCCTGAGCGAGCATGGCTTCCACCTCCTACTGGTTCCCCTCTATGAGAGTTAAGGCGATCTCGAAGGTCTCCCCTCTGGGTGGCTTGAGGACTTTGCGCCGAGCTTAAGCGTTGACGCAGGTCTCCGCCAGAAAGGTCGCTCCAGCAACTGCCAGTCCAGTAGCTCCCGTTAGAAAAGCTCGGAATCCGCCTTTGGGGGTGAGGATCCGGGCTCTCTCTCGGCGCCCTGCTACGTCGGGAAGGTCCTGCGGACGGCGGGTTTCTCCTGTTGTTTCCATAGGCTAGAATATCTCGAATGGGCCGAGGAGGAGACGGATATCTTATTGGATACGGAGGATGCCTGACTGGAGATGCAATCCTGGTTCCGTCAGGGCAGATCAAGTTAGCTGGGGGCCTTTCAGCCCTGCCAACCTGCGGGTCCCGTGCCTAGCGATCTGGACGAGGCGCATGACGGCTGGTGGGGACGGGCTGGTGCTGTGAGCCCTCCCCGGATCTCCTTCTGAAGTTCCCTCGAGTCCTCCTGGGCACGCTCGAGGCTGGCTGTGAATTGGGAGTTGAAGTTCGGATCGAGCGACTATACTGTTGCTTGGCTCTAGGCATTCCTTCGAAGTTTACCTCTCGACAGTGCGATGAGGGAACAGAGTTGGATGCCGGCGGTTTGTTCGAGCGGCTAGGCCTGGACCGATTACCCAGGCAGGACTTATGAGTCTCACCTTGCCTCTTTCCGACCTTAGCGTCGGTTGTAAGAGGGGGTAGTCGGGCCAACACCTCTTTAATCTGCTTATTAAGTTTCGCTAGTTGGCTCCTCAGCTGAGCATTTTCCATTTCTACCGCAGTGTAAAAATCTGGGTTTGGATTAGGTGGCCGGGGCGCCGAACTTCCAGTGTCATCTTGGCCCACCAGCTGTTTGCCCGGCCGCTGCTGGACCTCAGGAATTTGTTCACCGGAGATGGCGACATGATGAGCCTCCTGCCCATCATGTTGTTCCACCTCGTTACCGTGTCTTGATCGAGTGGTCACCATAGTTGGATGTTTGCGATAGCACCAATCTAACTAGCTCTCAATGAAAGCACCAAACTGTTGACGCGGTTCTTCGCCAACAGGTAATTAAGAAAATAAGAGGAAGGGAATAGTGCTTAACGATGAACCGAAATAGATGAATGATCTTTGTAAATGGACTGGTGATACAATTATGTTTTTTAGGTGGTTCAAAGGTTAAAATTCTTCTACTCCACCAGCCAATATTATTGCTATATGCTTGGTATTCTTTTACAGGGTATTTCCTTACAATCTGGAATCCAACCCCTTGCAACTCCCAGGGTCTCCATATTTATAGGAGAGGGCACCTGGGAGTTGGTAAGAAGGTCATCCCGTGACCTTCTTACCTATCATGTCACTTCTGTGACATTCATGATTAATTCCTAAAACATGACACATGAAGTGTGGTCTAATTAATAGGTAAGGGGGATAATGGACGGCACGGCCCAACCCAGTCGTGGGCGCCTGAATACGCACGTTCATGCTGCGTGTCCGAGAAGTCAGGGATATATCAGACACGTTATGTCTGATATAGGCACGTTTACCTTGCGTGGTTGACTTTATAAAAGGTCACACCCTCCAACTCTAGCTCGTACCACGAGCCGGATGCTTCCCTCGACCTGTGGCCTTTAGAGTCCAGACTCAGTCCTTAAGTAATCTTGGCGAACCTTTGGATACCCCGAGTTAGCGAGGTAGGACCTGACGACAACAGCTCCGGTCATGGGGATCCATGTGGTTGATATAATTTAGGCCGTATCTCAGCTCGCTAATAACCCGTTGGAAAATTAGGGCATACAACTGGCAAGGCATCAAATGCTGCAAATCATCTTCGAGCAAGGCTTGATTATAAGTACACAAAAAGGGGAGTGTTTCCAACTACAAGGAGACTGGGAATTAGCACAAGATTTCCCAGTACTCAAGGCATATGGAACCCAAGATAATGATATTTATCTTGGATGCATGTGATTTTAGAGGATGTTTCTTTAGTTTTAGATTGTTGAATCAGGATCTACTAAACATGCATGTACTTTTTTTTTTACAACTTTTTAGTATTGGGAAATTCGTGAAGGATGAAAAGCTAAAGCTTGGAATCTGACAAGGGTTGTTCGTATCAGACAAGAAAAAATGATAAGCTTGAATGAATTTTGGAAATAAATATATTGTTTTAAGACAATGTTTATTTTATTCCGATTTTCAGTGGAAATTTTAATTTCAGTTTTTCTTATTACATCAACAACAATTTGTAGTTACTTTCACAAGTAAGAAAATCCTATTTCTTTAAATGGATATTGTTGACGCCGTTTTTTGTCAACTTAAAGAAGAAGATAAATTAAAAAAAAATATACCAGGGGAAATAAAAATGTAGACATGATCTTTTACGTGGTTCAGCAGTTAAAATCTGCCTAGTCCACGAGTCAGTGTTATTAACTCTTTGGAATTCTTTGATAGCTCTTTGGAAGCAAATGTATAGAGTTTTTCCCAATATCCATATTTTGGTCCTTTACAAATGAATTATCCCTCTCTATTTATAGAGGAGATTTCTGAATTGCTTCCCACATATCTCGAGAAGTTATTATTCAAATAAAATAAAATAATGCCATTCAATGCATACAGTTATCACGTACATGGTAATATCCCATAATATGTGGGATTTAATAACAAATTACATCAGATCCCTTAAACATAGGGAATTTATAACAATTAGTACGTTCACACACGACCGATGAGCTGGGACACCAGGATCACGTGCGAACGAGACCGTTTTCCAATTACGATATCGTCATCATGGTTCGCCTATGCTCCCAACAATCAATTATTAACGAAACCATCTTGTTTGAGCTTACACCTCTTGAGCTCGAACCATCTTGTTTGAGGGCAGGGAATGAATAAAGAAGTTTATACAAATGTTGAACCATTGCTACAATGAGTTGCAAGCCTAACTTATGAGCTCGGAGCACCTTTGAGGCTACATAATGCTCGAGCTCACAAGGTTGTCACTTACAGGGAAACTGTATCTGACTTGTGGATCACATGATGACTGTGATTACTTCGAGCTTACACTTTACGATCCTGAGTTTCGAGATCAAGATTTCCATTCTCGAAATCTGGGTGTAACATTCTGCCCCCACAAAAGTATCAGTTCGAATCCCATGAGAAGGAAACTTTTGAACTGCCCCTTTCAACAACTGAGCCACTTAATATACTCGAGTGTGGACACGCGTCAATCATGGGTTACTCAATCAAAGAACTTGAGTACTTTTTCACCATACCCATGTCTATTCACCTGCCAACTTTATGCCCCCATCGCCACACCTGTACCCGACTGTTTGATCAGATACCGAATCCGACCAATGGTCTAGATCAATTTGACCCTTGACATTCCCTGGGGCCTATAAATACTCCCGTATCGTCTTCTTCATTTCATTTTCGCATCTTGAGTTTTCAGAGAAAAAAGAAGAAAAACCAGAACTTAAAAAGTCTATTCTATCCTTGCATGTTTTCCAGACCAAGGAGGCAAAATATCCCAGGCATCTTCGACTCTGTGAGAGCTTCTCTGACACCGCTCCTTCAATCGTCGATCTTGCTATACCCACAAGCTGCTTCCGTGTGTAAGTTCTATTTCTTATTCTTTATTTTTCCATGCATTTTTACGTACTTCCTTTCCTTATGAACGTATTCATAGTTTGTTGCCTTAGCAATGTAGTTTAGCTGATACTAAATAAAATTTGGATCCAAGAATCCTTGAAATCGTGGATTTCAAGCCCAGATTTAGTGCAAAAAACGCAGATATAGGTTTTCTACCTTTTAGACTACGGGTGATGTATCGTGTAGAACAAGAAATGGGGTACTAAATTAGGGTTTTAAATTGCACAAATCCCAAAATTATCACGTTTTTGAGTAACCGTCAACTTTTCCCCTGAAAATCCAGGATTCTTAAAATGAACCCACACTTTCCTACCCTCGCTTCGAACACACGCTCGAAGCCCGAACCTTACAATAGTTCGGGGGTCTTCCTTGAATTCGACCCATCCTTTTGAGACCGCGATCTCGAGCCTTCAAGCTCGAATCACCTAAAATCATGCTCTAAATTCTTGTATGCCTGGTCCTCACCCTTTTCTTTCTTGCTAGATGTCGCAGAATTCTAAGAAACTGTGGGGGTCAGTGCTTGCAATCCATTACTCTCCAACAACTCCAAGTGCAGAATCTCCCTTCACTCGAAACCAGTGGATGATTTGTGAGTACAAAGTGAGGTGCGAGCAAGAAGATATTCGAGCCCATTTCCGACGTCTGCTACGCCCCGAGTGACGGTCGACCCGACAATAAGATTAAGCTCATGGCCTGGAGTCACGAGCATATGAAGACAGGAGCTCTACTGCCTCTGAAATCATTTTTTAAGGATTTTCTAGACTTTGTTGGGCTCGCGCCCTTCCAACTCCAGACCAATTCATACAGGGTCACGAACGGCCATGCTCGGGAAATGAAGCAAACGACGAGGCTTCGAGCTCGAGTGGTGGAGGTAAAGTCATTCTCAGCTCGGCTATGTGGTCCCCCTCCCTGCTAAAGCACAAGCCTGACACCCTGATCCTATTCCCAAATTCCAGGGATAATTTCCATGTATGGTCTTGGGTAGATGAGAGGGTTCATATGTTTGATAGTTGGTTAGGAAAATTACAAACTATGTATAGTTTAAATGAATTTTGGGATGGGGTCACCGTTCAGTATGGTACCAACGAATATATGGGCCTTTCGAGGCTATCTCCCACATATAGGGAAGGGACTCCCCTAGCCTCCTCTGAAGATATGGGGATTACATGGTCCCCGAGCACAAGCTCGAGGGGGAGTTCCAGCTAGGTTTCTTTTTACTTGAACCTTTGTTTCCTTTTAGTAGCTTAAAATTGTTAACTAATGTGTGACTTGTGCATGTAGGCAATATGGAGTCCGATCTTGACAATGTACTCAACTGCCGCTCGGGAGCAAAGCAGAGCAAACGCCTGAGAGCGTCACAGAGAGTGGGACGACCCTCTAAGGTCCCGAAAAGAACCGAGGCGACCCCTCCACTTCCGGGCTCCCGGGGCCTGAGCCAGACCGCTGCAGCAGACCCTGAGGTCGGGGTATCTATCGAGGTCACACTCCCCCCGCCTCCTACCATTCAAGCCTCTCAGAAGACCGCGTCAGCCCCAAAGAAGCTGGTTCCCACTCGGGAATTCCTGTTGTCGGTTTCGACTCATTCCACTGAGTATGTGATTAACAACGATGCGGGGAAACATGGAGCCACCCTTGGCTCGGACGTACTGTCTCGAGTTGGCCAGAGTTTCAGCAATCTCAAGGCCGCTCAATGGAGATTCCTAACCACTTGCTGAGACACCAACACCTTTTACAACAAGAGTACTGAGCTCATCTCCTCGGTAATTTTCTCTATTTACACTGTCATGCTGTCTGTTTGAGTTTATTTGGTATGTTGTCTAACATAATTTTTTTGTGTATAGGCCCTTGCTGTATTTGCTCAGCTGAACTACAAACTGAACAATGAAGTCCATTCGAGCATGTCTTATGCTCAGGAGTCAAAGATTCTCCAGCTCAAGCTCGTAGACGAGCTTAAGGCTACGAAGTCAAAGTTAGAGGCTAAAGACTCTGAGATTAAGGAGAGGGACTCAAGGATCAAGGAGATTGAATAGCTAAATGCTAAGCTCAAGGGGGAGAAGAAGGCCACCATCGACATAATCGAGGGCGAGAAGGCTCGCCTCCTTGAGGAATTCAAGCGAAAGAAGGATCACGCGGTTGATATGGCCGTGTATCAAATCTGGGCCAACAATGCTGATCTTGACACGAGATTTCTTGATACTCTTGAAGAGGAATTCCTGGCGAGGTGTCAAGCTTGACTTGATGAGGAGGAAGTTGAGGAGGAGGCCAAAAAGGCGGTGGAGAAACTCGACGCTGCAAGGGAGGATGCACCTGCTTCCTGAAAGTGAGATCATGGGCTGCGTCCCATTAAGTTTTTTGTGACCTCCATTTTGTCTTTTTTTATTTTATTTAAGCCCTTAGGGCAAAGAAAATTGATAGCTCACTTAAGGGCTATTTTTTATTTTTTCAAACTTTTACGTTTGATTTTCTGTGCTCGAAAATTTTTATACATTTAATTTTATATTAAGTTTTGACTTTAACATTTTTGCTTTACATTTCTAGGTTAGAATATTTTAAGCATTTGATATTAAAGGTTTGCTTTTATGTTTGTTTATTCGTACAAACACATATGTTGGATTTAATCTCGAGTTTCGATGCATTCATGCACAATTTACTCGATGTATCCATATCCGATCTCGTTATTTATCAAGGTCGGACCTTACTTTTACCATGCACTCGAAAGTACTTTATATGGCGTGTAAGATAGGTAGTTTAGTTATATACTACTTTTCCAGTCACTTTTTTTCTTCCTCAACTAGCTCCCCAAGGTTGTGAGGTCGAAACTATCTTTTTGCAAGATATTCCAGCATCGATCTTGACTTAATTCGAAGTAGGTTTATTTATATTCCAACTTTTCGTCGATTAGTTTTAGCTGGTTTGTTCCAAACTTATTTAGCTCGTGTCTGGTTTGTAATCCACACACTTATAATTTTGGTAATCTAGTCGTCCAGATTATATTAGCTCGCGTATCTAGTTAAATCCAGACAACTTATAATTTTGTAGCCTAGTTATGTCCAGATCATCTTAGCTCGCATATCTGGTCAAATATAGATGGATTTAGCTTGCGTATACACTTGTAACTTCTATGTCGGGTTAATAATCCAGACATTTTTGTTAGTTTACGTGTATACATAACATTTTTATGTTGGGTTAACGATCCAAACATTTTTTTTGTGTTATTTATTTTTTCAAACTTATTGTATTATTGTATACCACTGATGCCCCCTTAATATCCTATGAGTGTGTCCATAGGTTATTAAATTAAGAGAGTTTTGCAAAAAATACAACATTTAGTAAAGAAAATAACTTTCGATCAAAGTCGAACACTTTATTAACAAACAGTCTGAAAACAAGTTTGGTTACAATAAAACATCTTTCCTACACTATTTATAGTAAGGTCGTAGATGTTCTCCATTCCAAGCTCGTGGTACCAATTCTCCGTTTAATCTCACCAATTTATACACCCCAGGTCGGATAATAGACTCGATCTGGTAAGGCCCTTCCCAATTAGGTCCGAGTACTCCAGCAGACGGGTCCCTTGTAGCCAGGAATACACGTCTTAATACCAAGTCTCCCAATCCGAATTTTCTATCTCGAACCTTTTTATTGAAGTATCAGGTAGCTCGTTGCTGATATGCGACATTTCTCAGTTGAGCTTTATCCTCGTCTTTCTTCAATAAGGCGGAGACTTTCTTCAAGCTGGGATTGGTTAGAGGCTTGATTATAGGCATGGGTCCGAATTGTGGGTATTTTGACTTCAATGGGCAACATGGCCTCACATCCATATGCTAGGGAGAAGGGAGTATGTCCCGTGGAAGTGCGAGCTATGGTTCGATAAGTCCACAAAACTTGGGGTAACTCCTCGGGCCATTTTCCTTTAGCCTCCTCCAACCTTTTCTTCATGGAGCTTTTAAGGGTTTTGTTGACTGCTTTGACCTGGCCGTTTGATTGGGGATGGGCGACGGAGGAGAAGCTTTTTATTCTCCAATAATTTTCACAAAAATGGGTAAATAAATCACTATCGAACTGGGTACCATTGTCTGATACTATCTTCCTAGGCATTCCGTATCGGCAGATGATATTTTTTACCACAAAGTCTAAAACTTTTTTCGAGGTAATTGTTGCCAAGGGTTCGGCCTCGGTCCATTTTGTAAAATAATCGACCACGACCATAGCATACTTCACTCCACCTTTGCCTATTGGCAATGAGCCTATGAGGTCGATTCCCCATATCGCAAATGGCCATGGAGAGGTCAGCATGGTGAGCTCGGTAGGTGGGGCTCGTGGAATCGAAGCAAAACACTGGCACTTATCACATCTCTTGACATACTCGAATGTGTCTGCCTTGACAGTGGGCTAAAATTATCCTTGTTGTATCACCCTTTTAGACAGACTATTCCCCCCTCTGTGATCTCCACAAAATCCTTCGTGAATTTCTTCCAGAATTTTCTTTGCCTCAGGCAGAGTTACACATCAGAGCAGTGGCATAGAATATCCTATTCGGTACAACCTTCCTTCCACAATAGTGTGTCTCAGGATCTGATACATTAATTTCTGAGCCTCGTTACATTCCGTTGGGAGAATGTCAGTTTCGAGGTAATCGACTATTGGGTTCATCCAGGATGGTTGGGAGTTGATCATGCATACGTCTTCATTGTCAGGCTTGCTGATACTTGGGGTCGACAGAAACTCTATTGGGACCACATTCAGTGTATCGGCCTCGCTAGTCGTAGCGAGCCTGGCCAATGCATCTGTATTTGAGTTTTGCTCTCAGGGAACTTGCTTTATGGCATAAAACTCGAACTGTCCGAGCGCATCCTTGGCTTTCTCTAAATATGCAGCCATCTTTATGCCACGAGCTTGATATTCTCCAAAAATTTGGTTGACCACTAACTGTGAATCACTATGGCAGTGTATAGCCTTTGTTTTGAGTTCCTTGGCTATTTGAAGTTCTGCCAATAATGCCTCACATTCAGCTTCCTTATTAGACGCTTCGAAGTTGAACCTTAAGGCAGAATGAAAATGACTTCCTGCTGGAGTGATCAGTATGATTACTGTCTCGATCCATTTTCGTTGGAGGATCCATCGACATAAAGTTTCCACAGCTCATGGGCTGGGGTTATAACTTCGTCGTTGGACACTCCAGTACATTCTACGATGAAATATGCCAGGGCTTGTCCCTTTATAGTCGTTCTCGGGTGATATGTGATCTTGAACTGTCCATGTTCAACCGTCCACTTTAACAATCTCCCTGAGGCTTCTGGTTTAGACAAAACCTGACGAAGTGGTTGATCAGTTAACACATGAATGGGATGTGCTTGGAAATAAGGTCGGAGCTTTCAAGATGAGTGGATTAGGCTGAGAGCCAGTTTTTCCATTAACGGGTATCTCGATTCTGCCTCCAGTACCTTTTGCTGACATAGTACACTAGCCTTTGTACCTTCTTGTCTTCTCGGGCGAGCACAACACTAATGGCATGCTCGATAGTGGCGAGATACAAGTATAAGACCTCTCCTGTGATAGGCTTTGACAAGATCGGAGGTTCGGCGAGATGTTTCTTTAAATCCTAGAATGCAAGCTCGCATTCCTCTGTCCATTCGAACTTTTTACCCCCTCTCAAAAGGTTGAAGAAAGGAAGACAACGGTATGTAGATTTTGAGACAAACCGACTTAATGCCGCCATTCGTCCATTTAAACTCTGGACATCTTTATGATTTTGAGGTGAGGGCATATAAATTAATGCCTTGATCTTGTCAAGGTTAACCTCTATCCCTTGTGCGTTCATTATAAAACCTAGAAACTTTCCCAAAGATACTCCAAAAGAGCATTTTTGTGGGTTGAGTTTCATGTTATATTTTTGCAATACGACAAAGCATTCTGCGAGATCATCCACATGGTTATTGTTATGTTTAGATTTGACTAGCATGTCGTCAACATAAACTTCCATGTGTATTACCTATTTGCTCGGAGAACATTCTGTTCACAAATCTTTGGTACGTTGCTCCAACATTTTTAAGCCCGAAAGGCATGACGTTGTAGTAGTATAGTCCCTTATCGGTTACAAAGCTCGTATGTTCTTGGTCTAGTACGTGCATGGCGATCTGGTTGTATCCAGAGTAGGCCTCTGTGAATGACATGAGATCGTGACCTGCCGTGGCGTCTACAAGCTGATCAATCTGAGGTAAGGGAAAACAACCCTTGGGGCATGCCTTGTTAAGGTCAGAATAGTCGATAGAAGTTCGCCACGTTCCATTGGGTTTTGGAACCAATACTGGATTGGCAATCCAATCAGGGTAGAAGGCATCTTGTATGAATTAATTTGCCTTTAACCTGTCGACTTCTTACTTTAGGGCCTTTTTTCTGTCATCGTCCAGGAGTCTTCATATTTGCTGCTTTGGGGGGGGAGCTCTTGTCGATGTTAAGTGCATGACTCATAACATTTGGACTGATTCCCACCATGTCTGAATGCGACCATGCGAATACATCCTGGTTTTCTTTTAAGAAGTGAATTAATTTCTATTTCTCTTCTTCAGAAAGATTCTTTCCCACCTTTATATTCTTCGTGGGGTCTTCGAGCTTGATCTCCTCGAGCTTCTCTAGAGGTTCGAGGTCAGTCCTTTCCTCTATTCTGGGGTCAATCTCTTCATCGATCTCGAAGATCATCCTGTCCTTGTTCTGTATTATCACAAGTGCCTTTGCACTTGTTTGCTTCTTTCCTCTAACGGAGATGCTATAGCACTCCCTCCCCCCAAGCTACTCCCCTTTTAGAGTCCCGACGCCACTAGAAGTCGGGAACTTGTTGGCCAAGTGTCTAACAAATGATATTGTCCCCAGCCTAACTAGGGCAGGTCTACTGAGCAGTACATTGTAGGCAGATGGGAGATCCACCATGATGAATTCCATCATCTTGGTTACCGAGACTGGATAGTCTCCCAAGGTCACAGGAAGTTCAATGGATCCCATACAGGTAATCCTTTCTCCTAAAAAACCGTACAGTGTGGCTGCACAGGATTTTAGGTCGCGAAGCGCGAGTCCCATCTGAGTGGTTTTATAGAGGATATTCACCGAGCTCCCATTATCAATTAGGACTCGATGTACCCTCTTGTTCGTGAGCTAGAGGGTTATGAGCAGGGGTCGTTATGGGGAAATTGGACATGAGATGCGTCCTCTTCAGTGAAGGTTATGGGTTGAGTTTCAACCCATTGTTGTTTCGGAGCTCTTGGTTCGGGTTCATAGGGAGAACCATCACTTGTCTTGAGCTCATTGACATATCTCTTTTGGGCATTCCTGTCTAATCCTGCGATATGGGGTCCCCCCGAGATGGTTATTACATCTTCTCCATCAATTGGAAGAGGTCTCTCATCCTCCCGAGCTCGGGAGATACTGTTTTGGGCAGGTGGGGCAACCGCTGCCCTTTGGTTGGTGGAAGCCTTGTTGGGGTTTCAGTTTCTTACGTATTGTCCAAAATAAACCTTCGAGATCAAACCTTCGTTCTTGTCTTTTTATTGTCGACACTCATCGATTGTATCTCCGATATCTCGGTGAAATCTACAGTATTTACTAGAATCTCTCTTTGCTTTTTGGTTCCTCATGGGGTCAGGTCATCTAAATGGAACCTGGTTTTCATTTGCCAGGTAGATATTCTCCCGAGACTCATTGAGCTTGGTATACACTTTGTATACGAAGAAGTATCTTCCCCCTTTCTTCTTCTTTCCCTCATCTGCCTTAGGGTTATTCCCTTCATTTTTCTTTCTTTTGGAAGGGTTGTCCCTAGGGGTTTCGAAGTTGAGGGGTCCACTGAGTTCGAAGTAGAGTTCGTGTTCGTCGTTGTAGTCATGGACTGGGAGGTCATGTACAGTGCTGACCTCGCCTCTTCTACATTGACAAAGTTCTTGGCTCTTCGATTGAACTCGGTTAAAGACCTGACATGTTTCCTTTGTAAGTCTTCCCAGAGGGGAATTCCTAGCATTACACCAGCTCGAACTTCCATCTAGTGACCACTATCGTTGACATCTCGAGCTCGAGCCACTTCTAAGTTAAACCTTGTGAGGTAGCCTTTGAGTGACTCGTTTTGTTGTTGCCGGACATTGGTCAAGGCTGAAGCCTCACACCTAATGCCAACCATAGCTTTAAAT
This sequence comes from Humulus lupulus, assembly GCF_963169125.1. NCBI lineage: Eukaryota > Viridiplantae > Streptophyta > Magnoliopsida > Rosales > Cannabaceae > Humulus > Humulus lupulus. The sequence goes on along the minus strand of NC_084798.1, from coordinate 81,205,957 downwards.
TTTTTTTTGAAGTCCCTAGACAATTGATCCCAAGACGCGATTGAATGCCTTTTGAACTTCTCAAACTAGTTTTTTGCTGGTCCTGTGAGTGTGGCTGGGAACAACATACATTTGAGCTCGTAGCCCACATTGCTGGCTCGCATGATAGTGTTGAACGTGCTCAGATGGCTATATGGATTTGAGTTTTCGTCAAATGGTGGGACATGAGGAATTCTAAATCCCTGAGGAAACGGGGTGTTGGAGATATGTGGGGAAAATGGCTCGAGCTCTTCATCGAAATCTTCATCCTTATCCCGGTTACGCTCGTTCTGTAAGAGCCTGAAAGCTCTCTCCAATTGTTCAATCCTCTCTTGGAATAAATCTACGGGAGGCCTAACCTGGACCTGAGAGGGCTTATTATCGTTGATAACAACTTAGTTCCCTGTCTCGGTGTAGGATTGTGAACCGGCTGTTTGCGGCCATTTAGATGGTCTCGTAGGATTGTCATGTCCCCAATTGTGGTTTAAGTGTTCCCACAGATCATGGTGGTCTCCTCGGTTCCCCGCATTCCTTGGTTCCGTGTTGTAAATGCTCACGAACTTAGTGTAATCCGAGCTTTCACTTACATAGCTCATTGCTCGATTATTACGAGAAGGGTCCCCTTTTGGCCTCCTTGTCCCAGCAGTTTGTGATTGTGACATTTGGCTTCTCCTGAGGAGGCCTGCGATCTTGGGTAGCTTCTCTTTTATTTCCCCATCCTTGCCTAGCCCTTCGATTCCTATCTTGATGTGCAGGTCGTGGAACTTCCTGGATTGGCGAGGGATGTCATATTAGTGATGGTGGATGTCTTATGGGAGAAGGTGGTTGTAACGGCCCAAAAAAATCACTAATAAGGCTTAAGAGCCTTGATTAGTATGTCGGGATGGCATAATTGGTTTATGTGTGAATTAAATTATTTAATGCATGATTCCGTGATAAGCAAGCTTATATGATTATATGGATATATGGAATGCATGTTTAAGAATATTAATATGCGTGTAGGCCTTGTTTAGCTTAAAGGGGTATATTTGTAATTTTAGCCTATTGAGGGCATAAATGTGATTATATGTTATAATTGTGTAGACCACATTATTATGTGGATATATTTGTAGTATGCGGCTTGAGGCGATCCTAGGGAGCCAGTTAGCGGGAAAGTCACAACGGGACCCAATACTTGACTCGCGACGAGTCAAGGGGTATTTTGGGTATTAGATTGTTATTTGGGTTATTGGGTTATGGAAATAAATAATTGGAGATATATTTGAGGTTAGAAAGCATAGGAGGGAATACTGGGGAAATTTACCATTTTGCCATCGGGGAAGTTTTTGGTACCCCGAGCTTTAGGATTAACTTAAGTAAGATAAAACAAATAAGGGAATAGCTAGAAACACCTAAATCGGCCCTTCTTTCCTCTATCTCTTTCTCTCTCAAGGAAGCTACTGAAACAAAAGGGGATTTTGGCTGGAAACTCAGAGATTTGAGTTGGAACCCTAGAGTTTAGCTCAGTTTTAGCTAAGGAATTCAATCAGAAGTTGAGGTTAGACTTGAATCACATTCTTGGTCATTTAATTATGTAGCCTTGGGCTGGGTTCTAAGTGTTTTTGGGTTCTTGACTTTGAAGATTAAATTGAGGCTAAGGATTTGGGAATTGGCTCAGCAACTAATTGGTGGATTGGTTCTTCATTGAAGGTAAGCTTTAATTTAAAGTTTAGCATCTGAATTCTGAAATTTCTGGCTGCTCTAAGGGGTTTATGAGCTTATGGGTTGCAAGGATTAAAGTGAGATTTTGATGATTTTCTAAGCTAGGTTTTTGTTGGGTTATGCTGCTGGAAACATGTTAGGATGTTTATGATAGTTGAATTGTATCATTTGGATGGTTTTGGGTTGATTTGAGTGAGGATTGATTGTTCAAAATGGTGAGTTTTTTGGGTTTGAAGGGGTTGGGCCACAGCTCAGTTCTTGGTGTGCCGCGACCCTCTAGAGCAGATGGGAGCTGTAGAAGAGAGGCGGGCCGTAGCATGGGGAGTGTTAGGCCACGACCCGTGTCTGTTATTTGGTGAGGCTAGGCCTCTGGATAGGGGCAGGCCATGGCTCTTAAGGGCATTTTTGGCCTTAAGGAGGTTTTAGGCGCAGGAACCTAACCTAGGGTGCTCGGGATCGATTCCACTACCGTGTTTGGTGGAATTCGATGTTCCAGAGGCTAGAACTTGGTCTGGAAACCTTTATACAATTATTACTAATGGAATCCTTTATCTTGGTTGTGACTAGGTGTAACGACCCAAAATTACTAATAAGGCTTAAGGGCCTTGATTAGTGTGCCAGGAGGGCACAATTGGAAGTCATGTGAATTAATGGTGAAAATGCATGATTATGTGAAAAACATGCTTATATGATTATCTGGATAAATGTGATGCATGACTATGTGTATTAGTATGCATGTAGGCCCTGATTAGGTTATAAGGGTATATTTGTAATTTTGGCCTATTGAGGGCATAAATGTAAATATTTGTGATAAAATGTTGAGACCACATTATTATGTGGATATATATTTGTAGCTTGTGACTCGAGGCGATCCTCAGGAGCAGTTTAGTGGAAAAGTCACGGCAAAGATTTATAACCGGCTTGTGGGAGTCCGAGGGTATTTCTAGGAATTTGAGAAGTATATTGGAGATTATTTGATACTAAGGAAAATAATTGGTGATTTGTTAGGTGTTAGGATGTAAGCGGTAATTATTAGGGACACTCGAGGAATTAGTGGGAATTGGGAGCAAATGACTAAAATGCCCTTGGTATGCTTCAAGGCTTAGGATTTAATGGGAGGGCAAAATGGTCATTTGACTGAAAAGAGATAAGTGTTATATTGCTTTTTAGTTTTAGTGGCTGCTATAGAAAGTTTCAGAAGTTAAAGGAAAGAAAGAAGAAAAACAGGGACTCTTTCTTCTCTATTCGGTTTGCTCTACTCCTCACCATTCTTTGTGAATTTTGGGGCTGGAATCTCAGAGTAAGCTCAGGCTGGAACTTAGGGCTAAAGACCTTGGTGAAGCTAAAAGAGTTATCAGGGATTAACTACTCTATTGAGGTAAGTTTCAAGATTTCTGATGAGTTTTTCTGAGTTTTATTGAGGTGATTTCTAAGCTTGAGTTTTTGATGGAATTAATTGAAATAAGCTTGAGGAGTTGAAGGGATTGAGGCTGGAAGGATACTAGAGATAACCTAAGGTCAAAATTCTCCATAGAAGGTAACAAATTCTGACTTTGAAGTTCTAAGTTTCTGGTTGAATTCTTGAGTTCAATGTCTATTTTCTTAGTTTGATGACGCATGTGGTTAAGTCTTGTGTTATTGGGTTGTGTGGGGTGAGATATAGGTGATGGTAGACTCAATTTGGTGTGTAGTTGAGGTTTGGGTTCCAAGGGGTTTTGGTTCGAGGAAAATCGAAGGAAGGAAAAACAGGGTGTTGCTGGTCTGTGACTAGCGCTGTAGTGCTAGCCTTTGGGCACTACAACGCTAGGCTTGGGTTTCCTGGTGCTTATGGCTCTGCTTGTAGTGCTATAGCGCCCTCTTTGAAGCACTGTAGCGCTACCCTGTTTCCAGAAGAGGGTTTTTGGGTTATTTCTTAGGGTTTTTGCCCGGGGGCTCGGGGTTTGATTCCACCACCCCGTTTGGTGGAATTAGGGCTTCCCGAGGGCTTGGGATTGGTCCCGAGGTTAGGTTTTGTAATTGAAGTTTGGTGATGATTCTAATTTGTGGCTGTGACTAGGTGTACGCTAGCGCTCGGAAGGGATCGTGCTTGAGGGTTGATTTCTTTGAACAAAGCTAGTGAAATCAAAGGTAAGAAACTGCACCCGGTTATGTGTTAATGATGGGACTAAGAGCTCCCTATATATGTATAATGTCATAGATGGTATTATGCCATGGGACATGTGATAAATGACCTAAGAGTGTCAGAATCAATATTTGCGTACAGGGCGCAGCTCGGCCACTGGTAGCTGAGGACAGCTTAATATTCACTGAGCTCGGTTTAAGCGGGCCGGAGTCAGTGGGATAAATAGGGGGTGCGACCTAAGGGTGTCGACCCTGATTAATATGTGAATTGATTATCAATGTTAATTGATGAACTTGGTATCTAAATGCCTGATTATATAACTGTTGTGGATTGTTGAGCATGTTGTTTTGCTTATGAGTTATTTGATTGTTGATTTGTAAATTGACTGCTTAATGGTTATGCTCTGTTATCTGGTTTCTTGCTGGGCCTTGGCTCACGGGTGCTACGTGGTGTAGGTAAAGGCAAGGGAAAGGTGGACCAGTCCTGAGTTGGAGAACTTTGGGGTTGAATGTACATAGTCAGCTGATTGGCCGCCACGGCCGAGGAGTGATACAGGACGAGAAAAGCCTAAATGTCTGTTTTTCCCTTAGAGTGGCTAGTAGTTGTACTTTTATCTGAATTTTTGTAAACTGTCTTTTAAACGTTATTACTTTTGGGATCCCATGTACTAAAATGTTTAAATATATGGAAAGCAATTTTTGTGACCAAAATCTTTTAACCCTAGGTCAATTATAGTTTCAGTAACCCGTTTTTAACTAAATGACTTGATTAGCAAGTCTTGCACCTTTATAAATACACAATGTAACGGTCTTGGCTATCCAGGGCGTTACAACTTGGTATCAGAGTGTCCTAGGTTTAAGGGTTCCTGAAGACTGGCTGGACATGTACATTCACCACGAAAGACAAGCTCGACTCAGGTTTTGGTAATTGTGTATACATGATTATATGCTTAAATGATTGGAAAGGAATATGAATGTTGATATCTGTATGACTAATAGGAAGCATGAGATACTGATAGGGTCTGACCCTTGACTATTGCGTGATGAGATTGAAGCGTGTTGATTAGCATTGCTATTGCATGTGAATGAATATTTGGATAATGTTTTGCATACTGAGTGTGTGTGGGTAATTGCCTGAATTGAATTCATATGTCATATATGTTTATTGGCTTATAGGAAGCATGATAAAATGTGAGTATACTTGGTTGTGATAAAAATTCAGTAGCTAAATGTATAGTATTTTGGATTTGTGCTTAATATGCTTTATGTGCGCATGATAACTGTGGTTATTTGGACCTAGTTGTGGAGTGGTTCGGAGTGTGAACGTCAGGGTTGAGGAGTTTAGTCAGCAGTGGCGGATGAACTCAAATGGTTTGCATCTAGAATGGTTAAGTGGACTTGGCATTGTTTTATAGGGGGTTGCAGATAATAGTTGGAGTTGGAGACCTCCATCTGAACCTGAAAGCCACAGCAGATGTTCACTAGTATGTGAGTAAGCTGTGGGGTTTAATAGTTGAGACTAGATGGAGAAACAACGGACTTCTCTGGGGAAAGAGCTACTTGCATGCTTTGACAGTGAGGTTATAAGTGTTGGTTTAATGTAAGGGTATAGACAGATAAGGGTATTATATGGAAGGCCTAAAAGGCGTTATCCTCTGGTTTTTAGGAAAATTTGGATTGCTTAAGAATTGGTCGGTGGATGGGCAAAGTTAATTCTATCCTTGGTTATATGAAGATGAGAGGTCATGACTAAGGGGTTGTGTTAAGTATTTGTGGCAGAAGGACGCCTGGAAATGGTACTTGGGCCGAGACATTGGCATGATGGGTTGGAAAGAACTCAGTTGGTGAGTTGATAGAAGAGGTTATAAAGACATGGTTTGAATTGCAGAGACTGGTAGGCTTATAAGCTAATATCCCATAATATGTGGGATTTAATAACAAATTACATCAGATCCCTTAAACATAGAAATTTATAACAATTTTGTACGTTCACACATGGCCAACGAGCTGGGACACCAGGATCACGTGCGAACGAGACCGTTTGCCAATTATGAGCTCGTCATCATGGTTCACCTATGCTCCCAACAAACAATTATTGACGAAACCATCTTGTTCGAGCTTACACCTCTTGAGCTCGAACCATCTTGTCTGAGGACAGGGAATGAATCAAGAAGTTTATACAAATGTTGAACCATTGCTAGAATGAGTTGCAAGCCTAACTTATGAGCTCAGAGCACCTTCGAAGCTACATAATGCTCGAGCTCACAAGGTTGTCACTTACAGCGAAACTGTCTCTAACTTGCGGATCACATGATGATTGTGCTTACTTTGAGCTTACACTTTACGATCCTGAGTTTCGAAATCAAGATTTCCATTCTCAAAATCTAGGTGTAACAGATGTGAATTGTGAAGTGGATGTATGGAAAATGTTCTATACCTATTGCAACCAAACGAACCCTATGTACTAAATAATGAGTTGTGTAAGATATCTAAACCTAGGACTGTTAAACAGCAAAAGGTCAATAATGTTAAAAATGACGTACCTTTGGCATCTTTTGCTTAGGTCATATTTTCTATGATAGGTTTTAATGACTAACAAAGGTTGGGCCTTTGAGGAAACTCACCTAGGGTGGCCTACCTATTTATGAATCTAGTCTCCAAGGGAAAATGACAAAGCGTCCATTCTCTGTTATAGGAGAAAGGGCCAAAGAACCATTAGAGCTAGTATATCCAGATGTCTAGGGACAAATGAATGTTCAAGCAAGGGGTGGTTATGAGTATTTCTCACCTTCATTGACGATTGCTCTAGACACTCATGTAAGTACCTAAACATAGGAATTCTGAGAATTTGTTAAGAAATTCAAAAAATTCATTGCTATGGCTTTAAAACCAAATTAGGTAAAACATTACAGATCTTGCGATATAATTGAGATGGATAATATTTGGATAATCAATACCAAGATCATTTAATTAAACTTGGAAAATTGCCTGAATTAACTTCCCCAAGGACTCTACAACAGAACGGTGTTGCTGAGTGGCATGAATCACGCGTTTATAAAAATGTGTGTTCTATGATAAGCTATCCAACTCTACCGACTTCTTATCTAGATCTTTTCTGGAGACATACTTCCTAGACTGCATTTGGCATTTTTTAAATATTATGTCGTCTCAAAGCTGTCTCCAAGACCCCATTAGAATTATGGAATGGCCATGAACATGGTTTACGTCATTATGGAATTTGGGGTTGTCTTACTCATGTCCTGAGAAAAAATGTAGGAAAGCTAGAACAAAAAATTGAGGTTTGCTTGTTTGTTGGCTATCCTAAAGATACTCTGGATGGTCTGTTGTATAGTCCAGTAGACAAAAATGTGTTTGGCCCTACAAACACTACTTTTTAGGATAACGACTTCATAATGAATTTCAAGCCTCGTAGAAAAATAGTATTAGATGACAAATGAGAAACTATTGTTCCATCTTCACTGACGTAAGTCGATGAAAACAAGGCAGATTTAGAAACCACTAATCCAAATAAGAAAGTTATGGTGCGTCGGCGTAGTGGGAGGGTTTCTCAGAATCTGGTACCTATGAGATGGATAGTGAAACCCACAAGCTGGGTGGGGACAGAAGTAATGATGATCTGTTGGCCTTTAAACAGACAATGGGTAAGTCTGAAAGGGATCTTTAACTTGAAACCAAGTACCAGGAAATTGAGTCTAAGTACTCTAAATTTTTCTAAGATGTTGTAGATGCACCATTGGACTTTAGGCCCATGGGGTGCAAGTGGATCTATAAGAAGAAGATGGGAGCTGATGGAAAGGTCGAGACATTTAAGGCTTGACTCGTGGCAGAGAGAGAAAGTGGACTTAGAGAAAACTTTTTCTCTGGTAGCCATGTTAAAATTTATTTAGTACTCTTATCCATAGCCACAACTCTTGATTAAGATATAAGGCAAATGGACATCGAAAAAACATTTTTAATGGCTATCTTGATGAGACCATTAACATGGATCAATCAGAAGGATTTAGACATGAAAGTCGGCAAGCTGAGTAGGTCAATCTATGGACTTAAAAAAGCATCGCGCTCCTGGAACTTAAGGTTTAATGGATACATTAAGACCTATGGTTTTGAAAAAAATGTAGTTGAGCCTTGTGTTTAACCAACTCAGGGAAAAATACATTGTGGTGTTCTTTATCCTTTATGTAGATGATATCTTACTCATTGGAAACAATGTCAAGAAATTATCAGGCATAAAGAACGGGCTGGAAATGAAATTTCAGATTTCATTGTAGCAAGTTATGTTCTTGGTATCCATATCATCAAGGATAGAAAGAACTGGATTTTGGCTTTATTCAAGCGGCCTCTTAGGTGAGGTGCTTGGGCGTTGCTCATAACAAATTCCAAGAAAGGATATTTAGCATCTTAACATGGTAGCATCTTAACATGGAATTTATCTTTCTAAGCAGCAATTTCCACAGACTCCTCAAGAGAAAGAAAGGATGAAACGAATTCCTTATGCATTTGTAATTAGAAGTCTAATGCATGATATGTTATGTGTTGTGACTAGAGATTTGCTATGCAGTGTGAGTGGTGAGCAAGTTCTAGTAAAACCTTGGAAATGAACATTAGACAGCGGTCGGTATCTTAGATGCACTAGAGACTATATGTTAGTCTATTCGGGTTGATTTTTTAACCTGTTAGGCTACACAGATTCAAATTTTACACTGATGTTGTTAACAAGAAGTCTACTTTTGAAAAAGGTGTTTACTCTTGGGGGTGGAGCTATGATTTGGAGAAGTGTTAGCTTATCTGCCATTTCAGATTCCACCTTTGAGGCTGAGTACATAGCTGCGTCTGTGGCGGCGAACGAAATAGTCAGGCTGAGGAAGTTCTTGCAACGACCTAAATTTCCTAATAAGGCTTAGGGCCTTGATTAGGGGGCCAGGATGGAAAACTTTGGAATTGTATAATTATGTGATATTTATGTGTATCATTATGTGAGTTATATCATAATATGACTTTATAATCATGTTTAGGTGTATTAAATATGCATGTGAACCCATTTCTGACTAATTGAGTGATTTTCATATTTTGGCTATTTCGGGTATATTTGGCATATATGTGGCATGTGTGTGGTGCTTCATTATTTTTTGGTTATGCTAGGGTTACTCAGCACAAGACGATCCTAGGAGGTAAGCTAGTGGAAAAGTCACAACGTGATTTATACTTGACTCAGAGTGAGTCAAGGGGGTATTTAGTACATTACCGGGTTATTGGGTAATGGGAATAAATATTTGATGAAAAATTGGGAGTTAGTAAGATCATGGGAAATTCTAGGAGTTTTGACTATTTTACCCCCGGGGGAGTTTTCGGGACCCCGAGCATTACGATTTTCTTGAGGTTACTTAAGTTTGAAGTAACCTGTTAGAATTATAAAAGAACGTTCAGAACGTTCTCTCTCCCTCGAAGTTCCATTTTTGACACCAATCGCATTTTCGAAGGAAACTTGAGTTCTAGGACTCGGATTCAAGCAAGGATCGAGGCATAGCGATTCTAGGGAAGATTAGAAGCTTATTATCCGGAGGATTTAGCGAGAAACGACATAATCAGAGGTAATTCAAGTTTTAAGCTCTAAGTTTTTAAAGTTTTAAGCTTGGATTGGATTTTATGTTTTGATGAGTTTTTAATGAATTGAAGCTTGGGTTTTATTGGTTTTGGGAGATTAGGATGTTTGGGAACTTTAATTTTGAGATTTGGATAGGTTGGGGTCAGATTTGGAGCTTTGAATCTCAATGAACTGAAGAACACGAAGGTGAAACCCAGAATTTCTGGTTTGGGCGCTGTAGCGCTAGGTGCTCTGTCTTGGGGGATTTTGATTTTGTTTGTAGCGCTGTAGTGCCCAAATGTAGCGCTACACAGTCTTCAGAATGTGGGTTTTTGGTACTTTTTGGGGTTTTGACCCGAGGGCTCGGGGGATGATTCCACCACCTTGTTTGGTGGAATTGGAGGTCCTGAGAGAGCGGGTTTGTTCTCGGGATCGGGTTTTGGAACTTGAACTCATTGAAACACCATTTATGGTTGTGACTAGGTTATCGCTAGGGGCTTGGAATCAAGATCGTGTTTGGGGTCGTTCATTAGTAACCTGTGCTTGGACCAAAGGTAAGAAAACTGCACCCAGTATGTGATGCATGTGATGCATAAGATACATGAGATTAGGGCATGGCATGAATGTTGAATATGAGATTAATTAGAGCTTAAGTCTCTGTATTTGTGCATGATTATAATTATGCTTCTAATTATTGATTAAGCATGCTAAATGCCTATTTGACATATGATATATGTCTGTTTACATCACCTCATTGTGGAAGCACTGACTTATTAGTCAGGGATCTGCATTGGTGTCAGTATTGATTGTGAAGCTGTGACTTATCAGTCAAGATCAGCAGTAGTACTGAGCACTGGTTGTATGGTATTGGCTTATGACTCAAGAACGATATTAGTGTGTTTAATGCAAGACAAAAAGATTAGATCTAATCAACATAAGCATTATCATCAGAAGCATGAAATGCTTGACTGACCTTAAGTTCGATGAAAAACAAAAGCGCTTGTCTAGTCTAAAGGCTAATTGTTTAGAGCCAGAGCACAAAGGCTAAGGTGACCTACTGTAAATGTGGAAATTTTTCCCTTGTGAATTCTATTCATAAGTGAAGCTCTATACTACGAGACATCCTAAAAGCCACTCATTGTCCCCACAAGGGGACAAGGACGTCACATGATGGTAAGGGAGTTGGGACAAAAGGGCCACCCTCGCTATGCGAGGGCCCTCGGCCGCTTGCCAATCCGAACGTCACCCTCGCTATGCGAGGGTCCATGGCTGGCCATCTGCGTGCACCCCGTCCCGTCAAGCATCGAGCCTCGCCTCACCTGCACTCGGGAGAAGAAGGTCAGCCTCGGTACGAGAGGCACCCTCTCTATGCGAGGGTGTGGCCTTGCTGTGGCGCCCGTGCCCCGAGCCTCACCACGCCTGCACTCGGGAGAAGAAGGTCCGCCTCGCTACGCGAGGTACCCTCGCTATGCGAGGGTGAGACCTTACTGTGGCGACCGTGCCCCGAGCCTTGCCACGCCTGCACCCGGGGGGAAGAGGGGCAGCCTCGCTATGCAAGGGTGCGGCCATGTTGCGCTACCCATGTCCTCAGCCTCGCCTCCACGTGACCTGCGTAGGCCAGCCTCGACTCCTAGCGCCTTGACTTCTCATGACACATACAGGTTGAAGCCTCCTTGACATTGGTATGAGGAGCACTTAGAGACACTTAATGGGATTGCCAAGCCAGCATTGGGTATCAAACGGGGACTGATGAGGACTAACGGGTATAGGACACGTGTACTGACACGGGGCATACGGTTGTGGAGAGAACAGAGGCACGGCCCTGTGATCTGCATCTGAGGAGTAGTGGCGGTACGGATCTGTACGAAGAGTAGTGGTACCACTTGGACACCCCCGACCATACGCCAGAGCTGGCAGTACTATGTCCTAGGCCATGACTCTGGCATCATCAGGGTAGACACCACTACGCCCTGAGCCACTACATTATCAGAATACCTGTGTACGTCCCTGTCGTCTGGGACTTGTTTGTATCCAGGGCCAATAGAGCCCCCCTATAAATAGGCCCCAACCCCTCAGGTTAGGGGGTTGAAAAACTGAGGGTATGAAAGAGACTTAAGAAATATATGATCCTGGTTTTCATTGTTGCTGGAGTTTTCTTTTGTTGATACGAGTTCTTTCCATCTAATTCAAAGCTTTCTGTAGTATAGAGATTAAAGTTTTCTAACCATCAATCATTGACGAGTTCTTACCGTCAACAGTTTGGCGCCGTCTGTGGGAACGTAAGCACCAAGCTACTGTTCTACCATTACTTCCGGCAAGAGGAAATGCCAAGACGTTCGAAACGACTCAGGGAGCCACGAGAGGTGGAGGTCCACCTTAACGGAGTCCAGCTGAAGGCCTCCATGAAGGATCCACCTCCACCCCGAGACGTGGAGCCCCCAAGGGACCCTGAGGTTCGCGAGAATGACAGGGAGGTCTCATCACCGGCCATCCCGCCCGGTGAGAATCCTCCAAGGACAACTACCGCACCACCCGGGAATGCCAACGAGTTCCCGCCTCCCAAACCACCGCAGCTACCGAACTCCGGCCGGCAGGATCTGGGCCCCTCGACACATAGACGTGATAAACAACCCCGGGTTCATTCCGTGAGCTCGAGTTCTAAATCTCGTTTCTATGAAGAGGAGATTCGTGAGCTGCACCGTAAGAACCAAAGGCTGGAGACCACCCTGGAGAACATTCAGGAGGTGCTAAATGGCTTGTTGCAAGGTAAGTCGAACGTGACCCTGCCCAAGAGGAAAGAGAAAGGTCAGGAAACCACTGTCCCAGTAGACGACGGGAGGACCAGACACTCCACCAGTAACACCCCCAGGGAGAAGCCGCATGAGCATCCCAGACCATCGAGGCCACCCCAGGGGCCAAGGCAAGGGAAAAATCTTGGCTATCGCAACGACATCGAGGTCACCTCAAAGAGGACGCCCTCGGATCTACGAGAAGAGCTCAACAAGAAGAGGGCGGATAAGAGGACTACCCCTCCTACTATCCCCCGGGACGGCAAAGGAAAGGAAGATGTCAACCCGTCCATGTTGAGAGACTCCCTGAAGAAGAGGAGGCAAGACCTCGATACAGAGATGAGGAGCCTGTGAAGTAAGATTGTCACCGCGTCTGGAGGACAAAGCCTTGAGGAGGAGTTCGACCATGAATCGCCCTTCACCAAAGAGATCCAAGCCATCCGACTCCCAACCAACTTCAAGGAGCCTCATATGACCCCGTATGAAGGAAGCACCAACCCCAAATACCATCTAGACCTATTCAATGACTTGATGAAGTTGAGGGGGATTAGTAGCGGGGCTAGATGCCACTGTTTCGCAATCCCGTTGAAAGGACCTGCATACAAATGGTTTAAGAGACTTCGACCGGGGTCCGTCAGGTCTTGGCAACAGTTTTCAGATGAATTTCTCCAACAGCATCATGCCGTGCGTGATTATACAATGCCGGGCACCAGCCTCGCCAATGTAAAACAGGGCGAAAATGAGAGTCTAAAAAGCTACATCCACAGGTTTAACATGGAAGCAGCCAAAGTGGGGAGCTTGACCTTCAGAGAGTTAAAAATGGTCATCACCGCTGGGTTGCTTCCGGGAAGCAAATTGTGGGATAATATGCTCAAAAGGGAAGTCACAGACCTAGATGACTTCTACGAGAGAGCGCAGAAGTATATTCGTGTAGAGGATGGCCACGCGAACTTAAAGGCGGGAAAGTGTGAGTCCCCTGCAAAGCCCCCAACTAATGAAGGGTCGAATGGTGCAAAGAAGAAGAGGGCATACGAAGGGTCGAGGGATGATCAACATAGAAAGCCCAAGCGGGGAAGTGACCATAGGCAAACGGCTTATACTTTCTATACGGGCCTGACGGATACAAGGGAGCATATCTACCTCACCAATGAGAAGCGGGTTCCCTTCAAGAAGCCCCCACCAATGAGGAAGGATCGGTCCCAGAGGGATCCCAATAGATACTGTCAATACCACAAGGATATTGGTCACACCACAGAAGAGTGTATTCATTTGAAAGAAGAAATTGAGGAGCTCATCCGCAGGGGGCACCTAGGCCAATATGTCAAGAGAGAAAGGTCGAAGTCGGAGGATGAACCAGTGATATCTAAGACGCAAAGAGAAGCTCCAGAGATCCAGGGAGAAGTGAGAACTATTTTCGGAGGTCCGGGGTTTGGGGGAGACTCCTGGAAAGGACGAGATAGGTACGCTAGAGAAGCCAGGCGAAGTCCACCACCCTGTGTCATGAGTTTGGAACAGCGCCCCCCGAAAAGCTTTAAGGGAGAAAATGACTCAATCACTTTTACAGAGGAGGATGCACGAGGGGTGCACTTTCCCCATAATGATCCTTTGGTGTTGACAATTCAGTTGGCCAACCGGCGGGTGCATTGGGTCCTCGTAGACAATGGAAGTTCCGTAGATATCTTATATCGCCCTGCCCTAGAGAATATGGGTTTGGGCATTAGGCACTTGAAGCCTTGTCAATCCTCCTTATACGAGTTCGCGGGGGACTCGATACAACCTTTAGGGGTGATCGAATTAGCACTCACCATGGGAGAACAACCCCGACAGACCACGATCATGGCAAAATTTTTCATAGTAGATTGTGCTTCAGCTTTCAATACGGTATTGGGGAGGCCATCCCTAAGAGAATTGAAAGCAATCACTTCAATATATCACCTCACCGTCAAGTTCCCAACTCCTGGTGGGGTAGCAGGTATGAAGGGAGAACAAAGAGAGGCGAGGGAGTGTTATAACACCTCCCTTCACACGTCTGTGAAATCGCGAGAACCAATGGCGATGGTGGTGCATGGGGGCACAGACCCGCAGGAACTAGACCCCAGAATCGTGGAGGGTCCAACCGGGTAAGACTAGCAGTAAGACTCCCACGCCTGATGCAAGTAGTAGCTGTGTTTAGTTTGTTGCAGGTTATGCTATTTTAGTAGACGAGAATCAAAGAGGTTGCCTAGATAACCTCCCAAGTAGATGTAAGCCTTTTATCTATTTATATATCGTTGTAATCTGACTACTATGAATGAAACTGTTTTCCACTTCGTATGTTACTTACTTCTTTATGCGAGTATCAACTAAAGTTCCCGCCAAGATAAATCTCACCAGGTACTTGGGGGGTAGGACGACAAGAGTAAACAAAAAAAAAATCTTTTATATTCAAAAGGATTAGCTACCCTTATGAATATCAAGAGAACAATTTAAAAGGATGACCTCTAACGAAAGGCCGACACCCCAAGAGGTGAGGCTGTAAGGAGGGAATCACCCGATAAGTCTAGATCGGCCATTAAGCCGGCTAGCCAAAAAGGGTCTTACAAGGGACCCTTGGAAAAAAATAGTACTATGTATAAGGATGAGAAGTAATAAGCGCGCGCAAAGAATATAAAAGGACCCCAACAACCCAATGGGTTAACGTGCCCTTACAAGTATAATCAAGGTGCACCAGAAAGATTATCGCCATCAGACCAAAGAAAAATATGTAATCCACGAACAGCAGTAATAAGAGGGACTTACCAGAGCCTCTTAAGTTTGATATAAAAAAAAAAAAAAAAGAGAAGAAGTGGTGCGAGGGATTACATAGCAAAAGCATACATAGACTGAGTACAAAGGGATCTACAAATCTCCACCTCGACCTTTCCACTAAGAAATCTTCTCAACGGCATAGTCCCCAAAAGGAGATAGGTCAACGGTGGGATTAGTCCTCCAGACAGCATGCAACGTTTTCCCGATTATGCGATCCTCCACGTTCACAAGCTCAGCCTCAAGCACAGCAATCTTCCCGTTCAGAGTTTGGATGGTAGCCTCCAGCTGAATGTTGGCATGAGAGGTTGATGCAGCCCGGGCCAAGGCGGTGTCCCTCTGGCATACCGCCTCGGCTAGTTGTCTTGACAAGGCATCCTTTGCAGTCTGGGCCATCGATAGATTCCCTAGTGCCTCCTCAAGCTCGTGTTGCAACCGTTGGGCCGATGAAGAGTGGGAGGCGAGCAGCCGATGGTTCAAGATGGAAGCCTGAGTGAAGGCGAAGATATGAAACAAAGCCTCAAGGGTCAGATGATATACCAAAAATAATATAAAAAGTATATATATGGCCATCATAAATGAATAAACCAAGTATTGCGACAGTTACTTGCAGGGAGGCTCGCATATAGACGTTCTCTAGCTCAGCCTCGGGGACATCGTGCAGCGTCCCCCATTCACCTTTGGGAAAGTTTGCCAAGTGATGGCTCATGGCTTCCCCATATTGGCTCGCCAGAGGATGATCTTCAGGAATAGAAACATGAGCTGGGTCGGGGGAGGCGTGAATGCCTGCCGAGGCCCGCTTTGGCAAGGATGAGGACCGAGAAGGCCCTGACCCATCTGCAGTGGTGCGGGGAGCAGAAGAGTGCGGAGTCATTTCCTGGGGTAAAGAGACGCCTGTGGATGCCCACCCGGGATGCCTCCTCGGGGGTGAAGGAGCCCCATCAAAAGAAGGAATGACAAAATTCCTTCTAGGCATGGAGGGGCAAAGGACAGGGGCATCGAAGGCAAACTCGCCGCCAGGCGTTGACGGCGACATCCGAGAGGTAGCACCACCAATATGACCGTCATCGGCTACACCCTTAGCCCTGCCAGCAACAGAGTACAAGCAGGAGTAGTTCTCAGACACCACGGTCTCCTCAACGTCCATATGGTCGCCCGGGGGGGTAGACATAGTCCCTATCGGCTACTTCATCATAAATTCTTTCATCGTGACCATATACCCACGGACTCTCGAGTACGGGTACCATTGGGGGTAGATCCGCAGGGTCAGGAGACATAGGGCGTGGACCCGCGGGGGCGGGTGACGCGGGGTCAGGTGACGTTGGGCGTGGATCCTCAGATTCAGAGGAAATAGAGCATAGGGTAACTTTCTGGTCCAGGGTCAGCAACCCGTACAAGTGAAGGTTGCTCTCTGTGAAAATGACGCTGGCTTGTTTGCATACCTTCGACATGGCCAGGATTTGTATTACTCGGTCATGAGCCGACCGTTTCAAGTTGGGTCCAACAACCCCTAAGAGACCTACCATCAAACGAAAAGAAATAACCATAGTTAGAAAAGCTATAGAACTCCCTTTAAGGGCCGCGGCTTTCTGGAGTTGGTAGAACCCGAGAGCCGATGTATTCTCCCTCAGGGTGAAGAAGTAATGAACCTCACTCATCGAAGGCCCCCTAGAGAACACCTGACGGTACAACACATATAGGCAGCTAAACATCACCCAGGAGTTGGGGGACAATTGTAGCGGCGCTAATTCAAAGTAGTCCAACACTTTGATGAAGAAAGAGTGAAGAGGCAAAGCTCCACCAGATCGGATTATGGAATCGCTAAATGCCACGAACCCTTTTGGCGGTGCGGACACGCGTTCCTTGCGCTCTGGTATAACGAACTTGAGATTCAAGGGTAACTTATGAGCTTTCAGCATGTTGCCCAGTTTCTTCAAGGTAACTGTGGACCTGTCGGTTTCATCGGAGGTGTCCGAGGCTCTCTTCGACATCTCGGGTACCTAAACAAAGACAGACAGTTTATGAGCAACGGACTTTCTGAGGGTCCTGGAAGACCCCCCACATGTCCTATGTCTACCAGTGCTTTGCTTAACCCTAGGGAGCAAGACATGGGATAGGAGAGGAAGCACGAGCGGAACCATGGAAAGGAACTCCGGTTCAACCAATTCACGTCTACCGCCTTCGAAGGAGGAATCCCTATGATCGGGAGACTCGTCACGACAAAAGGAAAATGGCTCAGGGGGCAAGTTTTCTTCTAGGCAAGCAATTTCAGAAAGGCAATCCTGGAGGATTGATTGTAGCTGGGAAATGTATGTCGATTGCCGGGGGGAGAGACCAGAACCCGCGTCCCTAGGATGGGATTCTAGCTCCCTCTCCAAGCCACACGCTTTATGTCTGAGGTAAGATAGTCTCCTGAGGTAGAGCGCTCGCACACCCCCGCAGTTAGAGGGTCTACGTGCGTCGACCCCTGAGTCAGAGGATGACAACTCAATAAATTCAACATTGGACGGACCTTCAGGACATCGCCTAGATGCCATGGACCAGCTAAGACTCGAAGGCGTGTACGCATAAGGGTGACTCTATATCTACAACATGAGTGTGAGGGTATAAGAAAAGGGCCTATGTATGGGTACTAGAAAGGATATACGAAGAGAATGTTAAACTCTGAAGAATGAGTGTCGTGCAACCATCAATTCTACCCTCGCGTAATCAATGCAAAACAAAAGGGAGAAGAGAGGAAGGAGGCATACCTGTGGGAATACGAAGCTGAAGGAGTGCAAGGATAGACTTGCGAAGGAGCAGGGGCAAGACCGTAGGAGCAAGGGGATGCCCAGCGTCACCACGAAGCTAAAAAAAGAAAAAAAATGAATAATGAAAATAAAAGAAAGGGTACCTCAAGAATGATTTGGAGGAGGATAGAACCCTTGAACTCTTGAAAATAGGTTGGAGAGCATGCCACTAGGCTAGGCAAGTCTTGGTGTGGAGAAGTGGCTTGAAGCCTTGGGGTCTTTATAAGGAAAGTCAAGGCTCCCTAGCCATTGGATCTATCTCCTTATGAATGGTGGAGATTAAGAGCATGGGTAACCTTGGGATCCGCAATTGAGGATAATTGGTCCTTGTGCAATCTTAGGAATTTTCATGGATCCCCCCAAGAGTTGGGTGGTTGTTGTGTTTCTTTGGACATTATAAAGAAACACAACTCCAAACCTCACCTCGTATTTCTTCGAGCGACGTTGGGAAATTTTCCAAGGCTAAGTCCCCCATGGTTGGTCGTACATGTCAAGCAAGAGAAATAAAGAGAGTCTACAAACACACTTAAAAGTGTACTTATAGACTCGGGGGGAAGTGTAAATGTGGAAATTTTTCCCTTGTGAATTCTATTCATAAGTGAAGCTCTATACTACGAGACATCCTAAAAGCCACTCATTGTCCCCACAAGGGGATAAGGACGTCACATGATGGTAAGGGAGTTGGGTTAAGAGGGCCACCCTCGCTATGCGAGGGCCCTTGGTCGCTTGCCAATTCGAACGTCACCCTCGCAATGCGAGGGTCCATGGCTGGCCATCTGCGTGCGCCCCGTCCCGTCAAGCATCGAGCCTTGCCTCGCCTACACTCGGGAGAAGAAGATCAGCCTCGCTACGCGAGGCACCCTCGCTATGCGAGGGTGAGGCCTTGTTGTGGCGCCCGTGCCCCGAGCCTCGGCACGCCTGCACTCGAGAGAAGAAGGTCAGCTTCGCTATGCGAGGGTGAGGCCTTGCTGTGGCGCCCATGCCCCGAGCCTTGCCACGCCTGCACTCGGGAGAAGAAGGTCAGCCTCGCTACATGAGGCACCCTCGTTATGCGAGGGTGAGGCCTTTTTGTGGCGACCGTGCCCCGAGCCTCGCCACACCTGCACCCAGGGGGAAGAGGGGCAGCCTCGCTATGCGAGGGTGCGGCCATGTTGCGCTGCCTGTGTCCTCAGCCTCGCCTCCACGTGACCTGCGTAGGCCAGCCTCGACTCCTAGCGCTTTGACTTCTCATGACACATACAGGTTGAAGCCTCCTTGACATTGGCATGAGGAGCACTTAGAGACACTTAATGGGATTGCCAAGCCAGCATTGGGTATCAAACGGGGATTGATGAGGTCGAATGGGTACAGGACACGTGTACTGACACGGGGCATACGGTTGTGGAGAGAACAGAGGCACGGCCCTGTGATCTGCATCTGAGGAGTAGTGGCGGTACGGTTCTGTACGAAGAGTAGTGGTACCACTTGGACACCCCCGACCATACGCCAGAGCCGACAGTACTATGTCGTAGGCCACGACTCTGGCATCATCAGGGTAGACACCACTACGCCCTGAGCCACTACATTATCAGAATACATGTGTACGTCCCTGTCGTCTGGTACTTGTTTGTATCCAGGGCCAATAGAGCCCCCCTATAAATAGGCCCCAACCCCTCAGGTTAGGGGGTTGAAAAATTGAGGGTATGAAAGAGACTTAAGAAATATATGATCCTGGTTTTCATTGTTGCTGGAGTTTTCTTCTGTTGATACGAGTTCTTTCCATCTGATTCAAAGCTTTCTGTAGTATAGAGATTAAAGTTTTCTAACCATCAATCGTTGACGAGTTCTTACCGTCAACACCTACTCACATGGCTAAGAGGGTATGGGACCCCAAAGATAGACTTATCAGTCATCTACATAGAGATAGACTTATCAGTCATCTATACAGAGATAGACTTATCAGTCATCTACACAGAGATAGACTTATCAGTCAACTACACAGAGATAGACTTATCAGACATCTACACAGAGATAGACTTATCAGTCATCTACACAGAGATAAACTTATTAGTCATCCAAACAGAGATAGACTTATCAGTCATCTAAACAAAGTATGACTTATTAGTCGTCTACCTCAGAGAGACTTATTAGTCATCTACCTCAGAGTGAGTGACTTATTAGTTATCTACTCAGAGTGCAGGACTCCACAAATATTTATTTGTACCTGCTTGCATGCATGAGTAGGATTATTACTGCTAGGCATGCTATTATGATTTAGTAACATGTTATTACCTGTTCATGAGCATATTGAGTTTTCTTGTTGAGCTTCGGCTCACGGGTGCTATGTGGTGCAAGTAAAGGCAAAAGATGTTAGGAGTATGTCCTAAAAGTATGTAAAAGACATTTATTATTTCAATGAATAAATAAATACAATGGTATATTATTGTTATATTTAGATTTTTAAATTATTGTTTGAATATT
Organism: Humulus lupulus; assembly: GCF_963169125.1. NCBI lineage: Eukaryota > Viridiplantae > Streptophyta > Magnoliopsida > Rosales > Cannabaceae > Humulus > Humulus lupulus. The sequence continues at coordinate 81,185,693 of NC_084798.1, read as the reverse complement.
TTTTTTTGTAAATATCAGAAAATTTTCATATTCATTATTGAGAATGTGATCTTGTATTAGTACGGAGAATTAAGATCACATGAATGAATAAAAATAGTCAAAAACAAATTGAAGTTATGGAATTCTTTAATTAGGGTTGTAAGTACGGTTTACTGAGTAACATTTTGATACAAATAATCTACATTCAGATTATTGATGTGCTAAGACATCTCGGTAAAGGTGCTTTATATAATATGATTATTTATGACAAGGACCGATATGAATAAAAATCTTTATCCAAAAACCATTTAATAATAAAGATTTGTAATTCATATCATAACTGATGATCATTTATAGATCAACCTAAATCCTGAGTGTTCATGAACTCCTGTTTATGTTTATTAAATCTTTTGATTCATTCGTTAAGGTTTCTTCATAGATTGAGGCTAATGACTTTTGTTTTGGAGATTTAATATCATGGATGGCTGGGAACATGTATCAACAATACGGAATCTAATCTTTCCTAATGGATCGTATATTGGTTCCCTTAAGGGTTAATTCTGGAACTGAATGATTTTGAGCTCAAATCTATAATTAGATTATAGATTAATTATTCACTAGTGAATTAATGGTACTTAAGGAATAAGAAGTAAATTAGAAAGGTAAAATGACAATTCTTCCATTCTAATTTATGAACTAATTAATTAGAGGGTTGAACTATTGTAAGATGGTTATATCAAAGGACAACTTAAAATAAGATTTATGTAAAAGTATATCTATAACATAAAGAGTTCAATTCTGAATTTATAGTGGAGAAATATCAGAATTAATAAATTAACTATTATGATTAAAGAGTTTAATTATTTAGTTTTAATTTATTGGAGCTTAATGTTATAGGTCCATGGTCCCCGGAAGGACTTATTTGATAAGTAAAATATTTTTCTATGCACTAAACATAATTATTGTATAATTATGTGTAATTAATTAATTATTTGATTTAACAAAAATATAATTAATTTTTAATTAATTTATTTTTGGGATTTTTGGTATTTAAATAGTGATGAAAATTGGAAAAATCACATGCCCTCCCTGGCATGGGTTGGGCGTGTAGTGTTGGTTTTTATTGATCAAATCAGAGATTCTACGCAGTGGAACAACAATCAAATTGTTAGATTAATCCCATAAGATTTCTAGATCTACTTCTTCACATGCATATATATATATATTGAATCAAGGACATGAACAGAAAAAGTACCTCAGGTCCTTCCTTGCTGCTATCTTTTCGTATGGCTAAATCCTTGAGATCTCACACCAACATCTTCCAAAATGTTCTCAGGCACACAAAGAACGAGTGTGGGCTCGCTATACAAATAATAGGCAATAAACTATTTATCAAATGTTCTCAACACATGAGATCTGATAAAGTTTTGGACCTAGGTTTTGTGAAGAACAATGACTTTTGTTTATGTCACTTTTCTCTTTCTCTGAGAGAGATTCCTAGATATTTTTCTATCCCTGAAAAATTACGTTATGTGAAAAACTAATATCCAATATTTAATAATATCCAATATATTAAAATATTTGTTATTTTAAACAAATTCAAAATAACTGATCAGTTATCAAATTTTTGTTTAAATAATAATATTTTAATCATATTAAAATATCTCATTATTTATTTAATATTTAAATAACTAAAATTGTGGAATCAAGAGACTGAGTAAACTCTCTTATGCGTGTAGCACAGTGCCTGTGCACTGTGCCACATGTGTACCACATGCCTGTGATGGCATGTGATTTTTCCCAATTTTTATTATTATTTAAATACCAAAAATCCCAAAAATAAATTAATTCAAAATTAATTATATTTTTGTTAAATCAAATAATTAATTAATTCTTAATTAATTAATTACACATAATTAAACAATAATTATGTTTGATACATAGAAAAATATTTTACTTATCACTTAAGTTCTTTTTGCCCATTTTTTGTATTTGCCTTTGACAGTGATTGTTTGAGTCATTTCGGGGACCATGGACCTATAACATTAAGCTCCAATAAATTGAAACTAAATAATTAAACTCTTTAATTATAATAGTTAATTTATTAATTCTGATATTACTCCACTATAAATTCAGAATTGCACTCTTTATGTTATAGATATACTTTTACAGAAATATTTTTCTTAAGTCGTCCATTGATATAACCATCTTACAATAGTTCAACCCTCTAATTAATTAGTTCATAAATTAGAATGGAAGAATTACTATTTAACCTTTCTAATTTACTTCTTATTCCTTAAGTACCATTAATTCACTAGTGAATAATTAATCTATAATCTAATTATAGATTTGAGCTCAAAATCATTCAGTTCCAGAATTAACCCTTAAGGGAACTAATATACGATCCGTTAGGAAAGATTAGATTCCGTATTGTTGATACATGTTCCCAGCCATCCATGATATTAAATCTCCAAAACAAAAGTCATTAGCCTCATTCTTTGAAGAGACCTTAACGAATGAATCAAAAGATTTAATAAACATGAACAGGAGTTCATGAACACTCAGGATTTAGGTTGATCTATAAATGATCATCAGTTATGATATGAATTACAAGTCTTTATTGTTAAATGGTTTTTGGATAAAGACTCTAATTCATATCGGTCCATGTCATATATAATCATATTATATAAAGTACCTTTACCGAGATGTCTTTCCACATCAATAATTCGAATCTAGATTATTTGTATCATTATGATACTCAGTAAACCGTACTTACAACTCCAATTAAAGAATTCCTTAACATTAATTTGTTGTTGTTGACTATTTTTATTCATTTATGTGATCTTAATTCTCTCGTACTAATACAAGATCACATCCTCAATAATGAATATGGAATTTTTTTGATATTTTCAAAATTATTCAAACAATAATTTAACAATCTAAATATAACAATAATAATAAACTATTGTATTTATTTATTCATTAAAAAAACAAATGTCTTTACATGCTTTTAGGACACACTCCTAACATGTAGCACAGTGCACAGACACTGTGCTACATGCACAAGAAGATTCCAGGAGAATCTTGGTTCAACAATTTTAGTTATTTAAATATTAAATAAATAATGAGATATTTTAATATAATTAAAATATTATTATTTAAATAAAAATCTGATAACTGATTAGTTATTTTAAAATTGATTAAAATAACTAATATTATTTATTTTAATATATATTGGATATATTAAATAAAATGGATCAGTTTTTTCAGAGCGATACTTTTCAGAAATAGAAAATATATCGTGAAATCTCCCTGAGAGAAATAGAACGCTGCTACAAGCATATGTCATTGTTCTTCACAAATTTAGGTCCAAACTTTATCAGATCTCATGTGTTGAGAACATCTGATAAATAGATTTAGCCTATTGTTTTGTATAACGAGTCCACACTCGTTCTTTGTGTGAGATCTCAAGGATTTTGCCGTACAAAAAGATAGCAGCAAGGAATGACTTGAGGTAATTTTTCTATTCATCTCTTTGATTCAATAAATATATGTATGTGAAGAAGTAGATCTAGAAATCTTGTGGGGTTAAATTAACAATTTTGATTGTTGTTCCGCTGCGTATAATCTTTGATTTGATCTATAAATAGCAACAAAAGAAAGCTGGACCATCCTTGAGTTGGAGAGCTTAGGTGACGATGTGTACATATGCGGCTGCTCGATTGCCACGGCCAAGGGTTTAAAAAGGAACTAGGGTTAAACCTTATTTTGCAGCTTAGGTCGGCTAGTTGTAAATCTTTTGTTGTAACTAACCTTTAAATTATATTTTCGGGATCCCAATGTATACAGTAAACGTTTTTATGAAACGTTGTATCTTAACCAAAAATTTTAATCCTAAACCTTTAATCATACTTAGTTACACGATTATGGCCAAATGGCTCGGTTAGCGAGTTTAGCACTGTTTAAAATGCACATCGTAACTGTCCCTGGGTATTAGGGCGTTACAACTTGGTATCAGAGCGATCCAAGGTTAAGGGTTCCTGAAGACAACCTGGGCATATACACTTGTCACTAAAGATAGCTTTGCTCAGGGTATGGTAACTATTTATGTGGTTATGTGCTGAACTGCTTAAATAGAATGTAAATGCTTTACCTGCGCATTGTATTAGGGAGCATGAGATTCTGATTGAGCTTGGCTCTTGAGTATTAATATGATTATATGATTACATGCTCCGTGAATATATATAAATGTGATATTTTTATGATGGAGTTGGAAGCATGGTGTGTATGTTGGAAGAGCAGGGGTTATGAATTGATGAACAAATGCTATGGGCATGTTTTTAGCACTGCAGTGGTTTGTGATTGTAGTGTGGTATGATTGTTCTTGTGGGGAAGGCTTTTGAATATGCTCATCATGTTTAATGGGTCAAGTTATTGACTGCAGATTCAATCAGCAGGTATGTATCCAAGGCAGATAATGAGACCTAGTGGTGGTTATACCGGGGCTGAGGATTACAGCCAGGGTTTGAGTTCTTCACCTGCCCCTCAGAATTTCCAGCAGGTGTTTACAGGTATGCAATTAAGATTACAGAGGCAAGAGGAAGAGATAAGGTGTTTGAAGCAACGACAGAATCTGTTAGGGAACACCTCTTCCTGATATGCCAAGAGTGGCACCAGTATTGGCTCAGCCTAGGGTTGAGAACAGATGGGAATTTCTCTGTGGAAGATTCCAGGAGTATTACCCTCCAGTCTTTGAGGGAGGCCTAGATTTATTCAGAACTGAGCAATGGATGGGCATGATCAGTTCCATTCTTGACAGTATGAGGATGGTAGGTCACGATAAGGTAATCTGTGCTACATATGTATTGCAGGATGATGCCCGGACATGGTGGGAAGTAGTATCCCATACACGAGATACAACTGTGATGGACTGGAAAGAATTTAGGCAGCTGTTTAATGAAAGGTATTACTGTGATGCAACAAAGACTGCTAAGATGAATGAGTTTCTGAACCTCGATCAGGGCAATGCAACAGTAACAAAGTATGTTAATATATTCGATGGGTTGGACAAGTTTGCTTTTTATATGGTACCCACGGATGTAGCTCAGAAGGAAAGATTTTTCCAGGGATTGAATTCCAGAATAGCTCAGGGCATTAGAGTTGCTCCAGTGCATGAAATCTCTACCTACGCTCAGGTGGTAGGGAAGGCTCTTGCTGTTGAGAGCACAGGAAATGAGATTATAAAGGAAAGTACTTGAGAGCACAGAGCTCAAGCAGTGATACCTCGGTTTATTGGAACGAGCAAGAACATGGATTGGAAACCCCACCCGATACGCACTCAGTGCAAGAAAGGTCATTTGGGAGAATTTCGAGCAAGGGCATGTTTCTTATGTGGAATGTTTGGGCACCGCAAGAGGAATTTCCCAAGGAGAAGGAAGGATGAGAAAAAGGGGGTGGATAGCTCGACTCTAGCTCGAGTGTTCGTTTTGATGCAGTCAGAGTCGAAGACTGAGACTGAGACCTAGACTGAGGCTGGTTCCTCAATGGTGGCAGGTTAGCTTTCTATTTCTGATTTTTGTATTGTGCTGACTAGTTTTGGTGCCATGTTGTTCTTTGTTTGTTGCATCTAGAGAAGCATAGACTTGTTATGCGGATTGCATGATTATGTTGTGATGAGTTAGGTTATTGTGGAAATGACTCATCAGTTGTTTTGATAAAGTTGGTTATGACTGACTTCAGTATGATCCTGGATATGGATTGGTTAACCAAGTGTGGGGCAATGCTAAATTTCAAGGAAAGGATAGTAACTCTTGGGTTTGAGAGTGGGAAACCCTTGTGGTAGTTGGCACTATGTATATGACATCTGTATTTAGAGCTAGAGATCTATTGCAGGAGGATGCATAGAACTCTTAGCTAGTGTGGTGAATACCACTTAGGTTGTACCAGTGGGATCAGGACAGACTGGATTAGTCTGTAAGTTTCTGGATATGATTCCAGGGGATTTTCTAGGGGTTGCCTTTACATAAAAATGATAGAATGGTGATTGGATTGGTGCCAAGGATGGAATCAAGTCTAGGTTACTGTATTGAATGGCTTCAGCAGAGCTGTAAGAATTAAAGGACTCAGTTATTAAGTAAGATGGTATTCTCCAAGGTGGATCTTTGATCTGGTTATTACCAGCTAGAGATCAGGGAGAAGGATCTGCAGAAGATTGTTTTTATATCAGATATGGGCACTGGGAGTGCTAAGTTATGTTGTGAGGATTTTATTGATGTCAAGTTGTTTTGATGAATTAGATGAATAGAGTATTCAAGAATTATCTTAATTGGATTTGTGATCGTCTTGATCTTTGTGGTATATTCTCGGTTGGAGAATTTCCAAGGTCAAGGAACGCCTTAGAGGGCAGGAGTTTCCTTGGACGGACATGATATTACATGTGCTTTGGAAAGGAGTTCTGATTCTTCTTACAGATCAAAACCATTTAGTAGGTTGTTATGAAACCTCAGTGACAGGGAAAGGTGATTGCTTATGCATCATGTTAGTTAAAGAATATGACTAGAACTAGAGTGGAGTTAGTGGTGGGCCAGGTGGCCAACGTTATGTTTGATTTACTCTTTCAGAGGGGATCAAGGGAAAACAGTTAAGTGACCCATAAATGGGAGAATTGAGGGGAAAGTATTAGCTGGATTAGCTAAGGATTATGCAGTGTCAGGTATAAGTTTATTGTGGTATAAGAATCAGACTTGGGATTTGATGGACACTGGGATTAAACGAGGGATTCTGGATGAATCTCATACTACTCTCTTATTCCCATCATCCAGGCATCATGAAGATGTACCAGAATATGAAAGCTTTATAGTGGTGGCCTAGGATGGAGAAGAACATAATGGAATACATGAAAAAAGTTCTTAACCTATTAGCAGGTCAAGATAGAGTATCAGAAATCAGTAAGGCCATTGCAGCCTTTGTGTATTCCATAGTGGAGGAAACATTGCGATAGGTTTCACGGTGGGGCTGCCTAGGATAGTGGGTCAACATGAGTTGGTTTGGGTCATTATGGACCAGTATTTAAGCGAGTTCACTTCTATTAGTGAGGACAAGTAACACAGCTGATCATTATTCGGATGTTTGTGTGAGAAAGGTAGTACGCCTTCATAGAATTCGAGGTCTATCTTATCAGATGAAGACTCTATTATTACTTCTAGGTCGGGAGAGCCATAATTGATTTATTATGCCATTAAATTATTATATGCATGTTTATGTGAATTATATTATAATATGATGTTAAATGCATGCATATGCGTCCACATTTCATCATAGGGGTATTTTGGTAATTTGGCCCGTTGAGGGCGTAGTTGTATATTTGTATGCATGTCGGTGATCTATTGTTGAGGCCACATTATAATGTGGATTTTTTCGAGCTATTCAGCATGAGACGATCTTTGAGTGCAGGTTAGCGGTTTGGTGATAACAGGATTAAGTTCAGGGCTCGAGGTGAGTCTCGGGGTATTTTGGTGATTAGAGCGTTGCCGGGAATTAAAGGTTAACGGGATATGAATTAGTGGTATTTGAGAATATCGAGAATAACAGAAATTGGAGGGTGTTAATTATGATTAACGAAATAGGTGGAAAATGACGCTTTTACCCATGGGAGCCTTTAGAAAACTTTATTTGACCTAGGGGAAAAAAGGACTTTTCACCATATGATATATTTAAGCCATTGAAGGCTGTGGAAGGTTAGATAAAACAGAGCATAAAGCATTCCTCCCGTACCTCATTTTCTCTCCTTTTTCTTTTGGATTTTTGGAGCTTTTCTTGAGGATTCAAGCTAGGGAAGTGGATCTCAAGGGCTCAGGATTGTGTTCCACTATTGAAGAGGATCCTAATCTGAGCTTGAGGTAAGGTTCTAGCCATTAAAACTCTAGCTTTGCTCTATTTTTGGTTTGATTTTCAGCTTAGTTTTCTAGATTGGTTAAAGGGAATTGATGGGAGTTTTTGGCTAGGGTTACTTGGGTTGTGATGCCTAGGACATGTGTAGATGGTTTTTGGGTTCATTTGGGACTTAAAATGCGGTTTGGAAGCTTTTGTTTCGGGTTGGAAATGGTGGAGTCGAAGGGGAAAGTTTCAGGGCCATTTCAGGTTGTGTAGCGCTATAGTGCCCACAAGGGGGCGTTACAGTGATACTTAGGGAGGAGTTTTTGCTGACTTGGGCGCTGGGGCGCTAGGGGGGTAGCGCTACAATGTTACCCTACTTCATCAGATTTTGGTTTTGGGCATTTTTAAGGGTTTTTGGCTCGAGGTTTCAATCCTTAAGGCTCAGGATCGAATCTACTCACCATTTGGGTACAATTCGAGGTCCCGGGAGTGAGGTTTAGGTCAAGACCCTTTCATTGTTGATTTTCATTAATGAAGTTTATAATTGGTTATGACTAGGTAACCGCTAAGGAATCAAAAGGTCGATCGTTCTCAAGGGTCGTTCTTTTACTATTTCTCGCTCGAACCAGCAGTAAGAAAACTGCACCCTATATGTGACATGCATGGTTATTATTGAGGCATATTGAGTGTTTAAATGTGGACATTGATTGCATATCAAATGCTTAGCAAATCTTGCTTACTTGTGAATGGCACTGACTTACTAGTCAGAACCGGCAATGGTGTCAGAACTAGCTGTGAAGCTGTGACTTACTAGTCAGGTTCGACAGTAGTTTTGAGCATTGGTCGTATGTTACTGACCTATGAGTCATGAGCGGCATAAGCGTCATGAGCGTAGAGCTGATAAAAGATTAGATCTGATTGACATCTGCATTGAATGACACATCATGAGCACTAATGTCGGACTGACCCCAAGTTCAATGAAAACTAAAAGCGCTTGCCTAGTTTTATGACTAGTTACTCAGAGCCAGGGCCAAAAGGCCCAGGTGACCCTATCGTCACATGGCTAACGGTACGGAACCCACAGTAGTGAGTCCATGGTCACTCCCTTGGTTTACATTGGTGACTCGCTCATCAGTCACTTATCATGTTTAAGCTAGTGACTTGATCACTCATTTGTAAAGGATACGGAACCCACATTAGTGACTTTTACAACTGTCTCTCCTCTGTTTAGGTCTATAAGTCCTGGATTATTATCACGATCATCATTTGATATTATATACATGCAGTAATGAGTTTTCTTGCTGGGCCTTGGCTCATGAGTGCTATGTGGTATAAGTAAAGGGAAAGAAAAGCTCACCCAGCCTTGATTGGAGAGCTTAGGTGGCGATGTGTACATATGCGGCCGCTTGACCACCACGACCAAGGATTTTCTTAGAGGGACTAGGGGTTAACCCTATTTTTGCCGCTTAGGTCGCCAGGTTGTAACTTTTGTACTGTAATGACCATTTTGGATTGTAAATAACTTGTAAACGTTTTTATGGGCCCATGAACAATTTTATGTTTTAAATAAAATATATCCTTTCCTTTTGATTGGTTTTCACCTTAACCTATTAATAACACCTAGATGCACATTTATAACAAAAGAACTCGATTAGCGAGTTAAGCATAGTTCAAAGTTCACAGTAACTGTCTTAGAGTAACCAGGGCATTACATTATTGAAAAGATTAGATCTTGGATGCTCACTTCTCAAAGTAAATTGAAAAGTTATGTTGATTTGAGATGCAGGAACATGGAGTTCCAAGTAGAAGATTTTATCTTCCTTAAAGTATCACCATGGAAAGGGGTGAGGAGTTAAGGGCAAGTTGAGCCCTAGATTAATATGACTGTTTGAATCCTGGATAGGACCGGTTAGTTTGCCTTTGGATTGGCCTTATCTTTGGCACTGTCAGCAGTATACAGGATATTTTGTATTTTCATGTTGAGGAAACATATGTTAGATGAGACTCATGTGTTGAGTTATGAGAATCTGGAGATTAAGGCTAAGTTATCCTATGAGGAATAGCCAGTTAAGATTTTGACAGAAAGAACAAGGTTCTGAAGAACAAAGTTGTACTTTGATTAAGGTATTATATAGAAACAGTGAGGTCGAGGGAGTGACCTGGGAACTGGAATCAGTTATGCGGCATTGATATTCCAGACTGTTCAGATAAATTTTGAGGACGAAATTTCTGTAAGGATGGGATAGTTGTAACGACCCAAATTTCCTAATAAGGCTTAGGGCCTTAATTAGGGGGCCAGGGTGGTAAATTTTATAATTATATGATTATGTGATATTTATGTGTATCATTATGTGAGTTATATCATAATATGACTTGATATGCATGTTTAGGTGTATTAAATATGCATGTGAACCCATTTCTGACTAATTGAGTGATTTTCATATTTTGGCTATTTCGGGTATATTTGGCATATATGTGGAATGTGTGTGGTGCTTCATTATTATTTGGTTATGCTAAGGTTACTCAGCACAAGACGATCCTAGGAGGTAAGCTAGTGGAAAAGTCACAACATGATTTACACTTGACTCGGAGTGAGTCAAGGGGGTATTTAGTACATTACCGGGTTATTGGGTAATGGGAATAAATATTTGATGAAAAATTGGGAGTTAGTAAGATCATGGGAAATTCTAGGAGTTTTGACTATTTTACCCCCGGGGGCGTTTTCGGGACCCCGAGCATTAGGATTTTCTTGAGGTTACTTAAGCTTGAAGTAACCTGTTAGAATTATAAAAGAACGTTCAGAATGTTCTCTCTCCCTCAAAGTTCCATTTTTGACACCAATCGCATTTTCGAAGGAAACTTGAGTTCTAGGACTCGGATTCAAGCAAGGATCAAGGCATAGCGATTCTAGGGAAGATTAGAAGCTTATTAGCCGGAGGATTTAGCGAGAAACGACATAATCGAAGGTAATTCAAGTTTTAAGTTCTAAGTTTTTAAAGTTTTTAAGCTTGGATTGGATTTTATGTTTTGATGAGTTTTTAATGAATTGAAGCTTGGGTTTTATTGGTTTTGGGAGATTAGGATGTTTGGGAACTTTAATTTTGAGATTTGGATAGGTTGGGGTCGGATTTGGAGCTTTGAATCTCAAAGAACACGAAGATGAAACCCATAATTTCTTGTTTGGGCGCTGTAGCGCTAGGGTGGTAGCGCTATAGCGCTAGGTGCTTTGTCTTGGGGGATTTGATTCTGCTTGTTGCGCTGTAGCGCCCAAAGATAGCGATGTAGTGCTATACAGTCTTCAGAATGTGGTTTTTTTAATACTTTTTGGGGTTTTGACCAAAGGGCTCGAGGGATGATTCCACCACCTTGTTTAGTGGAATTGGAGGCCCCGAGAGCGCAGGTTTGGTCCCGAGATTGGGTTTTAGAACTTGAACTCATTGAAACACCATTTATGGTTGTGACTAGGTTATCGCTAGGGGCTTGGAATCAAGATCGTGCTTGGGGTCGTTCATTAGTAACCTGTGCTTGGACAAAAGGTTAGAAAACTGCACCCAGTATGTGATGCATAAGATACATGAGATTAGGGCATGCCATGAATGTTGAATATGAGATTGATCAGAGCTTGAGTCTCTGTATTTGTGCATGATTATAATTATGCTTCTGATTATTGATTAAGCATGCTAAATGCCTTATATCTGAATATTTTGACATATGATATATGTCTGTTTGCATTACCTCATTGAGGAAGCACTGACTTATTAGTCAGGGATCGGCATTGGTGTTAGTATTGATTGTGAAAGCTGTGATTTATCAGTCAAGATCAGTAGTAGTACTGAGCACTGGTCGTATGGTATTGGCTTATGAGTCAAGAACGATATTAGCATGTTTAACGCAAGTCGAAAAGATTAGATCTAATCGACATAAGCATTATCATCAGAAGCGTGAAATGCTTGATCGACCTTAAGTTCTATGAAAAACAAAAGCACTTGTCTAGTCTAAAGGCTAGTTATTTAGAGCCAAAGCCAAAAGGATAAGGTGACCTACACGTCACATGGCTAGGAGGGGATGGGAGCTCAGAGATAGTCTTATCAATCATCTATACATAGATAGACTTATCAGTCATCTACACAGAGATAGACTTATCAGTCATCTACATAGAGATAGACTTATCAGTCAACTACACAGAGATAGACTTATCAGTCATCTACACAGAGATAGACTTATCAGTCATCTATACAGAGATAGACTTATTAGTCATCTAAATAGAGTATGACTTATTATTTGTCTACCCTTGAGAGACTTATTAGTCGTCTACCTCACAGAGACTTATTAGTCATCTACCTCAGAGCGAGTGACTTATTAGTTATCTACTCAGAGTACAGGACTCCACAAACATTTATTTGTACCTGCTTGCATGCATGAGTAGGGTTATTACTACTAGGCATGCTATTATGATTTAGTAACATGTTATTACGTGTTCATGAGCATATTGAGCTTTCTTGTTGAGCTTCAGCTCACGGGTGCTATGTGGTGCAGGTAAAGGCAAAAGAAAGCTGGACCATCCTTGAGTTGGAGAGCTTAGGTGACGAAGTGTACATATGCGGCTGCTCGACCGCCACGACCGAGGGTTTAAAGAGGAACTAGGATTTAAAGAAGAACTAGAGTTAAACCCTATTTTGCCGCTTAGGTCGGCTGGTTGTAAATCTTTTGTTATAACTAACCTCTAAATTATATTTTTTGGGATCTCAATGTATACAGTAAATGTTTTAATGAAACATTGTATCTTAACCAAAAATTTAAACCCTAAATCCTTAATCATACTTAGTTACACGATTATGACCAAATGGCTCGATTAACGAGTTTAGCATTGTTTAAAATGCACACCGTAACGGTCCCTAGGTAGTAGGGCATTATAGTTCTATTCAGATCCCGGTGTTATTCCAAAAAGGGATAAACCACTCATTTTGTCTAGTGACAATAATGAGGCAATAGTGAATTCGAAAGAACCTCAAAGCCACACAAAAAAAGCATATAGAGAGAAAGTACCAAATAATCGAGGATGTGTGGCGAAAGCGTGAAGTGAAGGTGATGACAATAACATTGGAAGGCAATCTTTCTTATCCCTTTACAAAGATATAAGCATAGAGCATAATTGTGAAGCATGTATAATAAGTGGTTTTAAGAAAACATGTCCCATTTTTTTTAAAAGGGAAAGTGGGAGTTTGTTGGATTTTATGCCCTTATAAAACCATGACGAACATGTAACGCGATTTTATATTGTCAATAAAAGAAGTATAAATCATTTAGTTTGACAGCCGTTTTGCTTGCTTGTTTTATTACAGGATTATTGGAATAATACAAATATTTATAAAATCTCGAACATATAAATAGTTAAAATTATAGTGACTAGGTCACAGTGGATTATAATTGTAATTATATGTTCAAAAGAACAAGTCCTAAGATTAAGTCAGTGCATTGGATTTTCTGTGATCTGATAATCTACGATATGATCTACTTATACATTCGGGGTGTGATGTCTTATCTAAGGCGTTGAGCAAGTAGATAATATCGGATGTATATGGGTACATTGGAAAAGGACTGATATTGATTATTGATCGGTAAATAAAGATCGATGTTATCGAATCTAATCAATGTCAAAACATTGGTCATAGGTCAAGTTGATCTTAATTCTGAGTGATAGTATTATGCTAATTATATTATTTAAATCTTTTTTACTTGTTTGTTACCAGCTTACCCTACGGTCTAGCCCATACTTACATCTTGGAGATCTAGTAGTGTAATTGAGTGGGAGTATTAATCATAGATATGAAATTTATAACTTCTGTATGAGAGGTGAAAAGATGACTTCCTTAATAGCTTAGTCTATAAGGGTAAGTGATTAGGTGTTCATATCTATAATTAAGTTCACAGATTCATCATTTACTAGGAACTTAGTGGGAGTTAAGGATAAAATATAAATGAGGGGTAAAACGATAATTTACACCCGACTCGTTAGTAAGTCATTGATAGAGAATTTGACTAATTGTAATGGTTATAAGAGTGGATAACGTATTTTTGGTTTGGAAAATATAGTGGAGTCATGAGAAATTAGTAAATTGTGAGATTATTTATTTAATAAGTAAACTCACGAAAATTTATTGTAGCTTGTATTCATGGATCCATGGTCTCCGCATCACCTTTGAGTAAATCATCTAGAATGTCTCAATTAATTGATTTAATTATCAATTAAGATTTTTAAAGTTGACAATGTCAATTTTGGTAAATTTGACAGAGATATGAGATTTAGAGAATAGAAGAGAATCTTTGGGAAAATTTATTAATATTGATAAATTGGTGTCAATATAAATAAATAATATTAAATCAACTTTCAAATTATAATTAGTTAATTTGAATAAGGATTTAATTAATTAATTAAAATATAAATAAATAAAAATATTTTAATTTTAGGCCCAATTGAGATTTAAATTCAAAACAAAGAGATTGGGCCCAAGTGCATTTGTGGGAGCCCAATGCTTTGATTTTTTATTTATTATTTTAATTCATTTAAATTTAAATAAAGCTCATTAAGTTTCCTTTATAAGGAATATGATATCTAGGCTTTTCAGAAGTTAGTCTCAGTTTATTTATTGGGGTAAGTGAAAACCTAGACAATCTAATACTTTATTGGCCAGTCACTCTTTTCTTTTCTAGATTTCTATCTCATGTGTTGAGAATCATCCCACATTAGTTCTAGGTTGATCAAAGGCTTGGTGAGGAAGACTGTGTTGCTGATCTAGTTGAATCTATTGATATTACTCTGCTACATAAAAGAATCAAGGGTTTGAGAGATTGAAGAAAAGAGTTGTTCCAGTTCCGCTGCGTATTCATAAGTTTCTACATCTTTGTGTTTTTGTTAATTTATGAATCTGATGTTCATTTGTATGTCATGTTATTCTATGTTTCTATTATGTTTTTGTTAAAATAATAGGAAGTATGCATCTAGATTTAAATTCCAAGATCATACAATAAATATATTGTCTTAAATATTGATTAAACAAACAAATGCGAAAATTAGGGAGAGCCCTAATAGTGAGGAGCGACACACTCACTGCACAGTGAGTGTGGCGACACACACAGGGATATTTGTATCCCTGTGATTTAAATTTTGAATTTCAAAATTATTTTTTTAATCAATTATTTAATTATTCTTTTTAAATATGATTTAAAATTAAATAGGTTATAACTGATCCATTTTATTTTAATAAAATAAAGATTAATTAATTAAGTTAATTATCTTTATAAAATTGAAAGAGGGACACTTTCAGGAATAAGTTGTTTTTAAGCAATTAAAAAAGTTTAGACTGTCAGACTCTCTCAGAGAAAAAAGCGATGGTTTTTCCTAAAACTGAAAAACTATTCAATACATCTTCTCTCAATCAAACATCTCTAGATCTCATGTGTTGAGTACATCTAGAGAGTTCTAAATCAATCTTTTGAATTCTACGTGCCCACACACGTCCTTGTGTGTTTGAGGATTGGTCTGGAAGATCAATGTGTGAGCTTTCAAAATCTGGATTGGAAGATCGTTGATTTATACAAAATGATTCGTGGATTCTTGATAGGCTACAAGAGGCAATCTCTAATCTATTTGTATGTGATTTAATATATCTATATATGTATGATTATGACTGGTATTAATAAATTTTTTAAAAGACCCATTCCGCTGCGTAACTGTGATTTACACTTTTAATACTAACAAATGGTACTAGAGTAGTCTACATATATATATATATATTGTGAATGTTGTGTGCGTTTCTTGCATTTGTTATATGTATGTTGATATATATATTGAATGGATGAGTATGTTTTTTGAATGTGTAGTTAAATGATGGATCGTTAATTATATGATGCTATTGGGTTAGGAATTTGAATGTCTAGATCTTGTGTAAGCCATACAGGACATATGATATTTGTAAATTTTATTTTTTGAAATATGTATTTTAAAAACCTGTACACAAAGAAGAGAAGGGACCCGAGCATTTCAGCCTGAGCCCTAGCCACACCAGCCCGAGCCACGGCTCCCTTCCCACCTGCGTCCTGCACGTGCGTCAAGCCTCTAGGCGCACCTGTGCCTACCTGCGCACCCGAGTGCCCAGCCCAAGCTGCCTAGCTTCCCCCTTCGCATGCTCGTGCCACTGCCCAGCAGCCTCGTGCCCACTCGCCTGCCCTGGCCGAGCCCTGCTCCATGCGCACGCAGCACCTTGTGCGTCTGCTCCTTGCGAAGTCAGCCACCTAGTCGTGAGCCATCCCGAGCCCTCTGGCTCCATCTTGTGCCTCCGGCCCTAGTGATCTAGGGTTGTAGCGCACCAAATGTTATTTATTTTATTAATTTGTGTGCTTTTATTTGAATTAATAATTGTTAAGTGTTAAGAATTTATTTTATTGTTTAAATTGTTTGGTATAAATTATGTGAATTAAAATTGTTAATTTTTTATTTTGTGTGAGCCCTTGAATTTTGGTTGTATTCACCAAGGTGCGTGGTTAGTAGAAATGCATCTTAGCACTTGTGTGTGTGCATGTGCATGATTAGCATGCAATAGTTTTTCTATACATTATTCTAGATTTTTATTTTATTTGTTATTTAGTTTTTTATTTAATTAAAAGAAAAATAATGGGAGAATTAAATAAAGAAGGCTCTAGAAGGCTTGTGCTCACACAAGAAAGAAATGGGAAACAAATGGTAAGAAGAAATAGAGTTGCCATTTTTGAATTTCCATAACCCTGAACCTAGTCTCAGTAAAACAATAATAACTTGAGTTGTAGACATTCGATTTTGACAAAATTGGTACCTTTAGAAAGATAATTAAATTATCTACATTTTTTTTTAAATAGCATTTTCCCTAAAATGCAACAGATGAGGGTCAAAATTGAGTCCTAAGTTGCAAGACCCTCATATGTCAAAAGTTTTATTGTATTGATTTGGGAGAGAGAAATTAGGAAAGGATAAGGGAGAGTTTTTGGTAATTGATTCTAGGTTCTCATCTAATAAAATGGAAATAAATGAGTCTTGGAGACTCATTTCTTTTGGTGAGAGAGAGAGAGAGAGAGGAGGGGTCCAAAATTGTGATAGGTATGGTTTTTGATTTGTGGTTTTAGTTTTGGTTATGATTCCCTAAATATAATTCATCTCCTCATCACTAAGTTTTTTTTTTCCTTTTCTTTGTGGTATTAAAAAATGGTGATAGGGTATCCAAGGTGGTTTGTGCTCCAAGATTCTTGTTGCTATTGTGTTCTTGATTTTAGAATATTTATTTATATGGTATATAGAATCAATTATGTTACAACTAATTGATTTAAATTTATTTAATATATCAAAGTCGATATTTTATTTATTGGAAAATATTATAATTAATGGTCAAGATTATTTGTAAGCCGATTTTGTATATCCCAACTGATTGAGATAATATCTCAATTTGTGGTAGAGACTCTGATGGACAGTCTCACCCTATAAATATAGGGTACCGGTCCCCAAGCTCACTGCTCATTTTCTGTCTTTCAGTAATTCCATCTAAAAGGTTTGTGAGAGCTTGGAAGCTCGTTTATTTGTTCTATTTTTTTTTTGTAGATCTAAAGTTTATCAATCGATATTATCAATAGCAATAGTTGGAGGTACATATATTCAATCCTATTAATTTATATATAATAATCTGTTTATTCCGTATTAGGATTGTTATGCATCTAGATTAATTTTTAATCTAACATTTGGTATCAAGAACCAGATTTGTCTCTGCCTTGATATTGATATATGCATATATATATATATATATATATATATCATTCGTATATGCTTAGTTTGAGTTCTGACTCATTTGTTCATTTATTTTTATTTTTTTTGTATTATGTTTTTATTGCATAATAATTGGATGAGAGAAATGTTTTAGTTTATTTGTTTCTTGAATTCGTGAGCAATGAAAACATATATGTATATGAATATTTTTTTTAAAAATATATATATAATTGGTCGTGAGCTTGATTTTTTTAACTCACCTTCAGACTATTACAATTTTTTTTAAAAAAAAAAATTATATTATTAACTCTTTTGCTTTTCTAATGACTTCTGAATTTAAAAAAAAATGTTTGTACATTTCTTATAGTTTTTATTGCATGTTAATGTTAGGAATAAATTATTTCATTCATATCTAACTCTTTAGGGCAATAAAAACTATATAAGCCTAAAAATTATTTTTTCAATACCCATTAGAATCCTTCAGATCACGTCCAAGGCATAATTTAATTAAAAAAATTAAGAAAAATCCAAAAAATTAAGTTCCTTCAACATATTTTTGGAATTATTTTTTTTCTTGATTTCTAAATTAATTTAAGCAATAAATTTAAATTTTAAATTTTCTATTTGAATTAAGCGTATAATTTTAGTAATTTATATATTATTTGGAAATTAAAATGTGCAAATTTTTTATTTGGTATATTTATTGCATGATTTATTTCTCATTGTGCATGCAATTATAATAATTGTGCTAATTTGGGTATGTAATTACATTTAGTGTTTTACAATTAAGTTTTAGTACAATTATTTATTAATTTATCAAATATTGTGTAATTAATTTATTATTTTATTAAGTATTAATTTTTAAATTAATGCTGCCATTTAATTATTTATGGAAGTATTGCATTTAATTTTATCATATATATATATAAATGTAGATTATTGTACTAATTTGTATGTTTATTTATTTTAATTCATGCAATATTTATTATGTATGAGTTTATGGTTTTAAATGCATGATATATTCCATATTTGTGCTAGATATATTAAGCTTATAGTTAACCTATAGATTAGTTAAATAATATTTTAAGTTTCATAAAATATTTTCTAATTAATACTTAGATGGAATTATTGTATTTATTTTCCTACATGTAAATAAGTATACTAATTTTTATGCTTATTTTGTTATTATTCATTCAAAACTTATTCTTAGTATAATTATATTTTATATGTATGGCTTGATAATACATTTTATAGTTAATTGTGCTAGATATATTTATATTATATTCAAACATTAAGATATGTTGAATAATATTTAACACATTTATGTTCATAAAATATTCACATTAATATTCATAAAATATTTAGCGTGAATAAAATTATGAATAACACAAACAATTTTGTAGTTGACATAAGAACGCATGAAACTAAGACAAATGCTCAATCTAGAATAGTTTTTAATGATCTTCGAATGACCACACTAGGATCATTACTCTCTGTGATGGCCTATTATGTTATAACGAAATTTTTCTTAGGTCTTCATAGAGCCTAAAACATAATGTCTAGTGAACCATATAATTTTAAATAATTAGGTAGTAGCCACAGTATCTTTAATTATATAAAATTATATATTAATATGAAATGATCACATAATGGACATAAATTGTGACTGATTATATAGATGTAATAATTTTACCCCACAAATATTTTATTATATTTACATAATTAATTAGGATAATATATTAAATTAATTTTTTTTAATTTACCCACAGGAGTTATGATAATTAATTTAATAGTTTTAGCATAAAGTTTAGTTTAGATAGAAATAGCAAACCTTAATTTATCCCAAATAATTTGTTTGAATAATGTATCATAATGTACATCCAATTTTATTAAATTAAAAATTTAACCCATAGGAAATTTTTGTTTAATAAAATTTAATCTTTCAGCATGTTATACATTGGTAAAACATGACTTCATTAAGCCTCAATCTTTATAAATATAAAATTGTAATCCTATTCATGCAACTTCCTCATCTTCCTCTAGTTTCGCTGAAATCCTTATCGAAATCCCTGAGCTTAGGGGTGATAATTTCAAAATCTAGAAGGAATGAGTTCTTCTTCATTTAGGTTGCGCCGACATGGACTACGCAATAAGGAAGGATGAACCTGATGCAATTACTACGACTAGCACTGCTGCTGAGATTGCACTATATGAAAAATGGGAGCGATCCAATCGCCTCAGCATCATGTTTGTTATCCAAAAAATAGGCATGGATGACATGGCAGACATTTGGTACACGTGGCTGACATCTGGCAGAAGTCTTGTTCAACCATCGACCAGAAAGATTTCCACGGCGCAACGCTCAATGGTTATATACGACCAGCTTGGTCGTATACTCGTCATATTTGGAGAAAATCTTATGCAGTTATGATCATATCTGAAATTATCTCCCATGATTTCCTGAGTACCCGATTATTTAGGAAAGAATATCTGTAACTAATTAATGTAATCTTCCTTGAGCCTATAAATAGTGAAAAAATGGCTCAAGGAATGGATTTTTGGCTTTCTAATTATTGGAGATTAGAGATTTACGAATGAGCTAGAACTATCACATTCGATATATTTTTTTGTTCTTCAGAGGTTGGTGAAACTCGTTGAACCCTAGTTCTTTGATCACTCCTTTGAAATATTATATCAATAACTGCTCAAGTGGACGTAGGTTATTACCAGATTCTGGGGCCGAACCACTATAAATTATTGTGTGCTTTACTGTCTTTGTCATTATTCTCATTTCAACATATCTGCTACATCAAGCATTTTTGACTCCGTGTTAGTTGACCAAAATCAGGGTCAACATTCTGGTGCTTTCATTGAGAGCTTGATATAATATTGTTGAATTATCAATGGCGAAAACAACAAAGAAGACTGGGCAGGCGTCTAGCGCTGCACCATCTCAACCGCCTCCTCCTCCAAACGTGACCGAAGATGAGCCACATTTTGAATTCGATGAGGAAGAACTAGATTCCAAGACGCTGAGGAATACCCTAGGGGTATTGCAGGACGAATTGGCCAATCTGAGGGCCAGCCAGGAAAGTGCTGCCGAGATTATGGCACGGCAGCAACAAGAGATTGAGCGACAGCGCCTGGAACTGAGTGAAAGGCAGGCGGAAATGGACCGTCGCCAGAGGGAGGCCATGGCAGCCCTCGAAGCAGCCCTACAGCTGGCTAGGAATCAAGCTGCACCTGCATTGCAGCTTGATCAACCTTCAAATGGGCCACCCCAAAGGGGCCCTAATCCTAGCCCGCCAATCCAGCCCTCGAGCCCCCAAAG
Organism: Humulus lupulus; assembly: GCF_963169125.1. Classification (NCBI taxonomy): domain Eukaryota; kingdom Viridiplantae; phylum Streptophyta; class Magnoliopsida; order Rosales; family Cannabaceae; genus Humulus; species Humulus lupulus. Next base: position 81,164,721 of record NC_084798.1, on the reverse strand, counting down.
GCCTGAGCAGCCACCAATGCCTCAGGACGATGTCCCTCTAAGGGATCCTGAAGCGCAGCCTCCATCCCAGGCTGGTCGTGGCAATCCCCCGCAGTTAAGGCAGAATAGGGCCAGGCAACAGCCCCGCAGTCCTAGACGTCATAGGGGCGAAGAGTCGAACCCACCGAGCAGAGGGCAGCGTCCTTCTGGTAACAGAAGGAACTCGGAGACAGGCTCTGCGGTCCGAGGCCCCCCACGGCATGACAATGCACGGGGACCCACCGACCAACGCAGGCCACCCTCTAACACTCGAGACGTTCCATCCCAAGGAGGCAACCGAGGGAACAGTCAATCCCACCATGGCCAGTTGAGGTTCAGAGATGGCCATGGTTATAATGAGGCCGACTCAGGCAGAGGAAACACCGGTCGGAGAAATGAAGAAAGAGGTGGGGGCAGAAGCCCACCACCTAGGGATAACCAACCCGAAAGACGTGACGCTGGGGGGCAGCCCAGACAAAATAACGTCTTCAACTGGCTCGGAGCCAGCGAGCAGCGGAGAAGAGACGAGGATTTAAGAGATGTACTCAATGATCGCAGGGAACAGCACGATGAGTACATTCCTCCAGCAGCAGAGGCCCCGGCGATTCCTGGCGCTGTGCAAGCCCAGATAGATGCCCTCAACCAAGCAGTGCAATAGCTGGTCGGGGGAAGAACGTCTTATATCGATCACGATAGGAGAAAGGGCACTCCTTTCGTTCAAAGGATAGCTATGGCAGAAACTCCTAGCAAGTTTAAGATGCCTACGCTTCCAAACTTTGATGGGTATGGTGACCCCGTATCTCATGTCAACAAGTTTGTGATACAAATGGGCATTCAGAAAGTATCTGAAGACGCTCGGTGCAGGATCTTTCCTGCAACACTTTCTGATGCTGCACAAGAGTAGTTTTTCAAATTCCCTCCTGCAAGTATTGTTTCTTGGGAGATGTTCGTAAAGGAATTTTACGGACAATTCTATGCGGGTCATGTGCACCCAACTGAGGCAAATCAGCTGGTCGAAATACGCCAACAAGACGGAGAACCACTGAAGGATTACGTCCATCGTTTTATGCAAGCAACTGCTGGAGCCAAAACAGTGGGAGACGAAGGCAAGATGATGGCCATAACTGCAGAAGTTAAGCACCGCACGCCTCTTTGGAACAGCCTCAGAAAGCATGGGGTCAGGACTACCTAGGAATTTTTGGATCGAGCTGATCGATACATCAAGCTCGAAGATGCCATCGCCAGTGAAGGAAAGCCCCCAGGCAAGGATAAGGGTGTTGGAAATGTGCCCTGAAAGCATATGTAGTAGACATTGTTTTTATGAAATAAATAAATAAATTGAATTTTTTATGCATATATTTTATAGACTATATTATTCTATGATAATATTATGTAAATATCAGGAAAATTCCTAAGTTCATATATGTGATCTCAAACACGTATTGGTATGGGAGGATTGTGTTTGAGATAAATGAACTTGAATAGTTCGCAGTAAAATAAAGTTATGGAATCTTTAGATTAATTACTGCAAGTACGGTCCACTAGTATTATGAATACATGTGATCTAGATCCGGATCACTAGTGTGGTAGGACACTTTAGTGGACATGCTTTATATATTAGAGAATATATAGAACTGGACCAGATATGTTTATTAATACTTAGTTAAATACCGTTTCGAAGTATTAATTAAATATATCAACTGATGATCATATACAAATAGATCTTAATCCTGAAGTTACTATGAACTCCTGTTTATGTTATATGAGTTCTTTGATTCACTTTTTAGGGTCTGTCAGAATAATCAGGCTAAAAACTTTTGTTTTGGGAACTCATTAATATAGATGGCTGGGGACATAGTATACAGATATGGAATCTATACCTTCTCGCAAGAGATTGAATGATGGTTCTCTTAAGGGTTGACTTTTGGGACTGAAAGGTTATTGAGCTCAAATTCATAATTTAGTTATGAATTAACCTTTACTAGTAGATTCAATGGTACTTAAGGAAACAAGAAATAATTAAAAGGGTAAGACGGTAATTTTATTCCCGATTAATTATGAACCATTATTAGAGGGTCAAGTTGTATGCAATGATTATATCAATGGACGCTTTATGAATATAAAGTACTCAGTAAATGAAATGTCTATAATTACAAGAGTGTAGTCTCATATTTATAGTGGAATAATCATGAGATTAATAAATTAAGATTATTTAATTAAAGAGTTTAATTAATAATCACAAATTTATTGGAGCTTGGAATTATAGGTCCATAGGTCCCCATAACGGCTCTATCAATACTGTTCAAGGTAAGAGTTGATATGAAGGGAAAATAATTTAAAGACATATTTAAGAAGAAATTTGTTCTTCATGCCAAATATGCAATTATATGATAATAGTGATTAATTAATTAATTACAAATTAGTTGTAGTTAAAAAAATTAATTAATATTTAATTATTGTATAATTTTCAAATTTTAATTAAATAATAATTAATTATAATTTTCAAAATTATAATAAATTAAATATTTATTTTCGAAAATTTTGGATTTAATTAATTGGTAGAATTAATTAAATATCTTTATTTGAGTGGGAGATAGTGATCTGATAAGTTCAAATTGGATTTGAATTTAAAAGATTAATATTTATTCAAATAATTAATTATATTTGATAATTAATTAAAAAGATAATTAATTTGAATTCAAATTTGAATTAGTTATCAGGTTGTTAGATCTTATATGACAAAGTAATTTGAATAAATAATTAAATAAAATTTGAAAAACCAATATCCCTAGAAATTAGGAAGCTACATGTTCACACAGTCCAGGACTGTGTGTGGCGTGTAGGGCCAGTTTTTTTCAGGGATGGGATTTTCAATTTTATTTATTTATTTAACTAATTAATGGATAATTCAAAAATTGGCTTTTGGATTTTTTCATTAATACAATAATTAATTAATTAAAAAGTAAATTGTAAAATGGTTACAGATTTATTTTTTAAATTTTGAATATTTTCTGTTAAGTATGACTGATCAGAAAATTATTCAGATAAGATAAGAGGATGTAAGACAACTTTGAACATTCGCTCTGTGAAAAATAGAACGATAGTTTTCTCTCCCTGAAAATAAAGAACCAATTCTCAGGCCTATTCTCTTGATCTCATGTGTTGAGTACATCAAGTAGAATCACAAATAAATCTCTAAGTGCCCACACATTTCTTGAGGTGTAGAGAACGCTTTGGAAGATCTTGGTGTGAGTGCGTGGGAGCGGCTTGGATAGGAAGATCGTTCTAAATACGAAAAGATAGCAAAGACATTTGATAGGCTTCAAGAGGTATGATTTCTATTATTATCTTGCTTATGATTAATGTATGTATATTAATGGATCCGTATATTTAAAGGTAGTTTAAATATGTTACAAAATGTTTGTTGTACACTGGGCCAACCATACCAGCATTCCGCTGTGTATTAGGATACTCGTTCCTAACAAAGGGGACTGCCGAGCCCGCCAAAGCCGCCAATGGGTCAAAACCCAATGGCAACGGCAAAGGCAACAGCAACGGCAATGGAAATGGCAAGAATGGGGGGAAACAGCCACATAATGAGCCTTCCACCTCTGACAATAAACAAGCCAAGGGTAATCGTTATGAACCTCGATTCACTAACTACACTGCCCTTATTGAGTCTCGGGGAGAGGTGTATCAGGCCACAAGTTCCATGTGCCTTATAAAAAACCTACTCCCATTCTTAAAGATATTTTGAAGAGAGACACTACCAAGTTATGTCTTTATCATAACGACTACGGACATGATACAAATGAATGCAACCAGCTAAATGATGAAATCGAGTTCCTTATTAGACAAGGACACTTGAGAAGATATGTACGGGCCTCGGGAAATTCCCAACGAGAAGCTCCAGGTGGCAACGGGCATGTGCCCACATGCCAACGCTCGCCACCTTTGCAGCTTGACCCCGTAGCTGGCACTTTACTCACCATCTGCGGAGGCCCGAACCTCGCGAGAAGCAGTGGAAAGGCGAGGGAACGATATGCTCGGACCCTACGTCACGACCAGGACATCGAGATGATGACTGTGGAGGACAGGGCATCAAAGAAGGCTCGGTCAGAGGATGGTGAGATAACCTTCTCTGATAGCGACGCCCAGCATGTTCGGTTCCCACATTCCGACCCGCTGGTCATGGACGTTCAAATCGCCAACATGATGGTGAAAATAGTACTAGTCGATACAGGAAGTTCAGTAAACATCTTGTACAAATCTTAACTGGAACGCATGAAGTTGTCCGTCAAGGACTTGGATCCCTGCAACCAAACAATTTACGGCTTCTCTGGCGAGGGACTCGCCCCAGCATGGTCAATTAGACTTCCAATCACAGCAAGTACAACGCCTGCTACCAGGACATTACTCGCTACTTTTATAGTAGTCGATTGTCCTTCGGCGTACAATGCTGTTATTGGAAGGCCCATACTGGTTGATCTTCGGGCCGTCACCTCAGTATGGCACTTGGCCATGGAATTCCCGACAGACGCAGGGGTAGGACGCGTGTTGGGAAATCAGAGAGAAGCAAGGGAATGCTACAACGCCTTAGTTACAAAGGCGAAGAAGGGAACATCGAAAAGCACTCCCCTAGATAGGTTGCAGATGGAAATTGATACACAAGCCCAATCCGGTGATGGAGTCACCAAATAGGGTGTTGCCCAAAGAGAGGATAGGGACTTAGATCCTCGCTTTGGGGATTTTGAGGAAGATGTTGGACCCGTCGAGGACCTGGAAGAGGTCCAACTTGATGAAAAAGACCCGACCAGAGTGGTGAAGGTCGGGAAAAACTTAGAAGCAATAACGAAGTATGCACTGGTGGAATTTTTGAGAAAGAACCAGGAAGTTTTTGCCTGGTCACACAAAGACATGGCTGGGATAGATCCTGCAGTTATCAGCCATGTCCTGAACATTGACAAGAGTTTTCCACCCGTACAACAGAAAAGAAGGCTGCTCGATAAGGATAGATAGAAAGCCTTAAAAGAGGAAGTCGAGAGACTGAAGGAGAATGGGTTCATCAAGGTGGCATTTTATCCATCGTGGGTCTCTAATCCGGTACTGGTTCCCAAGCCTAACGGCAAATAGCGAACCTGTGTGGATTTCACAGACCTCAATAAAGCATGCCCAAAGGATTGCTTCCCACTCCCAAGGATCGACCAGTTGGTCGATGCAACTACAGGACATGAGATCCTCTCCTTCATGGATGCATACTCAGGGTACAATCAGATCAGTATACATCCCCCTGATGAGGATCACACTAGCTTTCGGACCGATACAGGGTTATACTGTTATAAAGTAATGCCCTTCGGACTGAAAAACGCTTGTGCGACTTACCAGCGACTGGTCAACCACATGTTTAAGGAGTTGATCAGAGTAAACATGAAGGTATACGTGGACGACATGCTGGTAAAGTCGAAAAAATCAGAAGGACATGTGAAGGATTTACAAGAGTGTTTCAACGTTCTGAACAATTATCAGATGAAGTTAAATCCTCTCAAATGTTCCTTTGGAGTAGGATCAGGGAAATTTTTGGGGTTTATTGTTAATTCGAGAAGAATCAAGGCCAACCCCGACAAGATAAAAGCCCTGATCGACATGAAATCGCCAATGAAAATCAAGGATGTGCAAAGTTTAACTGGAAGAATTGCCGCACTAAGTTGATTCATTTCCAAGTCGACGGATAAATGCGTCCCTTTCTTCAATCTACTTAGAGGCAACAAGAAATTCGAATGGACAGGAGACTGCGAGCAGGCTTTCCAGGCCTTAAAGGCCCACATGGCACAGCCTCCTATTTTATCAAAACCCATGGATGGAGAAACTTTGTTCATTTACCTGGTGATCACCGAATTTGCTGCCAGTGCGGTGCTAGTGCGAGAGGAAGAAGGCGTACAAAAGGCGGTTTACTATGTAAGCAAGAGGTTAATCAGGGCTGAATTGAGGTATCCTCCAATCGAAAGGTTAGCCTATTGCTTGATTTTGGCCTCAAGGAAGTTACGTCCTTACTTCCAAGCCCATCCCATCACAGTCCTAACCGACCAACCGCTTCGGCAAGTTCTGCAAAAGCTAGAGGCGGCTAGGCGCTTATTGAAATGGGCAGCCGAACTCGGGCAGTTTGATATCACATATTCACCGTGAGCAGCACTAAAAGGACAAGTCTTGGCTGACTTTATCGCTGAATTCATTGAGCTCCCAGATGACGAGCAGTGCGAAGAGCCTAGTGCACCCGAGCCACAAGTCAAAGCTCCTTCATGGAGGTTATTCACGGATGGATCGTCCAACGAATCTCACGCAAGAGCAGGAGTGATATTGATAACGCCAGAAGGGCATCGATTTCACTGCGCTATTAGGTTCAATTTCACCGCATCGAACAATGAGGCCAAATATGAAGCACTCCTCGCAGGAGTAAGGTTAGCCAAAGACATGAATATAAAAGTGCTTGATATCTACAGTGATTCACAGCTAGTAGTGAATCAAGTCTTAGGGGAGTATCAAGCACGGGGCCTCAAAATGGTGGCCTACTTAAACAAAACTAGAGATATGTTGGCGCAATTCGAAAAGTATACCCTTCAGCAAATTCCCCGAGATCAGTATTCAAACGCAGATGCCTTAGCCAAACTTGCAAGTGCGAAAGACGCTGACACTTTGAATATAGTGCCAGTAGAGAGATTATGCGAGCCGAGCATACGAGTAGACTAAATTAATATGGAAATCCGAATGGAGGATACATGGATGGCACCATACTTGGAGTATCTCACAAATGGTGTACTACCAGCAGTTAGAAACAAAGCTAGAACCCTTCAAAGACAGGCTGCTAGGTATATACTGGTCGATGGTGTCCTTTACCAAAGAGGATATTCCATGCCACTGCTCAGATGCATTACATCGGAAAAGGCTAAAGAACTAATGAAGGAAGTACATGATGGCTTCTGTGGGGACCACGCTGAGGGGCAGAGCTTGTCAAAAAAGATTCTGAGGCAGGGTTATTTCTGGCCAACTATGAATGAGGACTCAATGGAGTTTGTTTGAAAATACGATAAGTGTCAGAGGATTTCCAAGATCCCACGCGCAGCTCCCAACGAGTTAAAGCAGATGTAGAGTCCTTGGCCTTTCGCAGTATGGGGTATAGACTTGATTGGATCCCTGCCAACAGGGAAGGGTGGAGTAAAATATGCAGTCGTAGCAGTCGACTACTTCACCAAATGGGCCGAAGCTGAGCGGCTCGCTACCATAACGACCAAGAAAGTTCTTGACTTTGTCATCAAGAACATTGTTTGCCGGTATGGTTTGCCTCGAAAAATTGTCTCAGACAACGGCACCCAGTTTGACAGTGACTTATTCATAGACTTCTGCAAAAGGCATGGAATCGTCAAAATCTTTTCTTCAGTTGCACACCCACAAGCAAATGGGCAAGTCAAAGCAGTGAACAAAACACTTAAAGATAACCTGAAGAAAAGACTCGAAGACGCTAAAGGAGCATGGCCAGAACAGCTACCTGAAGTACTCTGGTCATATAGAACTTCTCATCGAACAGCGACAGGTCATACCCCGTTTTCCTTAGCATACAGGTATGAGGCTATGTTGCCCATCGAGTTATATTTGCCCTCACATCAATGAATTACATACGACCAGGACTAGAATAGCCAACTGATGATGGAGTCCCTAGACTCACTTGAAGAGAAACGGGAAAAAGCCCAACTCCGAGTAGCTGCGTACCAGCAAAAAGTCGCCCGGTATTTTAACTCAAAGGTGAAAGAAAGAAAGTTCAACGTCGGAGATCTAGTACTTCGACGAGTTTTCTTAAACACCCATGACCCAACTGCTGGAGTACTCGGACCAAGCTGTGAAGGACCTTACCAGATTGAAGAAGTCCTTCACCCAGGCACCTAAAAGGTTGCACGCTTAAATGGAGATCTCGTTCCACGCTACTGGAACGGAGAACACCTGCGCAAGTATTACCAATAAATAGTCCTTTTTAAAGGACTGGCTTGTATTAGTTTTACTTTTTACAAGTTTTGAAAAAGGGTTAGCCACGTTGTATGGCTAATCGCTTATAAGTGTAAGATCTTTTTAAGATCACTCGTAAAGACATGTTTAGTCCATTTTTAATACGAGAATTATAAGGGACTGTGTGCAGCTAGTCATTCTTGCCAACCTTTGTAAATTATTGTTACAAGTATTTGTTCATTACGTGTGTTGTTTTGCTGTATAATAAGTGCTGAATTTCCTACCGAGCAGTAATGTTCGCACATGTCATGGTCAAGGTAAGTGACCAAGGACCTAAAGCTCCTTGATCACTTGGGGGGCATATAAGGTAAATTGATAGCAAAGCATACCAAGAGGTATGTAAACACATGAACAAAATAAGTGAAAGCATGCTACGGTACTTAGAGTATTTTTCAAAATTTATATTTTGTTAAATCAAGCCAAAGTACTATGCTAAGTTCGGTCATGCGAACAGATGTTATAATAGACAAACATATTATAATATCAAAAGGCATTCTTTTACATCGCGAGCAGTACTGCTTGGATGTAATTGTTTAATTAAAAGTAAAAAGCTGCCCCTGTAGCAACAAAAACAAATTGTCTTTACAATACGACCCGTGGGCTGTGAAAACGAAATAAAAACAGAAATTTTTTTAAGGAGCTAGAGGATCCTGGGGGTTGGAAGGAGTGCCTTGGTCGGCCGAAGGACCACCTTCAGTATCAGCACCATCAATCCCCCCTGCTCGGGAGGCAGGCACTTTGGCCTTTTCTTCTTCTTCCAGCCGGATGGCGCACTGGGCCATCAGAGTCCTCTTCAAATGTTTGGACAAGTAGTCGAAGTTAGCCTCCTAGTTATGCTTCCAGAATTCATAGAAGCAGAGGTGAGTGGCCTCCTTGTACTTCTTCAAATTCTTGGCCCCGACCTCCTCGAGCTCCTACACCCGTTTTCCAAGCTCCTCCGCCTCCTGCCTGCTGGCGATCAAATAAAGTTCAAGCTGAACACATTCTTGATGATTGAGCTTGGCGCTTTCCTTGAACTTCTCCTTGCTCTCGTTGGCTTTCCTCAAGGTCTCCCGAGTTTCCAGCAGGTCCTAGGTCAGATTAGCTTTGTCCTCGCACAGTTGTTCTTTCTGTTTGGACAGCTCCTTATTCTCCACGAGCAGCTCATTGTTGGCAGCCTTGAGTGCTTGCTTAGTCTCAGCAAGCTTGGAGTCAAAGTTCTTTCCCCGAGAAACCAACGCCCCAACACAGCACCAGCCAGCAGTTAAAGTTAGCAGCCCCTGAAGACAGAAAATAAGATTAAGTAAGGACAAGAAATCAGAAATAAATGATAAAGTAACAGAAGAAAACTTACGCTGACTATCTCATTCAGCCCCCTGTTGATGACCTGATCAGCCTCCATGGAGGCAGTTTTAGTAATGGCTGCCTGGCTGCATTTGTGCTTGGAGAGCTTGTATATCCTCTCCCTGGCTGAGCTGACCACGAGGCTGGGCAGGGAGCCTTCGAGCCGAGTGTCCAATGCCTCTTTGTGGGGAGCCTTGTAAGAAGGCTATGGATTGGCAGGAGTGGGAGTCGCCTGCTCGGAGGAAGGTGGAGGTGGTGAGTTCTCCTTGGAGGGGGCAGTGGCTGGAACATCGTCTGTTCGAGCCTTCTTCGAGGGGGTCTTGCTACTTTCCCCCCGGGCCCTCTTGCTATCGTTCTTTTGAGCAGAAGAAGCAGCAGCAGCCTGGTAGTGCTCAAAAATGTCCTCAGAGTCCATACCTGCACAAAAGGAAGCAACGCAAGCAGTAAGACTAAATGATCACGCATGGTAAAAGAATGAAAGCAAAAGGATTACAAGTAAAGTACCCGCGCTACAACTATTGGTCGTAACATTATTAACTGAACTACCTACTGCCTGGAAGAAATCTGAATTTAAGGAGGGAGCATTCTTAAAGTTGCCATCCCCATCGAATAGATGAGAGGGAATTGGAAAATGATTTAAAAGCAAGATTATTATACCGTTTTCATTCGACGAGTCGTCAGAAAGTTCGGTAGGCTCAGCAGCCTTTTGTTGTCCTTTGCCCTCAGGGGCCAAGGGTTTCTCTGTTCGGTGAGGGACGGCAGGTTCCCTGATCGTAACCCCAGTTGGTCTCCTCCGCGGAGGAGACGCTTGGGGTTGCTGCTCGGGTTCCACTTCGGCTTGGGCGTTTTCCGCCGAAGGTTCGCTCGTCGCTGGTTGGGGATTCCAGAGGCCGGCCAACCTAAGGTTAGCCTCAGTAACTAAACTTTTGACACTCTTATCAGCATTCGGCATGCTGGCTAAGAGTGCCGCCCTTGACTCCATCCCTGGAGTTGGGATCGGACGTAACTATGGGCCTGGAACACAATGAAATTTCAAAAAATTGTGGCAGAAAAACACTAAGCAAAGAAGCTAATGACATAAGAATTTTTACCTCCTCGAGTGAAGGCCAAGTTGTCTACGACTAAGTCGGGTGTAAGAAAGTATTCCTGATGATACCTCCCCACATTGGAGATGTGAGTAGTCTCGGTCAGGAAAGTGCGCCCGGTTTCTTGATGGAAAAAATGGAAAAACCCCGTGCCTTCTTGGTTAGGGTTGGAGTTAAGGTCAAAAAGAAAGTTGACCTCATGGGGAGTGGGCTCTGGGCATTTTTTGAGTTTGTAAAGGATATAGAGTGCGGCCAGCATTCTATATCCATTTGGGGTAATTTGAAAGGGGGAAACTCCAAACTAATTTGCCACCCCCTGAAAGAATGAGTGAAGAGGCAAAGTGGCACCTGCCTCAATGTGAAACCGCGACCAGGCGCTGTAGGCCCCACCTAGCAGGTTGGCCCTCTGGTCGAGGGAAGGTTTGACCAGGGTCACCCCTGTCAGTTAAAATTTTTTTTAAGTAGTTGGCGATCATCCTGAGCGTCACTCTACTTTGGGGAACAACATGCCACTCGACATCCGGCTAAGCAGCATGTCGAGGACGGGCATGCCTTTGTACATTGGCGTCAGGAACATTTTCGTCTCGACCACTGGTCGATGGGGCATCAGCAGTAGGCTGGCATGAGGAGTTAGGGATTTTCCTTTTTTGAGCTTTGGTTTTTGTATGAGCCATTCTTTGGGTTGGAACTAGAGAAGTATTTGAGCTAGGGTGAGAGAAAGGGATACTGGTATCAGAGCAGAGGGGTTTTCTTCGCCTTCAAGCAGCTGAGCTAGGAGGTCATCTTCGATGGGTCTTTCTCCTCCCCAAGGGTCTTGCATATGAACTGCAAACAGACAAAGGAGGAGATAAGGCACATAGCCTGGGGAGTTACGTGGGGGATTGGGATAACGTTGCTTGCGTCTATTGACCAGCAGCATCCTACCCATACACTAATTTTGGTACTAGCAGTTGGAAAAATGGATCAAAAAGGAAATAAAATGTTTTCTGAAAAGAAACTTTTTCATCTCCTAAAGGGCGGGAAAAAACCCAGTTTTTTCAACTAGCTTAAAGATCGAATTTTTACGTCGATCTTACGCCCTAAGCCTATGATCCTTACTATCGAACTAGCTCCTAACTTATATAAAGAAGAAATACACTTTCTTATCAAGCATCAGATGGCTTATACAAAATCCTCATAAATTTCTACTCAAGAACGCAGGAAATCACAGAGCACAGTAACTACATGCATGGCATCACGAAAAGTTTGAAAGACTGAGAGATTACCTGGGCAAAGGTTGGAGATTCAGAAAAATAAAAATTTCGAGTCGGAAAGATCTTCGGTAGGACGTCTGAATTGTTTCAAAATTCTGGGCTCCAGAGCAAAGTTCTTGAAAGTTCTTGATTGAAATGGTGAGTAAAGGATTATAAGAGAGATAAAAAGGTTACTTATAGAGGCTGAAGTATAGCAAAAAGTGGCAATCATGACTTTCCCATTTTCAAAATGTGGGGAAGTGTATGAGCCGTCACATTGGTTTCTCGAAAACCGAAAAGGCTTGATTAGACATAATTAGGGCACGGTTTTAAAAAACGCACGAAGACTCTGACAGATTTCATGGGGCATGTGAACGGTTGTTTCCCTAAAGTTTCTTTATTGCTGGTCGCATTAAACAAACTTGGGGGGCAAATGTTATCCAAAAAACAGGCATGGATGACATGGCAGACATTTGGTACACGTGGCTGACATCTGGCAGAAGTCTTGTTTGACCATCGACCAGAAAGATTTCCATGGCGCAACGCTCAATGGTTATATACGACCAGCTTGGTCGTATACTCGTCATATTTGGAGAAAATATTATGCAGTTATGATCATATCCGAAATTATCTCCCATGATTTCCTGAGTATCCGATTATTTAGGAAAGAATATCTGTAACGAATTAATGTAATCTTCCTTGAGCCTATAAATAGTGAAAAAATGGCTCAAGGAAGGGACTTTTGGCTTTCTAATTACTGGAGATTAGAGATTTACAAATGAGCAAGAGCTATCACATTTGATATATTCTTTTGTTCTTCAAAGGTTGGTGAAACTCATTGAACCCTAGTTCTTTGATCACTCCTTTGAAATATTATATCAATAACAGCTCAAGTGGACGTAGGTTATTACCAGATTCTGGGGCCGAATCACTATAAATTCTTGTGTGCTTTACTGTCTTTGTCATTATTCTCATTTCAACATATCTGTCTACATCAATAATTTTTTACTCCGTGTCAGTTGACCAAAATCAGGGTCAGCAATGTTCATTATGTCCAAGATCCCTATGGGAATGCGTGGATCAGTGGAGCAACCTGAGAAAGTCAAAGACTTGATCAAAATGATTGATGAGAAGTTCGACACTTTGAACAAAACACTTTACAACAACCTCATCCGCTTATAATACTGTGCATATCCACACTAGCAATGAAAGATGTGTTATGAATGAGAATTCCTCTACATTATGGCACCGGAGATTGAGACATATCTACATTGATAGAATTAAAAGATTAGTGAAATATGGGGTACTCAATACATTAGATTTTACTAACTTTGATACTTGTGTGGATTGCATTAAGGGAAAGCATACCTCCAAGTCTAAGAAAAATGGTGTCCATAGGAGTTCTGAACTATTAGAAATCATACATATTGATATATGTAATCCAAACATGCACTCATATGGTCAGAAATACTTCATCTCCTTCATAGATGATTACTCACACTACATATATATATACTTACTTCATAACAAAAGCAAAATGTTAGATGTCTTTAATATATTTAAAGCTAAAGTAGAGAAACAATGCAACAAGAAAATTAAGATAGTGAGATCAGATAGAGTGGAGAATATTATGGTAGATACATTGAAGATGGACAAGCACCTGGCTCTTTAGCAAAGTTTCTTCAAGAAAATGGGATTTTTGCCCAATATACCATGTTCGGTACACCTAAGCAAAATGGTGTTGCAGAAAGGAGAAACTGAACATTGATGGACATGGTGCGGAGTATGCTTAGCAACAATCCTAATCTTCCTAAATCCTTTTGGGCTGAAGCCCTAAAGATATCCGTGTATATATTAAACCAAGTTCCAACCAAGGCAGTCTCAAAAACTCCTTTTGAATTATGGAAAGGTTAGAAACTGAGTTTGCAACATGTACGCATTTGGGATGCCCATCTGAAGTGAGGAGATACAATCCACAAGAAAAGAAACTGGACACAAGGACCATAAGTAAATGCTTTATTGGATATGATGAAAGGTCTAAAGGTTACAAGTTTTATTGTCCATCTCATAGCACTAGGATTGTGGAATCAAGGAATGCAAAATTTCTTGAAAAAGCCTTGATTAGTGGGAGTGATCAATCAAATGACTTAGTATCTGAGAAAGATCCTTCAAAACCCTCCACCTTAAGAGCAAGATTGATTGTGGTTCATAACACCCATGAAGTCTAAATGGATGTTGAACCACCACAACCAATTGTTGAAGATCCACAATTCGATGATAAAGTTCAAATGGATCAAGTTGTTTAGGAGTTGCCTATAATTTTTTAACAACAAGTTGAACCACCCGCTCCCCAAGAGCCTGCTGGTGTAGCCTTAAGAGGATCCACTAGGACAACAAAATCGGTGATCCCTAGTGGCTACGTTGTGTATTTGCAAGAATCTGACTACAATATTGGAGCCAAAAATGATCCATAAACGTTTTCACAAGCTATGAATGACATAGAATCGAAACTGTGGTACAATTCCATGAATGAAAAAATTAATTCTATGAAGAGCAACGAAGTTTGGGATCTTGTTGAGTTGCCTAATGGGGCGAGGGCTATTGGGTGTTAATGGGTCTTCAAAACAAAGAAAGACTCATTAGAAAACATTGAAAGATACAAATTAAGACTTGTTGCTAAGGGATTCACTCAAAAAGAAGGAATTGACTACACAGAGGCCTTTTCTCTGGTATCTAAGAAAGATTCCTTCAGATTTATCCAATCATTAGTTGCTCATTTTGATTTAGAACTACAGGAGATGGATGTGAAAACTGCTTTCCTGAATGGTGACCTAGAGGATGAGGTATACATGAAACAACTAGAAGGATTCTCCTCTAGTGATGGTGATCATTTGGTGTGCAAGCTTAAAAAGTCCATTTATGGTTTAAAACAAGCGTCACGCCAATGGTATTTAAAATTCCATGATGTCATCTCTTCCTTTGGATTTCAAGAGAATGGCATGGATCAATGTATATACCAGAAGGTCAGTGGGAGTAAGATTTGTTTTATTGTTTATATGTTGACGATATTCTTCTTGCAACCAATGATAGAGGCATGCTACATGAGGTGAAGCAAATCTCTCAAAGAACTTTGAGAAGAAGGATATGGGTGATGTGTCGTATGTCATTGGCATTAAAATCTATCGAGATAGATACAAGAGTATCTTAGGTCTATCTCAAGAAGCATACATTAACAAAGTTTTAAAGAGATTTTAGATGAAAGATTGTTCACCAAGTGTTGCTCCTATTGTTAAGGGTGATAAATTAAATTTGAACCAGTGTCCAAAGAATGATTTTGAAAAGGAAGAAATGAAGAACATCCCATATGCTTATGTTGTTGGAAGCTTAATGTATGCTCAGGTGTGCACAAGACCCGACATTGCTTTTGCTGTCAGAATGCTAGGAAGATTTCAAAGTAACCCGGGGTTAGACCACTGGAAAGCAGCAAAGAAAGTTATGAGGTACCTTCAGGGTACTAAGGATTACAAACTCATGTTCAAACAACCTAGATGTAGTTGGCTACTCGGATTCAGACTTTTCTGGTTGTACAGTCACATAAATCAACCTCTAGTTACATGTTTATGTTTGCCGGTGGAGCTATATCATGGAGGAGTAACAAACGAACCTTGACTGCTACTTCTACTATGGAAGTCGAGTTCCTTTCATGCTTTGAGGCTACATGGCATGGTGTATGGCTAAAGAGTTTCATTTCAGGCCTTAGAGTTGTATAATCCATATCTAGACCATTGAGAATGTTCTGTGACAATTCAGTTGTTGTATTCATGGCTAAGAAAAACAAAAGTGGTAGTCGAAGCAAGCACATCGACATAAAGTACTTAGTTGTGAGAGAAAGTGTTACAGAAAATAAATTGGTCATTCAACACATTAGCACTGAATTGATGATTGATGATCCTATGACGAAAGGCTTGCCACCTCATAAATTCAAGGACCATGTAGTGAACATGGGACTTGGTTCTCTTATGTAAATTTATTGTACAAACTGAAGTTATTATCAATGAAACTCTTATTTTGATGTTTTCTCATATTTATGCGCATCTTAATTTTATTTGAGAAAATCTTATCTTCATAGGTACTGAATAAACATAGGGTTTATTCGTTTAAGTACATAGCCACATAAAGTACATTGTTATGTAATAAATATATTGTAATACATGGAAGATAATACTCGCCATAAAAGAGAATATATCGCCATGATTCGTGTGTTTATTATCTAACAGGGATAATCGTTTGGCTTAAGTTATACTTTATTTTTATGCTGACCAAGTGGGAGAATGTTAGAATATTTATTTATGTGGTATATAGAATCAATTATGTTACAACTAATTGATTTAAATTCATTTAATATATCAAAGTCGATATTTTTTTATTTGGCAAATATTCTAATTAATGGTCAACATTATTTGTTACCTGATTTTGTATATCCCAACTGATTGAGAGAATATCTCAATCTGTGGCAAAGACTCTGATGGAATGTCTCACCCTATAAATATAGGGTATCGATCCCCAAGCTCTCTGCTCATTTTTTGTCTTTCAGTAACTCCATCTAAAAGGGTTAGTGAGAGCTTGGGAGCCCATGTACTCGTTCTAATTTCTCCTCTTTTATTTTGTAGATGTAAAGCTTATATATTGAGATTATCAATAGCAATGGTTGGAGGTACATATATTCAATCCTATTAATTTATATATAATAATCTGTTTATTCCGCATTAGGATTGTTATGCATCTAGATTAATTTTTCATCAAACACTTGATTCTACAATCAAGAGATGTAATTGATCAACTCTTATTTTTGTGTTTGACTTGATGTTGATTATGGTTTATGGTTTTGGAATATGGATTGATGTTGACAAGGAAAGTATGTTGATCTCTTGTTATTGATGTTGTTTTGATCTTAGAAATATGAGCATGGTGATCTTGATGTTGTGCCACCTTGGATTTTCCTATGTTATGTTGCTATGATTTATTTGATTCTAATGATTTATGTAAAAGCATGCAAAGATGATGGTAGATGCATGCTAGGGTTTTTGTTTTAGCTTCTATTATATGTTGATGATTTTCTGTAAAAAAAAACATGAAAAATATTTGTTGCTTTTGGATTATGTAGGTTTCGACCTAGGGACATTTTTAGCATGTTTGGTTATATTTTTTATGTTTTATTGTCACTTATAATCTTAGAAACATGTTAGGTTATTTTTAAGATTTGAAATCGGTATTAAGTTTTTTACGAATGTTAATTTGGTCTTGCATATATAGTTTTGATTCTTGATGCTTAAACAAAGTTTTGTTCTTGTAATGCATGAGATGGTAGAAACATGCTAGGGAATGGTTTAAACATGATTAAGATGTATTTTTACATAAGTATTACTTGCTGTTTTTTTTTATTTTATAATTATTTTTGTTGTTGTAATTGATCTAGGAATTTAAAATATACAAGATTTGTCCAAATTAATATTTTATAACCACCTATCATTTTATTGAGACTTTTAAACTAATTAAAACATTCAATTATATATATATATTGTGAAATAAAAATGTGATTTATTTAATTATACAAATTTTAACAAATAAAATTGCTTGCTGGAATTTTATTTTATTTAAAGAAAATGCATGTTAGATAAAATGTGTAAGATGGATGCTCTAATAAATTAAGCCCTAGGCCTTATGTATGAAAATTTGGATTTTCTACACTTTAAAATATGAAACTCTTTAATCAAATTAGTGCAGTTTTTTTTTTATTTTAAAAATAAATAACTGAGAAGCATGATTTTTTTGACTAAGTATTTTAATTGAGTAAAAGATGGTGTAAAGAAAACATTCCAACTTAATTAAAATGATGATATTTATAAAAAGAATATGGTAATCTTGAAATATCATTTTTTTAAACAAAGTTCATTATGAATTATTTTTTTTAAAGGGAATGAATACCAAATTGCCTTATCTTAATATAATTATTCACTATTAATTAATTTTTGTTAAATTAATTAGTTTTGTGGGAAAAAGAAATAGAAAGAGGAGTTCAATATTCTATTTTTTTTCTTTAAAATAATGATGGGATTAATACTTGGTAATCACCACTAAAATGAGATAAGTCCTTTTAGTTGTATATCAATACAATTTTTAACTTAGCCTTGCGACAAAAATCAAGTTGGTAAATATATTGCTTAATAAAATCCTACGCGATTTCTAAGGATTCAAGAGACTAAATTCTACCAATTTCAACGCACTTTCCAACGTACGGATGTCGCATGCAAGTTTAGCCTTACGTTCAAAATATGTCTTTTAGTTGAGTGAGTGTTTGTTGTTTGGCATTCGTTAAGACCGTGATAGTAAGTTTGTGAATTATTCTTTTATGATTTTATGTATCATTTTTTTGTAACCTATGTCACGTGTGCATGGCCCATGCACACATGAGAAATGATTGTTGGGCATGCATATCCTTACTTGATATTGAGACGAATATTTTGGTTGTGATTTTTAGGCTCACTGTGAAGCATCTCGCTATTTAATTTGCTTGGAATCGAGGTAAGAAAGTTAGCTAGAATTTTGTTTTGTTTCTGAATGGACTCCTGTTATTGATATGTATGGACTTGTTGTGTTGCATAACCCAGTGCTGCAACATTATTAGGCACACGTGCCCAAAGTCTGGACAATAGGGGTGCTAAGTAAAACATGGACAATAGAGGTGCCATGTAGGTGACCAAAAGGAGAGTCACAAGTGATCATTGGATAATAGGGGTGCCATGATCTTATGTTGTATGCTTATGTTGTTGATCATTGGACAATAAAGGTGCCATGATCTTATGTTGTATATTTATGCTCATGTTGCAAGTGATCTTATGTTTATGATGATGATCTTATGATTTACAATTATCTTCATGTTGTAAATAATCTCATGTTTATGATTATGGATTATGTTGATAATGATTGCTATAAGAAAGGTATGTTAAGGATTTATGAGATATGTCGTTTATGCTTGTATGATGTGTTTGTACTTCCTTACTCGGCTTTTAGCTCACCCCCTTACTTTCCCACTTTCATGTAGGCATTAGGATTTCTTGTGGCACACACAATGATGTGGGGCGTTCCAAAGTCTAAGTATGTATGTCATGGGGCATCCAATGAGCAATAAAATGATCTAGATCAACGCCATGCGTGCTTATGAATTTTATGTTATAGTTTTTATTTTATTATGCTACAGTGAAACTTTTAAATTACTTTCTAAACCTGCATAAAGATATTATATTTTATTTTAAACTATTGGGCCCAAATTGCATGTTTTGACAAGGCTCCACTGAACTTTTCCAAATAATGGTATTTTTCTAATAAATGTGAACTGAGTATTGTTTTCAAAGAGAATGGAATAAGGCGTTGTTACAAGGGCACCAATCTTGGTGCCCAAGTTAGATCCTATTTTTGTGCAATTAATCTTTTATTTAATTAATTTTTATATTTTTTGAGTTTAAAAGTTTAATTATCTTATTTTATTTTTATTAGAAAAATAAAATATATTTTAGTTGGTTAGATTCTTATCTTAAGTTTAAATAATCATTTGAATTTGATTCTTTTATTATTTAAATTCAAATAAATGAAAAAGATGACAAAATTGGTTATTTAATTAAAAGTTAGTATTAATTAAATAAATTAGTTAGAAAGTTAGTTTCTAATTAATTAGTTGAGCATAACAAATTCCTAAATATTAGAAAAAAAGCCTAAAAGAGAGAAGAAACTTTCTTGGAGTCTTGCAAACAACCTAAAGGCTACTTTATAATTTTATTTCTATTTTTCAAAAGGCTGTAAATATAGAAATACCCAATAGTACTCGGTTCATCATTTATTGATTTATTACATTTATTTAAATAAAAGTTAATTAATGTTTGATTGATAACATGATCATGCATTAGTCAATTACATGTCATTCATGGAACCCCACACATTTATCATTAATCATGGATCTTTTAGAAACATGATTATTTGTGATTGTCCTAATAGTTTATATGAATTGTTTTAGAGAAATCAACTGCATATAAACTACTAAGTATTAAATTAGTTAAAAACTTGGTAACTCACACCATAATAAATGCGATAGTTTTTATAGGTCTTTAAGATAACCAACTTTTATTTGAAAAGTATTTTAGTAAAGTTAGATGAATATAATGGGTAATCATCTAGATTGCATTAATTGTAGAAACAGACTCTTTTATAATTAAATGTATTTTGTAATTAATTACATTCATAGGGTTATTAATAAAATAGTGATTAATTTGGAATTAATTGGTTAGTTTAATAAAATACATTATTTCTAAAATAGTAAGTGGGAGAAGGTGAACTTCTCAATGCGACCTATTGTCTCCATTATTAGTACAATCTCGTGAGATATGAATAGGGCCTTGAGGTGACTTTGTTTACATCCCTCCTAAGGAAGGTTTCTAGACATATTAATATCAAGGTTGGCTTCTTACGAAGATAGGAAAGAGTGGTGTATTTTAGGCTTGATCGACCCTAAGGTGACACTCTCAAAGTTAAGTCATGAATTCCAAAATAATGGGTTACACTTACAAAAATGTAATTAAGCTTTTGTGATGGATAATTGCATCTTGACCAAACAAGCGGTACTTTATTTTTAAAAGAGAAAATAAATAGTTATTTTAAGTTTTAAATAATAAAGATAAGATTGCCTGATAAGCTATCTGAATTTAACTTGACTGACCCTAAGGCAACACTTCATTTGTTGGGTAGTTTTATCGTGGAATAGTAAATGTTAGTTTATGTGTTTTAATAGATTGCATCCATGCATCATATTTACTTTCCAAATTACTGATATTTTTTTTTCAATTAGTAATATTATTGTATTTTATTTCTTTCAGTAATGTCGAATGGTGGCAATCCAATAACTTCTTTACTTTCACTTGAAAAACTTAATGGTGATAATTTTATAAGATGGAAATCGAATATGAATCTGATGTTAATCTGTGAGAACCCTAAATTTGTCTTAACTAAGGAATGTCCTTAATAGCCCCCTTCCAATGCCCTAAAGAATATTCAGGACAAATATGATGCCTGGATTCAATCCAACAATAAGGCTAAGTGTTACATGCTTGTGAGCATGAATGATGTTCTGAGAACAAACCATGATCCCATGGAAACTACTTTTGAAAAAATGGAATCTCTGCAGGAAATGTTTGGGCAGTAATATGATAAAAGTAGACATGAGGCTACTAGAACCTACATGACTACTAAGATGAAGAAAGGTGTTTCTATGTGTGAACATGTCTTGAGCAAGATTAACTTGATGCATGAAGCAGAAATACACGAGACCGTCTTTGATGAGCGTACACAAGTAAGCATCATACTTGAATCGATCACTCTTGCTTTCTCTGTGTTCACAACCAACTATATTATGAATAATTTGGGGTTCAACATGGCCAAATATTGAATGAACTGTAGACATTTGAGTATCTTAACAAAACCATACCTAAAGAGACTGGGGAAAATGTGGCAGAGGAGAAACCTTCAACCTTTGAGGATAAAACCAAGAAGAGGAAGAAGAACAATGACAAAGGTAAGGGCAAGAAGTCCAAGAAAGGAAAGAAGGCACTAAAGGCCAAGGAGAACAAGAATGACAACAACTCCAAGAAGAAAGAACCAAAAGGAAAATGTTTCCACTGTGGAGTTGAAGGTCACTGGAAGAGAAACTGTAGAAAGTATTTTGCTGAGCTAAAAAAGAAAGGTAAATTTGATTTGCTTGTTCATGTAGCTTGTGTAGTGGAAGACGATATGTCATCCTGAGTTTTAGATTTAGGAGCCACTAACCATGTTTGTTCTTCTATGCAGATACTTGAGTCGTCAAGGAAACTAGCTGATGGCAAGGTGACAATGCGAGTTGGAAGTAGAGTGCTAGTTTCAGCTAGAGCAAAGGGAACAGTTCATTTACATTTTGGGAACAATTATCTTGTTTTGAACAATGTTTATTTTATTCTTGGATTTTATAGAAACTTAGTTTCTTTATCTATGTTACATGAACAATTTTTTATATTTCTTTAATAATAATGTGATTGTTAGTTCGAACAATGGTTTCAAAATTGCCGAGTAGAACATACAAACAAATTGTATATGCTCAAACCTAACGAACGATCGTTAAATAACTCGAAATTATTTAAAGTAGCTAAACCAAAAGGAAACAAAAGAAAAAAAGTTTCAAATAAGGATGATACATATCTTTTGCATCTTAGACTTGATCATATAGGACTAGACAGGATAAACTGGTTAACAAAAGATGGACCTTTGAGAGAACTAAGAGTTAGAACTCTTCCGGATTGTGAATCTTATCTAGAAGGAAAAATGACCAAACATCATTTCTCAGCAAAAGGCAATAAAACTAAAGAACCTTTGGAGCTTGTATAGAGCGATGTTTATGGTCCAATAAATGTACAAGAAAGATGTTGGTATGAGTACTTCGTTACCTTTATTTATGATTACTCAAGTTATGGTCATACTTATCTACTGCTTAGGAAATCTAAAACCTTTTGTAAGTTTCAAGAATTGAAAGCTGAGGCTGAGAAGTAATTAGGTAAGACTCTTAAAACACTTCGATCAGATCGAGGTGGTGAATATTTGGATTTAGAATTCAAAGATTTCATGCTGGAGCATGGTATTCTATCCCAACTCATAGCACCTGGAACGCCACAGCAAAATAAGAAGAAACAGGACCGTGTGGACATGGTCAGGTCTATGTTAAGCTACTTTTCACTTCCTCTCTCATTATGGGGATATTCACTTCAAACAGAGACTTACATTTTGAATGTGGTCCCATCTAAGACCATAAGAAAAATGCCACTGGAACTATGGAATGGAAACAAACCTAGTTTGCACCATTTCCGCATTTGGGGATGTCCTGCTCATGTTCTTAGACCTAAATCAGGGAAACTTGATTCGAGGTCTAAAGTGTGCATTTTTGTGGGACGCACTCTAGAAACAAGAGGTGGTTACTTATATAGCCCCAAGGACCAAAATGTATTTGTTTCAACAAATGCGACCTTCCTTGAACACAAGTATATGAATAACTATAAACCTTGGAGCAAAGTAGTCGTTGACGGTGAGAAATCGTCAACAATTCGGAAACTCAAAGCTTAGTAAGAAGATAACTAAATAAGAATTAGAATAGACTTAAGGAAAAATAAGTGCAGATCAACAATGGAGTAAACATCCGTATATTGCTTAACAACCTCAGTATACAATGAATTTTCCAACCCCCCTCAATGATGAAGTGAGGCCCTATTTATAGGTGAGCTCTAAAGGATCTTGATACATTTTGGTCCCGAAGAGACAGGGGTTGGATATCCAGGCTGCAGGTGGTAGTGGTGTTGGAGTAGTGGTGGTAGACTCCAGTATATGTTAGTGGTCTGGAAAAG
Source organism: Humulus lupulus (assembly GCF_963169125.1). NCBI lineage: Eukaryota > Viridiplantae > Streptophyta > Magnoliopsida > Rosales > Cannabaceae > Humulus > Humulus lupulus. Next base: position 81,141,543 of record NC_084798.1, on the reverse strand, counting down.
TACTCTTACCTTGGTACCGTGTCGTACCTCCACTACTTTTCGGCTATGAACGTCATAGGCGTGCTTGGGGATTCCTTACTATGTATCATTCTAGTACTGCCACTACTTGTCTAGCACGGACACCATATCCGTTCTTTATCTTCTTTTGGTTGATATGTATGTTTTGTACCCTTACGTGCTCCACGTGCCCCGTAGATGTTTTCACCTTTCTAAGATTTGCATATGCCTCAAGCCACTCTATATACTGCTAAGCATTAGACTACTTGTGACCTTCATTGATATACATTTTCAAAGCACAAGGGGTGCCCTGCAAGAACTTGGGTGCAAGGGGTGTATGTTGCACGAGGTGTTGGTCAGGCATGTGCCATGCGAACCCAGGCAGCTGGAGCCTCTGTGCTAGGCGTGACATCAGCTTGAGGGGGCCCTCGCTAAACCTTAGGCGCGAGGTGGTCGTGTAAGGTAAGTGGGCCTTGTGGAGGCGTGAGGTGAGGTGGCTTTGCGAAGGCACGGGGTGAGATGGCCTCGCTGAGGTACAAGGCAAGGTGGCCTCACGAAGGTACGAGGTGAGATGGCCTCGCGAAGGCACGGGGCGAGATATCCTTGCTGAGGTGTGAGGCGAGGTGGCCTCGCAGAGGCATTGGTTGAGATGGCCTCGTTGAGGCATGGGGCATGATGGCCTTGCGGAAGCGCTAGGTGAGGCGCGACGCAGTTGGGTGCACATGCACGAGATGGAGGGTCTCGCGAGGCGGGGGCCGCGACTCCGCGCAGGCGCGATGCAGACGGGGGTGTCTCGTGAGGGGATGCGACTTGGAGGCATGCGGATGAGACGCGGGCATCTTGCATTTTTCTCCCATGGGCATGGAATGACCTCGTGAGGCCTGGGGCCTCGCAAATGTGTGGCCTCTTCTGGCTCTATCATGTACTTGACGCCTTCGGTGTCCCTTAGTCGTTTACTTTAATAAGGGACCAAACCTTTTTTCCTTAGTAGATTTTTGGAATCCACAGTAGTATTGGAGGAACTCACATCTGATAAGATTCCATCACCTTCATCGTCATCATTAAATGATAAACGACAAATCGATGAAACCACTATTCCTGAAAAAGGAAACCCCAATGCAACGTCGTAGTGGGAAGGTTGTGAGACAACCTATTCACTACGAACATGAGGCACATGTCCTTGTTTCTGATATAGATAAGGACAATCCATTAACCTTTTAAGAGGCTATGGATGATCCTAAAAAGGAGAAATGGAAAGTAGCCATGAACCAAGAAATGGAATCCATGTATTCCAATTTGGTCTATGAACTTGTAGACCCACCTAAAGATGTCAGACCCATTGGGTGCAAATGGATCTACAAGAAGAAAATAGTTGTAGATGGGAAAGTGGAGACTTTCAAAGCAGGGCTAGTAGCCAAAGGTTACACTCAGAGAGAAGGTGTTGATTGTGAAGAAACATTTTCTCCTATGGCCATGCTAAAATCCATTCTCATCCTCTTATCCATAGCTACCACTTATGATTATGAGATATGACAGATGGACGTCAAGTCAGCCTTCCTCAATGGCTATCTTGATGAAAGTATCTATATGATACAACCAGAAGGGTTCATCAAGAATGGGGAAGATCAAAAGGTGTGTAAATTGCTAAAATCCATTTATGGATTAAAGTAAGCATCTAGATCTTGGAATATCACCTTTGATGAAACAATTAAAACGTATGGATTTGAACAAAATGTCGACAAAGCATGTGTATATAAATATATCAAAGGAAAGGTGGTAATTTTCCTAGTTCTTTATGTGGATGACATTGTCCTCATTGGCAATGATTTAAAGACACTGCCAAACGTAAAGAGGTGGTTAGTCGAAAAGTTCCAAATGAAAGATTTGGGCAACGCGAGCTATGTTCTGGGAATCCGAATCCTAAGGGATAGGAATAACACGCTCTTGGCACTTTCTCAAGCTAATTATATAGATAAGGTGCTTCAAAATGTTCTCTATGGAGAATTCCAAGAAAGGTCAGTTACCAACTAGACATGGAATTACTCTTTCCAAAGAGCAATGTCCAAAGACACCTCAGGAGGAAGAGGACATGAGAAATGTCCCTATGCTTAAGCATTTGGGAGTCCTATGTATGCTATGTTGTGTACTAGGCCCGACATATGCTATGCAGTAGGGATTGTGAGTCGTTATCAATCAAATCTTGGTTTGGAACACTAGATTGCAGTGAAGCACATTCTCAAGCATCTTAGGAGAATGAGATATTATATGCTTGTATATTCAAGGGTGAGTTAAACCCTACTGGATACACTGATTCTGATTTCCAATCAGACAAAGACAATTGTAAGTCAACGATTGGGTCAGTATTCACTCTTGGTGGAGGAGTTGTAGTCTAGAGAAGTTTTAAACAATCCAATATAATAGATTCAACCATGGAAGTCTAGTATATAATAGCTTGTGAAGCAACTAAGGAAGTGATTTGGTTGAGGATATTCTACATTCATCTGGAATTAGTTCCTAAAATGGATAAGCCACTAATCTTGTACTGTGACAATAGTGGAGCAGTAGCTAATTCCAAGGAACCTAGAAGCCACAAGAGAGGAAAGCATATAGATAGGAAATACCATTTGGTTAGAGAGATTCTGCACAGAGGTGATGTTACTGTTATGAAGATAGCTTCGGAATATAACCTGGCAGACCTGTTTACCAAGACACTTCCTGCAAAGTCGTTTATGGATCATGTATGCAACATGGGATTAAGGGAGATGCCTCACTTGCTTTGAGGGTAAATGGGAGATTGTTAGGATTACTGCCCTAAAAGCATGTAAAGACATTTTATTGATTTAAATAAAAGTATAATTTTATTATAATTGAATGTTATAATTATTGTTTGAATTAATTATATAATAATATCAAGAAAATTCATTATTCATTCATGAGAATATGATCTTTTATTAGTACGAGAGAATTAAGATCATATATAATGAATAAAATAATCAATAAAATATTAAAGTAAAGAATCTTTAATGAATGATTACTAGTGCGGTAGCATACGTGATGCAAGTGATCTAGTTTTGGATTACTGATGTGGATATACATCTTAGTAAAGGTGTTGTATATAATAGATATTATATAAAGATATTATATAAACTGATGTGGATTACTGATAGGACCGATGAGAATTAATTATCTTTATAAACTTGTCGTTTGACATAAAAATTTAATTCTTATCATAATAGATGATCATTTGTAGACTAGTCTAATTCATGAACTCATGTGTTGTGTTTATTGGATCTTTCGATTCACTCGTTAAAGTTTCTTACTATAATGAGACTAATGACTTTTGTTTTGGAGATTCAATATCATGAATGGTTGGGAACATGATTTACAATAATGGAATCCATAATTTCCTAATGGATCGAATATTGGTTCCATTAAGGGTTAATTCGGAAACTAAATAGTTATTGAGCTCAAATCTATAATTTGATTATAGATTAATTATTCGCTAGTGAGTTAATGGTACTTAAGGATCAAAAGGTAATTAGAAGGGTATAACGTAATCTTGACCAGCTCTAATTAACGAACAAATAAATGGAGGACATAACTACATTTAAATAAGATTATTAGATTAAAGAGTTTAATTAATAATCTGGTTTATTGGATCTTCGTATTATAGGTCCATGGTCCCAAGATAACCTGTGTCCTACATTGTCAAGGGTAAGGATGTCAAAAGAATGATTTGTAGAGAGAAGGACTTAATTGTAAATGAATTAATTTAACAGGGCAAGGAATTTATTATGTGATAATTATGAGAAATTGATTACTTGTGAATTAATTAATTAATTTTTTTTTTAACAAGAGAAAATCTTTATTCAAAAACCAACCAAGTACAAAAACACAGCAAGCAGCTGCTACAAAACACCCAACCAGCAGGCTGCAATTGCAGCAACAACACACAAGGAAAACACTACTAGCCCTCTACAACATTAAGAAAATAACTGTATTTAGAGGCGTGTGATATATAAAATTTAGAGGCGTGTGATATTTCTCTCTCTCTCCCCATGGCTCGGAAGAGGAAAGGCATATCGAAGCCGGTGGTGGTTTCCGATGAGACAGTGGCGGAAGACCTCCCTTCGATCCAAGAAGTGGAACCTGATCTGAATCTTGTTGACGAATTTCATGATCCGTGCGATGAGTTGGAGATGGAACGTGGAGTCGAATCGATACGTGTTGGAAGTATGAATCGCACCTCTCCCAAATCAGCGAGTTGGGCTGAGGAGGCAGAGGGAACCGATTTTCAGAGGTCAGCTAAGGACGTTTGGAGTAAATTTAAATCGAACTAGGTTCTTACCCCTTCTACTCGTCTGAACTTCACTGAACCCTTGAAAGTGGGTGACCAAATTGTTGCCTGTCTTGATATGGAGGAGGTGGAGATTGAAGCTTCATTCTGGAAAAATGCCATTGTTTGTATTGTGCTGGGAGCTAACCCACCTTTTAGAGTGTTTGAAGGTTTTTTCAAGAGAGTTTGGGGAAATTTAGATGTTGATAAGATAGTGAGAATGCACTCAGGTTTTACCCTAGTTAACTTCAGGGATGAAGCTACTCGGGACCTGATATTGGAAACGGGAGTCATTCATTTTGACAAAAACCGGTGGTCCTTCGTCCTTGGACTTCAGACATGGACTCTGTGAGAATGGTCAAGTCGGTGCCAGTTTGGATTAGGTTGAATGGTTTGGGATTGCAATACTGGGGAAAAAATAGTCTCAGTGCTATGGTGAGTACTATTGGTAGGCCGATTATGGTGGATAAGGTGACGCAAAGTAGATCGATGGTGAAATATGCAAGGGTATTGGTGGATATGGAGATTTCGGATCACCCCCCGAAATCTATTGCTTTTATCAATGAAAGGGATCAATTGGTTGAACAGTTGGTGGAGTATGAATGGCTCCCTTCTAAGTGTATTACATGCTCGCATTTAGGTCATGTAGTGGCGAATTGTAACAAGGAAAATGGAGTGGTTTGGAAGAATAAACCCACTGTTGAGAATGGAGCAAAATTAGACAAGAAGAAAGTTAGTACAAAGGAGGAGTTACAGCAGCCATCTGGGTCTGGTAGTCCAGAAAACAGAGCGGATAGACCTTTGAATAATGAAGAGGAGGAGAGGATAAAGAGCACACATGAGAGACATGATCCAAAGGAGAGTTGTGTAATGCAGGGCATTTCAAATGATGCTCAGCAAGATGAAACAGGGAGTACTATTTTTGCTAGAAACTGGATTACTCCCAAAAGGAGAGGGACTAGACAGGTAGTGGCAACTACTCACAAGACAGATGCAGCTCTAGGCAAGGCTATTTCGGGTAATGGATATGTGGTTCTTCAAGAATCTGGGGATGGGCATTTGGTTACCAATGCTAACCCAATGAAGTGATGGAAGTTTGTAATATGATAGGGTGGAATGTGAGGGGTATGAATAAAAGAGATAAGCAAAATGCTATTCTAAGTATATGCAAGGAAAATAAGGTTGGTTTTGGTGCTCTATTTGAGACTAAGGTGAAACATGAGAAGATTCATGAAGTTTTTGAGAATAATTTCCACAATTGGGATTACTTTTCTAGCCCTATCACCTCTGGTAGAATTTTGGTATTTTGGCAAGCAAAGTTTGTGACAGTTGACATTTTGCTAGAAGATCCTCAACTTGTGCATTGTAAGATTAGAGTGTGTGGCCAGCAGAAGATGTTTTTTGCCACAGTGGTTTATGGTAGTAACTCTATGGGGGAGAGGAAAAAACTATGGGACAAGTTAGCTAGTATTGGTCAGCTGAATAATCCTTGGATTATTTTTGGAGACTTTAATGTTATGTTTAGCTTCCAAGATGGGAATGGTGGGAGACAAATCCTAGCAAAGGATATTGCTGATGCTCAAGACTGGTTGGCTTTAGGCCAAGTAGAGGAATTCTGGTGCTCTCTATACTTGGTCGAACAAGCATGAAGTAGGAGACCGAATTTTCTCAAAGTTAGATAGAGTTTTTACTAATGATTTTTGGCTGGATTCTTTCCCGAAAATTGAAGCTTGCTTCAAATGGGACTGTATATCAGATCATAGTTACTATGTTATTAGAAGTCAAGAAGTTAACAAGGTGGGGTTCATTCCTTTTCGTTACTGTAACCATTGGTTGCAGTATAAAGGTTACAAAGAAACTGTTTTACAGTGTTGGAATGCTACTGTTGGTTCGGGAAGAGGTCTTAGCAAGGTGGTTCAGAAACTGTTTAGAGTTAAACACGTTTTGAAAAGGTTTAACAGGGAAGAGGTTGGAGATGTAGTTTTGAATTATAGGGAGGCTAAGGAGGAGTTCTGTAAAGCTCAGGAGGCCTTGGCGGTTAATCCCTCTGATCATTCTCTGCATCAGATAGTTAGTCAAGCTCAGCAAAATGTTACTGTTATGCAGAGTCGTTATGTCAGTTTTCTCAAGCAGCAGAGTAAAATAAATTGGGTCAAATTCAGTGATGATAATTCGAGGTTCTTTCATGCTATTATGAGGAAAAGAAGAGTTGAAAACAGAATTACGACTTTCACTCTTGGAGACAAAATAGAAGATGATTATTCGAAAGTAGTTGAGCACTTTCTCTCCCATTTTAAGAATTTTATGGGGAGGAGAAGTTTGGCTTCTAAGGAGATTGATAAAGACTGTTTGAACCAAGGAAATAGATTGACTTTGGAGCAGCAAGTCAGGTTATTAAGACCGTTTAGTAAGAGCGATGTGAAGAAGGCTCTTTTCAGCATTCACTCATTTAAAAGTCCTGGGTTGGATGGCTTCGGATCGGGTTTCTTCAAGGGGTTATGGACAAATATTGGAGATGAAATTTCTCTTTCTGTGTTAGAGTTTTTTCAGGATGGGTTCTTGCCGAAGGCTCTGAATGAAACGGTGATTTCCCTCATTCCTAAGATTGCAAATCCGAATTCAGCTAGTGATTACAGGCTTATTGCATGTTGTAATACTCTCTACAAGTGTATATCGAAGATGATCTGTACTAGACTTTCGAAAGTGCTTCCCTTCCTTGTTCATAGCAATCAAGGGGCTTTCATAACGAACAGAGTTCTTGCTCATAACATTATGATTTTCCAGGATCTCCTCAAAGGGTATACTAGGAAGAATATTTCAGCAAGATCTATAATGAAGATAGATCTGAGCAAGGCATATGACATAGTTGACTGGCATTTTGTGGAGGAGTTACTTAAGCATCTTTTCTTCCCCTCAAGATTTATAGACTGGATTCTAGTCTGTTTAAAAGGTACAAGCTATAATCTTCTAATGAATGGTAGAATTCAGGGCTCTTTTAAAGGGGAAAAAGGTCTTCGGCAAGGGGACCCAATGTCTCCTCTCTTGTTTGTGCTAATAATGGAGTATCTTACCAGATTATTGGCTCATTACTCTGGTAAAAAAAGGGTTTGGTTTTCATCCTTTGTGTAAACAACTTAGGTTAACTAACCTATGTTTTGCAGATGATTTGATTATCTTCTGTAAAGGCAATGTAATATTCAAGAAGCTTTCAATAAGTTTTGTGGTTCTACAGGTCTCTCTGCGAAAAAATCTAAATCTCAAATCTACTTTGGAGGGGTTAAGGAATCCATAAAAGTTCAGATTCTTGATATGGTGCAAATGGAAGAAGGCTCATTTCCTTTGAAGTATTTGGGGGTTCACCTTCGGCCTACTAAGTGGAAAGCTTCAGATTGTGGGGTGATCCTGGATAAGCTAAACAAGAATCTTAACTGTTGGGCGAGTAGAAATCTTTCTTTTGCTGGTCGTGCCCAACTTATACACTCGGTCTTGCTTGGTATTAGAAACTTTTGGATGAGTATATTCATACTTCCGTCCAAAATCACAGCGGCCATTGATAAAAGTTGTCGTGACTTTCTTTGGGGCTCTAGAGGGAATAGGAGCAAGCTTCATCTCCCTTCTTGGGAAAAGGTTTGTCTCCCTAAAAATATGGGTGGTATTGGATTTCGAGAAGGCAAGAAATGGAACATGGCTTTGATGGCGAATTTTATATGGGCGACATCAACCAAACAAGACTGCCTTTGGGTTAAATGGATTAATGCCATTTATCTGAAAGAGCATATCATTTGGAGTGTACCAAATGAGCTGGTATTTTAAGAAATTGTTGAGGCTGAGACAAGTTATTGATGAGGTTTCCTTGAGGCAAGCTGTTAAGGGAGGTAAATTTCGAATTAAACACTTTTATACCTCTCTTGTTACTGCTCAAACAGTTGGTTTTGCTGAAACTGTGTGGAATAAACTTATAGTGCCCAAACATAGATTTATATACTGGCAAATTTTCAACAATCAGTTGCTTACAAGAGATCATTTGAGCCGATTCTTGCCTCTCACCTCTGCTCTTTGCCCTGTTTGTGAATCTGAAACTGAATCACACAGCCATCTGTTCATGAAGTGTATTTTCTCCAGGAAAGTTTTTGAGGAAATTAGTAGTTGGCTGGGCTATTTTTTAGTGGCCGAAATCGTTTGAGGAGCTTCATCTTTGGTGTTTGGAAGCTGTGCGAGATCTGAAGAACCAGATTTTAAATGCTGTTTTATCTGCTTCTTGGTATTTTATTTGGAGAAACAGGAATAGTTGCATTTTTGATTCTGTGTGTAATTTGGCCAGTAGCATTAGTTTGGAAATTAAGAAAATAGTTAAGTATAGAGTCTTGGGCATGGGTCCTCTTACTCATCGAAAAAGGAATTAATTAATTATTTAACTATATAGTTTTTATTTTGAAAAACTATATGTTAGAATGAATATTAATCATGTTTGGATTAATATAAAGAGAGAGATTAATAATTATCTTATTTAAAATAAGATATTTATTTATTCAAAACTGATATTTTAAGATAAAATTAATTTTGAATTAACTGATATTTATTTTGGGATAAATATATTGTCTTAAATATTGATTAAGCAAACAAATGAGAAAATTAAGGAGAGCCCTAATAGTGTGGTGCGACACACTCACTGCACAGTGAGTGTGTCGCCACACACAGGGATATTTGTATCCCTAGGAATTGAATTTTGAATTTCAAAATTATTTGTTTAATCAATTGTTTTATTATTCTTTTCAAATATGATTTAAAATTAAATAATTAAATAGGTTATAACTTATCAGTTTTATTTTAAAAAAATAAATATTAATAAATTAAGTTAATTATCTTTATAAAACTGAAAGAGCAATACTTTCAGGAATAAGTTGTTTTTAAGCGATTAAAAAAGTTTAGACTGCCAAACTCTTTCTCAGAAAGAAAGCGATGGTTTTTCCTTAGAAGATCAAGGTGTGAGCTTTCAAAATCTGGATTGGAAGATCGTTGATTTAAACAAAAAGATTTGTGGATTCATGATAGGCTACAAGAGGTAATCTCTAATCTATTTGTATGTAATTTAATATATCTATACATGTATGATCCTGGCTGGTATTAATAAATTTTTTGAAACATCCATTCTGTTGCGTAACTCTGATTTACACTTTTAATACCAACACCCTTCACTCTCTAATCTCTCTCCCTCACTGTCACGCCACACTCTCATCCTCTCTCTCGGTCTCCCATGTTAGGGTTTATGCCCTAAAAGCAAGTTAAAAGGTAATATATTGTGAAATATATAAAATACAAATATATTATAAATGAATATGTTAATTATTATTTATAATAATTAATAAATATCATAAAATTCCTTATTTATATTCTAGTGTATGATATTGTAATAGTACATGAGAATTAAGATCATAAAATATGAATAAAATATGTCAGCAATGAGAATTAAAGTATGGAATCTTTAATTAAGGGGGGTTGCTATTACATTTTACTAAGCACTACTTAGTAGTACATGTGATTTTGATTCGAATCACTAATGTGGATAGACATTTTAGTAAAGGTATTGTGTATAATAGTGATTATACATGATTGGACCAATATAAATTAGTATCTGTTACACCCAGATTTCGAGCATGGGAATTATGATCTCGAAATCTAAGCTCGTTAGGTGTAAGCTCGAAATAAGCACAGCCATAATTTGGTCCACCAGTCAGAGACAGTTTCGATATGAATGACGACCTTGTGAGCTCGAGGAGTATGTAACCTTATAGGTGCTCCGAGCTTATAAGATGGACTCACAACTCCTGATAGCAAGGGTTCTACACTTGTATAAGTTTCTTGATGCCTCTCTTGCCCACATACAAGATGGTTCGAGCTCGAGGAGTGTAAGCTCGAAGGTGATGGCTTCATCAATGGCTACTTGTAGGGAGCATAAGCGAAGCAAGATTATGAGCTCGTGATAGAATAATAGTCTCGAAGGCGTAATGAACTCAGTATCTGAGCTAGCCGGTTACATGTGAACGTATTTATTGTTGTAAAATCCCTATGTTTAAGGGATATGATGTAATTAGTTAATTAATCCCACATTCTATGGGGGTATTATCATGAACGTAGCAAACAAAGCATTAATGGGCATTATATTGTTTGATTCACATAATATCTTCCCGAGATATGTGGGAACGAATTCTGAAACCTTCTCTATAAATAGAGAAGGAAACTCCATTTGTAAGAGAGGAAAAAAAAAAGATGGAGATCTTGAGAGAAAACTCTGGGCAATTATCTTTTGAAAGTTTCCAGAAGACTCCCAAGTGTTAATAACACAGACTCATGGACTAGACAGATTTTAACTGCTGAACCACGTAAAAATATCATGTTTTCATCTTTTTATTTCATTTCCTCTGATATATTCTTGTTTAATTGCTCTCCTCTTTAAGTTGACGAAAAACGACGTCAATAATTTGGTGCTTTCATTGAGAGCCATTAAACAGTACGTGAGTCTGTTTAGTCTGAGAGCCTCTCAAATTAGCAATGACTACGAACGATCCCAATATACCTGAGGAGGAAATTCTTGATGAAGACGAATACGCCGACGGCCTAGAAAGCAACCTATGGTGGATCCTGATCCTAACGAGAGGAGTGACTCGTCTAACTCCCGAGAACCACCTGCTCCCAGAGCCGACGAGGATATGTACTATAATCCCAAGAGATATGTTTTAATTGTGGAACTTGAGAATCACCAACTGCGCAAACAATTGGCAGAGGCTACAAAACGTAACGAAGAACTAGCTAGATTAGCTGCTGAAGCACAGGCGGTTCCCTAAGATGCTCAAGTCCCGCCTCCATGAGACACTCAGGTCCTGCCTCGTAGGCCTAGGGGGCGCCCTCATAAGAACGTGGCCACCAGGAGGGCAGAACAAGCTCCACCGCCAACATCCTATCCTGTTCCACCGAGACCCTGGAGGAGTAACCAGGCTAAGGGTGTTGCCAACCCGAATGCAGAGGCACAAAAGGGAATAGGGAATAACCGAGCCCCCTCAGTGGCTCGGACCCCAAATCCTGGTGCCACGCAGAACATTTTGGAACCTGATCAGGCGAATTTGGGACCATCTAGGCCCCATAATGGGAGGCAGCCACCTTCTCTAATAAGGCACCCACCATCGCCAATAAGGCATCCCTCGCCAATCCAGAGGATTTCACGACCTGTCCACCAAGACAGGGATAGGTGAGCTGGACATAGACATGGAAATGAAGAAGCTGATCGAGAGCGCAGGGCTCCTCACCCTACGTGGAGCCAAATGTCACGGTATTAAACTCTCAAGATGAGGAGATCGACATGAAACCCATCTCGTAAGACAGGGAATTGGAATTGTTATCAACGATAACCAGCCCCCTCAGGTCCAGGCTAGGCCACCTGTAGATCCAGTCCAAGAAAGGATTGAACAGTTGGAGAGAGCATTCAGGCTCTTGTAGAACGAGCATAGCCGGGAAAGGGATGAAGAGTTCGATGAAGAACTCGAACCATTTGCCCCACATATCTCTAACACTCCCTTCCCTCAAGGGTTTAGGATTCCTCATGTCCCACCATTTGACAGAAATTCCGACCCCTATAGCCATTTGAGTACATTCAACAAAATTATGCAAGCCAGCAATGTGGACTATGAGCTTAGGTGTATGCTATTCCCAGCCACTCTCACGGGACCAGCAAAAATTGGTTTGAAAAATTCAAAAGACATTCGATTGCATCCTAGGATCAATTATCTATAGATTTCAAGAAACAATTTAAATCCATGTTCGACATTAGGCCCGAGGCTTCGGCCTTAACCAATGTCCGACAACAGCCAAATAAGTCACTAAAAGGGTACTTCACAAGGTTTAACCTAGAAGTTGCTCAAGCTCGAGATGTCGGCGATAGTGGTCATTTAATGGCTGTTCGAGTCAGAGTAATGCCTGGAAGTCCTCTCTGGGAAGACTTGCAAAGGAAACCTGTCAGGTCCTTAACCGAGTTCAATCGAAGAGCTTAGAGGTTTGTTAATGTAGAGGAGGTGAGGTCAGCATTGAATATGACCTCTTAGCCCATAACTACAACAACAAACATAAACTCTGCCTCGACCTCAGTAGACCCCACAACTTCAAAAAAACCCCAGGGACAACCCTTCTAAGAGAAAGAAAAATGAAGGGAGTAACCCCGAGGCGGATGGGGGAAAGAAGAAGAAGGGGGGAAGATACTTCTCTGTATACAAAGTGTATACCAAACTCAATGAGTCTCAGGAGAATATCTACCTGGCTAATGAAAACCAGGTCCCATTCAGACAACCTGACCCCATGAGGAACCAAAAGGAAAAAAGAGACTCTAGTAAGTACTGTAGATTTTATAGAGATATCGGACATACAACCGATGAATGTCAACAGTTAAAAGATGAGATTGAAATAGATCTCGAGGGGATATTTCGGGCAGTATGTCAGAAACCAAAACCCCAATCAGGCTTCCACCAACCAGAAGGCAGCAACTACACAACCTACCCAGAACAGTAACTCTTGAGCTCGGAAGGATGAACGACCCCCTCCGATTGATGGAGAAGATGTCATAACCATCTCAGGGGGACCCCATATCGTAGGGCTAGGAAAGAATGCCCAGAAAAGATATGTGAATGAGCTAAAAACTGGTAACAGTTCTCCCTACGAACCCGAACCTAGAGCCCCAAAACAACAAAGGGTTGAAACTCAACCCATAAATTTCACTAAAGAGGACGCGTCTCATGTCCACTTTCCCCATAATGACCCCCTGGTCATCACCCTTCAGCTCACGAACAAGAGGTTGCACCAAGTCCTAATTGATAACTGGAGCTCAGTGAATATCCTTTATAAAGCCACCTTAGAAAAGATGGGACTCGCACTTCGTGACCTAAAAGCCTATGCAACCACATTATACGGCTTTTTAGGAGAAGGGATTTCCTGCATGGGATCCATTGAACTCCCTGTGACCTTGGGAGATTATCCAGTCTCTATAACCAAGATGATGGAGTTCGTCGTAGTGGATCTTCCATCTGCCTACAACGTACTGCTCGAGAGACCCACCCTAGTTGGGTTGGGGGAACCATCAAGTTCCTGACCTCTAGTGGCATCGAGACTTTGAAAGGAGACTAGCTTGTGGGGAGGGAGTTCTATAGCATTTCCATTAGAGGGAAGAAAAAAACAAGTGCACAAGCACTTGTCATAGTTCAGAATAAGGACGAGACAATCTTTGAAATAGATGAAGAGATTGACCCTAGAATAGAGGAAAGGTTTGACCTCAAGCCACTAGAGGAGCTTGAAGAGGTCAAGCTCGAAGAATTCGATCCTCCAAAGACTGTGAAGGTGGGGAAAAACCATTCTGAAAAGGCGAAGTAGTAATTAATTTGCTTCTTAAGGAAGAACCAAGATGTTTTTGCATGGTCACATTTGGACATGGTAGGGATAATTCCAAATGTGATAAGCCATGCACTAAATGTTGACAAGAGCTTCCCCCCGAAGCAGCAAAAACGAAAACTCTTGGATGATGACAGAAAGAAAGCCCTAAAGGAAGAGGTCAACAGGTTAAAGGAAAATTGGTTCATACGGGATGCCTTCCATCCTGATTGGATCTCCAACCCAGTATTGGTTCCAAAACCCAATGGGACATGGCGAACCTGCATCGACTACTCCGACCTCAACAAGGCATGCCCCAAGGATTTTTTTCCCTTGCCTCGGATTGATCAGCTCGTAGATACCACAGTTGGACACGGTCTTATGTCATTCATGGATGCTTATTCTAGATATAACCAGATCGCCATGCACGCACCAGACCAAGAGCATACGAGCTTTGTAACCGATAAAGGGCTATACTGTTACACTGTCATGCCTTTCAGGCTTAGAAATGCTGGAGCAACGTACTAAAGACTCGTGAACAGAATGTTCTCCAAACATATAGGTAATAACATGAAAGTTTATGTTGATGATATGTTAGTCAAATCTAAACATAATGATAACCATGTGGACAACCTCGAAGAATGCTTTGCCATATTGCGGAAGTACAACATGAAACTCAACCCCCAAAAATGCTCTTTTGGAGTATCTTCGGGGAAGTTTCTGGGCTTTACAGTAAACGCGTGAGGAATAGAGGTTAATCCTGACAAGATCCAGGCATTAATTTATATGCCCTCGCCTTGAAAGTATAAAGATGTCCAAAGTTTAACTGGACGAATGGCGGCATTAAGTAGGTTTGTTTCTAAATCTACAGACCGATGCCTTCCATTCTTCAACCTTTTGAGAGGAGGCAAAAAAATCGAATGGATAGAGGAATGCAAGCTCGCATTCTAAGATCTAAAGAAACACCTCGCAGAACCTCTGATTTTGTCAAAACCTATCACAAGAGAAGTCTTATACTTGTATCTCGCTACAACCGAGCATGCCATTAGTGTTGTGCTCGTCCGAGAAGATAAGAAGGTACAAAAACCAGTATACTATGTTGGCAAAAGGTTACTGTCGGAAAAACTGACCCTCAGTTGGATCCATTCATCTCGAAAGCTCCAACCTTACTTGTAATGCCCCAAATTTCCTAATAAGGTTTAGGACCTTGATTAGGCGGCCAGGAGGGCCATAATTGATTTATTATGTTATTAAATGATTATATGCATATTTAGGTGTATTAAATATGCATGTGAACCCATTTCTGAGTAATTGGGTGATTTTCATATTTTGGCCTTTTCGGGCATATTTGGCATATATGTGATATGTGTGCGGTGCTTCATTATTATTTGGTTATACTAGGGTTACTCAACACGAGACGACCCTAGGAGGTAAGCTAGTGGGAAAGTCACAATGAGATTTCTACTTGACTCGGAGTGAGTCAAGGGGTATTTAGCATTACCGAGTTATTGGGTAATGGGAATAAGTATTTTATGATAAATTAGGAGTTAGTAAAATCAGGGGAAATTCAGGAGGTTTTGATTATTTTTCCCCCAGAGACATTTTTGGGACCCCGGGCATTAGGATTTGTTTGAGGTTACTTAAGCTTGAAGTAACCTGTTAAGAAATAAAAAGAACGTTCAGAACGTTCTCTCTCCTTCAAAGTTCCATTTTTGACACCAATCGCATTTTCGAAGAAAACTTGAGTTCTAGGACTCGGATTCAAGCGAGGATCGAGGCGTAGAAATTCTAGGGAAAATTAGAAGCTTATTAGCCAAAGGATTTAGTTGGGAAACAACTCAATCAGTGGTAATCCAAGTTTTAAGTTCTATGTTTTTTTTAAGTTTTTAAGCTTGAATTGGACTTTGTGTTTTGATGAGTTTTTGATTGAATTGAAGCTTGGGTTTTGTTGGTTTTGGATCATGGGGATGTTTAGGAACTTTGATTTTGGGATTTGGAGATGTTTGGGTAGGCTTTTGGAAGGTTTTAAAATGTTAAAAACGAGGAAAAATGGCTGGTTCGAGGTTGGGTCTCGACCCTGTTCTAGGGCGCTGCGACCCAAGCTTGCTGATGGAGGAGGTAGGCTCTGTCAGGGGAGCGGGCCACGTCATGGTGTATGGTGGGCCGTGGCACTTAAGGGAATTTTTTCCCAAAATTGTGTTTTTTTTCATGGGAACTTAACTCTAAGGGTCTGGGATCGATCCTACTACCTAGTTGAGTGGGATTCGACCTCCCGGAGGCTTGGGTTGGGTTTGGAAGTATTTATTTACTCATTTTGATGAGGTTTTATATTATGGTTATGACTAGGTTTTCACTAGGGGCTTGAAATCAGGATCTTGCTTGTGGCTTGTTTATTGGTAACCTGTGCTTGGACCAAAGGTAAGAAAACTGCACCCAGTATGTGATGCATGTGATGCACGAGAAACATGTGGTTAAGGCATGCCATGAATGTTGAATATGAGATTGATCAGAGCTTGAGTCTATGTGTTTGTGCATGATCATAATTATGCTAGCAACTGTTAAGTAAGCATGCTAAATTCCCTACATTTGGATATTTGACATATGATATATTCTTGGTAGCATTGCTTACTTGTGTGTGGCATTGACTAAATAGTCAGAATTGGCAATGGTGTCAGTATTAATTGTGAAGTTGTGACTCACTAGTCAAGTTCGGCAGTAGTACTGAGCACTGGTCACCTGGTATTGACTAATAAGTCAAGAACAGTCTTAGCGTGTTAAACGCAAGCCGACAAAGATTAGATCTAACCAACATCTACATTGAATGACTCAAATGAGCATTAATGCCAGACCGACCTCAGGTTCGATGAAAACTAAAAAGCGCTTGTCTAGCCTAAGGCTAGTCACTTAGAGCCAGGGCCAGAGAGCCCCTGTGACTGTTTAGTCACATGGCTATGGGTGTTGAGCCCGAAGTGACTTACCCAGCAGTCACTCATTTGATTGGAGCCAGGGCCAGAGAGCCCCAGTGACTGTTTAGTCACATGGCTATGGGTGTTGAGCCCGAAGTGACTTACCCAGTAGTCACTCATTTGATTGGAGATAGGGCCAGAGAGCCCCAGTGACTGTTAGTCACATGGCTATGGATGCTGAGGCTAGGTGACGGTTTCGTCACATGGCTGTGGGTGTCGAGCCCCGTAGTGACTTGTTCGTCAATCACTCATCTGATTAGAGCCATTGCCAAAGAGCCCCAGTGACTGTTTAGTTTCATGGCTATGGATGCTGAGCTCCATGGTGACTTGCTTGTCAGTCACTCATTTTGGTTAAACAGAACCTCAAAGTGATATCCACTCATCTGTTCAGGGCTATAAGCTCTGTATGATCATAATGATCATCATTTTCATGGTTGTGGGTGTTGAGCCCCTGGTGACTTGCTTGTCAGTCACTCATTATGGTTAGCAGAACCACCAGTGTTAAATCACTCATCTGATCGGGATTGACTTGATAGTCATCCAATCAGGAGGGCGGGATTTCTTATCAAAGATTCCCCAACATTGTCTGAACTTAATTGCATGCTTGAATAGAGCTATATTTGTTAGGCATGCCAGATATGATTTGATGACATGTTATTACAGTTCATGAGCATATTGAGTTTTCTTGCTGAGCTTCGACTCACGGGTGCTATGTGGTGCAGGTAAAGGCAAAAGAAAGCTGGACCATCCATGAGTTTGAGAGCTTAGGTGATGATGTGTACATATGCGGCTGCTCGACCACCACGGCTGAGGGTTGAAAGAGGAACTAGGGTTAAACCCTATTTTTCCGCTTAGATCAGCTGGTTGTAAATATTTTCTTGTAATGAACCTTTAAATTATATTTTTGGGATCCCAATGTATACATTAAATGTTTTAGTGAAGCGTTATATCTTAACCAAAAAAATTTAATCCTAAACTGCTAATCACACTTAGTTACACGATAATGGCCAAATGACTCGATTAGCAAGTTTAGCACTGTTTAAAAGGCACACCGTAATGGTTCCTGGAGTTTAGGGCGTTACATTACTTCTAAGCGCACCCCATCCATGTGTTGACTAACCAACCACTGCGACAAGTCTTATCCAAACCAGAGGCCTCGGGCAGATTGTTAAAATGGGTTGTTGAACTCGGACAGTTCAAGATCACTTATCATCCGAGAACGACCATAAGGGGGCAGGCCCTAGCAGACTTCATCGTGGAATGTACATGAGTATCTGATGACGAAGTTATAACCTCAGCCTGCGAGCTGTGGAAACTTTATGTCGACTGATCTTCCAACGAAAATGGATCAGGGGCAGGAATCATATTAATCACTCCAACAGGAAATTGATTTCACTCCGCCTTGAGGTTCAGCTTCGAAGCATCTAATAATGAGGCTGAGTACAAATCTTTACTGGCAGGACTCCGAATAGCCAAGGAACTCAAGGCCAAAGCAATACACTACTACAGTAATTCACAGTTGGTGGTCAAACTAATTCTAGGGGAATATCAGGCTCATGGTATAAGAATTGTTGCGTATTTAGAAAAGGCTAAGGCTGCACTCGAACATTTTGATTTCTATGCCATAGAGCAGGTTCCCCGAGAATAAAACTCAAATGCGGATGCCTTAGCCAGGCTCGCCACATCCAACGAAGCTGACACTCTAAATGTAGTACCATTAGAGTACCTGTTGACTCCCAGTATCAAGGAGCCTGAAGAGGAAGACGTATGCATGATTGACTCCGAACCAACCTGGATGACCCCAATAGTTGATTGCCTCAAAATTGGCATTCTCCCAGCAGAACGGAATAAGGCTCAGAAATTGATGTATCAGATTCTGAGATACACTATTATGGAGGGAAGGTTATATCATGAGGATATTCTATGCCATTACTCCGATGTGTGACTCCACCCGAGGCAAAGCAAATCCTAGAAGAAATTCATGAAGGATTTTGTGGAGACCACACTGGGGGGCATAGTCTATCAAAGAAAATTATAAGACAAGGATACTTCTGGCCTACTGTCAAAGCAGATGCATTCGAATATGTCAAGAAATGTGATAAATGCCAGCAGTTCGCTACAATTCCACGAGCTCCACCATCTGAGCTAACCATGATGACCTCTCCATGGCCATTTGCGGTATGGGGAATCGATCTCATAGGTTCATTGTCAACCAGAAAAGGTGAAGTAAAGTATGTTGTGGTCGCTGTCGATTATTTTACAAAATGGACTGAGGTCGAACCCCTGGCAATGATTACCTCGAAAAAAGTCCTAGACTTTGTGGTAAAAAATATCATCTGCCGATACGGAATGCCAAGGAAAATAGTTACAGATAACGGTACTCAGTTTGACAATGAATTATTTACCCATTTTTGTTAAAACAAAAATGGAATAATAAAAAGCTTTTCCTGCGTTTCCCGTCCCCAAGCGAACGACCAGGTTGAAGCAGTAAATAAAACTCTCAAGAGTTCTATGAAGAAGAGGATAGAAGAAGCTAAGGGAAAATGGCCCGAGGAGTTACCCTAAGTTTTGTGGGCATATCGAAACATAGCTCGCACTTCAACAAGGCATACCCCCTTTTCCCTAGCATATGGGTGCGAGGCCATGTTACCAATCGAGGTCGAAATACCCACGATTCGTAGCCATGCTTATGATCAAGCCTCGAATCAATCTCAGCTCAAAGTAAGTCTGGACCTTATTGAAGAAAGGCAAGATGAAGCTCAACTGAGAAATGCAGCATATCAGCAACGAGCTACCCGATATTTCAATAAAAAGGTTCGGGACAGGAAGTTCAGATTGGGAGACGTAGTGTTAAGGTATGTGTTCCTAGCTACAAGGGACCCGACTGTTGGCGTACTTAGACCTAATTGGGAAGGACCTTACCAAATCGAGTCAATTATTCGACATGGAGTCTATAAATTGGCAAGATTAAACACAAAATTGGTACCACGAGCTTGGAATGGCGAGCATCTATGACCTTACTATCAATAGGGTAGGAATGATGTCTCATTGTAACCAAGCATGTTTGTTTTTACAAAAAAAAATTTAATAAAATATTTGATTTTGATCAAAAGTCATTCTTCTTCATACATGTGGTATTTTTTGCAAACTCTCTTAATTTAATAACCTATGATTACACTCATAGGATATTCAGAGGGCATCAGGGGTATACATACCATAAGTTGGAAAAAATAAATAACATAAGATAAAAATGTCTGGATGATTAATCCGACATAGAAGTTATAAGTGTATGCTCGAAATAAGTGTCTGGATATAACCAGATGCGCGAGCTAAGATAATTTGGACGTAACCAGATTATTAAAGAATAAGTGTCTGTATATAACCAGATGCGCAAGCTAAGATAATTTGGACGTAACCAGATTATTAAAAAAATAAGTTTGTATAAAACCAGATACGCGAGCTAATATGATCTGGACATAACTAGATTAAAAGTATATAAGTGTATGGATTACAAACCAAACACGACCTAAATAGGTTTGGAACAAACCAGCTATCGACACAAGTTGGTAAAAAAATAAACCTACTTCAAGCTAAGTCGAGATCGAGGCTGGAGTACTTTGCAACAATAGTTTCGACCTCATAACCTCAAGGAACTACTCGAGGAAGAGGAAAAGTGACTAGAAAAAGCAAGATATAACTAAACTACCTATTACATACCACTTGTTGACGGTGAGAACTCGTCAACTAAGTTGAGTTGGAAGAAATTATCAAGTCAGGGTCGTCAATAAAAAAGCTATAGAAATCAAAGCAATAACTCAAGAATTATGACAGAATAACAATGGAGAAATCGATCAATCTTTCATTAACTCTCAAGCCTTTGCTACAGTAAAACTTCCAACCCCTTTTCAGGTGGTCTTAGAGTTCATTTTATAGTAGGCTCTAATGCCCTTAGATACATAGTGGTCCAGGAGACCATGGGGTACATAAGTACTATGTCAGGGGAGTGGCTTCAGAGGTTGTGGTCGTACATCCAGCACAGGAGCAGATGTCAGGAGAATGCCTCCACTACTTGTCTGTACCCATATCTGATGAGTGGTGGCAGGCGTAGTGGCGCAGGAGGTAGTGGTGTCGGTTCTGACCTTTGGCCATAGACGTACGGACCATGACTCTTACCCCAGCAGTCTCACTGGCACTGGTATCCGTACTCAGTACCAGGTCATACAAGTATGTCCCATTCGACTCGTACTGGAGCCTCTAAGCATAGGGGTCTCAAGGTGTAAGGAATGGGACCCTGGGTATGTGTTATGGTCCCGGCGTGAGGTGGAGATCTTGGATCCTTGGCACGAGATGCCTGAAGCCTTCCGAGATCACTCACGAGTCTGGTTGATAGGCATGTGGCCTTGATGGATGTCTAAAGATGCGTAGCGAGACGCCCTCCGAGCGACCCCCTTGGTGGTGCGACTCCCTTGGTGCATGGCTCCGCTCACGTGGTCACCAGGTGGCGTGGCTCACATTCCTTCGCGAGGCCCTCCCCCTCACGCGTGGCCAGAGGCGAGATGGCGAGGCGGGGCCACGGGCGAGGCCACTTGAGCCAGGATGGCGAGGCGGGGAAACGGGCGAGGCCACCTGAGCCAAGATGGCGAGGCGGGGCCACGGGCGAGGCCACTTGAGCCAGGATGGCAAGGCGGGGCCACAGGCGAGGCCACTTGAGAAAGGATGGCGAGGCGGGGCCACGGGCAAGGCCACTCCGGAGTGAGGCAACTTGAGCCAAGATGGCGAGGCGGGGCCACGGGCAAGGCCACTCCGGAGCGAGGCCACTTGAGCCAGGATGGCGAGGCGGGGCCACGGGCGAGGCCACTTGAGCCAAGATGGCGAGGCGGGGCCACGGGCGAGGCCACTCTGGGGCGCTGGCCTAGATGGCGAGGCGGGGCCATGGGCGAGGTGCATGGGCGAGGTGGGCCTCGCGTATGGCCGAGGTGCAAGTGCGTGAGGAGCCTCGCGTATGGCCGAGGTGAGGTGCATGGGCGAGATGGGCCTCGCGAGGCTACTGAGCCTTGGCACCTATGCCTTACCAATGTGGGCCACCTGGCATCAACTCCACGAGGAACGAACCCAGACTCGTGTCGTGATGGTGCGATGGCTTCCCGAGACGACGATGGCCCAAGGGCCTTGCCTCGACCTCATATTTTCTCTTGATGAGATTATGAGCATCAACACTTGCCCCCCAGTCTAGGAGAGCACCTTTAGGTGCTCTTGTAGACTATTCACTTTGACTCCTATAAATAGGACCTCATGCATGGCCTAATATTTTCATCTTACTCCTTTGGCTTATTGGTTTGGAGAGCCCTTCTTTTTTCAAGAGGTGAGGGGTTCAATCCCTCACAACCTCATTTTCACCATAGTTCCTTTTATTTGTTTTATATATATATATATTTTGTATGAGCTAATTTCTTGGTGTGTCTATTTTATGACTAACACATCTTTCTAGTCCATTCTTGCAGACGCGCATTTTCGACTCTTTGGTGCTTTTCGCTCCCCGACCTCCTTTGGACCACAAATTCGCTCTCTTGATCGCTTGAGGTATATTTTCTTTCCTTCTCCCTTTTATTATTTTTTTTTATCGGGTCCAAACTAGCAGTACTTGGGATGGGGTACCTTAGCCTGATCTTGTAGTGAGTTTGACCATATGCACGCCCCTCCTCCCTTTTTTTTTTTATATATCCTGTAGTGGGCCATTTAGGGCGTTTGCATCTAGAGATATTAAGCCCATTCCTTTGTGTTTTGTAGCCTTTCCCTCGTTTACACGTGAACCCCTTTTTGCTGTTGGGACGTGGTTTCATGGCCAGTAACGGCCCGTCTGACATACCCCCAAGGGCTGAGTTTATTGACCTGTCCTCAGACTCAGAGTCCCCTGAGGGCAACCCTCACAAGGACTATGACTTCTTAAGGCAAGCCCGCATCCGCCAACTTGAGTGCATGGCCGAACTTAGGCGTAAAATTTGGGTGGTGGAGAGCGAAATTGACTCGGTGTCGAGAGGAGATGGAGGACCTTCACCCCCGGACCTTAGCGACCATATAGCGCGTCTTAGGACGACCTTTTTTGAATTGCGGTGGGAGTTAGAATTTATGGAGGGACACATTCTGCCAGAACCTCCCACTCCCTCCTCGCCTGATGACGGTCATGGGGCTGCTAGCTCCTCTCCCCAGCCCCTAGTCTCAGTTTATCCTAGCTTAGTGCTTCCGCCATCGCTCCCTCGATGGAAAACTCTTGCTAGGAAGAAAAAATGGAGGGTTAAGTGTTCTGCCTCTTCCTCACATCTTTCTTTTGATTTTGCAGATATGCCGAAAGCACGCAGACAGGTGTCCGGCCAGGAAGAGGATGACGCCCCTCTACTGGCGTCCAGTCTGGTGTCACATGTGTCTCCAAACAAATTGAAAGAGATCATGAAGCACTACCGCGTTGCTCCAGAATACACCCTATATGCTCCTCAGGAGGCATGCCGGGCTGACCACCGTAGGAAGGGTCATGTGGCTTTGAGTGAGCATATTTTGAAGGCGGGTGGTACCATTCCTTTGCACCCATTTTTCGTGGCGGTTCTCAACTACTTCGACTTGGCCCCTCTTCAACTGTCACCCAACAGTTGGTTGACTCTAAGTTGCCTTTTCATTTGGTTCAAGGAAAAGGTCGAACGCGCCCCGACGGCGCAAGAGGTGCATTCCCTGTACAACCTCATGGCAGTGCACAAGTCCAAGGGCTTCTACTACCTGCAGAAGGCCAACAACGAGCTCCCCTTGATAGAGGGCTCAGTGTCCAACACATGGTCTTGGAAACAAGACTTTTTCTGGGTAGAGGGCCCTCTCTCTGTTCGTGAAGACTTTTGCGCCGGCCCTAGTAAGTGCCCTGGTCTTTCTTTTCTTCTTATTAGAACTTACTGTTTCGTACTCTTGTTTGTACTGACTATTATATTTTAATATAATGTTTGATTGATTAAATAAGTGTTACAAAAAAGTGATTATTTAATCTAGTGGGAGAATGTTATATTATTTCATATAATGTAATATTAGATTAAATAATGTGACAAAATGTGATTTGTCACACAAATGTGATTTGTCACATCTTGTAACATATTATTGAGAGTCACAAAATTAGACACATGTGTGTGTCCAAATGTGACATATTTTGGAGTTACAAAATCAGTTACAAATTTGTAACTCCCAAATATTACCCAATAATGTGTATATTATATGTTACACATTTTGAGATTGGATTTCATAAAGCCATATGAGAAATGGCTGATAGAGATGTAATTTTAACTCCCATATTGTGTATGGAAGTTACAAAATCAAGTGGGAATAAATTGGAACGTTTTGGAAAAAACTAAAAATTCGTTGCTTAAATTGACTGAGCGCCGCGGCGCCTGGAACGAGCGCCGCGGCCCTAGTGGCTGACAATTTCTTTGAATTTCGGTTTTTATCCAATTTTGAACGTTTCCAACAACCAAGTAACTCTCAAATCTCTATTTTAATTCCATAAAACATCCAATTAAACATTGGTAACAGCCATGGGGGTTGGTGGAATTTGAAATTCAAAGGGGTATCTCAAACTCTATAAATAGGAGCCTAATGCTCACTTGTAAGACACACCATTTTTCATCCACAAAGCACTTGGCTAAAAAATACACCAAAAGGCTTGATAATTCCAGAGAGCTATTTCCTAGAGAGACCCCTTAGTGCTTAGAGAATAGGGGGAAATAAGCTTTTGGACAAAGGTCTTGAACCTTGTTCAAGTTGGTGATCCCCACTACTCTACACTTTGGTTGTGTGAGAGTTTGTTTGTGTTTTTTATTCTTTTGTTCTTCTTGTTCTTCTTATTTACATGTATTGTTATAGTATTGAGTTTGTAATCTTCTTCTTCTACATCCTTGGATTTACTTGTATTTTGAGCAATTGAGTTGTAATATTTATTTAATCAATTACCTTGTCTATTGTATTTTTTGCATAGAGTTGTATTTTTTGGTTTTTCCACCTTTTCCATTGAGCAATAAAATAATATTCTCTAACACTGACATTGGCATGGATCATGTAGAGCAATTTGCTGATCCTTCGGTCATTGGGCCAGAGGCGGTGGCTATAAACAACCTCATTGATGCAGACTCCGCCCTGAAGAAGGCGGCCTTCCTATTTACTGTGGCGAACCTCAACCGCCACCAGCTGTCCCCGGTCTCTGACCCCAAGCTCCTGTGGTCAGTTACTGGGTCTAAGAAGACTACGGCTGCGCCGGCTGCGCCGTTCCCACACGATGGTGAGGCCGAGGGGGAGCCAAGGGTTGCCCCCTTTGAATGTGGGGGATCTCATCAGCGCCCCCCTGTCCCCCGGGGGATGCCCCCCCTATGGCTCCTATGACCAGGACATGGCCTTTCAATCTCTGGACCCGCAGGCCGCAGCGGGATGTTACGCTCCCCCTGGCCTTGATGGCTGTGACGCCTTCCCTCAGGTTCCCCATGATATTGGCTTACCGGGGGCTGATTTCGTCGACCTCGCGGATCCCCCCTCTAATCTACCAGGGTCTCAGTTTTTCTCCTTCCCTACGCCCCCTCCTGCTTCGGCGAGCGGGTCATCCGTCCCTGTCCAACAAGATGCTCCCAGTACGAAGGCGGAGCCTTGGGTGACTAGGATGGCCTCGTCTTATGCGCAGTGTTACATTCATATTGCCTCGGGCCTCCCTGTCTCCGACTGGAGGGGCCTAGGGAATGTGACTCAACCAGACCTTGGGGACACCCTAAGGCGCGCCGCGACCTGGGTGAGTTCTTGCACCTTGCGTCGATTAGTATTATGTATAGATGTACATGTGTTTTTCTTTTTGTTACTTATTGCTGATGCCATTGACTTTTTTTGTGCAGATCTACACTGTGTCTCTTCAGTATTCCGACACATCCAGCATTCTCTCCGCATCTACTGCTGAGAGGGACTGTCTTACAGCTCGGGTCCAGGAGCTTGAAAATGAGCTTAACGAAACCAAGGTCAAGTTGTCAAAGGCCCGGACTAAGTTTGCCAACTTGCTCTCAAAGAGGGAGAAAGCGAAGGCCAAGATCAAGGAGCTAAAGGGCAAGGCTAGACGCTTGGAGCGTGAGCTCCAGGGGGTCAAAACTACTGTGGCTGCGTCGCAGCAGAGGGTTTCCCAATTGGAGATCGAAGCCGAGGCCCTTAGGGCCGAACTACAGTCGGCGCAGGAGAAGAACACTTCCTTGGAGGCAGAGAGGGCTTCCTTGGAGGCGGAGAGGGTCACCACCGAGCACAGGTCTATAGATCGTGCTCTTTACAATGTGTGGAGGCAGGACCCTAACTTCGACTTCTCCTCTTTTGGTGAACACGTCGTTGCCCGAGCGGCCTTGTGGAGTGCCCACTTTAGGAGGCCTTGAAGTAGTCTTGCTCTTTTTTTTTTTACTTTGTAATACCATTATCACTGCTACTTTTCTTTTGGTAACTCTTGTACTATCTCAAGAACTCTTTTTTTTTTCTAATGTATAAATACATATGTTGCTGCTTATTTCTTGTTCTATTGCATTTGAGGCCCTTTTAAGCCTGTATGATGGGGTTTGGTTGGTTCCCCTCTTTTATCTACTAGGCTGGAGGTCCTTTGGAGCCCATGCGAGAGGGTTCACTGGGACCTCTTTTGGTGGCTCTTGGTTGCTTCTATAAGGATATTTTGACCCCTTGGGTCCTAGTTATCCTTTTATGTTTTTCTTGCGCGCGCTTATTATTTCTTTGCGAGAAGCGTCCTTCTCGTCGTTATTCATAGTACTATTTTTGCAAGGGTCTCCTTTGGGACCCTTTTTGGCTAGGCGGCTTGGTGGCCGCTCTAGGCTTATTATTATTATCGTCACCATACATTTTTTGTAAGTCCCTATGGCCTCCCTTGGTGTTCACAAGGGTAGCTAATCCTTGTGATCCCAAGGGATGCCTTGTAAGGACTTCGTTTAAGGCCCTAGTATAGGGGGTCCCTTTGGTTTTGGGTCACTTCCTCTTGATGGAGGGCCCTTTTTAGGATCCTCTTGGTAGAGGGTCCTTTTTTAGGGGCCTCGTTCTTAGGAGGGCAAGGGGTCCCTTTTTAGGGTCCTTCGTTATAGGGCCCTTTTTAGGTTCCCTTTGCTAGCCGCATGCTGTCGCCTCCTATCCTGCCCCCCAAGTGTCTGGTGAAATTTATTTCAGCAGACACTTTGGCTGATACCCACGGAGCGAAGGAAAATAATACATGAGGTTGCCAACAGTTTCTCCCATAACGTGCAGTTTCATTCATTACATTCATAACAAATAGTCTCATACAAACAGTTGTAACGGTACATAGGAGATTTTCATAGAAAATAAAATAAAAAGACTCACGCCTACTCAGGAGGTCATCTAAGTAACCTCTTTGATTCCTCCCTATCATATTAGGTTAGTGTGCAATCCTTGTCCTTTTACCATCAGGCGTGGGCGCCTTACTGGTAGTACTTCCTCAGGTGCTCCGCGTTCCATGCTCAGGGTATGATGGTGTCGTCCATGTGCGCCAGCTTGTAAGTGTTCGGGGGTATGCACTGAGCAACCTGGTAGGTCCCCTCCCAGTTCGCCCCCAGCATTCCTGCGCCTGGGTCTCGTGTGTTAGGGAGTACCTTCCTTAGAACCAAGTCGCCAACTCTGAAAGTTCTCTCTCGCACCCTCGAATTATAGTATCTTGCGGTGCGCTGCTGGTATACCGCCACCCTCATTTGTGCTTTTTCTCTCCTCTCTTCAAGCATGTCTAAGCTTTCGGCCAAGGCTACACGGTTGGCCTCGTCTCCATATGCCTGTACCCTGTGGGACTCAACTCGCACCTCAACCGGGAGCACGGCCTCACACCCATAGGCCAAGGAGAATGGGGACTCCCTAGTAGTTGTGCATGGGGTGGTTCTGTAAGCCCACAGCACATTTGGTAGCTCATCTACCCAGGCTCCCTTCATCTTTTCTAGCTTTGTCTTTAAGTTCTTCTTAAGGACCCTGTTTATGGCCTCCACTTGTCCGTTGGCCTGGGGGTGCACAACCGCGGAGAAACTCCTCCTTATGCCCCTCTCCCTACAGTATTCATCGAAAGCTCCCCCCTCGAACTGGGTACCATTGTCATAAATAATTTTGTAGGGAACTCCATATCTACAAACAAAGAATTTGTTGACGAAAAAGGTGATGTGCTTGGCGGTTATCTTCACAAGGGGTTCTACTTCTACCCACTTAGTGAAACAGTCCACTGCCTCCACCGCGTATTTTGCCCTACCCCTGCCTGTAGGAAGAGCGCCGATCAAGTCTATCCCCCAGATAGCGAAGGGCCAGGGGCTGGTCATGCTGGTCAGTTCATTTGGGGGTCTCCGAGGGTAGTTGGTGTGCCTCTGGCATTTGTCGCATTTCGTGGCAAAGTCATGCGCATCTCTCTCCATGGAGGGCCAGTAGTATCCTTGTCTAATGGCCTTCCTGGCTGTGGAGGGTCCGCTCTCGTGGTTGCCGCACTCTCCCTCATGTATCTCTTGTAACACTTTCAGCGCTTCCTCTTCTTCTACACACCGCAGGAGTGGCATTGAGAATCCTCTTTTGTAAAGGACCCCATCTACCAGGGTGTATCTTGCGGCCCTGTACACCAACCTCCGGGACTCGTTTTTGTCTGCAGGCAAGGTTCCTTCTTCCAGGTACCTCTTGATTGGCTCAGTCCATGACTCCCTTGGGACACTAATCATATGCACGTCCACGCCTTCGATGCTGGGCTTGGGTAAGTACTCCATGGGTATTGACTCCAAGATGTCACCATCCTTGGTAGACGCCAGCTTTGCGAGTGCATCGGCATGGGTATTCTTTTCTCTGGGGATTTGCTCTATATTATACGCCACCAACCGTCCCAGATAGCCCTTCACCTTCTCCAAGTAGGTTGCCATCTTGGGTCCTCTCGCCTGGTATTCCCCCTTTACTTGGCATACTACCAATTGAGAGTCACTGAAGATATGAAGGCGCGTCACTCTCAGTTCCTGGGCTAAACGCAGGCCAGCCAGGAGCGCCTCATACTCTGCCTCATTATTGGAGGCCTCAAACCCAAATCGGATTGCGCAATACATTATGTGCCCCTCGGGCCCAGTCATCATGATGCCCGCTCCGGATCCTCCTTCATTAGATGCCCCATCAACATGCAAACTCCACTCCTCTAAACCTCCTAGCTCTTCCTCCATAATAGGCTGCTCCCCTTCTTCATTCCTTCCTTCATTCGGCTGATGGGTGAGCTCTACTATAAAATCTGCCAGCACCTGTCCATTGATGGAAGCCCTTGGGGTGTAAACAATGTCAAATTGACTCAGCTCGATCGACCATTTCATCAGCCTCCCTGAGGTCTCAGGTTTATGCAAGACCTGCCTCAAAGGACTATCTGTGAAGACTTCAATTGTATGTGCATGGAAGTAAGGCCTCAACTTCCTCGAAGCCACTACTAGTGCATAGGCCAATTTTTCGATCTCCGAATATCGGTTCTCCGCGTCCACCAAACGCTTGCTGATATAGTATACGGGTTGTTGCTGCTTCTTCTCTCCTTTAACCAAGGCTGCGCAGATGGCATGCTCAGACACCGAAGGAGAATCATAAGGAAGAAGGATTTCATTTGCATATTGGTGTAAAAAATACGAGTGAGCTCTTGTCAGAAAGAAATTCTCGGCAGGGTTGGCGCCACTAGCATTAGCAGGAGCAGGAAGAGTAAGTAGCACGTAGCACTATGACTTTCATTTTGGAAGAATGGGTTGTTTCCAGCCAAGTACAGGTACAGCTTCTCGCCCTTCTCTGGCTTTGCCAACAGGGGTGGCTTCCCCAGGTTCTCTTTCAGCTTGACAAATGCTTCCTCACATTTTTCATCCCAAGCGAACTTTTTGCTCCCTTTGAGGATGTCAAAGAATGGGAGGCACTTGTCGGTGGACCTTGAGATAAACCTATTAAGGGCTGCCACCCTTCCCGTTAGGCACTGCACTTCCTTCTTATTCTTTGGTGGGCTCATCTCTATTAGTGCCTTTATCTTGTCAGGATTGGCCTCGATGCCTCTGGAATTGACCATGAAGCCCAAGAATTTTCCTGAGGATACCCCGAAGGTGCACTTGACTGGATTCAACTTCATCCGGTATTTCCTGAGTGTGTCGAACATCTCACCCAAGTCCTTGTTGAGCTCTGTTGCTTCTTTGGTCTTCACTAACATGTCATCCACATACACCTCCATATTCCTTCCTATCTGGTTGGCGAACATTTTATTCACCAACCTCTGATAGGTGGCTCCCGCGCTCTTGAGCCCGAAGGGCATCACCTTGTAACAGTAGAGCCCTTTGTCTGTAATGAATGACGTGTGCTTTTCATCTGCTGGGTTCATTGGGATTTGGTTGTATCCTAAGTAGGCGTCCATGAAACTCAGTAACTCATGTCCTGCCGTCGCATCTACTAGCTGATCTATCCTGGGAAGTGGGAAGCTGCCCTTAGGACAAGCTTTATTCAGGTTTGTGAAATCGACGCAAGTTCTCCATTTCCCATTCGGCTTCGGCACGAGTACTGGGTTCGATACCCACACAGGGTAGAAAAACTCACGGATGAACCCGTTGGCCTTCAGCTTGTCAACCTCCTCTTTTAATGCTGCGTATCTTGTTAGGTCTAGTGCCCGCCTCTTTTGCCTGACGGGCCTTGCCTCTGGGGAGATATTCAGGTGGTGGCACATCACACTGGGGTCTATACCCACCATATCCTCATGACTCCATGCGAACACGTCTAGATTATCTTTCAAAAATTTCATCAACTCCTCCTTCACGTCTCCTTGCAGGCTTCTCCCTATCTTCAATTTCCTTAAGAGTTCCTCTGTCACCGTAACCTCCTCTACTTCCTCTACTAGTTCTTCTCTTGACTCATCCACGACCCGAGGATCCAGCTCCTGCGGACCCCCCGTGGGCATACGTAGCGCCTCATGTATCATCATGGCCATTGGCTCCCGCGGTTTCGCAGGCGCGCGGAGTGAGGTTTTGTAGCACTCCCTCGCCTCCTTCTGTTCCCCCTTCATACTAGCGACCCCTCCTGGAGTCGGGAACTTGACAACCAAGTGATATATTGAAGTTATGGCTTTCAATTCTCTTAGGGAGGGTCTCCCCAATACCGCGTTGAAAGCTGATGCACAATCTACTACAACAAAGTTAGACATGACTGTGGTCTGCCGGGGTTGCTCCCCCATGGTAAGTGTCAATTCGATCATTCCAAGGGGTTGCACTGAGTCCCCTGTGAATCCGTATAGGGACGACTGGCAGGGCTTCAGATGACGAATGCCCAGTCCCATCTTTTCCAAAGCAGGGCGATATAGGATGTCTACCGAGCTCCCGTTGTCCACTAGGACTCGATGTACACGCATATTTGCCAATTGAACTGTCAGCACCAGTGGATCATTGTGGGGAAAGTGCACCCCCCGCGCGTCCTCCTCAGTGAACGTTATCGAGTCGTTTTCCCCCTTGAAGTTCTTCGAGGGTCGTTGTTCTAAACTCATGACGCAGGGAGGCGGACTTCGCCGAGCCTCTCTTGCATATCTATCTCGCCCCTTCCTAGAGTCTCCCCCAAATCCTGGACCTCCAAAAATGGTTCGGACCTCCCCCTGTATTTCTAGGGCTCGCTCTTGTGCCTGGGGTGCCGCGGGCTCGTCCTCTGGCCTTTGCCTTTCTCTCCTGACATAACGGCCCAGGTGTCCCCGGCAGATGAGCTCCTCAACTTCCTCCTTCAGATGAATACACTCTGTCGTGGTGTGTCCAATGTCCTTGTGGTATTGGCAGTATCTACTGGGGTCCCTTTTGGACCGATCCTTTCTCATTGGTGGGGGCTTTTTGAAGGGAACTCGATCTTCGTTGGTGATGTAAATATGCTCCCTGGTATCTGTGACGTTCGTATAGTAAGTATAAGCCGTTTGCCTATGATCACCCCCTCGTTTGGTTTTCCTCTGCTGGTCATCTCTTGACCCATCGTACGTCCTTTTCTTCTTCGCTACATTCGACCCGCCGTTAGTTGGGGGCTTCGCGTGGGACTCCTCCTTCCCCGCCTTTAGGTTTGCGTGGCCATCCTCCACACGGATGTACTTCTGCGCTCTCTCATAGAAGTCATCTAAGTCGGTGACTTCCCTCTTCAACATGATGTCCCACAACTTGCTTCCTGGGAGCACTCCAGCAGTAATGGCCATTTTTAACTCTCGGCGCGTTAGGCTCCCCACTTTTATGGCCTCCATATTGAGCCGGTGAATGTAGCTCTTCAGGCTCTCATTCTCCCCTTGCTTCACGTTGGCCAGGCTGGTACCTGGCATCGTGTAGTCCCGCACGGCATGGTGCTGTTGGAGGAATTCGTCAGAAAACTGCTGCCAGGACCTGATGGACCCCGGCCTTAGTCTTTTGAACCATTTGTAGGTGGGTCCTTTCAGAGTAACAGCGAAGCAATGGCACCTGGCACCACTTCCAATCCCCCTTAGTTTCATCAGATCATTAAATGCATCCAGGTGGTATTTTGGATCTGTGTTCCCTTCGTAGGGGGTCATATTGGGCTCCTTAAAGTTGGCAGGGAGCCGGATTACCTGAATTTCTCTCACAAAGGGTGACTCATGGTCGAAGTCCTCCTCAAAGGCCTGACCGCCTGATACGGTGACGATTTTGCTCCGCAGGCTCCTCATCTCCGTGTCTAGGTCCTGCCTTCTCTTGCTGAGAGTGTCCCTCAAAGCGGACGGGCTAAGATCCGCCTTTCCCTTGCCCTCTCGAGGCGCCATAGGGGGCATGGTCCCTTTGCCCGCCCTCTTTTTATTGAGCTCCTCCCGCAAGTCTGAGGGTGCTCTTTTAGAGGTGACCTCGTCCTCATTGCGAGGGGCAGCATTGGTCCTCGGCGCTGGCTTCTGGGCCTGCTTAGGCGGTTCGGGGTGCTCACGTGGCTTCGCTCGGGGGATGTTACTGGTTGAGTGTCGGGTCCTCCCATCATCTACCGGTACAGTGGTCTCCACCCCATCCTTGCCCTTCTCCTTCCTCTTAGGCAAGGTCACGCTCGACTTACCCTGCAGTAGGCCGTTCAGGACCTCTTGCATGTTCTCCAAGGTGGTTTCTAACCTTTGGTTCTTACGGTGGAGCTCGCGTATTTCCTCTTCATAAAACCAAGATTTCGAACTCGAGCTCATGGAATGGACCCGAGGGTGCTTATCATGCCTATGGGCAGAAGGGCCCGGCTCCTGCCGGCCGAAGTTCGGTACCTGCGGTGGTTTTGGAGGAGGGAACTCAGTAGCATTTCCAGGTGGTGCTCTTGGAGGACTTTCTCCAGGTGGAGCGGCCGGTGATGAGGCCACCCTATCACCTCTGTGACCTTCAGGGTCCTTAGGGGGCTCCACGTCTCTGGGTGGAGGAGCGTCCTTCATGGAGGCCTTCAGCTGGACTCCGTTCAGGTGAACCTCTACTTCCCGTGGCTCCCTCAGTCGCTTTGAGCGTCTTGGCATCTTCTTCTTGCCGGAAACAATGGTGGAACAGTAGCTTAAAACTAACGTTCCCACAGACGGCGCCAAACTGTTGACGGTGAGAACTCGTCAACTAAGTTGAGTTGGAAGAAATTATCAAGCCAAGGTCGTTAATAAAAAAGCTATAGAAATCAAAGCAATAACTCAAGAATTATGACAGAATAACAATGGAGAAATCGATCAATCTTTCATTAACTCTCAAGCCTTTGCTACAGTAAAACTTCCAACCCCTTTTCAGGTGGTCTTAGAGTTCATTTTATAGTAGGCTCTAATGCCCTTAGATACATAGTGGTCCAGGAGACCATGGGGTACATAAGTACTATGTCAGGGGAGTGGCTTCAGAGGTTGTGGTCGTACATCCAGCACAGGAGCAAATGTCAGAAGAATGCCTCCACTACTTGTCTGTACCCATATCTGATGAGTGGTGGCAGGCGTAGTGGCGCAGGAGGTAGTGGTGTCGGTTCTGACCTTTGGCCATAGACGTACGGACCATGACTCTTACCCCAGCAGTCCCACTGGCACTGGTATCCGTACTCAGTACCAGGTCATACAAGTATGTCCCATTCGACTCGTACTGGAGCCTCTAAGCATAGGGGTCTCAAGGTGTAAGGAATGGGACCCTGGGTATGTGTTATGGTCCCGGCGTGAGGTGGAGATCTTGGATCCTTGGCACGAGATGCCTGAAGCCTTCCGAGATCACTCACGAGTCTGGTTGATAGGCATGT
This sequence comes from Humulus lupulus, assembly GCF_963169125.1. Taxonomy (NCBI): domain Eukaryota; kingdom Viridiplantae; phylum Streptophyta; class Magnoliopsida; order Rosales; family Cannabaceae; genus Humulus; species Humulus lupulus. Next base: position 81,107,589 of record NC_084798.1, on the reverse strand, counting down.
GGCCTTGACGGATGTCTAAGGATGCGTAGCGAGACGCCCTCCTAGCGACCCCCTTGGTGGTGCGGCTCCCTTGGTGGCGCGGCTCCCTTGGTGCATGGCTCCGCTCACGTGGTCACCAGGTGGCGTGGCTCCCATTCCTTCGCGAGGCCCTCCCCCTCACGCGTGGCCAGGGGCGAGATGGCGAGGCGGGGCCACGGGCGAGGCCACTTGAGCCAGGATGGCGAGGCGGGGCCACGGGCAAGGCCACCTGAGCCAAGATGGCGAGGCAGGGCCACGGGCGAGGCCACTTGAGCCAGGATGGCGAGGCGGGGCCACAGGCGAGGCCACTTCGGAGTGAGGCCACTTGAGCCAGGATGGCGAGGCGGGGCCACGGGCGAGGCCACTCCGGAGCGAGGCCACTTGAGCCAAGATGTCGAGGCGGGGCCACGGGCGAGGCCACTCCGGAGCGAGGCCACTTGAGCCAAGATGGCGAGGCGGGGCCACGGGCGAGGCCACTCCAGGGCGCGGGCCTAGATGGCGAGGCGGGGCCATGGGCGAGGTGCATGGGCGAGATGGGCCTCGCGTATGGCCGAGGTGCAGGTGCGTGAGGAGCCTCGCGTATGGCCGAGGTGAGGTGCATGGGCGAGATGGGCCTCGCGAGGCTACTGAGCCTTGGCACCTATGCCTTGCCAATGTGGGCCACCTGGCATCGACTCCACGAGGAACGAACCCAGACTCGTGTCGTGATGGTGCGATGGCTTCCCGAGACGACGGTGGCCCAAGGGCCTTGCCTCGACCTCATATTTTCTCTTGATGAGATTATGAGCATCAACACCACTTAAGTACTTTCGAGTGCGTGGTAAAAGTAAGATCCGACCTTGACAAAAAACGAGAACGGATACAGATACATCGAGCAAAATGTGCATGAATGCATCGAAACTCGAGCTGAAACCCAATAGATGTTTGTATGGATAAACAAACATAAAGGAAAAAATTTAATATAAATTGCTTAAAATATTTCGATCTAAGAAATGTAAGGCAAGAATATTAAATTATTGTCGAGCATAAAATTATATGTAAAGTTTGGATAAACAAAAAAATAACTCTTAAATGAGTTGTAAATTGTTTTTTCCCCGAGGATGCATATATAAAAAAAAGGGGAGTTCAACTATTACAAAAATTTTAGTGGGACGCAGCCCATGATCGCGCTTCTAGGAAGCAGGAGTATCCCCCTCGACGGCATTCAACCCCTCCTTAGCCTTTTCAGCCTCTTCCTCAGCTTCCTCCACCTCCAACCGAGCTTTACATTTATCCAAAAGCTCATCCTCAAGGGTACCCAAGAAGCTCGTATCGAGATCGGCATTGTTGGCCCAGATCCTGTACATGGCCATGTCCACCGCTCGATCCTTCCTTTGCTTGAATTCTTCGAGGAGGCGAGCCTTTTCACCCTCCATTATATCGAAGGTGGCCTTTTTCTCCTCCTCGAGCTTAGCGTTTAACTTTTCAAGCTCCTTAACCTTTGAGTTCTCTTCCTCGAGCTCTTTGATTCTCGAATTCTTCTCTTCAACCTCGGCTCTAGCTTTGACTTGGCAGATTTAAACTCGTCAGCAAGCTTGAGCTGGAGATTCTTCAACTCTTGAGCATAGGACATGCTCGAATGAACCTCATTGTTCAGCTTGTAATTCAGCTGAGCAAAGGAAGCAAGGGCCTATACACAAACAAATTGGGTCAGAGCATATACCAAGTAAAACCCAAATAAATAACAACAAGAGAGATAGAAAAAATTATCGAGGAGATGAGATCGATACCCTTGTCATAAAGAGCATTGGAATCTCGCAAGTTGGTTAGGAATTTCCACTGAGGAGCCCCATGATTGATGAAGCTTTGGCCCACTCGAGACAGATTGTCCGAGCCAAGAGTGGCTCCGTGGGTGCCCGCAGCACTGTCGATAACATACTCATCAGAATGAGTAGAAATCAACAGCAAGCGCTCCCAAGTTGTAACTGGCTTCTTCGGAGCTGGTGCAGTCGTTTGGAGGGCTTGGGTAGCAGGAGGTAGGGAAGGAGCGGCTTCCACAAGAACCCCTTCTTGGGGGTCTGAGGTCATAACCTAGATCGGGCCTTGGGGGCCCGGAGGAGGAGGAGTTACCTCAGTCTTTTTGGGGGACTTTAGCAGGCCGTCCTGCCTTTTGTGACGCTATCGGGTGTTTGCTTTGTTTGGCTCCCGAGCGGCTGTTGAGCACATTTTCAAGGTCAGAGTCCATATCGCCTCCATAATCAAGTCATACATTAGTATACGAGCTAAAAATACTAAAGTAAATGTGAAACAAACTTTTAATGAAAACAAAGGGACAAGTGACTAGAAAACTAACTGGAACTCTCCCCCGAGCTCATGCTCGGCGACCAAGTTATCCCCATATCTTCAGAAGAGGCTGGGGGAGTTCTTTCCCTATACATGGAAGTTAACCTCAAAAGTTCTCAATATATTGAACGACTATCCCATCCCAAACTTCATTCAAACTATACATGGTTTGGTATTTCCCCAGCCAGCTATCAAATCTATGGACCCTATCATCTACCCAAGACCATACATGGAAATTATCCCTATAATCCAGGAATAAGATCAGGGTGTCGGGTCTATATTTTAGAAGGGAAGGAGACCACAAGGCCGAGCTGAGGATGACTTTACCTCTGTCACTCGAGCTCGAAGCCTCGTCATTTGCATCATTCCGCAAGAATAGACTCCTATGGGGACGAGCTGGGGATCGGGCCCTCGAGCTCGTTGACCTCGGCCTCAGAGGAAGTTTGTCAGTGGGAAGTGGTACATGCTCCCACATGGTATATTTTTGGTAGGTGGTGTCATTCGTTGATTGATCCTTCTCCAAAATGTCGCAGGCTCGAAGTTTATCTTCGTGGAGAAGGTAGGATATGGAATGCCTACCGTAGGGTAGCTAGACCAGAGCCTCCTTGTGCTCCTTCATTGTGTTTGTTGGGGTAGGACGATGATAATTGGCTGAAGAATTGAATATATTGCAATTAGTACGAGCTTCAACATTAATCGAGCATGAAATGAAAGGAGGTCGTATACTTACGGATTCGTCAAAACGAATAGAACTTCGAAGGAGCCAGGCCATCTGTCCAAAAGAAGGTCAACTTGAAGTTGGGGGGATGGTTGGGCATGTCCTCAAAGATCTTCTTCTCCTTGGGATAGCTCGACAAGTAATAGAAGCCATCTCCTCCCCGAGCTCGGGAGGGGTTGCTTTTCAGTAAGAAGAGATATAGGATCTCTCTTGGTGAAGGTCCATCCCACTTCAGTTCGTGGTATAGCGACCTTGGGGCTGACAAGACCCTGTATGAATTGGTCTGGAGTTGGAAGGGCGCGAGCCCCAAAAAATCTAGAAAGTCCTTAAAGAAGGACTTCAAGGGTAGTAGAGCCCCTGCCTTCATATGCTCGGGACTCCAGGCCGCAAGCTTAAGTTTATTGTCAGGGCGGCCATCGCCTGGGATGTAGCAGCTTCGCTCATTGGAGGTAGGAGCTCGACATCTCAGCGAGCCTGACAATCCTAAGTCATGGCGGGACAGGATTTCAGAGATCTACCTTAAGGAAGTAACTGAGCTCCAGTAATGCTCGGCCTTAAAAAATTCCTCCCTTGAGGTTGGAATGGCTGTCGGTTGCGAAGTGGATGGGCGGTTTGATGAATCCTCCATCAGCGAGAATACAAGATCACCAGGCTTGAAGGCAACAGTTACTTTGAGTGTAGGGTCGAGAAGGATCGGTCTAAGCTCGAGGTCTGGGTCTGGATAGATAGCGACCCAAAGTTTCTTCCTTTTTCTCTCCTCAACCTCTTCAATTTGACGTCGGAAGTGAGCTCGAATATCTTCTTGCTCACATCTCACTTTATTCTTGCGAATTAGCCGTTGATTTTGAGTGAAGGGCTATTCGGGGCTTGGAGTTATCGGGAGATAGGGAATTGCGAGCATTGACCCCCACCGTTTCTCAGAATTCTGTGGCATCTAGCAAGAGAAAAAAGGTGAGGGCCAGGCACACAAGAAATCAAAGTAAAATTTTAAGTGATTCGAGCTCGAATGCCCAAAATCACGAAATAATTTCGATCGAGATCAAAATCTCGAAAAAACATGACGAACTCGAGGGAACCCCTGAGCCATTTTAAGGTTCGGGCTTTGAACATGCATTTGACGCGAAGAAGGGAAAGTGGATTCATTTTAAGCATCCCTGATTTTCAAGGAAAAAGTTGACAGTTACTCAAAAAGCTGATAATTTTGGGAAACATGTGATTTAAAACCCTAATTCAGTAGTGCTCGGCCTCGAAGAACTCCCTCCGTGGCTGCGAGTTAGAAGGCTCCCCCATCAGTGAGAATTGGAGCTCTCCTAGGTTGTACGCGATGGTCATTTTTAACCTAGGGTCGAGGGGGATCGACCTGGGCCCTGAATAAGTTTCTGGATAAAGAGCCTCTCGAAGGATTCTCCTCTTCTTTTCTATGACCTCGACGATTTGGCGGCGATAGTGAGCTCGGATTTCTTCCTGTTCGCGCGCGAGATCGTATTCACGAATCAGGCATTGGTTCCGAGCAAATAATGATTCTGGGCTTGGAGTTTTTGGCGAATGCAGAATTGCCAGCAACGACCCCCACCGTCTTTCCAGATTTTGTGACATCTAGCGAGAAAGAAAAAATGGTGAGGGCCATGCATGCAAGGATTCAAGAATTACGAGCTTGGCAAGACAAGCTCGGAGAGTGCTTGGGTACGAAACGAGCTCGATACCGGAAACCCGATTAAGAGTCAGAACGTGTATTCTACGAGAAAAAGGAGGGGAGTGGATCAAATTTTTGAGAATCCCGAAATATCAGGGAAAAAGGTGACGGTTATTCAGAAATGGTAGTCTTGGGTATCGTGCATTCTTTAAAACCAAGATTTTGTACCCGATATCTTGGTGTGCAAGATATGTCTTTTAAATTTTGAAAACCCAGAAAAAAGAGACCTTGTTTGAGCTTGTTCTACATCAAAGCTGGATTTGGAACCAGTGACTTAAACCTAGCGTGGAAACTTAAACTTGAATGCCTATCGGCCAGAGCTTCCTAGCATGTCAAACTAAAAAATAAACCAGTACATTCCAAAAAATAAAAGAACAACACAGACAGAAACCGGCATAAAGGAAAATGAAAAGATCATCAGATACTTACACAATAAGGGTGATTGCAGAGAAATAGTTGATTGAAGGAGAGGTTGCAGGTATAACCTTACGGTCTCGAACAAACTGGCGGTCCTTTGTTTCTTTGGCTGGGAGAACATGCAAAAGCAAAAAGCTCTCTGGGATGGCTTCTGGTTTTGTCTCTTTTCTTTTTTCTTTGATGAGTGTAAAATAAGAGGAAGAAGATGTCCAGGGCCTTATATATAGATAGTAAAAAGTGGTAGAAAGGGATTAATCTGAGCCATTGGCCAGAATCCTTATAAAATCTGACGGCCAGGGACAAATGACAAGATGGCACCAAAAAAGTGGCAGGCGAACGATCGTGGGCGGATTTCCAAGGTACTCGAGTACCTTGGATGAGCAATACCCGACTGACACGTGTCCACCCTCAAGTATGTGTAACGGTGCGGTTCCTGAAGAAAGTAGTTCAAAAGTTTCATTCTCATAGGATTCGAACAAATACTTTTGAGGGGGCAAAATGTTACACCCAGATTTCGAGCCTTAAGAATTGTGATCTCGAAAGCTGGATTCGTCACGAATGGGCTTGTAATGTCTGAAACACGTGTCCGCCACCTAGGCACCGAACCTACAAAGCAGGGGCAACCTCGAAGATGGTAGCCTCGAAATCCTCACAAGCTCGAAAGGCAGACATCGAAGTACGTCTGTTCTTGGATGACCTCGGATCAGGGGCTCCGAGCCTGACATAAGTATGAGCTCGAAGCCACATGATCTCAGGGAAAATGCTACAGCTCGAAAGTCATTAAGAGACCTGGGTGGGCACGGCACTGACGATGTAGATTGATAACTTTGAATATCTTAGTGAGTCATTTTGGAGAGACGCGGTCTACATTCATTGTTGTAAATCCCCTATAATAAAGGGGTATTTATTATTCAGTTATACGCCCCCTGATCTTCAGGGGACGTTTCCTTGTATATAGGAGTTACAGGCTTTTAATGCCATTAAATTTATTTACATATACATAATAACTTCCCGAAACATGTGGGATAGTATTCTGAAATATCCTCTATAAATAGAGAAGTCATGCACCGTTGTAAAGGACCAAAATTTTGTGATCTTGAGAGAAACTCTGGAGAATTCATTCTTGAAGAATTTCCAGAAATCATCTTAAGTTCTAATAACAAAGACTCGTGGACTAGGCAGAGTTAACTGCTGAACCATGTAAAAAATCCTGTTTGTCTTATTGTATTTTTCTGGCCATAACCATTTATTGTTTTCGTGCTCTTTATTCACTATTGACGAAAAACGGCGTCAACATAATGATATCGAATAACTTTTGTTTTGGGAACTTAATAACATGAATGGCTGGGAACATGTTACACAACAGTGGAATCCAAGCTTTCCGTAAAGGATCGAATATTAGTTCCCTTGAGGGTTAATTCTGGGAGTGAGTTTAGTTATTGAGCTCAAATCTATAATGGGATTATAGATAAACTATTCATTATCAATTAATGGTACTTAAGGAATCAAGAGATAATTAGAAGGGTAAAACAGTAATTTTGACCAGCTCTAATTACGTACTAATAAATTGGAGGACAGAACTACTTATATTGATTATATCAATGGACTACTAGTTAGAACTCAGTAAATATAATTCTATATTTTCTAAGAGTGCAATTCCATATTTATAGTGGAGCAATAATGAGATTAATAAATAAGGTTATTACATTGATGAGTTCAATTAATAATCTGATTTATTGGAGCTTAGAATTGTAAGTCCATGGTCCCCAAGTCACCTCTGTACTACATTGTCCAGGGTAAGATTGACTAAGGAAAGATTAGTGAGAGAAAGGACTAGCTTGTAAGAGATTTTATTCTCAAGGGCAAAATGGTAATTTTGAGATAATTATTATTATTTAATTAATTATTTTTAACTATTTAGTTTTATTTAATAATACTATGTATTAGTTAAAAGAGTATTATTTAATTATTTAAATAATATTATAAAGGATAGATAAAATAAATATTTTATTTAAAGATATTATTTTAATCCAATAGAAAATAAAATAAGGTTAATTTATGATTAACTGATATTTATTTAATTATAAATAGATTATTTTATTTTAAGACAAATTGAGAAAAATAATTTTTGGGCATTAAAATAATGCCACACGCCTATGACTGTATAGTCTTAGGAGTGTAGCTCTATAGGATTGCCATGTGGATTTGTCTTGGATATTTTATTAGATTAATATTCAAAATGTATTTATTTAATAAGTTATTTTAAAATATTGGATATTAAATAAAAAATAATCTTAAATAAAAAATAATCAAGATATTTTATTATTTAAATTTAGTTTAAATAAAAAAATATTATTTATCTTTATTTTATTGGATTAAATAAAATTCTATAATTATATCATTATAGGTTTGATCTAAGATGATCGATCTAATTGTCTAAAAGCCTAGCCGCTCTCAAAAAAGTAACTCTTCCATTTTCTCTTCACCATCACTAAGTCTCATGAGTTGAGAACACTTAGTGATCACTAGAAATCAATCCTATAGTAATTTACGTGCCCACACACGTCCTGATGTGTTAGAGGCTAATTCGAAAGATCAAGGTGTGAGATCTACCACGTTGGAAATTTGAGGATTGGATGATCGTAAATAAAAAAAAAGATACAAGGAATCTTGATAGGCATCAAGAGGTAATTTTCTCTACCTTTTATGTGGTTAATTTAATGCAATGCATATATGTTGAGATTCTGGGCTTATGTTTTTAATTGATTTTATTTTAAAAAATAAAATTACTTATGTTGTTCTCTAATTTAGACCATAAAAACCAACAATTGGTATCAGAGCTATCTCCATATATGTTTGCATTAAATGTTGTACGAGTTTCTTGCATTTAATATGTATGTGATATATATGTGAATGTATGGTTGAATTTATGAATGTGTGGTTGAATGTGAATCGTTAATTATATGGTACTATTGGGTTATGATTTTTTCATGCATCATTAGAATTCTTGTAAGCCATTTTTAATGCCATAGGAATTTTTTTTGTAATTTTAATGTAAATTATTGCTAGAAAAATTTCACTCACCATGGATGAGCGAGGTCAGGTTCAAAGAGTGAACCCCGGCCTCATCGAGATGAGACCGAGACAACGACGAGCCAAAAACCCGATCGGCCCCAGAGAACCAACCCGAGCCACGGCTTCCAACCATGTGTCTCGGTCCTAAAGTTACAAAGCCACGCACGATTGGCCTTACAAGGTCCAGATGCTACTAAATGGATCGGATCCCAAGGGTCCAGGCGGACGTCCCACACCATGCAATCGGACCACCACGGTCCCGTCGCCTCTGGCTCCAAACGGATGGAGCTCCACTTCTCAATCAGGCCACCCTGATCTCGTTCCCCATGGCTGATCGAAGCCGCCTGGCCCCGGAGCTTCACAACTCCTTGTCGACGTTGGGACCTTTTGGTCTCGATAGCATGGTCGATCGGACCTACACCGTCCCGGGGCCCGAGTTGTTGGTCAACTAGACCTTACGATCCCCATGCAGCCTAGCCGCATGCATGCGTGTGAGCCATGCATGTATACGTACATCACGCTGCCTTTATGCGACCAACCCAATCGAACCTCCACCACACGGCAGTGGAGGCACTTGTTGCTGCCAGTCGTGTGGTTCTCCCTCCCGAGTCGCCGGTCAAGCACTTGACCACCACCCCCACAATCGACTCCTAGTAGCTGAAACCCTATAGTTTTGGAACTATTTTTTTAGTTCCAAAGTATTTTTTTTAATATCCCAATATTCTTGCAAAATTGGTTTTAGATATTTTTTGTTTGTTAAATAGAAATTAAAAATATCTAAATTATTTTTCTGAAAAATAAAATTAGTTAGTTGTTTAGGATATTTTTCTAATATATATGAGTTTAAATAATAGGTTTAATTATTTAAATATTTTATACAACTATATAATTAAATATTATTTGAATTTGTTAATTTGTTAAAATAGGTTTAATTAGAAATTAACTATCATTTTTTCAATAGCTATTAGTTGTTAGTTTTTAAAATAATTATTTTAAACTTTTATTATTTAAATAACAACTAATTTTAAATTTTTGCATAAATACCTTGTCACTTAGTTAAAATTGTGAAAACTATTTAATTTGAATTTTAACTGTTTATTTTAATTTCATAAATTAAAATATAGTTAGTTAAGATATTTTAAAATATCTCAAATTTAAATAATTAATTAAATTTCAATTATTTAATTACAACTAATTAGACAAGATTAATAGGGTTAATTAATTTTAAAATTGTTTTTATTTTTTTTAGTAATTAGAAATTTATTTTTCTAATTAATGGTGGCGGGCCATGGTGATTCCCAAAATTACATAGTATGAGCCTTGAAAAGAAGAAGAGAGAAGACTGTGGTTTCTACATCAATAGCCCATTTTGTAATTTATTTCTATTTTTTCAAGAGTTGTAATTATAAAAATACCCAATAGCTACTCGATTCACTATTAATTGTTTATTTATTTTGTTATCCAAAAAGCAGGCATGGGTGATGTGGCAAGCGCTTTTAACACGTGGCTGACACCTGGCTGAAGTTTTGTTCGACCATCGACCAGTGAGATTCCCCTGACGTAACATTCAAATTTTATATACGACCAGCCTGGTCGTATACTCCATATATTTTTAGATAATCTAGTACAATTGTAATCATATCCGAGATTATCTCCCATGATCCACGATGATCCGATTATTTAGGAAAAAATATCTGTAACTAATTCGTGTAATCCTCCTTGAGCCTATAAATAGAGAGAAATAGCTCAAGGAAGAGACTTTTTGGCTGATTTAAGTTTATACTTTACAAGAGAATTAGAGTGATTATCTGACGATTGTATTATTCATCTCTCTCAGGCCTGTGAAACTCAGAGAACCCTATTTCTTTGATCACTCCTTTGAAAATTAATATCAATAATAGCTTAAGTGGACGTAGGTCATTACCATTTCGTGGGGCCGAACCACTATAATTCGTTGTGTCGTTTACTGTTCTTTCCATTAGATCTATTTCAACACCTTCCATCACATCAAGCATTTGACTTCGTGTCAGTTGACCAAAATCAGGGTCAACATTCTGGTGCTTTCATTGAGAGCTTGAGACGAGGTTGTTGAAGCACTAATGGCAAAAACAACAAAGAAGACTGGGCAGGCGGCTGGCGCTGCACCATCTCAACCTCCTCCTCCGAACATGGATGAAAATGAGCCACACTTGGAATTTGATGAGGAGGAACTGGACTACGAAACGCTGAGAAATACCCTGGGGGTATTGCAAGATGAATTGGCCAATCTGAGGGCCAGCCAAGAAAGTGCTGCAGAGATTATGGCGCGACAACAGCAAGAAATAGAGTGTCAGCGCCAAGAGCTGAGTGAAAGACAGGCGGAGATGGACCGTTGTCAGAGGGAGGCCATGGCAGCCCTCGAAGCAGCCCTACAATTGGCTAGGAATCAGGCTGCACCTGCCTCACAGCCTGATCAACCCTTGAATGGGCCACCTCAAAGGGGTCCCAATCCTAGCCCTCTGATCCAGCCAACGAGCCCTCAAAGGCCCGAGCAGCCCCTAATGCCTTAGGATGATGTCCCTCCAAGGGATCCTGAGATGCAACCTCCATCCCAGGCTGGTCGAGGCAATCCCCTGCAGCCAAGGCAGAATAGGGCCAGGCAACAGCCCCGCAGTCCTAGACGCCAAGGGGGTGAAGAGACAAACCCACCGAGCAGGGGACAACGTCCTTCTGGCAACAGAAGGAACTCGGAGATAAGCTCTGCGGTCAGGGGCCCCCCACGGTATGATAATGCACGGGGACCTACTGACCAGCGCAGGCCTCCCCTTAACGCTCAGGAAGTTCCGGCCTAAGGAGGCAACCGATGGGACAGTCGGTCCCACCATAGCCAATCAAGGTTCAGAGATGGCCATGGCTACAATGAGGCTGACTCAGGTAGAGGGAATGCCGGTCGGAGAAATGAAGAGAGAGGTGGAGGCAGAAGCCCACCACCTAGAGAAGACCAACAAGTGAGACGTAACGTTGGGGAGCAGCCCAGACAAAACAACGTCTTTAACCGGCTCAGAGCAAGCGAGCAAGGGCGAAGAGACGAAGACTTAAGGGATGTACTCAATGACCGCCGGGAACGGCACGACGAGTACATTCCCCCGGTAGCAGAGGCCCCGGGGGTTCCTGAAGCCGTGCAAGCCCAGATAGATGCCTGAACCAAGCAGTGCAATAGCTGGTCGGGGGAAGAACGTCTCACATCGAGTACGACAGGAGAAGGGGCACTCCTTTCGTTCAGAGGATAGCTGTGGCAGAGACTCCCAGTAAGTTTAAGATGCCCACACTTTCGAACTTTGACGGGTATGGTGACCCGGTATCTCATGTCAATAAGTTTGAGATACAGATGGACATTTAGAAGGTGTCCGAAGACGCTCGGTGCAGGATCTTCCCTGCAACACTTTCTGATGCTGCACAGGAGTGGTATTTTAAATTCCCTCCTGCAAGTATTGTATCTTGGGAGATGTTCGTAAAGGAGTTTTACGGACAATTCTATGCGGCTCGTGTGCACCCAACTGAGGCAAACCCGCTGGTTGAGATACGCCAGCAAAAATGAGAACCAATGAAAGAGTATGTCCAGCGCTTTATGCGAGCAGCTACTGGAGCCAAAACAGTGGGAGGAGAAGGCAAAATGATGGCCCTAACTGTAGGAGTTAGACGTCGTACGCCTCTGTGGAGTAGCCTCAGAAAGCATGGGGTTAAGACTACCCAAGAATTTTTGGATCGAGCTGATCGATACATCAAGCTCAAGGATGCCATTGCCAGTGAGGGAAAGACCTCAAACAAAGATAAGGGGACTGAAGACCCTGCCAAATCCACCAATGGGTCAAAACCCAACGGCAACGGTAAAGGCAACAGGAACGGCAACGGCAAAAATGGGGGGAAGAGACCCCATAACGAACCTTCTACCTCTGAGAGTAAGCACGCTAAGGGCAACCGTTATGGGCCACGGTTCACTAACTACACTGCCCTTGTCGAGTCTCGAGCAGAGGTATATTAGGCCACAAGTTCCAGTGTGCCTTACAAAAGACCCGCTGCCATTCAAAAGGATATTTCGAAAAGGGATACCACCAAGTTCTGTCGTTTTCATAAAGACTACGGACACGATACGAACGAGTGTAACCAGCTGAAAGATGAAATCGAGTTCCTTATTAGACAAGGACACTTGAGGAGATACCTATGGGCCTCGAGGGCTTCCCAACGAGAGGCTCCAGGTGGCAACGAGCAGGCGCCTGCACGCCAATGCTCGCCACCTTTGCAGCCTGATCCCGTAGCTGGCACTTTACTTACCATCTGCGGAGGCCCGCACCTTGCGGGAAACAGCGGAAAGGCAAGGGAACGATATTCTCGGACCCTACGCCACGACCAGGACATCGAGATGATGACTGTGGAGGACCAGGCATCAAAGAAGGCTCGGACAGAGGACGGTGAATAACCTTCTCTAATTGTGATGCCCAACATGTCTGATTCCCACATTCTGATCCGCTGGTCGTGGATGTTCAAATTGCCAACATGATGGTAAAAAGAGTCCTGGTCGATACAGGAAGTTCAGTTAACATCCTGTATAAATCTTCGCTACAACGAATGAAGTTGTCTGTCAAGGACTTGGAGCCCTGCAACCAAAAAATTTATGGCTTCTCTGGTGAGGGACTCGCTCCAACAGGGTCAATCAAACTTCCGGCAACAGCAGGTACAGCGCCCGCTACCAGGACATTACTCACTACTTTCTTAGTGGTCGATTGTCCTTCGGCTTACAATGCTGTAATTGGAAGGCCCATACTGGTTGACCTTCGGGTCGTCACCTCAATATGGCACCTGGCCATGAAATTCCCAACAGACGCAAGGGTAGGACGCGTGTTGGGAAATCAGATGGAAGCAAGGGAGTGCTATAATGCCTCAATTTCTAAGGCCAAGAAGAGAATGTCGAGGAGCGCTCCCCCAGAAAGATTGCAGATGGCCATTGGTACACAAGCCCAATCAGGTGATGGAGTCACCAAATAGGGTGTTGCCCAAAGTGAGGATAGAGACTTAGATCCTCGCTTTGGGGATTTTGAGGAAGATGTTGGACCTGTCGAGGACCTTGAGGAGGTCCAGCTTGATGAAAAGCTTCCGACCAGAGTTGTAAAGGTCGGCAAAAATTTGGGCACAACAACAAAGCACGCACTGGTGGAATTTTTAATGAAGAACCAGGAAGTTTACACCTGGTCACATAAATACATGGCTGGGATAGATCCTGCAGTCATCAGCCATGTCCTGAACGTCGACAAAAGCTTTCCACCCGTGCAACAGAAAAGAAGGCTGCTCGATAAAGATAGATCGAAAGCCTTCAAAGAAGAAATTGAAAAACTAAAGGAGAATGGGTTCATTAGGGTGGCATTTTATCCATCGTGGGTCTCTAATCCAGTACTGGTTCCCAAGCCTAACAGCAAATGGCGAACCTGTGTGGATTTCACAGACCTTAATAAAGCCTGCTCTAAGGATTACTTCCCACTCCCAAGGATCGACCAGCTGGTCGATGCAACTGCAGGACATGAGATCCTCTCTTTCATGGATGCATACCCAGGATACAATCAGATCAGTATGCATCTCCCTAACGAGGATCACACTAGCTTTCGGACCGATACAGGGTTATATTGCTATAAAGTAATGCCCTTTGGATTGAAAATGCTAGTGCGACTTACCGGCGACTAGTTAACCACATGTTTAAGGAGTTGATCGGAGTAAACATGGAGGTATACGTAGATGACATGCTGGTAAAGTCGAAAAAGGTAGAAGGACATGTGAAGGATTTACAAGAGTGTTTCAATGTTTTGAATAAGTATCAAATGAAGCTAAATCCTCTCAAGTGTTCCTTCGGAGTTGGTTCAGGGAAATTTTTGGGGTTCATTGTCAATTCGAGGGGAATCGAAGCCAATCCCGAAAAGATCAAAGCCTTGATCGATATGAAATCACCGGTAAAAATCAAAGATGTGCAAAGTTTGACTGGAAGGATTGCCGCACTCAGGAGATTTATTTCAAAGTCGACAGACAAATGCGTCCCTTTCTTTAATCTACTTAGGGGCAACAAGAAGTTCGAGTGGACTGAGGACTGCGAACAGGCTTTCCAAGCCTTAAAAGCCCACATGGCACAGCCTCCTGTCTTATCAAAGCCTATAGATGGAGAAACTTTGTTCATTTACCTGGCGATCACCGAATATGCTGCTAGTGCGGTGCTAGTAAGAGAAGAAGAAGGCGTACAAAAGGTAGTGTATTATGTAAGCAAGAGGCTAATCGGGGCCGAATTGAGGTATCCCCCCATTGAAAGATTAGCTTATTGCCTAATCTTGGCCTTGCAAAAGTTATGTCCTTACTTCCAAGCCCATCCGATCACAATCTTAACTAATCAGCCCCTTCGGCAAGTTCTACAAAAGCCAAAGGCTGCTGGTCATTTGTTGAAATGGGCAGTCGAAATCGGGCAGTTCGAGATAACATACTCACCACGAGCAGCAGTAAAAGGACAAGTCTTGGCTGATTTCATTGACGAGTTTACTGAACTCCCAGATAGCGAGCAGAGCGAAAATCCTAGTGCGCCTGAGCCTCAAGACGTAGCTCTTTCGTGGAAGCTTTTCACTGACGGATCGTCCAACAAATCTCACGCAGGAGCAGGAGTGATATTGATAACGCCAGAAGGGCATCGATTTCACTGCGCAATTAGGTTTGATTTCGTCGCTTCAAACAACAAAGCCGAGTATGAAGCCCTACTCGCTGGGTTAAGGTTGGCCAAAGACATGAGCATAAAAGTGCTGGATATTTACAGTGATTCACAACTGGTAGTGAATCAGGTCTTAGGGGAGTATCAAGCACGAGGTCTGAAAATGGTGGCCTATCTGAACAAAACCAAAGATCTGTTGGCACAATTTGAGAAATATACCCTCTAGCAAATACCTCGAGATCAGAATTCAAATTCAGATGCCTTAGCCAAACTCGCAAGTGCGAAGGATGCTGACACTTTAAATATAGTGCCAGTTGAGCGGCTACGCGAGCCGAGCATACGAGCAGATGAAACCAATATGGAGGTCCAGTTAGCAGATACATGGATGGCACCATACTAGGAGTATCTCACGAGTGGTGTGCTAGCAGCAGATAGAAATAAAGCCAGGACCCTTCAGAGACAGGCTGCTAGATACTTGTCGATGGTGTTCTATACCGAAGAGGATACTCCATGCCACTTCTCAATTGTGTTACGCCAGAAAAGGCTAAAGAGCTGATGAAGGAGGTACATGAAGGCTTCTGTGGAGATCACGCTGGGGGGCAGAGCTTATCAAAGAAGATTCTGAGGCAGGGTTATTTCTGGCCGACCATGAACGAAGACTCGATGGAGTTTGTGCGAAAGTGTGATAAGTGTCAGAGGTTTTCCAAGATCCCACGCGCAGCTCCTAATGGGTTAAAGCATATGCAAAGTTCGTGGCCTTTCACAGTGTGGGGTATAGATTAAATCGAGTCCTTGCCAACAGGAAAAGGTGGAATAAAATATGCAGTTGTAGCAGTCGACTACTTCACCAAATGGGTCGAAGCTGAGCCACTCGCTACCATAACGACAAGGAAAGTGCTTGACTTTGTCATCAAGAACATTGTTTGTCGATATGGATTGCCTCGAAAGATTGTCTCAGACAATGACACCCAATTTGATAGTGACCTATTCATAGACTTCTGCGAGAGGCATGGGATCATCAAGAGATTTTCTTCAGTTGCTCATTAACAAGAAAATGGGCAAGTCGAAGCAGTAAATTAGACATTGAAGGATACTCTGAAGAAAAGGCTCGAGGGAGCTAAAGGAGCATGGCCAGAATAGCTGCCCGAAGTGCTCTTGTCGTATAGAACTTCTCATCGAATAGCAACAGGTCATACCCCATTTTCCTTAGCATACGGGTATGAAGCTATGTTGCCCTCACATCGAAGAATCACATACGACCAAGACCAGAATAGCCAACTGTTGATGGAGTCCCTAGACTTGATTGAGGAGAAATGAGAGAAAGCCTAACTCCGAGTAGCTGCATACCAGCAAAAAGTCGCTCGGTATTTTAACTCTAAAGTAAAAGAAAGAAAGTTCAACGTCGGAGACTTAGTACTTTGAAGAGTTTTCGTAAACACCCGTGACCCGGCTACTGGAGTACTCGGACCAAACTGGGAAGGACCTTACCAGATTGAAGAAGTCCTTCATCGAGGCACATACAAACTTGCACGCTTAAATGGAGATCTCGTTCTGCGCTATTGGAATGGAGAACACTTGCGCAAGTATTATCAATAAACAGTCCTTCTTAAAGGACTGGCTTGTATTAATTTTTACTTTTTACAAGTTTTGAAAAAGGGTGAGTCATGTTATATGGCTAATCGCTTATAAGTGTAAGATTTGTCAAAGATCACTCGTAAAGACATGTTTAGTCCATTTAAATACGAGATTTATAAGGGACTGTGCGCAGCCAGTCATTCTTGCCAAACTTTGTAATTTTTTACAAGTATTTGTTCATTACGTGTGTTGTTTTGTTGTATTATAAGTTTTGCATTTTATACCGAGCAGTAATGTTCGTACAAGTCGTGGTCAAGGCAAGTGACAAAGGACCTAAAGCTCCTCAGTCACTTGGGGGCATATAAGCTACATCGATGGCAAAGCATACAAAGAGGTATGTAAACACATGAACAAAATAAGTGAAAGCATACTACGGTACTTAGAGTATTTTTCAAAATTTATGTTTTGTTAAATCAAGCCAAAGTACTATGCTAAGTTCGGTCATGCAGACAAATATTATAATGAAATAGAAATATTATAATGTCATAGGAATCCTTTTACACCGCGAGCAGTATTGCTCGGATGTAAATGTTAAATTAAAAGGTAAAGCTACCCATGCATCAATAATGCTAAATTAAAAGTAAAAGTAAAATAAGCTGCCCGTGCAGCAAAACCAAAGAAAAATCATAGTCTTTACATCACAACCCGTAGGTCGTATGGTTAAAAAAGAAGAAATATAAAAGAAGAAAAAATCATGAAGCTTGAGGAGGCGGAGGATCCTGAGGAGGGTCCTGGTTAACGACTTCATTGTCAGCACCCTCTACTCCGGCGACCAGCAAAATATCTAGGGACGCAGGAATCTTGGCCCTTTCTTCAACAGCCAACTGAGCAGTACAACGAGCAAGCTCAGCCTTCCTAGCGTCCTCTAGAAGGTAGTCGAAATTGACACTTGGATTGTGTTTCCATAAATCATAGAAACATCGAAGTGTTGCATTCTTGTACCAATCCAGATCTTTGGCATTTGTAAGCTTGAGCTATTCCACCTGTCTCTTAAGGACAGTAATGCTTCTGTCCTTAGCAAGATTCTCCTCCTGAAGTCTTTTGACTTCATGCCAGTGGGTTCGGCTAGCATCTTGGTAATCATCTCTCTGCTTTCTGGCATTTTCCAGAGAGGCTTGCTTTTCTGCCAGCTCCGCAGCCAAGGAATCCTTCTGCTGGGTCACCACCTCCAGCTCCCTCACGTGCCTAGCCTCCGCGACTTGAAGCTCCTCGGTAAGCTTCGCTCGGGTCTGCTCGATGCTTGCACCTACGCGGGCACGAGCAGCAGTCATGGTCAGCATGGCCTGCAATCAAAGAATAAGAGTTAGGCCAACGTCAAAAAAGGAAAGGTCAAGACCATGATCACAAAACAAGAGAAAGAATGCTTACACTGGCCACTTCATTAAGGGCCCTATTGAGGATTTGGTCAACCCCCATGGTTTCAGCTTCAGCCATGGCCTCTCTACAGCGATCATGCTTAAGGATATGGGCGAGGCGATCCTTAGCTAACCGTAGGGAGCGACTCAATAGTCTGGCCCCAGGGAGAGCACCCTCGGCTTGCTGGACCTGTTCGGTAGGAGGTGTAGGTGAAGGGTTCATGGCAGCAAGAGGAGGAGGGATTTTCTTCTCAACATGAGCAGAAGGTTGGGCAGATGGTTGGCCAAAAGGCCCATCCTTTGAAGGATTAGCTGCTCGATTCTTCTTGGCCAGAGGTACTTGGCTGGACTCACCATCGTGTTTCCTGGCCGATTTCCTCCTTCGGACCAAAGGAACCTCTTCTTCTTCCTAGGTACTGTACAGATCGAAAACATTGGCGAAGGCCATATCTGCAAAAGAAACAAATATGCAGATAGTAAGCTAAACATAAGTGACAAGTTATGGCACATCAGAAAAGAGATAAAGAAAATTACAAAGTCCAATACTCGAGCTATTACTACTGGTCGCTACACTATTGACTCTACTAGTCATACACTCACTCTCTGGCATGAAGAAGTCTGGCCCTAGATTTGGAGTATATGTAAAATTGCCGTCCCCGTCAAATAAATGACAGGGAATTGGCAAGTTATCTAAGAGTGAAATAACAATACCGTTTTCGTCGGACGACTCGTCTAAATCTATGATAGTCTCGACTGCCTTTTGTTTTCCCTTCCCTTGAGGGGCAGAAGACCTTTCTGCTGAGGGAGTGCCAGTGGGTTCCCTGATTGTAACCCCAGTCAGTCTCCATCGAGGAGGAGACGCTAGTGGTTGCTGCTCGGGATTTCCCTCGACAGTGGCACTTACCGCCACAGGTTCCCTCATATCCTGGTGAGGGGCCAGGAGGCCAGACAGCCTCAAGTTAGCCTCGGTGACCAGAGACTTGACGCTCTTCTCAGCATCTGTCATTCTGGCCAGCATGGTAGACCTCAACACAATGTCTGGTGTTGGGTCTGGTCGTAACTATGGACTTGAAAAGCACAAGATAGTTCAGAAAAATACAAGGAAATTTGCTGAGTAAAAACAGCGACCAGTGGAAAAAGGCATTTACCTCCTCGAGTGAAGGCCAGGTGATTCACAACCATGTCAAGCGTGAGGAAATACTCATGACTGTATTTCCCCACGTTGGAGATGTGGGTGGTTTCACTCAGGAAGGTTCGGGTGGTCTCCTGGTGACAAAAATGAAAGAACCTCGTACCAGACTGTTGGGGGTTGGATTTAAGGTCAAAGAGATAATTGATCTCATGGGGGGTAGGCTCTGGCCAATTTTTATGTTTATAAAGGATATATAGTGCAGCAAGTATCCTATATCCATTGGGTGTAATTTGGAAAGGGGCGACACCAAAGTAGTTCGCCTCCCCTTGAAAGAATGAATGGAGAGGAAGGATAGCCCCCGCCTCTATGTGATACCTCGACCAAGCGCTATAAACGCCTCTGGGCAAATTAGCCCTCTCATCTGCAGTGGGGATTTTGAGAGTTACCCCAGTAAGGCTATATTTCCTGAGGTAATTAGCAAGCATCCTGGGGTTACTTGGCTAAGTGGAGAAAGATACCACTCGACATCAGGAAGAATTGAATGCCGAGGGCGAGCCCTAACCTGGATAAGAGGGTCTGGGACAATGTTTTCTTGACCACTGGTCGAGGGAACCCCAGCCTGCGAATCAGGCTGAGTTGAAGGGTTTGCAGTGTGTTCAGGCTTTTTCTTTTGGGCAGTGGATTTGACACGACCCATTCTGGCTAAAGATTGTTGAGGTCTGGAAGGAGAGAGTCTAGAGAAAGGAATCTCGTGAATGCGATGGGCTGGCTGTTCTTCGCCTTCAAGCAATTGGACAAGAAGATCGTCTTCGATTGGCCTCTCACCTCCCCACAAATCTGGCATTAAAATCTACAGACAGAAAAATGGGGAGGTGAGGATGGAGAGTCTAGAAAGTTGATTAGAATAACGTTGGTCGTATATAAAAGTCAAACTTTTATACAACAACATTCTAGCAAAAAATTAACTTTTCTATGCGAATAATTTGAAAAACATATCAAAAAGTGAAAGTAAAAAGTTTTTTTCTAAAAAAGCTTTTTCAACTTCAGTAAGGGCGGGAAAAATTCAGTTTTTCAACTAGCATAAAAATTGAATTTTTACTTCGATTTTACGTCCTAAATTTATGATCTCGACTATCAAACTGATTCATAACTCCTAAATGGCAAAGATACACCATCCTATCTAGCATCACTCGATAAATGCCCTATTTTCATGCATTTCTACCCAAGAACGCAGACAATATCAGAACCTAGACAGTTAACTTACATCGGCATGCACAACAAAAATAAAGAGTGAAAAAGTTCTGAAGCTTACCGGAGCGAAGATTATGAAGCTTTGAAGAAATTCTGAGCGTAGGTGAACGAACGGCTGATTCCTGGAACGTCGAAAGATGATCTTCAGGGAGAGTAGGGGTTCTGACTTAGGGTTTCTTGATGGAAAAATAGCTTGCGTAAAAAGAAAAAGGAAGTTCTGGAGGCTATATATTTCGTCTGCGGTATGAAAAAATAGGTAATCATAAGTTTCCTCTTTTCAAAGCATGGGGAAGAGTGATAGCCGTCAATGGATTGCTTGGGAACCGAAAAGGCATGATTAGACAGGGGTAGGTCACTTTTTCCAAGAAGGCACGAACTACTCTGACAGATTTGGTGGGGTAATCGAAGAGTTGTTTTCCTTAAAGTTCATTTATTGCTGGTCGTAATAAATAAACTTGGGGGGCAAATGTTATCCAAAAAGCAGGCATGGGTGACGTGGCAAGCGTTTTTAACACGTGGCTGACACTTGGCAGAAGTTTTGTTCGACCATCGACCAATGAGATTTCCCTGACGTAACATTCGGATTTTATATACGACCAGCCTGGTCGTATACTCCATATATTTTTAGATAATCTTGTACAATTGTAATCATATTCGAGATTATCTCCCATGATCCACGATGATCCGATTATTTAGGAAAGAATATCTGTAACTAATTCGTGTAATCCTCCTTGAGCCTATAAATAGAGAGAAATAGCTCAAGGAAGGAACTTTTTGGCTGATTTAAGTTTATACTTTACAAGAGAATTAGAGCGATTATCTGACGATTGTATTATTCGTCTCTCTCAGGCCTGTGAAACTTAGAGAACCCTAGTTCTTTGATCACTCCTTTCAGAATTAATATCAATAATAGCTTAAGTGGGCGTAGGTCATTACCAATTCGTGGGGCCGAACCACTATAATTCGTTGTGTCGTTTACTGTTCTTTCCATAAGATCTATTTCAACACCTTCCATCACATCAAGCATTTGACTCCATGTCAGTTGAACAAAATCAGGGTCAACATATTTATTTAAATAAATGTTATTTGATAGTTGATTAATAACATGCTCATGCATTATATATTGACATACATGAAATCCCACACAATTATTTTGATAATCATGCATCTCATTTAAAGTAACATGATTATTTATGATTTTCATATATGTTTTATATGAATTGTTTTGTGAAATCAATTGCATGTAAAATGCTAGGTTATTTAAGCAGTTAAAAATTTGGTAAATCACACCTTTGTGACTTTCTATTTATAGTAAGTCTTTTATTTAACCAACTTAAATTTTCAAAAGAATTTTTTAAATTAAATTATTTAGAATGTAATGGAAATTAATTAAATTATATTCAGGCTAGTTTAATAATTTAGTTAATAATTACATTGCTAAGGTTAAATAGAATTAAAACTTATTTTAATAGTTTTAATTACCAAAACACATTTTTTTTAATAGTGAGTGGGAGAAGGTTGTCATTTAATATGAAACCTATGGTCTCCATTATTAGTACAACAACGTTTAGTATGGGGAAGGCCTCGCGACAACTTAGTTTTCGTCCCCTTAAGGAAGGTATTGAACCATGCTTTTACAAGGTTGACTTCTTTAATTAGATAGGATGAAGTGATGTATTTTAGGTTGACCGACCCTAAGGCGCCATTCCTAAGCTAAGTCATGGAATCTAAAATAATGGGTTACACTCACAAAGTCACATCTTACTCTCAGTACGGAGGATGTGACTTGACCTGTACGCCCTAATTCTCCACGGGCTATTAGCAAGCTGAGGTATGGCATAATTATATCAGCCACGTGGATGCCACGTACCCGGAGCTGCTGTTACCAGGTCCTACCTCTTTAGCTCGAGGTAAAGAGAGGCTTATTAAGATTACTAAGGAGTCGGGTCAGGAGTATGGATACCACGGGCTAAGAATACAACAAGCTCGAGGTACGAGCTTGAGTTGGCATCTGTGACCCCTTATAAAGTCAACCACGCAATGTAAACGTTCATATATCAGACATCACGTGTCTGATATATCCCTGAATTCTTGGACACGTAGCATAAATGTGCGTGTTCAGGCACCCACGACTGGGTTGGGCCGTGCGGCCCATTATCCCCCTCAACTACTGATTAGACCACACTTCATTGTCAGGTTTTAGGAATTCATCATGAATGTCATAGAAGTGACATGATGGGTAAGAAGGTCACGGGATGACCCCCCCTTGCCAACCCCCAGGTGCCCTCTCCTATAAATATGGAGACCCCAAGAGCTGCAAAGGGTTGGATTCTATTGTGTAAAGAAACACCCTGTAAAGAATACCAGAGAAATAGCAATAATATTAGCTGGTGGACTAGAAGGATTTTAACCTTTGAACCACCTAAAAAGTATTCGTGTCATCGTTTTATTTTAAGATCATTCATTTGTTACGGCTCATTACTTAGCACTAATTCCGCTCTCTACTCTCTTAATTATTTGTTGGCGAAGAACCGCGTCAACAGTTTGGTGCTTTCATTGAGAGCCTGTTAGATTGGTGCTATCGCAAATACCCAACCATGGTGGTCACTCGCTCAAGACATGGTAACGAGGCGGACCAACGTGATGGGCAGGAGGCCCATCATGCCGCCATCTCCGATGATCAAAACCCTGAGGTTCAACAGCGGCCGGGCAAGCAGCCAATAGGCCAAGATGACACTGGAAGTTTGGCTCCCCGGCCACCTAATCCGAACCCAGATTTCTACACGGCGGTAGAAATGGAGAATGCACAGCTGAGGAGTCAGCTGGTGAAAGCTAACCAACAGATTCAAGAGGTTTTGGCCCGACTACCCCTCTTACAACTGACACTAATGTCGGAAAGAAGCAAGGCGAGACTCATAAGTCCCGCCAGGGTAATCGGTCCAGGCCTAGCCGGTCGGCTAGACCCCGACGTCAAACTCTACTCCCACATCGCACCACCAGGAGACCACTTTTGAAGAACTACCTAGGGCCGAGCAATAGTACAGCCGATCGGTCTGAACTTCAACTCCCAGTTCACTTCCGCCCTCGACCGCGCCCACGAGGGCTCGAAGGAATTCGTGAAGGAGATCCGGGGAGGGCTCACAGCGACAGCCCGGCCCGGCCAGCCATTCTGCGCCCCGATCAGACCGCCGAGCACAGGATCTGGAGGTTGGTAGAGCTGAGCGACCCCGACCTAATCTGATCCGCCCTGACGGGACCAGAATTGCATCCCCGGTCAGGCATCCTCCTTCACCGATAAGATACCCGTCTCCTCCTTGGCCAATCCAAGATATTCCAGCTCATGGGAGCAGTAGGAGGAATCTACCTTCCGCAGGACCTTTCCATTGTAGCAGGGCGCCCAGAGAAGTCTCGGATCCTCATCCCCAGAGGCGGGCTCCAAGCTTCTCAAATGGGAGCTATTGGACCGGAAGCCGTCGAAGTGACCTTTCTGGCGGAGACTTGCGCCAACGCTTGATCTCGGTGCAAATTCCTCAAGCCACCCCGAGGGACAACCTCCGAGATCGTCTAAACTCTCAAAGAGGAAACTCGGTGGGAAACGGCAGCCGTGCTCGCCCAAGGGAAGACTTGTCCGAGGTTCGCGACAGCGGGAACGTCCCATATAACCTATCTCAAGATAGGAGGGACAATAACTCGCCAAACGCGTACAATGGATCCAGAGCTGTGGAACAGCCTCGGAACAACCAAGGAAATTAGGACAAAACCCTTGAGCGCCTGGCTCAGATGGAGGAGCTGATGAGGAAGCTCCTATCAGAAAAAGAAAAAGACGAATATGATTCGGGGGACGAACTTGAGCTTTTCGCCCCCAGCATAGCAGCAACGGCCTATCCACCTGGTTTCCGTATGCCGCACTTGTCCAAATTCAACGGAGACGGGGATCCGTCAGATCATATGTGTATGTTTAATCTCCTGATGATGGCCCACAACATAGGTCCCAAGCTGAGGTGTCTAATATTTCCTTCCACCTTGACTGGGCCGGCCAGACAATGGTTCAAACAGAGTCAGAAACAGTCAATCAGCTCGTGGAAAACTTTCTCTACTGACTTCAAAAGAGCATTCCGAGCTTCCCAGGCTGCCCGCGTCAAGGCTGACACCCTAGCAAACGTAAGGCAGCAACCCGACGAGCCTCTGAAGGCTTACCTGAGCAAATTCGTGAATGTCGCTGCTCGGGCCAGAGACGCAGATGACAGCTCCAAGCTCATGGCTTTGAGGACTGGAATCCTCGTAGGAGGGGGACTCTGGAAAGAGATACAACAAAAGAGAGTCAGCACCGTCAATGAATTCCTAAATAGGGCCCAGGGCTAGATCAACCTGGAGGAGGCGCAAGTCTCGGCTGCAGGAACCAGCCAGGTCCCTGAACAGCCCGTTGGAGTGGGAACGGAGGTCGTGACAGCGACCCAGACCGTTATGCAGAATAACCAGTTTGGTGGAGGCAAGAGAAAGGGGAGCAGCGAGGGCAACCAGCACGGCCCAAAGAAGAACAAGTCCGTAGAAAAATTTAATCCGGTCTATGCAACTTATACGGAGCTCACCCACTCTAGGGAGAACATCTTCCTAGCAAATTCTGCTCGCCTCCCCTGGAAGAAGCCAGAGCCGTTAAAGCACCAGAAGGGTAAGCGAGACCCTTCCAAGTTTTGTCGGTTCCACAATGACATTGGCCACAATACCGATGACTGTAGGCACCTGAAGGATGAGATCGAAACTCTCATCAGAGCCAGACCTTTGGCTCAGTATGCGCCGAATAGAGTTCTCGCAGGCCATCCAACTCCAGAAGTCCCGGTCAATCAGCCCGGGTCTCGGGTTGATCAGGACGTCCCTCCTCCCGTGATAGGAGGAGAGATCTCCACGATCTCTGGAGGTCCCCATCTGGCTGGCACGAGCAGAGGTGCCCAAAAGAGATACGTCAATGAACTTAAAGCTCATAATGGAGTGGAGTGTGTCCCCGAGCAGCATCTACCAAAGCATCAGTGATTGGAGAGGCAACCAATCATATTTACTGAAGAAGATGCCAGCCACGTCCAGTTCCCTCATAACGACCCTCTGGTCGCAGCAGTGCAGCTCGCTAATCGGAGAGTTAGGAGAGTGCTGGTCGATAATGGGAGCTCGGTAAACCTATTGTTCCAGTCCACGCTAGAGAAGATGGGTTTGTCTATCACCGAGCTGAAAGCGACCTCCATGATGCTTTATGGATTCTCTGGAGAAGGATCAGCGGCAATAGGAACGATCGAGCTAGTGATCACCTTGGGAGAGGGACCTCGGACAGTCTCGAAACTCCTCGAGTTTGTGGTCATCAATTGTCCCGCCGCATACAATGCCATTTTGGGTCGACCTACACTTATAGCGTTTGAAGTCGTTACCTCCATTCGCCACCTCGCGCTGAAATTCCCCTATTCTACGGGGATATGCACGGTCCATGGTGATCAACTTGCTGCCAGGGAATGCTACAGCATTTCCATGAAGGGAAAAGTAAAACCCGGGCAGTTAACGATGACCGTCCAGAGCGGAAATGAGGAATCTCAGGAACCTTTGCCTAATCCTGAGATTGAAAAACCTCAGAGTGCCGAAGGGGAAAATATCATCTTAAGTGATGATATTGACCCCAGAGTAGGCGAGGATAAGTCCGAGCTCCAAGCTATTGAGGAACTCGAGGAGGTAAATATTGATCCACAGAATCCCTCGCGGATGGCTACGCTCGGGAAAAACCTTTGTGGCGAGAGGAAGGCGGAGCTGATCAAGTTCCTACAGGAGAACCTGGACGTGTTCGCATGGTCTCATGAGGACATGGTGGGAATCATCCCGAGTGTCATCATGCACACCCTCCATTTGGATAAGAGCGTGCCAGCGAAATCCCAGAAACAGAGGCGCCTAGGAACAACCTGAGTTGAAGCCCTATAAGAGGTAGTAGCCCGGCTCAAAAAATTGTGGCTTTATCCGCGAAGCTAAGTTCCCAGTCTGGGTCGCCAATCCTGTGTTGGTCCCGAAGCCCAACGGGAAATGGCAGACCTGCATCGACTTCTCCGATCTAAACAAAGCTTGCCCCAAAGACTGTTTTCCCTTGCCAAGGATCGACCAGTTGGTAGACGCAACGGCGGGGCACGAGCTCATGTCCTTTATGGATGCGTACTCAGGCTATAATCAAATCGCCATGAATCCAGCGGACCAGGAGCATACTAGCTTCATGACCCCAACTAACGTCTGTGGCCTATAATCAAATCGCTTCTGTGAGAGGCACGGCATTGTAAAAAGCTTCTCCTCTGTGGCCTATCCCCAGGCAAATGGGCAGGTCGAGGCCGTCAATAAGATGCTAAAGGCAAGCCTTAAGAAGAGACTAGACGAAGCCAAGGGAGTCTGGCCAGAATAGCTCCCCTAGGTACTGTGGGCATACCGGACCTCACATCGAAATCCGACATGTCATACTCCTCTCTCCCTAGCTTTTGGGAGTGAGGCAGTCCTTCCTGTCGAGGTAAAGGTAGCCTCACATAGAGTCCAGGCATATGACCAGGACCGCAATCACGAACTGCTCTGCGTGTCCCTCCACCTGATTGATGAAAGACGAGAAGATTCACAGCTCCAGCTCGCGCATTATCAGCAAAAAATCACTCGTTATTTCAACTCAAAGGTCAAAAAATGTGCCTTTAGCATTGGCGACCTAGTCCTCAGGAGAGTCTTTTCAGCAAGGACCCCAAAGACGGAGTATTGGGACCGAGATGGGAAGGGCCATACCAAATAACCGAGGTCATAAAAGAAGGAACCTACAAGTTAGCTCGACTTAATGGAGAAGCAGTCCCTCGAACTTGGAACGCCATCCATCTGAAGAAGTATTATCAGTGATACCTTTGTAAGGCTTAGTCAGAAAGGCCATCATTTGTTTAGTAAACAATGAGAATTAAATCATTTCCATTATTGTGTATATTTGTGGATGTAATCTCAAGTAACCACGAAAGACCCTTTCCTAATTACTTGGGGGGCATATGGTGCCTGAATATAACCAGGTCATCTTAAAGACTTAAAAGTTAATTCAAATTGATTGATCGATGTTTTTCTTAAAAAGCACGAGATATTGATAAAGGATTAACGCGAACTAAGTCATATCCTGGATATAACCAGGTCATCTTAAAGACTTAGAAGTTAATTCAAATCAATTGATCGATGTTTTTCTTAAAAAGCACGAGATATTGATAAAGGATTAACGCGAACTAAGTCATATCCTGGATATAACCAGGTCATCCTAAAACTTAGAAGTTAATTCAAATTTATTGATCGATGTTTTTCTTAAAAAGCACGAGATATTAATAAAGGATTAACGCGAACTAAGTTTTCAAATTAACGTCCTGGATATAACCAAGTCCTAAAACTTGGAAGTTAATTCAAATTGATTGATCGATGTTTTTCTTAAAAAGCACGAGATATTAATAAAGGGTTAACGCGAACTAAGTTTTCAAATTAACGTCTTAGATATAACCAGGTCCTAAAACTTAGAAGTTGATTCAAATTGATTGATCATTGTTTTTCTTAAAAAGCACGAGATATTGATAAAGTATTAACGCGAACTAAGTTTTCAAATTAACGTCCTGGATATAACCAGGACTTAACTCTTAGAAGTTGGTTCAAGTTGATTAGCATGTTTTTCCCTAGAAAATCATAAGGTGCCAATCACAACACCAACAAAAACTAAGACTATTACCAAAATGCATAAAAGAGAAATGAGATAAAGGCAAAGGGGTGTAAATCAATTAAAAATAAAGTTGATAAAACCAATTGTATCGAGGCTAGAAAACCTCATAATACAAAGTTACAAAAAAAAATGTATGAATGGTAAAAAGAAAAAAGAGAAGTCCTAGGCCCCGCCAGGCTGCTCCGATGAGGTCACCACCTCGCCCTCTTGCTCGGTGGCTGTGGAAGTCTCCCCGGTCTCAGAGGGCGCCTCTTGCTGAAGGCGAGCTTTGAACTTCTCCAGGAAGGACTCCCATGCGTCCGACCCCAGAAAGGAGAAGTCACCATCTGGGTTGAAGACCCAGCACTGGTACAGCATAGCCTCCATGGAGGAGCTAGAAGCTGCCTTCTCCGCTGCCAGGGTGGCCTTGGCTTCCTCTGCCTCAGCTTTCGCGGTGTCCAGTGCGGCCCGAGTAGCCCTGGCCTCCTCGAGCTCAGTTCTCGCAGTGGCTAGGGCAGCCTTGGTAGCCTCGGCTTCCTACAGCTTAGATCGAGAGGCGTCCAGCTCAGCCTGCACGGTCGCCAGGGCATCCGTGGCGTTCTGTTCCTACTTTTGGGCAGTCTTAAGGGCAGCCAAAGCAGTCTGATGCTCACCCCTCATATCCTCGAGCCTGGCCCTAGATCGGGATATGCTCCGGTGGAGAGCCAAAGCACCCTGCAAGACCAAAAGATAATAAGGCAACTGCCTTAGATAAAAAAAAACATGTGATGCACACGACCAAGGAATACCAATGGCAAGACCAACTTATCGTGAGAGCCATCCCCAATGAAGACTCCATCACGTTCTCCGGGCTCCTTGTCTCAATCGCCCGCAGGTCCCTCTCGGCGGCATTGTAATAGTGGTCCACGGTGTAGCTCGTTGTCTCGTAGACCGTCCCCCGAAAGACATCGGGGATCTTCTCCAAAGCCCAGGGATTCACCGGGATGCGCACCTCGGGAGTTGTGGTCGACAAAGTCCCAAGGGGCACCTCCGTTTCCCGAACAAAGGCGGGAGCTCGCAGGGGAGGTGGGAGCATCTTCTCCGTTGCAGGAGGGGGTGGAGGCACTTTCTCCTGGGCGTCCGGGGCTTGGTTTTTCCCCTTTGCAGAGGACTTGGAGGTAGTCCCGAGGGATTTCTTCGCCAGTCGAAGCTTTTTCACCATAGGCCTGGAAGCCCCGGAAGAAGGGTTCCCTCCAGGGAACATAGCTCGCAAATCGTTGTTCCCGGACTGTGACATCTCCTCTATAGAAGCAAAGACAAAGCATTAATATACATGTAGAAATATTTATGCAAAACAACAAAAACAAAAGGGAAAAACAAAGCTCAAGTATGTATTGAAAGGGATCCTACCATCCGAGCTAAAGGAGGAATCTATAGTCACGACCACCGGCCCCAGAGCTGCAGCAGGGGAGTCTAGGATAACGACTTCGCGGGCTGGAAGAGGCTCTAGGTCCAAATCTGGCTCGGGACTAGACTCTTCTACATACTGCCTAAGACCCGGAGCTACTACACTCTCCCAGAGGGAGGACCACGACCGAAGGTTGGTCCCGTACTCCTCAAAAAAGGCCGACCTAAAGGCTAGGGTGTTATCTATGACTACGGTACCCCTAGGGCGGCTCAGGTCATATCCCAGCATGAGCTGGTCGACGCATTGGAGTTAGGTTATGTCGCGGTCTAGGTCACTTCGATGGCGGTGAACGGGTTGGCTGGGATTGAACCTAGCTAGCTGAAGTTCTGCGGTGGCCCTATCTAAGTCCCTAAACAGATAAGGATTACCTTGGCCAGAAGGGCCTGCTGCTTCCCTGGACTGGGCCCTCTCCACGTCTATTTCTCAGGCGACCTCCAACGCCCGCTTCCACCGCACGAGGGGCACCTCTTCCTCCTCGTCCTCTACCTCCCTCGCGGCCTCCTCCTCGGGGATGGGCGCCATCTCGCGAGCTAGAGGAGGGCCCCGTGGTCTCCTCAAGACCAAAGTCTGGCCTGGAGAGATTATCTTGCATGCCAGCATCGTCTCGTCGGACGCGAGCTGGCGATAGTCTTTTTCGCTTGGGGGCAGCCCCGCCAATGTCTCGTAATGACCCCCAAGGGTCGCGGACTTGGCCGTCCTCGCGAAAATGGCTGCATGATGGTTTCTAAGTCAGGAACTAATAAAAGAAGCTAATCAGTAATCAACTTCGAGATAAGAGTAAAAGATACTTACGAGGGTGGTTGAAATAGTGGTGTTCGCAGTTGCGAAACCCCTTGGACATAAAGAACTGGTCTTTAAAATCATTGGGGTGGATGGGCAGCTCAATGACCGCGGCCGAATTTGGGAAGCGGGTCAGATAGTAGAACCCGTCGCCTCGCCCCCGCTGCTCTGGGCTGGCCTTGAGGCAGAAGAAGTATAGGATATCCGCCGGGGTGGGGACCTCCCATTCATGCTTCGGGAATAAGTATCTCAACCTCGCTAACAAACGGTATGAGTTAGGGGGGAGCTGGAAAGGATTAAGAAAATCCGCGAAGTACTGGTCCAGCGGGAGGAAGGCCCCAGCCTTGAAGTGCTCGTCGCTCTAGGTTGCGTATTCCTCATCGAGCGGTGCGCAGCTCCGCTCGCCTTCTAGGGGAGGTCGGGCATCTAGGGCACCCCTCCCAGTCTCAATATTGTGGGAAAGGAATATCTTATTCACTTTCCCCTGGCTGGTGACCTTCGAGACGATCCTCTCGGCCTCAAAGAAAGCGTCGGGCCCCACCTCGAGCTCCTGCTCCACCGCTGGACCGAAAACGGGGATTGGAGAGTCCGTGACCACCTCCTTTCCTTTGGCTGGCTGAGAAGACGAGCTGCCAGCAGTCTTCTTGGGGGCGTTCTTCTTTGGTCCCATCTGGTCGCCTAACGAAAAAAATAAGAAAATTTAGAAAGGGCTACCTAAGCATAAGAAAGAATCTGACGCAAAGTGTTTCCTTTACACGGGCTAAGGTAATCTCAGCCCATGGAGAGTGAGACCACGCGGTTCTATGAACACGCGCCTGTGCTCCCAATGGGTCCCCGATTACTCGGAATCCGTGTGTCAGGAGGGTCAGAATAAAAGTTTGCCTTGGAAGGAAAGTTTCAGTAGGCAAACAGTGCAAAACCGCCTGTGAAGCGTGTCCCCTAAGCTACTCGGTTTTGCACCCTAAAAACTGGTTATTTCAAACAGGCATACAAAAATTCTACCCAGAGAATCTGCCCAGAAAGCGTACCCTATGAGTCATTCTCCTAAATGGTTTTTTCTATGGTCGATGCCCTAGGATAAAAACCTATGCATATCATACCCACAAAAAACCAGCAAAATACTGCATGCGACTACAGAAACAATTTACCCAAGCAACAATGAAGAAAAAAGTTAAAGCATGCATAAGCGGAGGACTTACAGGGGTATTTCGCTGTGATGAGATTGAAAGGATCGTCTGGGTGGGAATCCTGCTGGAAATGCTGGTGCTGAAGTCTCAAAGGAGTTCTTGTGCCTGAACTTCTGGAATGATGGGAACAGTAACCAGAAGAAAGAGAGGGTTTTTTGAGACTGAGAAGAAAGAAGAAGATGAGAAAATAAGAAAATTTTCAAATGAACGGGTGGCCCATGCGAAAGGTGGCCACCCCTTTTATATACATAAGAGGCCAAGTGAGGAGGGCCATTGGATTGCCTTGATGTAGGATACGAGGATCACTACTCGAAAGGTGAAACGACGGCCGAATATAGGCTAGGCCATTTAATGCGGTTCTCGGAAGACGTACCGTCACCAACCACGATGCTCCACGTACTCGACGCCTGCGTAATGGGCGGAATGTGAAGAGTCCACAGGGAAGCCTAAAAGCCCCCACTGTGGCCCCAGGTGACGTCATGTGCCACGAGCAAGGGCTTGGGGGCAAATGTACGCCCTAATTCTCCACGGGCTATTAGCGAGCTGAGGTATGGCATAATTATATCAACCACGTGGATGCCACGTACCCGGAGCTGCTGTTACCAGGTCCTACCTCTTTAGCTCGAGGTAAAGAGAGGCTTATTAAGATTACTAAGGAGACGGGTCAGGAGTATGGATACCACGGGCTAAGAATACAACAACCTCGAGGTACGAGCTTGAGTTGGCATCTGTGACCCCTTATAAAGTCAACCACACAATGTAAACGTGCATATATCAGACATCACGTGTTTGATATATCCCTGAATTCTCGGACACGCAGCATAAACGTGCGTGTTCAGGCACCCACGACTGGGTTGGGCCGTGCGGCCCATTATCCCTCTCGCCTACTGATTAGACCACACTTCATTGTCAGGTTTTAGGAATTCATCATGAATGTCACAGAAGTGACATGATGGGTAAGAAGGTCACGGGATGACCCCCCCTTGCCAACCCCCAGGTGCCCTCTCCTATAAATATGGAGACCCTGGGAGTTGCGAAGGGTTGGATTCTATTGTGTAAAGAAACACCCTGTAAAGAATACCAGAGAAATAGCAATAATATTGGATGGTGGACTAGAAGGATTTTAACCTTTGAACCACCTAAAAAAATATTTGTGTCATCGTTTTATTTTAAGATCATTCATCTGTTACGGTTCATTACTTAGCACTAATCCCGCTCTCTACTCTCTTAATTACCTGTTGGCGAAGAACCGCGTCAACATGACCAAATAAACAGTACATTATTTTATAAGGAAAATAAGAGTTGTTTTAGTTATAATTAATAAAGATAAGTGGGTCTTATAAACTATTTGAAATTAATTTGACCGACCCTAAGACGGCACTTTAATATTTAAGTAGTTTTATGGTGGAATAATTAAATGCTTGTTTTTGTGTTTTAATTGTGCTCGTGCATCATATTTAATTTTCCAAAATTGATATTTAATTTTCATTTATTATTGTTTACTTGTATTTATATATTACTTCTTAAATCTTTGTTTTTCTTTTATTTTTTATTCTCTAGTCTAGTTTTAATAAGGTCGATTACGCTTTTAAACAAGTCACCCCGCTAAATAGACAAAACATAACTGAGTGGAAGATAGACATAGAAATTCTCTTGCTGATAAAGGATTTAATTTATGTAGCTGCAACACAAGTTCCATGGCAAATGCCAAATGAAAATGCCTTGGATTTCGTTCAAGAAGCATATGTTCAATGGTATGAACTCAACAATCGTGCACGAGAAATTCTGCTCTCTTCATTTACTGAAGAAATTAGAGATGCACATGACAGTTTTGTCTATGCAAATGACATTTGGAGGGTTGTAGACAACAAGTACGGTCACATTCATGAACAATGGGTTCATGAAAGAAATCTCATTTTGGCAAAGGAAAATGTCATTATGGAATTGAGGAATAGGAAGACAAGGTAAATATGATTTACACTTATCCTAAAACAAAGTGGAAAATGAATTTGTTATCTTGAATTTTATATTCAAGGGCCACTAACTTTGTTTTGTTTCTCTTGTGCAAATGATGAATCAGATTCAGTGATGTGGACTACTGAAAGCTATCAAGATCCAACTTAGAAGATTAAGAAGAGCATTGGAGAAGTCCAAGTTTTAGTTTTAATTTAAGAATTTCTTATTTACAATTAGTTTTAGTCTATTTTTTATGGATTTTAAATTATTCTTAGTTGCATGTTCATATTTAATTTATTAATAAAATTATTTTTAGTATAATTATTATTGTTTTAATAATATTTATTTAATTCAAATATACATGCAAAGTTAATTAAACCAAAAGGACTTCAATGCTCATTTATTCTTAATCTCATATATTTAAGCAATTCATTTATTTTATTTTTAAATAAAATAATACAATTGTCAAGAGATTATTATACATTTAATGTATGAACAATTTATTTATTCATATTGACTAGAAATATGCATATCGTTTCTTTAAGAGTTTTACTTATTTCAAGAATAACACTTAGTAACATTAAATGAGATTTAATGAAACAAATATTAATTAATTTAATAATTGAAATATTTGAATTCAGAATTCAAGATACATGAGAATGACTTTCAATTTCAACTAAATGTAAAGACACAAGACTTTGAAGAAAGTCAAAGAGGAAACGAAAATTAATTAGACTAAGTATCTAATTAAATATTGCTTGAATAATTAATAAAGTCGTAATTTATCCTAGAGGTGAGTTTGCTTGAAACAAATCTCAACTGGAATTTTAAAATCATAAAGATATAGTAATATATTGAGAATCTTGATTTTAAAATTAATCTTTTTTAAATTAAAAAAAAATTAATTAGAAGATAAATTGAGTTGTATTGAGAATACATGAATTTTGAGGAAATTAATAGAATTTGTTGTTATGATTGGTTAAATACAAATGATAAAGTGTTAAAACACAAGCAAGATATAAACACTTAGTAGAATTCACATAGTAAAGATGTGAATTTGAGTTTCAATTGTAGGCACTTATAAAATGCAAATTTGGGTCCAAAGTGATGCATAAAAGTATCTAAGGGTTCCCAAAAAGTTTGGTGGCATTTGAAGCATTTTTTGGACCTTTGGACGTGTCCAAAGTCAGAGGGGGTGGCAATACGTCGCCACCCAAGAGGCGACACGTCGCCTATTGGAGGGTTTCCAGAAACCCTAGCAGGCGACGCGCACTTGCTGTATTACGTGGAGTTACGTAAACGCTCTAAATTACGTGTTTTACAAGTCTATTCCAATTGGATGGACCTAATGATGGTTCCTGCTCTATATATGTGTCAAAAACAATGATTTGGGAGACTTGATCACTCTCTATAGTCTCTCTCTACCATCTCTCTCTCTCTCTAGCTCCAAGAATCTCTAGTTTTCTCCAAGAACTCTCCAAGAAAGTGCTTGGCTTAGAGAGTTGAAGACTTGTTCAATCTCAATCCTCATTTCCTCAAAGAGAAGGCCTCAAGCATCAATGGTGGATGGGAAATAGAGTATTAGGAAAACGTTTCTCAATGTGTATAACCCTCGGTTATGTAGTTTTCATTTGCTTGAAGGATTTTCTCAAAGAAAGTGGTGGTCTTGACTAGGGTTTTAAAGCTTCATCAAAGTTTGAAGAACTCCATTGATCTACTTGGGTTTGCAGGTTCTTTCTCAATCTTTTTTAAGTCTTTGTCAATTCAAATTTTGTGTAGATTCTATTTTTTTGTGGTGGTGTTATTTCACTCTCCCCCAACATTCTAATACTCTATAATCAGAGATAGCATATCATGGAAGAATCTAACTCTCTTTTAGCTTTGAGATTCATGACACAAGAATTTGTTATATTAGATAGATTTGATGGGACTAACCTTGTTCGTTGGCAAGACAAGATTAGGTTCTTGCTCACTACTTTGAAAGTGTTCTATGTCTTGGACAAAGACCTAAAAGCCTTGGAAGAGCCCAAGGAAGGTGATACTCAAGAAATTGTCAAAGAAAGGAATAAGCGCGAAGAAGACAAGTTGATTTGTAGGGGTCACATCCTCAATGCCCTCTCATATACGCTATATGATCTCTACACCAACACCAAGACCGCCAAGGAGATTTGGAAGGCCTTGGAAAAGAAGTACAAAGCAGAAGAGGAAGGTACAAAGAAATTCCTTATTACTCAATACATGGAATTTAAATTTTATGAAGATAAACCTCCTTCTCCCTCAAATTCATGAGCTGCAAATTATTGTGAATAAATTGTCTACTCTTAAAATTGTATTGCCGGAACAATTTCTTGTGGGTGCCATTATAGCCAAGTTACCTCCTTCATGGAGAGGCTATAGGAAAAAGATGCTCCATAGAAATGAAGAGATTTCTTTGAAGGAAGTTCTCAAACACTTGAGAATTGAGGAGGAATTTTGTTCTATAGATTTGAATGATGAAAGTCCAATGGAGAGACTTCTAAGGCCAATGTTGTGGCAAATCCTCCTAACAAGGGAAAATGAAATGGAAAGAACAAGGGCAAGGACCAAAAACCCTTGGGGCCCAAGAAGAATGAGGGGAAATTCAAAAGTTTCAAGGGACCTTGCTTTGTGTGTGGCAAGAATGGCCATTTTGCTAAAGATTGTAGGTTCAAGAGGAGCCATAACAATGAAGCAAAGGTCAACTCAGCTCAAGAAGAGCTAGTGGCTACACTAAGTGAGGTCAATGCCATTCATGGAAAGGTGAGTGGGTAGTGGTATGATACTTGCACTACCATTCATGTAACCTATGATAGATACTTATTCAAGACATTTGAATCTTCAAAGGAAGGGTATGAAATCCAAATGGGTAATGAGGAAAGGTCCAAGGTTTAAGGAAAGGGAACTATTTACTTGTTCTTCACATCCGGCAAGAAGGTTCTACTCACCAATGTTTTGTATGTACCGGAAATGAGTAGAAACCTAGTGAGTGACAATTTACTTGGCAAACCGGAAATCAAGGTTGTGAAAGATTCTAACAAGCTTATTTTATCAAAAGACAATGTTTTTGTGGGAAAGGGATATGCTTGTGATGGCAAGTTCAAACTTTGTACTTCCATTGACAATGTGAACAATAAAACTTCTTCTTCTTGTTATATTCTTAACTCAAATTCTATTACATTGTGGCATGTTAGGCTTGCACATATAGGATTTAGCACAATTAAAAGGGCTGTCAAATATGGATTATGATAATGTTGAGCATGAAAAATGTGAATTATATGTTAAATCTAAAATGGTAAAGAAACTTTTTCCTAGTGTTGAAAGAAACTCTAAGTTGTTAGATTTGATACATAGTGATTTAAGTGAACTTAATGGAATGTTGACTAGATGAGGAAGTAGATATTTTATTACTTTCATTGATGATTGCTCTA
Source organism: Humulus lupulus (assembly GCF_963169125.1). NCBI lineage: Eukaryota > Viridiplantae > Streptophyta > Magnoliopsida > Rosales > Cannabaceae > Humulus > Humulus lupulus. The sequence continues at coordinate 81,070,734 of NC_084798.1, read as the reverse complement.
GGTTCACATATGTATATTTGCTTAAAAAATAAAGATGAAGCATTTGATGTGTTTAAAGTGTATAAAGCGGAAGTTGAAAATCAACTTGAAAGGAAAATTAAAATACTTACAAGTGATAGAGGTGGTGAATATTTTTCAAATGAATTTAACTTTTTTTGTAAAGAACATAGAATAATTCATGAATGTACAGCCTCTTATACTCCACAACAAAATGGGATAGCAAAAAGAAATAATAGAACATTTGTTGAGATAATTAATGTTATGCTATTACACTCTAAATTGAATTTTAGTTTTTGGGGTGAAGCCTTGCTATCCGCTTGTCATATTTTGAATCGTATTAACATTGGTTATCTTAAAGTGTGGGGGTGTCTTGCTTATTGCAAGAGCACCAATCAAAAAAGGACCAAGTTGGGTCCAAGAGCTTTAAGATGTGCATTTGTGGGTTATGCCCAAAATAGCAAAGCTTATAGATTAGTACACTTGGAGTCTAATGTAATAATTGAATCTAGAGAGGTTGAGTTCTTTGAGAACTTGTCATGCGATGACAACAGGTTAGAACCAACTCAAACAAGAAAGCCTCAAGAGGAGACTCCTAGAATAGTTGGTGAGCAACCTCAATTGACTAGAAGGAGCAAGGCTCAAATATTTGGGATCAAATGAGAAGTGTTCTCCAATAGAGACACTATACCTTGTTGATGGTGATAATGAGGAAGTACTTGGAAACACCCAATAGTATTTCAAATAGAAGATGATCCCAAAACTTTCAAGGAAGCAATGTCCTCTTGGGACTTCACTTTTTGGAAGGAGGCAATTAATGATAAAATGGATTCAATTATGTCAAACCACACTTGGGAATTGGTTGACCTTCCAAAGGGCTCCAAACCAATTGGGTGCAAATGGGTATTTAGAAAGAAATACCATACCGATGGCACTATACAAACCTGCAAGGCTAGGCTAGTAGCCAAAGGTTTCAAACAAAGAGAGGGAATAGATTACTTTGACACATATGCACCGGTAGCAAGAACTACTTCTATAAGATCGTTGTTTTCCTTATCATTTATATACAACATTGATGTTCACCAAATGGATGTCAAAACAACATTCCTAAATGGGGATCTCAAAGAGGAGGTCAAATGGAGCAACCACAAGGTTTTGTTATTCAAGGAAATGAACATAAAGTGTGTAAACTTATCAAATCATTATATGGTTTGATACAAGATTAAATACAATGGCATGAGAATTTTGATAAAATCGTCATTTCTAATGGATTTAGACACAACAATGCAGACAAGTGGTTATACTCTAAGACTTGTGGTGATTATGTCATACTTGTTTGTCTATATGTAGATGATATGTTGATTTTGAGTAATGACATGAAAGGAATAATGGAAACAAAGAGGTTTATATCTTCTAACTTCCAAATGAAAGACCTTGGAGAGGTGGATACCATTCTAGGTATCAAGGTTAGAAGAAACAATGGGAGTTTTGTGTTAAGTCAAACCCACTATGTTGAGAAAGTGCTCGACAAATTCAGTCATCTCAAAATCAAAGAGGCACATACACCATTTGATTCAAACATGAAGTTTGAAAAGAATGAAGGAAGAGCGGTGGCTCAATTGCAATATGCAAGTGCAATAGGTAGCCTAATGTATGCCGCTCATTGCACAAGAGCAGATATTGCATTTGCGGTTAGTAAACTTAGTAGGTTTACTAGCAATCCAAGTATCAAACATTGGAAAGCTATTGAGAGAATACTTGATTATCTTAAGGATACCAAAGAGTATAGTCTTCACTATACAAACTTTCCAAAGATACTTGAAGGATATTCCGATGATAATTGTATATCGGGAATTGGAGATAATCTCTCCACTCTTGGAGGACGAGCAATCTCATGGGGCTCCAAGAAGCAAACATGTATCAACCATGGAAGTGGAGTTTATAGCTTTAGCAGCAACCGGTAAAGAGGCTGAGTGACTTAGGAATCTCATGACGGATATTCATTTAACCACTGATATAGTATTGACAATTTCAATACATTGTGATAGCCAATCCGCACTTGCTGGAGCATATAATAGTGTGTATAATGGAAAGTCTAGACACTTAGTCTAAGACATGAATATGTGAGACAATTGATTCAAGGTGGAATCATATCGATCTCATATGTTAAAATAAGTGAGAACTTTGCGGATCCATTTACAAAACCTCTTGTGAGAAGGTTAGTAAGTTCTACTTCAAAAGGGATGGGATTGAAACTCCTAGAAGAATAGATTCACCAATGATGGAACTCCAACTCTCAACTTGTACAAATCAAGGGAAAGAGTTCAACGGGTAAGAACAAGTCATTGATAAGGGAATAGTTTCAACACTAAAATTTATGATGAGTTCCCTCCGAGATGGTTAGTGTTGGTTGCTACCGAGTTAGGGTTAAGCCTAGGGATTTTAATGAAGTTCAGTTGAGTGTAACAAGCATCTATAAAGGTAGCAAAAATATTGCAAGAACTTCACCTATGTGGACTTAGAGGTGGTGCCGCCTCTCATGGGAGTTGGAGTTTCTCCCTGGAAAGTCTATGAAGAGATGAGCACATGGCCATGATAGTGCTAAGCGAGAAAGTGGGAAAACAAAAGATGTGGTGAAGGTGTGTGAGGTATCACTGATGTTATCATATGGAATACTTGGTTCAAGCTTTAAGTAACTAATGATTTCGATAATACTTTGTGGTGTTTTCACTAAGATAAAGTTCAAACTGAAAGGCACTTTATTTTATGCGCCAAAAGTGTTTAAGCTAGAGAATGTGGCTTGTATTTAACCAAGTGGAGGATTGTTATGATTGGTTAAATACAAATGATAAAGTGTTAAAATACAAGCAAGGTATAAACACTTAGTAGAATTCACATAGTGAAGATGTCAAAATGAGTTTCAATTGTAGGCACTTATAAAATGCAAATTTGGGTCCAAAGTGATACATAAAAGTATCTAAGGGTTCCCAAGAAGTTTGGTGGTATTTGGAGCATTTTTTGGACCTTTAGAAGTGTCCAAAGTCAAAGGGGGTGGCGATATGTCGCCACCCAAGAGGCGACACGTCACCTGTTGGCTAGGGTTAGCAGGCGACGCGTCGCCTGCTGTATTACGTGGATTTACGTAAATGCTCTAAATTAAGTGTTTTACAAGTCTAATCCTATTGGTTGGACCTAATGACGGTGCCTACTCTATATATGGGTCAAAAACAGTAATTTGGGAGACTTGATCCCTCTCTCCAATCTCTCTCTACCCTCTCTCTCTCTCTAGCTCCAAAAATCTCTAGTTTTCTCCAAGAACTCTCCAAGAAAGTGCTTGACTTAGAGATTTGAAGGCTTGTTCAATTTCAATCCTCATTTCCTCAAAGAGAATGCCTCAAGCATCAATGGTGGCTGTGAAATAGAGTATTAGGACAGTGTTTCTAAACGTGTATAAGCCTTTGGTTTTGTAGTTTGATTTGCTTGAAGGATTTTATCAAAGAAAGTGGTGGTCTTGCCTAGGGTTTTAAAGCTTCATCAAAGTTTGAAGAACTTCACTAATCTACTTGGGTTTGCAAGTTCTTTCTCAATCTTTTTTTTAGTCTCTGTCAATCCAAATTTTGTGTAGATTCTATTTCTTGTGGTGGTGTTATCTCACTCTCCCCCAACATTTGTTACCACAGACTTCTTATTAATTAAAACTCAAAATTAATGGTCCATTAAATAATTAATTTTGTGAAATCAAAATTAACAATAAAGATCATATTCATTTAGTGACAAGGGTTAATATACCGTGTTTTGAGAAAACAAGAACCAGTCAAATATTTTATTGGGAGTATTGTTAGATGACAACTCACTAAAATATAAACAAATTCTTATTTAAAGAATTATAAAGAGAATTAATTATTTTGGTTAAAGCCAATGAATAATCTTTATAATAGAATAATTCAGGGACTATAAATTCAATAAATGGAATTTATTGAAATTCTTATATCATCTGGAAATTTGACTATCCAACTGACGAAGTCAGTGTCATTTGATGAATGGAAAATCAAATCATAACTAGGGTCATTAATAGGAAAGCTCAAGCTTTGAATTTCAGACTGAAAAGTTGAAATTATAATTATTCAATAATAATCTATTAATAGCCTGTTGGTTGAAAAATTCAATATCATGTGAATGACATTGAATAAAGTTTAATAAGAATAAACTGAAGCAGAAATTCGTTCTTATTAAAGCCATGGAAATATGGTAGTTTTCAGAAGGACGTTTATAGTGGAAAACAGGGAATATTCTTAGAATTAGTTGTATATTCTGTTAACTTAAGTTGATTAGTTAGACCAAGTGGTTAATTAGTTAGATTCCTAACTACCTTCAGCTATATATATATATATATTGCTTTGTATTGTATTGTATTAAGCTGTACAGTTTTGCCATTATTCAAGAATAAAGCATTCTCTCTGGTATTGATTCTACTCATAAATATCAATAGATGAATTAAATATTGCAATTTAATTGTAATAAACATCTAGATATTAAAGTCAAAATTTTATGTAGTATTTCTTATACTAGATTTCATTTATAAATAAATGGATCCTGGGAGTATGAATGAATAAACATAAAACTCGGTATAGTTATTATTTGTATCTATGATAATCTATTTATCGTGAATAAATAGAAGGATATCAATTATATGAAAATAATAAAGAATAAGGTTATCAAATAGTTGATTTGATAAAATGTTTGTAGTAGTGTGCATTAATAACAAGTATATTTAAATTAATATTTAGTTCTTAATTTAATTTGTATTATGAGATAATATATAATCGAACTAGTTATTAATTTATATATTATATAAATTTCGTCAAGTTCAAAGATCGTTTGTCTTGAATTTATGAAAATGCACAAATCAAACAAGAGTTGTTTATCTGAGTGGGAGGAATAAATATTCTGTTGAGTATATTGAACCCCAAATAGAATAAACAACAGAACAAAAGCGTAAAGTCATAAATACTAGAATTTAATATTTATTTATTTAATTAATGTAAAGAATATATATTAGAGTATTGTTGATATAACAAGAATAAATATTCTTATTAATTAAATATGAGACAAAATCTTAAATTTAAAAGACATTGATTTACAAATAGGTAAAGTGTCATATAAGAAAATCAAAATAGATTTCTATCTATTTAGATTTTTCATGATTAGTCATGAGAACTAAATAATCATTAATCATCATAATTAATGAATACTTACTTGTAACTAATAGAGGTTATTAATCAAAAATTAATTTCAAATCTAGTAATAAATTAATGATCCATTATTATGAATAATATTGATTATTGGTTAATCATATAATAGTGAACATAAGGGGAATAAAAAGAACAAAGAAGAAAGATATACAAAAGTAAGTTTGTTTATTATATAGAGATAGTGTGATGGTCGTTAGGACATCAAAGTAACATTGTCTGTTAGACCTTATCTAAAAACTTAGCCTAAATAGTCAGATACAGGAACAACTTCTAAGAGTTAGAAAGTACTGGACTTACTTCAAGTGCAAGTGGGAGATTGTTAGTATTTATACCTTAAAAGCAAGTTAATATATTGTGAAATATATGAAATACAAATATATTATAAATGAATATGTTAATTATTATTTATAATAATTAATAAATATCATAAAATTCATTATTCAATTTCTAGTGTATGAATATCATAAATATCATTATTCATTATTCATTATTTATAATAATTAATAAATATCATAAAAGGTACCATTGAAGTCTTTTTCACCTCAAAAAAGTTACATTAGTGAATGTACTTTATGTTCCCGAAATGAGTAGAAACTTGGTAAGTGGTGATTTGCTCGGCAAGCCCGACATTAAAGCCGTTTTTTAGTCAGGTAAACTTTTACTTACCAAATCAAATGTATTTTTGGGAAAGGGGTACTCTTGTGAGGGTATGGTTAAATTGTGCGCCAATGATGTAACTTTCAATGTTATCAATAAAAATGTTAATTCCGCCTATATTGTTGAGTATGATTCTTTATTTTTGTGGCATCTTAGACTATCGCATATAGGTTTTTCAACCATGAAAAGAGTAATTAAATGTGGTATGATTGCATGCAATATTAAAAACTATGGTAAATGTGAAACATGTGTTAAGGCAAAAATGATCAATTTCCTAGTGTAGAAAGATCATCTAATTTACTAGATTTAATCCATAGTGATCTTTGTGAATTAAATAGTGTTTTAACTAGAGGTGGTAAAAGGTATTTTCTTACTTTTATAGATGATTTTAGTAGATATACCTATGTGTTTCTTTTAAAGCATAAAGATGAAACTTTTGATGCTTTTAAATTGTATAAATTAGAAGTTGAAAATCAACTAAATAAAAAGATTAAGGTGCTAAGAAGTGATAGAGGATGAGAGTACTCCTCTAATGAATTCAATAGATTTTGTGAAGAAAATGGTATAATTCATTAGTGCACTGCACCTTATACACCACAACACAATGGTGTTGCCGAAAGGAAAAATATGACTTATCTAGAGATGATAAATTCTATGTTGGTGTTTTCTAAGTTGAACTTCAACTTATGGGGTGAAGCGCTTTTAACCGCTTGTCACATTCTTAATCGAATAGCGATGAAGAAAAATGAGATATCTCCATATAAGTTATGGAAAGGAAGAAAACCCAACATAGGGTACTTCAAAGTGTGGGGGTGTCTTGCATATTGCAAGAAAAACGAACCTAATAGAACAAAGTTAGGTTCAAGAGCCATAAAGTGTGCTATTTTTTGTTATGCCAACCATAGTAAAGCTTATAGGCTATTAGACTTAGAGTCTAATATTGTGATTAAATCTAGAGAAGTTGAATTTTTTGAGAATATGTTATGTGACAACAATTCTCAAGCTTCAACATCTCTAAAGGAGAATTTGTTATATGAGAATAATTCTCAAGCTTCTACATCCAAAGTTGATTCTCAAGAGGAGAATTCTCAAAAGGATGTAAAGAAACCCTTTGAACCTAGAAGAAGTCAAAGGCTTAAAAATCATAAAAGTATAGTAGTGGATGAGATAGATTCTCAACGAATTTCATTCTACATGGTAGAAGGAAATAGAGAGGAAGTTAGTAGGAAAATTCCTATTGTACTTCTCGTTGAGGATGATCCTAAGACTTATTGAGAAGCTCTGCAATCGAGAGATAGTGCATTTTGGAAAGAAGTCATCAATGATGAGATGGATTCCATTCTTTCCAATAACACTTGGGAATTGGTAGACCTCCCACTGGGGTCTAAGCCAATTGGGTGTAAGTGGGTATTTAGGAGAAAATACCACACTGACGGCACTATCCAAACCTTTAAAGCTAGATTAGTAGCTAAAGGGTTTAGGCAAAAAGAGGGTATCGATTATTTCGATACCTATGCGCCTATTGCAAGAACAACTTCTATAAGAATTTTGTTCGCTTTAGCTTCTATACACAACTTGTATGTTCATCAAATGGATGTCAAAACGACATTCCTTAATGGTGACCTCAATGAGGAGGTCTATATGGAACAACTCGAAGGGTTTGTCCTACCAAAATATGAGCATAAAGTATGTAGACTTGTAAAATCCTTATATGGATTGAAACAAGCTCCTAAGCAATGGCATGAGAAATTTGATCAATCCATCATGTCTAATGGGTTTAGACATAACAATGGAGACAAGTGTTTGTATTCCAAAACTTGTAAGGGATATGTGATCATTGTTTGCTTATATGTGGATGGCATGCTTATTCTAAGTAATAGCATGAAAGGGATAGAAGAAACGAAGAGGTTTCTATCATCAACCTTCAAGATGAAAGATCTTGGAGAAGTTGACACCATACTTGGTATCAAAGTCAAGAAACATAGTGGGGGTTTTCCGTTAGGGCAAGCCCACTATGTTGAGAAAGTATTGAACAAATTTAACTATCTCAAGGTTAAAGATGCCAATACTCCATTCAATCATAGTGTAAAACTAGAGAAGAATGAAGGAAGAGCGGTGGCTCAATTGGAGTACGCTAGTGCTATAGGGAGTCTAATGTACGCTGCCCAATGCACTAGACCTGATATAGCATTTGCGGTAAGTAAACTTAGTAGGTTTACAAGTAATCTAAGTGTGGATCACTGGAAGGCAATTGGAAGAGTCCTAGGTTATCTCAAGAAAACCAAAGGACTAAGCCTTCACTATTCCAAATTTCCTTCAATTTTAGAAGGATATACAAATGCAAGTTGGATATCCAATCTTGGGGATAATTTTTCCACAACTGGTTGGGTATTTACACTTAGTGGAGGTGCAATCTCTTGGGGTTCCAAGAAACAAACTTGTATATCTCACTCCACTATGGAAGCAGAGTCCATAGCTCTAGTTGCTACCGGCAAAGAGGCCGAATGGTTAAGGGATCTGTTGATAGAGATTCCCCTAATAAAAGATAATGTATTTACTATATCGATACATTGTGATAGCCAAGCGACATTGGCTAGAGCATACAGCAAAGTGTATAATGGGAAGTCTAGACATATTAGTCTAAGACATGGATATGTAAGAGAATTGATTCAAAAATGAGTCATCTCAATATCCTATGTGAGAACAAGTGAAAATCTGGCAGATCCTTTCACTAAGCCACTAACGAGGGATTTAGTGGCTGCATCATCTCGAGGGATGGGACTTAAACTCCCTAAAGAGATTCACAATGTTGGAGATGTTGAATTAATACAAGGAAATTGTAAGGTTAGCTTTTTTCAGAAAATTATTATTTCAAACTATGTATTTTTCAAAAAACTTCTATCCTAGGTTAGTGACTTTTTTTAACCATGTCATTTTCAGTGTTTATATTTTTATTTCACACTTAATTTTTATTTTTTTAGGAAGAGATGACCTAGAGGCGAGCATCACAGAATACGCCCCTGCATCGTCTGCGACTTCTTGTGTTGGTGATAATGTCAAATACCCCCCTCCCCCCCCCCCCCCCCCAATCTGGATATAGTCACTGATGTTTTGGGGCCCTGATATCTTTATAAGAAATGATATGGGAAATTGCCTAGACTGAAGGAAATTGGGGGAAAGCGCGCATCAGCTTTGTCTTCTTCTTATATGTCTACTGATCAACAATTTGTTCCTATGGAGACAATTATGAGAGACAATGAGACCATCCGCACTGAAAATCAAAAACTTAAGAGGAATCAGCGCACCCAACAAGACATGTTGCATGTTTTAATGCAATAGATGAGCACTATCGTACCATGATTTACGATGGACGTGTCACCATTTGAGTTCGATGATGCTGCCCCGAGCCAATCACAAGCCAACAATGAGAACGAGGACGACGACAACGAGACTACACAAGATGGCAGATAGATTATATTAGTTTAGTTTAAATATTTCAAGAAAATTATATCTTTTCTTTATTTCTTATTTAATGTTTTAAATAATAATTAAAACAATTAAATTTTAATCATATTATATAAAATTATCTAGTATATTAATTTTTACCATTTTAATTAAATTTTATTTGCAAGTATAATAAAAAAAATTAAAAGAAATTAATAATAATTAAATTTAAATAATTTTAAAAAAATCCATTTTAATTTAATTTCACTAGCAAGTATAATGATTAAATGTTTAACCTTTGCCAGTGTAACATTGTGCAGGTAAAGGATGAACTTGTCGGGGTAAATTTGCACCGACAAAATTCGAATCGTTGCTGGCTTAAAATTATGCCGATAAATGTGTGGACTTTTGTTGGCGCAAAATTGCGCCAACTAAAGTCATTTCCATAACTTCGTCATTTGGTTTTTTTCCCAACGTATCTCTTTTTTCCAGAGGAATTTAGGTGTCGATGATGTCTCCTTCTGCCGATGCGTTTCATTTTGCGTCAACAAAATTTGTAGTAGTGGCGGAGTTTTCACAATACCCTTTACCAGCCCAATATTACACCAACAAAAGTCTCCGGGCATTTCCCGGTGCAATCACATTTTTTGTAGTGACATGAAGTTGCAAGAACACTGAGAGTATGATGATAAGCCAATCTGACCTGTGAGCAACTTTAAGAAACTCTTTTCAAGGTCGCTATTAGGGTTGTTCACTTATTCGCGAGAAAGGCGCACTCACTATACCAACATGGAAAAGGCACTTGCCATCACTGCACACCACCTGTAGGTGTACATCACCTATTAGGAAGACACACTGCCACTATGAACACTATCAAAGTCCAACTAAGGTCTTCTTTATTTTCACAGAATATAAGACATGTGAATTTAGCTCAACTTAATCGACCAATTTACCATGCATCCCAAGGCCTTAGGCTTGTGCAAGACTTGCTTGAGTGGATGTTTTGTTAATACTTCAATGGATTGAGCATGAAAATAGGGTCGAAGCTTTCGAGAAGTGACTACTAAGGTGTATGCAAGTTTCTTCATCTCAGGGTACCTGAGCTTGCCATCCACCAGTCATTTACTTACATAATATACTAGTCCTTGTGCCTTTTCTTCGGTCTTTATGAAAGTTTTACTAATTGAAAATTTTAATACTGTGAGTTAAAGCTAAAGTTTGTCCCCTTGCTTCGGCTTGGTGAGCAACAAAGGTTTACTGAGCTGCTTCTTCAAGCGAGCAAATGCCTCATCACAATCTTTAGTCCAAGAAAACCTTTTATGTCGCCTCAATATGCTATTCTCTTGTCTGTTGACTGTGAATTGAAGCAATTGAAGGCCACTACTCGCCTTGTGAGCTTTTGCACCTCTCAAACACTTTTTGGGGGTCCATCTCAATCAAGGCTCTTATCTTGTCTAGGTTTGCCTCAATTCCTCGTGAGTTTTCCATGATCCTTAGGAACTTTCCTGAGGATATATACCCTGAAGGTACACTTTAAGAGTTTCAATTTCATCTTATACTTCTACGAGGTGCCAAACATTTCCCCATAAGGATTGAGTGTTGCTAGCTTTCTTACTCTTGGTGAGCATGTCATCCATGTAAACTTCTATGTTACGTCCTATATGACTAGCGAACATCTTGTTCATTAGGCATTAGTAGGTGGCTCTTGCATTCTTAAGGCATAAAGGCATAACTTTATAGCAGTACAAGCCTTTATTCATTATAAATGATGTGTGATCTTTGTGTAAAACCTCATCATCCAATACTACATTTAATAAAGAAAAAGAATAATCATAGATTGGGTAAGGGTTCTTAATATTGTACTTTGAAAACATGAATAAATGATCTTTGCGAAAAAAACATGCAACTCAAAAAGTTTAAGTGGGGATCCCATATAAAACAAACACTAGTCATGATGCAGTTTATATTAGGATTGGTTAAATTATAAAGCCTAAAATAGTTTTACACATAAGACCCTTAACAATTTCACATAATGGAGGTTGAAATTTGAGTTTGAGTTGTAGACATTTAAAAATTACAGTTTTAGGACTCAAATGATACAATTAGATATCTAAGCTATCCAAAAAGTTTGGGAACATTTGGAGGTACTATTGGAGAATTTGACCAAGCCCTGAGGCGCACGTCGCACCTGGTTTTTCAGGCTAAAAGGAACATAGCTATGGGGCGACACATTGCCTGATAGACAAAAAGCGACATGTCCCTATCTGTTCCGTACAATGTCGGTTTTGGCTCCAAATGATGTGTTCAAAAGCTCTATTCCTATTGGTTATACTTAATGAAGGTGCCCACACTATAAAATGGTATTTATAGTTGTGAAGCATTGATCACAATTCTCAACTCTCTCTAGCTCTCCAAAATCATAAGTTTTCTCTAGGAAATGCATAAAGAAGGTGCTTGTTTTGTGAATTTTAAAGGCATGTTCAATCTTAATTCCATTTCTTCTTTGAAATGGCCTAAAGTATCTACCAAGGTCTAGGAAATAGAGAATTTGGACAACAATACTACTCATGTATAAGTATTTTGGTGTTTTACGACATAGCGTTGTTTGGTTTTTTATTTTTAGGTTTCCCTTTGTTATTTTGATTATATCTAGATTCATTGGATTATATTTTTCATTAAGAATATTTATAGAATGGTATTGTAATCTCACTCCCCCCAACATTCAAATTCTCTATACTTCTTGGTTTTGTGAATTATATCACCAAAGAGGAGTCTTCTTTAGTTTTAGCTTTGAAATTCTTGTCTAAAGATTTTGTAAGGCTTGATAGGTTCAGTGGACCAAGTTTGTGAGATGAAAAAACAAGATAAGGTTCCTCCTCACAACCCTAAAGGTATACTACATTTGGGATAAGGATTTGAAGGCCCTAGATCCACCCAAGGAAGATAACACTCAATAAATCAGTACTCAAAGAAGGAAGCAGGAGGAAGAAGAGTTTATTTGTCTTGGTCACGTCCTCATTTCCCTCTCAGATTGCCTCTATGATCTCTACACTAACACCAAGTCCGCGAATGAGATATGGGAAGCCTTTGAAAACAAGTACAAATAACAGGATGAAGATAGTATAAAAAATCCTTATTGCTCAATACATGCAATTTAAACTTGTTGATGATAAAACCCTACTTCTACAAATCCATGAATTTCATACTATTGTGAACAAGCTCTTCACTCTTAAGAATGTGTTGCTAGATCAATTCCTTTTGGATGTTATAATAACCAAGTTGCCTCCATCTTGGAGAGGCTATAGGAAGAAAAATCTGATAAGGTTGGTGCCCTGAAAGCATGTATAAAGCCATTTTATTTTAAAATTAAATAAAAGTATATTTTTCTTATAATTGAATGTTTGAATTATTACTGAATAATTATTTAAAATATCATAAAATTTCATATTCATTAATGAGAATATGATCTTGTATGAGTACGAGAGGATTAAGTTCATATATAATGAATAAAATAGTCTACAACATATTAAAGTATAGAATCATTGATGAATAGTTGCTAGTATTGTTCACTAAGTATTTTTGTATTACATGTGATATATGTTATGATTGGTTAAATACATAGTAAAATTGGTTAGGCACGAAGAGGTGCAAAAACCATAACGATTTCACTAAAGTCAACATATGTGAGTTGACTTTTGGTATAGGCAGATAAATTATATTTTTGGGTCCAAAGTGTTTCTTTGGAGTATATAAGAGTACCCAAAAATTTTGGAGGTATTTGGGGATGTTTTAAAATAAGTTTTGGGGTGCTCAGTAAGAAAGCATTACACAGGCGATGCATTGCATGCATGGTGGTGATGCATAGCCTAGGTGCAAGCGATGCGTCGCTTGGACGGTCCGTACAGTGATGTGTTTTTGGATCCAAAATTAAAATTAAAATGCTCTAATCTCAATGGTTGAGTCTAATGAGGGTTCCTATACCATTAAAATTGGTCATTTGAGTTTATTGCTGAATCGATCACTCACCTCTCTCCCTCAAAACCCTATCTATATCTAGCTTTCAAGATTACTAGTTTTCTCCAAGATCTTCATCAAGAAAGCTTGATTTTTTTTGAAGATTCAAGGCTTGTAAATCAAAATATCATTCCATTGTAGTAGCTTAAAGCAATCTCAAAAGGGAGGCTAGGAATAGAGATTTTTGGACAACAAATCTCAATTTGTGTCAGGTCGTTGTAACATCCATTGATTTACATAAAATCATAGACTTGTGATTTTATGTAACTAAGGTTCTACAACTGAAAGGTCCACTCTACTACTTGATCTTATTTGTGTTATTTCCCTTGTATTGTCCCTCCATTGAAGAGTAGATTATCTTTGGTTTATTCTTTTGAATTGTAATATTCAAAGTTTTGTGTATAGCCATATCCCCGACAATGTAGATTTGGATTGCTAATGTAGATAGACATCTCAGTGAAGGAACTTTATATAATTAGATTATATATGACAGAACATATGTGAATTAATGTATTTATAAATATAGTGTTTGCCATAAAGATTTCATTCATATCAATATGATGATCATATGTAGATTAGTCTAAAACCTGAGTAGTCATATACTCATATTCATGTATGTTGGGTCTTTTGATTCACTCGTTAAGGTCGTTTAGCATAATTATGCTAGTGACTTTTGTTTTGGAGATTCAATAGCATGAATGGCTGGGAACATGATCTTTCAAGATTTGGAATCCAAGCTTTCCAAAAAGGATCGAATATTGGTTCTCTTAAGGGTTAATTCTGGAACTGGATAGTTATTCAGCTCAAATTCCTAATATGATTATAAATTAATTGTTCACTAATGAATTGATAGTACTTACGGTACAAGAGGTAATTAGAAGGGTAAAACGATAATTTTGACCAACTCTAATTAACGAACCAATAATTGGAGGACATAACTACATGGAGTGATAATATCAATGGACTGCACATAATAATTCTATAAATATAATTTTATAATAACTAAGAGTTCAATTCCTTATTTACAGTGGAGTAATAATGGAATTAATAAATAAGATTATTTCATTAAAGAGTTTAATTAACAATCTATCTTATTGGAGCTTATTACTATAGGTCCATGGTCCTCAAGTCACCTCTATGCTGCATTGTCTAGGGTGTGGGTGGTATTGACAAGATAAATTAAGAAATGGCTAAAATTGCAAAGAATTAATGTTTCAAGGCAAATGTATAATTATGTGATAATTATATATAATTAATTAATTTAACTAATATGCTTTATTTGAAAATTATATATTTGTTGAGATTAATATTAAGAGAGTATGATATTAATTTTATAAAGAACTGAAAATACAAGACTAAAATAATGCAGAACTATAAAAGAATTTCAGTTTCAACAGTATTAAAAATTCATTATTCAACAAAACTTTTAAAAGAAAGTATGTGCATACTTAAAATACTACAACATAATTGTTCCAACATTTCAAAATAAGCCAAAAGTAGTAAATGTTATACAAAACATCATTTCCAAAAGATCATATCCCTAAAGGTCAGGCTACATGTATATCAACCAGACAGACTCCAACACTCACTCATCCGCCTTGCACTTACCTTTTCCTACAACATGAAACAACTAGGTAAGTGATAATTCTTAGTAAGTACAACTCTACAATCATGAAGGCAAACAGATCAACCTAGGGCCAATGACCAAGTCATTGACCTAGCAAAACAATTCAAGAATGCATAAGCATCCTAGCAATATTAACCACACACTTGACAAGAGAAAGCGGAACCAGCAACATACCAATACTTAACCAACCAGCAAATACGTACTATTTTTTAACCCTAGAAGCCAACTTGGGAGTTGTCAATAGAATTGGGGCCTCCGGGTGCCCCTAAAGCATGCATACAAATTAAAATGGAGAACCGAGCATCAACATTAACCTTTCCAATATAAATTCACAACAAGGGTAAGCATCGGTCCCCTGGACATCAACATTATCACGGGTGTAAATGTGATTACACCGATTTATAGAAACTCCTAGAAAATCTTGGGTGCTCATGAGCAGCCACTAGGTTAACAATCCCAAAATGTATGGAGATTCCTAGATAATACAGACAGCTCATCTCTGGCCAATCTCTCAATAGTGGACCAAACATAATAATGTAATTTACAATCAACGGGTTTCAACCCCCACAATAGTACAGTTAGAGCACCCACTAGGTCGACGGTCTTAGTGTAAACCTTCTAAAATAAGTGTATGCATGTGCATGTATTCATATACTAACATATATAACACAAGTTATTTCATGTTTCAGCCACATAAGTCAATATTTGACTTACCAGTAATCCTTAGCAATGTGCGTGATTTTTCCTCTAGTAGAAGTCCCATCCCTATTTAGTCAATACTATAGTTAGCCATACAGTACACTCGGATTAATTATGGCGATCGTAGTCATTACGTTTTCTTTTGGCATTAAGGACAATATTATTTACTTAATAAGGACAGAGATATTTATTCAGTTTCCATACTTTTCTTCTAAAACCCCCTAGGAAACCTAACCCTAGGTCTTGTTATTTAGGCTCAATCCTAAAAACTTTCCACATGGTCCGCTCAACTATCGGCCCTAGCCGACTTATTATAATTTAGAAAATATTACTTTTACTTATTTAATCCCCTTAAATAAGTATTTGTAAAGAATCTATTTAAATTATAAAGTTATTTAAATTGTAACATTTTTAGAAAAATAAGTTAATGTCTACTTTAATTAAGTCCTTAAAAACAAATTAGTTTTGTTAAATTATTTTAAAAATCTAAGGAAAAGGTTTGATTTGCAAAATATATTTTTCCTTAGTTACCTGAAGAAAATTAGACTTTGGACCCTTGTTTATTTTTATTATTATATTTGTTAACACGGTTTTTTGCTAACAATATATTAAGAAATTAAATAGGTAGATTAGTGCTAAATTATAAACCGTAATGAAACAATAAACACCCTCTCAAACACACACAACTTTTATGTGGTTAGTGGTTAAAATCCACATAGTCCACGAGTCAATATTATTACTTTTCTCTCTCAATTTCTGCAGAGTTTTAGTAATACAAAAAATGGTTGTCTCATTCCCTGTCCATTATCCCTAGTATTTATAGGGGAATTTGATAACTCTACAAAATAGAGTTATTTTACCACTTTTTATATGCTAATTGTTGCTTAATTCTTGAGTTTTTAATTGATTTATTAAGTTTTAAAGTAATTTTGAATTTATTAGATTTATTTTGATTTATATATTTTTGTGCGTTTTTATAGTTATTTTGTTGTAAAATATTGTAGTTAATTATTTGAATTATTGTTGTTTAGTTTGAGGTAAAAAAAATGTTGTATTATTGAAATTAAATGTTTAATATAAATTAAGTTATAATTAATATTTTCAAAGAATTAAATTGATTTACTTTATAGTTAAAAATATTTTATTATGATTTATTTTATATTTATTTTGTAGGGAATTTATGGAATTTTTGCTCTTGAAAAGAAAGAAAAATGAAGGAAATGTGGCAGTTTCAAGGAAAGAAAGGAAAAAAAAGAATGGCATTTTTTAGATTGGAAAGAAGAAGCCAGGCCTAAGCCTCCTAGGCCCACTACGCGGCCCAACAGGCCCCTGCCCAGCTGCCTCCCTTGGGCCCGCTAGCTGTCCCAGGCCCAACCTCTTCAGCCTACTCCAATCCACCCCTGCCCAGCGTGCAGCCAGCCAATGCCCTGAAGCTTCCTCTAGCAGCCTTCGAACCAGCACCCCCCAACCAACCAAAGCACCTCAGTTGCCCCAATCCACGCTCCCAGGCCCAGCCGAGGCCCAAGTCGCCAGGCCCAATCACACCTCCAGCTTCCACCAGCCGAAGCATCCTTCCCAGCCAAGCCTATCATGCCTGGCCCAACTCCTCCCTGCAGTAGCCACTTGCCAGCCCAAACCCATGCATGTCATTTCCCCTTGAGCCCAACAAAAGCATATATGTTCCCTTGTCCCCTTTGCCAAAATTTCCAACTTTTTACCCAAACTTTTCTACACATTTTACCCCAAAATCATCATTACACCCTATAATTTACCCATATTTTCCATATTATTATTAATTTAATCAATTTAAATTGATTATTTTAATACTCTCATTTTGACTATAAATAGGGAATTTTCAAGACCATTTGGGGGTGCTTAGCTTGGAAGAGGTCTACACAAGTTCTACACTTTCAAGACATCTCTATTCTCTTCATCTTTTTCTTCTTTTTGGTCATTTTTCTATGAGTTTTTAGAGGAAAATTTTTGGGGTTTCTCCTCCAAATTTTTCTATTTATGTTTGTATTTTCTATTCTAGTTATGAGTTTCTAATATTTTTAAGATTATTAAGGTGATGATGAAATAATATGTAACTAGATAGTATTTATTTTGTATGTTGATTTCCCATTTTGTGCAACAAAGTTTATGGATTTGACTTTTTCAAATATCTTATTTCATGTTAAATATCATTTATTTTTTATTGTTAGCACATATTTACACTTTGTTCTTCATTAGTGCAAAAACATAATGTTTTTTGTGTAAGATATGTCATTAAATTGTACACATCCAATGCTTAGAACAAAAATATTATGTTTTGCCTTATAAATAATGTTATTTGATTTTATTTTATTTTCATTAGGTTGATTCACATTAAATATTTTGAAATTATACTTTTTTGAAAAGTGAAGAAAAATCCTATCTTTTTAGAAGTAATTTGTGCTTAAAATTATAAATTTATTTGGAAATGATAGTTTGATTTATTTTAACTATCACTAAAACTTGGGAATCAATGTACTTATAAATATTATTGAACTTATATTTTGTGGATTCTAATACCTTAATAATCTTATTTTACCATCTTGATTTCTACTATTTATTTATGTTTATATATTGTCTTTAATTTCTTTATTATTTTCTTTTATTTTATTTTCATTATACAAAAATCTCATCAATCTTTGGAGCTAGGTTAGAATTTATTAATTTTGATTTAAAATAGTTTTCTTTTTTATTTTAGACAACTCCTTTGGGTTCGATCTCATGCTTACACGAACACTATATTTCATATACGATTCGTGCGCTTACGAGTATAAATTTTTAAAACATACCCGTTTTGGGTCCATCCGAATTTCATTGACAGGTTTGGGTAACCGCGTGAATAAATAAGGTATATATTTAATACAAATTATTCCCATTTACATTGGGATATGATTTGATAACATAATAGAATATATTCCTGCTATCTCAGATAATAAATGGTAGATATGCAATACATCCTAGGCATTAATGAGCGTATAAGGAGCCTCCAAATCTCTTGGGATCCTTTAGTATGCGTTTTATCCAAGTTTCCACGAGCTGAAATCTCACCTGAGCTCGTGTCTAGAGTCTATCTAAACCCTAGCTCATAGTAAACTCAGAATGCCCAAAGTTGGATCTGGTCATTATAAGTCTCAAACTCAGTTGTTATCCTGAGAGGCAGTCTGATAATAACCTGTGTATCATTCTGTCAAGCCCCCAAAATCAAGTTGTTCACATCACTGTTAGCCAGATATTCTACTTGGCTATTTTCCACATATCCATCTGTCAGCTATACCCGAGCTGAGTAATTGAACTCGTGCTAATTTCAGGGTACAACATTTTCCCCCCAAGCTCCTGCTCGTGCTTGATGTCGTCACTTTTTAACATGCACAGTAGGGGCTTTTAGGCTTCTGCCATGTAAACTCATGCCTGCCCACTACTCAAGTGTTGGACACGTGGATGCCTGCAATTGGCGTCTGTTTGGGTTTCGAGGATTGTGACAACTGTCTTGTCAACTTTTTGTCGTAGTATGGTTCATTTATTCTTGGCCTTTGGATCTCGAGCTAACTCAATCGGATGGCCCGAATTAATTCCCATAGTTTACATATAAATAGGGTGATCAAACCTGAAACCTCACCACCTTTGCATTCAAAAAATTTCCTTTTCAAAAAACAAAGTTTCCCTTTTTCTTCTCCAACTTCTTGCAAAAACCCTCTGTCGCCCTTCGGATTCTCAGAGGCTTTCAAGAAATTTCCTATGGACACATCGACACTTCTCTGAGCCGATCATATCAATTGTAAGTATTTCCTCACCTGGGTTGAATTTTTCGACTCCTTGTTTTCCAATGAGTTTTTTTTTACCGTGAAAAACATCATTTGCTCAATGTCGCTTAGGTTACATCTGTTTGTAAATAGGAAATAGGGTTCAGTTTAGGCTAAATGAATGATATTAGGCTTATTTAGAAACAAGGTTTTCATAAAACTGGCAAATTTTCTGGGTTTTCCAGAGAAAATTCTAATGGTAAATCGGTTTGAATACCTGTTTGGGGTGTAGAAGCCGAAGGGGTTTTAGGTTTAATCCTATGTAGCTTAAAGGTTACGATTCCTTAGGCGATTTTGCATTAAACCACTTTCCAAAGGAAAGTAGTGGGTCTGACAGATCTGACACGCGAATCCCGAAGTATCAAGGAATTTTAAGAAATCGAAGTGTGTGGCCTAGGACCACGCGTGGGACCACTCGTTGAGGCTAGGATACAGCTTAGCTCGTATAATTTTTCAAATCCCAAAAGTAAACCACTTAAACCTTTGGTCTTTCATACCTCCACAACCGTAGCTATAAATCATCTTAGGTCGTCTACTAATAGGCCGCTTTTCTAAATCATGGCACCTGCAAAGAAGAATGTCGCGAGCTCCTCTACTCAGAACATAGATTAAGGCAAGTAGGTCGCCTCTGAATCTCCCATCCCTCATTTCGGTCCTGTGGTGGAGAGAGAAATCATGGTCGACCCCGACACATTCTTCGAGGCCAAGCACATAGTCTCCCGGATAACGACTCAGGGAAAAGTTAACAAAATCCTACTAAGTCATAGGATAGAGATGGGAGCTGATGGCCTTATTGCCCGACCTGCGCTAGAGGGAGAGCGGAGTTGTGCCCCTTTCCAAGATGACTACGGGGCTTGGATTGGTGATCAATTGAAGGTCGATGCCTTCCTCCCATTGGACCAGTATTTCGCAGACTTTCTGAACTACATCAAACTGGCTCCTTTCCAGCTCTCCCCAAACTCATATAGGCTTTTGGCGGAATAAAATATTTGTTTCTAAGGCACGAGTGGGAGGTCCCCACTCCGACAGACATCATGTACTTCTTCTGCCTCAAGGCCAGCCCCGACCAGAAGGGGCGAAGTGATGGATTTTACTACCTCACTCATTTCCCAAACTCCGCCTCTGTCATCGACCTCCCCAGCCACCCAAATGACTATAAATATTTGTTCTTTATGTCAAATGGGTTCAAGAACTATGACCATCGATACTTCAACCGTCCTCGCAAGTCCTCTGTCTTTGTGAATTCAGCACGTGAACTTTTTATCATTTGTGCACTATATATTTTTTTTGTTTAAGGATTCTGACTGAATTCGCTCTTTGTGCAGCTATATTTGCAAGGATATAGCGGTCTGCGAACTTTGGGGGTCAGTACGATTCCTTGTCTAGTCTTCCTCCCAGGGAGAAAGACTATCATCAGATTGTGAATGACGCCACCATGGTGGCTTGCAATCTGATCAACAAGGGCCAGATGTTAGCTCTAAGGACCCGAGCTCCTCTTCCCGTCATCCCCGAGCTCCCCTCTTCTTAAGAGGCCTTGCCAGCCAATGAAGATGCCGAGGAGGAATAAAATGTGGCACCGCTAATGCGTGAAAAGCGAGCTCTGAAAGATAATCAAGGGCCCGATCCCGAGCGAGCCACATCTGGGGCAGCAGTCGACCCCTCCGGCCAAGGTAACCCATACCCTTATAGAGAGTTAGATCGGGCTGCTGCCAGTTACAGGATAATTTGATTTAACCATAACCAGCTCGTTAGTCGTCACCCCATTGACTCGAACCTAAACACAACCCTCCTCCAATGTGTGGACCATTTGGTGGTACGCTATGATCACAGCTACCCCAAAGGTACCATCATAGTTGACAACACTTTCATTTTAGATCCATTATTTTTTAGGAGTATGGGACAAACCGTATGTCTTGGCCTTCCCTGCTTCAGGGCGCGTATGCCCCTGGTTTTAGGCAATACGTAGATGAGTCTAACCCCGAGGAAGGACCTGAACCCCCTAGGATCCAGGAGGTCATAACTTTAGATTCTCCCCTACCTCCGTCAATCCAAGAGTTAGAGGTTGTACCTAGCCTGGTCAATACTCTTGAGCTGATTGTAATAGATTCCTCTCCTAGCCCGGAAGGTAGGGTTCTCGCTCTTCTTCTTGTGTTTATAACACTTTTGAATAATTACTTCTGTAAACTAAATCCTCTGCTTGCTCTTTTTTAGGTGAAGAGATGGAACTGCCAGGGGCCCCGGGTTTGAGGGGTACTTTTAAGGCTGGTGGGAGCGGAGCTGGACCCATGGTGAAGAGGCCTAGGGTGACAAAGAAAGCAGCTCCAAAGATGAGGGGTACCACCAAATCCCCGACTAAGGACAAGGGTGTGAGCACCGCCTGGGAGCAGCCACAAAAAGAACTTCCTCCAGCTCCGGTAACAACAGTTACTGTCCAACAGGCTTCTCCTCCTCCTCCTCCTCCTCGACACATACCTCCCTCAAATCCTCAAGTGATCCAAGGCGAGGCTCCTACTGTCCAAATCTCGGTCAAGCCACACTACCTGGACAAGATCCCTGAGGCCTTTCAGGGTATTATGTACGAGATGGCAAGCTACATGGTCGACCACACCTACAGAGCCAGCGCTAGAGATTTAAGGGCTATAGAATAGTGCAGTCCTGAGGATGTCCTCGAATTTTTCATGGGGATGAACCTTACTGTGAGTCCTTTTCACTTTCCTAACCTTTTCTTTTTCTTTAGGATTTTTTTAAACTATTCTTGGCTTGCTTCATTCTTCTGCAGTCTGTCCTAGCCCAATTTCGAGGCATAGCTCGCGTTAAATCCAGGGACAAGGAACTCCAAGCTACCCTGGGCGCCGCTCAAGAGAGTGAACAGGCCGTCAAAGCCGCCCTGGTTTCTTCTCAGGAGGGAGAGCGGTCTACTAAAGTCGCCCTGTCCGCCACCTAGGATCAAGTCATGGAGGCGAGCCGTCGCTTGGATCAACTTCAGGCTAAGAATGAAGAACTCAAGAAGAAGTCGATCGAGGCCGAGGCTAAGGCCAAGGAGGAAGCTGCAGAGTCGTCGACTCAAATGGAGGAGATGCTTTACCGTTGCTGGGCCTTCAACCAGGATGGGAACTTCTCTTTTCATGCAGCCTGAGCTGTGGGATCCGTACCTTGCTCGGTTCAAGATTCAGTTATCTTAGGAACCATCAGAAACTGGCGAAACTTCTGCAGCTACTGAGGGGGATGGCGAGGAGGCGACTTCTCTGGAGCGAGCTGATGGAGCCCAGTGATTTTATTTTTCACTCTTTTTATTATTTTGTTTTTTAAACCTTTGTAACAGTCCGTCGGGACCAAACAATTGCCTTCGGGCTTAGGTTGAGGTTTTTTCTCCTCGGGATGACAATATACTTTTGAATATACATATAACTTGTGATCTATTTGTGTTTCCCTTAGTCTATTATTTTCTCATGTTTATGAATCATTAGATTCTTGTACATTCGAAATCTTAGGGGTTGACTTTTAGATCAAGATAGATTTTATCGATATCTTAGTTGTATCCAATATTTTTCTTACTTATTTGCATCATACCTATTAAGAATCAGGTCTCGGACCTGGTTATGTCAACGATTTTTAATAGGTTTAATAGCTTTGTACCTGTTAAGAATCAGGTCTCGCACCTGGTTATGTCTAGGGTTTTTAATAGGCTTAATAGTTTTATACTTGTTAGGAATCAGGCCTCATACCTGGTTATATCCAAGGTTTTTAATGATTTCTTAAACTTAGTTCGTGTTAGGTTTATTGAAAATTCAAGTTTTTTTTGTTGTTGTTTTAAAAGACGTTGAATAATCAATTTCTCCAAACTCTAAGTTTTTAATCATTATCCGAGTAAGCTTAACTTTCTCAAAAAATCTCCTCCGTTATGTGCCCCCCAAGGAACCAGAACGTATAAACGTTCTTGGTTACTTTTACAATGTGAGCTCGTAATAATAAAAAAGAAGTGGTTATTTAATAATCCAACTGTTATTGAATTGAAATGGCTTTTATAAATAAGCCTTACATAAACGGTAATACTATTGATGATACCTTTTTAAATGTAGGGCATTCCAGGTCCGTGGCACTATTTCCCCACTTAGCCGGGCTAGCTTGAAAGCTCCTTCGTGCAGGACCTCTATGATCTGATACGGTCCTTCCCAGTTTGGGCCTAACACACCATCCTTGGGATCTTTATTTGCCAAAAAGACCTTTCGAAGAACCAGATCGCCTAATCTGAGTCTTCGTCCCTTGAATTTTGAATTGAAATAATGAGTGATCTTTTATTGATAATGGGCGAGCTGTAATTGCGATGCCGCTCGTTTTTCTTCGATCAGATCGAGGGATGCACTAAGTAGCTTGTTGTTATGATCTTGATCAAATGTCCTTTGTTTGTGAGTCGTTACCATTGCCTAAATTGGAAGCATAGCTTCGCTTCTAAAGGTTAGGGAAAAGGGGGTATGTCCCGTGGAGGTTCTATGCGAGGTCTGGTAGGCCCAAAGTACTTGTGGGAGCTGCTCGAGTCATAATCCCTTGGCTTCATCTAATCTTTTCTTCAGGATTTCCTTCAGGGTCTTATTTATAGCCTCGACCTACCCATTGGCTTGTGGGTATGCTACCGACGATAAACTCTTGGTTATGCCATATTTTTCACCAAAAGTCTGTGAAGAGATCACTATCGAACTGTGTTCCATTGTCTGACACGATCATTTTAGGGAGTCCAAATCGACATATGATATTCTTCACAACAAAATCAAGGACTCTCTTCAAGGATGGTTGCCAAAGGTTCAGCCTCTATCCACTTCATTAAATAATCAATCACCACTACTACATATCGAACCCCTTCTTTTCCCATTGGCAGGGAACCTATCAAGTCAATTCCCCATGCTGCAAATGGCAAAGGGGATGAAATCATGGTAAGCTCAACTGGAGTAGCTCGGGCAACTATGGAAAAATGCTGGCATTTGTCACACTTTGCACATACAAGATTGCGTCCTTTGTTAAAGTGGGCCAAAAATAGCCCTGTCTCAATACCTTTAGAGCTAGGTTTTGCCCCCCAACATGATCTCCGCAGAAGCATTCGTGTATTTCTTGTAAAATAGTTTTTGCTTCCTCAAGCAGAACACATCGCAGGAGGGGCAACGAATGCCCTTGCCGATATAGGATTCCCTCAACAATTACATACCACAAAGCTTGATAAAGCAGCTTTCTCGCATATTTCCTGTCATTAGGTAGCTTTCCGGTCGTGAGGTACTCCATTATAGGAGTCATCCATGTCGATTTTATGTCAATCATTCTAACCTCCACAATTTCTTCCATTATACTCGGGCTTTCCAAGAACTCCACCGGAACTACACTCAATGTATCGACCTCTTTGGTGGTAGCGAGTCGAGCCAGAGCATCAGTGTTGGAATTCTACTCGCAGGGTACCTGCTCAATGGAGCTAAACTCAAACTCAGATAACTCGCCCTTTACCTTAGCCAGGTAGGCTGCCATCTTGATGCCTCGAGCTAGTATTCCCCCAATATCTGATTTACCACGAGTTGGGAATCACTATAACATTGGATGGCTTTCGCCTTCAGCTCTTTCGCTACCCTTAGTCCTGCCAATAAGGCCTCATACTCTGCTTCGTTGTTGGATGCTTCAAACCTGAACCTGAGAGTTGTATGGAACCGACGTCCCTCAGGTTAGATTAATATTATCCCAGCTCCTGATCCATTTTCGTTTGATGATCCATCAACAATGATTTTCCATAATTCCTGCACTGGCTCCCTTATTAGCTAGTCCTGAAAACCAGTGCACTCAGTCACAAAGTCAGCAAGGGATTGGCTCTTGATTGCTATTTGTGGCATGTATAATATCTCAAACTAGATAAGTTTAATGACCCATTTTAATAGACGTCCTGACGTTTCAGGCTTTTGCAACACCTGCCTTAAAGGTTGGCCGGTTAAGACGTGAATAGAATGGGACTGGAAGTATGGCCTGAGCTTCCTTGAAGCCTAAATGAGAAAGAATGCAAGCTTCTCTATCAATGGGTACCATGATTCAGCTCCGAGAAGCCTCTTGCTTACGTAATATACGGGTTTCTGCGCCCGATTTTCTCTCGAACTAATACAGCACTGACTGCATTTTCTGTCACAACCAGGTAAAGAAACAGACACTCTCCAAATGTCAGTTTTGATAGTGTGAAGGGTTTAGCTAGATGTGCTTTCAAATCGTGAAATGCCTATTCACATTCTTTGGTCCATTCGAATTTCTTGTTTCCCCTAAGCAAGTTGTAGAATGGTAGAAACTTGTTAGTGGATTTTGAAATGAAACAGTTTAGAGCCGCCACCTTTCTAGTTAGGCTTTGTACTTCTTTACGCGACCTGGGCAAAGGCATTTTTAATAACGACCTGATTTTCTCCAGATTCGCCTCTATCCCCCTTGTGTTGATTGTAAACCCCAGAAACTTTCCTGGCGCAACTTCGAAAGTGCAATTCTGGGGATTCATCTTCATGTCGTACTTTCTCAAGATGCCAAAATATTATTCTAGGTGGGATACATGGTTATTGGCAGTCTTTGATTTGACGAGCATATCATCAACATACACCTCCATGTTTCTCCCGGTCTAGTTGGCGAACATCTTGTTAACCAATCGTTGGTACGTAGCTCCAGCATTTTTCAGCCTGAATGGCATAACTTTGTAGCAATATAAGTTATGCTCGGTCATGAAACTAGTATGCTCTTGGTATGCAGGGTTCATTGCAATCTGGTTATATCTAGAGTACGCGTCCATGAAATACATGAGCTCGTGACCAGTTGTAGCGTCTACCAATTGATCAATTCTTGGTAGTAGGAAACAATCCTTGGGATAAGCCTTGTTGAGGTCGGAGAAATCGATACAAGTTCTCGACTTCTCGTTTGGCTTCGGGACCAGCACGAAGTTAGCAACCCAGATCGGGTATTTTGCTTCCCTGATAAAACTGTATTTTAGTAGGCGAGCTACTTTCTTCTAGCGCTTCAGATCGTACTGTCCCCAAAAGCCTCCATTTTTTGGGCTTTGCAGGCACACTTTTATCCAAGTTTAAAGTATGCATTACTATGCTCGTATTGATTCCCGCCATATCCTCGTGCGACTAGGTGAAAACATCCAGGTTCTTCCGTAGAAACTCGACCAACTTCTTCTTCCTTTCGACTTCAAGATTTCTCCCAATTTTTACAACTCTTGAAGGTTCTTTTGGGTCGCTGTTTATTTCCTCGAGCTCTTCTATTGCTTTAAGCTCAGAGCTGTCTTCGCCTACTCGTGGATTAATGTCATCCTGTTGGGTGACCTCACCATCTTCTTCTCAAGGTTCTTCCATCCCACTGGCGACTTCCATTACCTGGGACTCCACACCTCCCTCATTTATGACCATCACCTGTTGCTCAGGTTGTGAATTTCCCTTCATAGAAATTCTACAGCATTCTCTGCTGGTGAGTTGGTCTCCTCTTACTGTGCATATCCCCAAGGTTGAGGGGAATTTCATTGCCAGGTGTCTGATCGAAGTGATGGCTTCAAATGCCATCAGTGCAGGTCGGGCCAAAATTGCGTTATATGCGGTCGGGCAATCAATTACCATGAACTCGAGTATTTTAGAGCCAGTTCTTGACTCTTCTCCCAATGTCACCACTAGTCCAATTGTCCCTATGGCCACCGCTCCTTCACCCGAAAACCTGTACAAAGTCATTGAGGTCGCCTTCAAATCGGTTACGGACAATCCCATCTTTTCTAGAGTGGACCTGAAAAGTAAATTCACGAAACTTCCATTATCCATCAGTATTCTCCGTACCCTTCAGTTAGCGAGCTGCACGGTTACCACCAACGGGCCATTGTGTGGGAATTAAATGTGGCTAGCATCCTCTTCCGTGAAAATGATTGGTTGTTTTTCCAACCGTTTTTGTTTCAATAACCTCTGCTCCGGGACAAACTCCGCGCCCTTATGAGTTTTCAACTCATTAATATACCTCTTTTGGGCCCCTATGCTCGTGCTCGCCAAATGAGGTCCTCCGACAATAGTGGTTATATCTCCTCCTACTATCGGGGGAGGGTCGACCTAATTCGTCTAACCTCCAGGTTGACCTGTCGAAGCTTCTGAAACTGGCTGAGGATTCTGCCCTGTAGGTTGATTGGAAACTACACGATTTAGGGCATACTGGGCTAATGGTCCAGCTCGAATGAGAGTCTCAATTTCATCCTTCAGCTTTCAGCAATTATCAGTGTTATGACTGATGTCATTGTGGAATCGACAAAACTTTGAAGGATCTCTCTTTTCCCTCTGATGCCTTAAAGGCTCTGGCTTCTTCCATGGGGGGCAATTAGAATTAGCCAGAAAGATATGCTCTCGGATGTCTGTTAGGTCAGTGTAGGTGGCATAAATGGGCTTGAATTTCTCACATACTTGTTCTTCTTCGTCCCGTTCTGGTCACCCTCACCATTCCCCTTCCTCTTGTTATTTTCCACTTGGTTATTCTGGGTAACAGGTTGAGCCATGGCTGCAGCATCCGTCACCGCTCCAATGGGTTGGATAGGGGCATGGCTGGTTCCTACGACAGTAGCTCGTGCCTCTTCTGGGTTTATCCACTCCTGAGCTTGGGCCAAAAATTTGTCTAAGCTCTTAACTCCTTTTCGTTGGAGTTCTTGCCACAGGTTGCCTCCCACCAGGATTCTTGTTCTCATTGACATGAGCTTGGAGCTATCATCAGTGTCCTAGCTCGCGCTGAAACATTGGCAAATCTGCTCAGGTATGCTTTCAGTGTTTCACCAGGTTGTTGCTTTACATTGGCCAATGAATCGGCTTCAACACAAGTTGCCTGTGAAGCTCGGAATGCTCTTTTAAACTTGGAAGAAAATTTCTTCCACAAGCTTATCGAATGCTTCTTGTATTGTTTAAACCACTGTCTGGCAGGTCGGACCAGAGTTTGCAGGGAACATGATACATCTTACATCGAGCCCGACATTGTGGGTCATCATCATCTTGTTGAACATCCCGAGGTGATCGGATGGATCTGTGTTTCCATCAAATGTCAGCATGTTCGACACCCTAAAGCCAATAGGATATGTAGTCGCTGCAATGTTTGGAGCAAAAGGTTTGAGCTCCTCATCTAAGTCGCAATCATCCTTTCCCTTTCTAGATAAGAGTATTTTCATGTGTTCTTCCATCAAAGCCAGTCTCTCAAGGGTTTGGTCCTTGGTCCCTAGGTTAGCTGGGGGGCTGTTCAATAGCTCCCATCCTATTATACGCATTCGATGGGTTGTTGTCTCTCCAAGTTCGAGCTTGGTTAGGCGGGACATTCCCATTGTCGCGTACAATGGACGAACCTCCCTCATGTCGAGTATAACTAACATCCTCATTCCGAGCTGGATACCTTCTTTGTGAGTTCAAATGATTGCGCAGGTCAAGTTATGGATCATATCGAGGACTTTGTGCCGAGCTCAAATGATTTCTTAGGTCGCTCTCAGACCTGCCTTCACACTAGCTCTCCGTCCAGTAACTTCCATTTGAAAAACTTATGGCTCGCGGTTGAGATCAAGGATTTGGATTCTCAGCACGCGTCCGTGGGGCGTAAGTATTTACAAACAGGGGAGGATTTCTCCTACTGTTCCCATGAGCTGAAGCATTTCTTTGTGGGCGAGGTGGTGTTGGATGTCTTACCAGTGACAGAGGATACCTAATTGGCGAGGCTATCCTCGTTCCATCAGGACAAATTAAATTAGCCCGCCTTGGCTCCACTCCAATGTCCCTAGTTCTTTGTGCCTGGGGTTCTGATCGTGGCACAGGAGGATTCACTGGAGCACTTTGCCTTCGTGAGCTTGTCCCAGCCCCTCCCCGTGGGTTGTTGTGGGCATTTCTGGGAATCTGTGAAGAAGGCACAGAGTTGGGGGTCACAGTCTTGACCGTCTAACTGACATGCTGATGATGACCCCTGTGATGACCAGTGGGCTGAGCAATCCGATGGTTTCGCTCTAAAGGCACAGAACTCGAAGTGGCAATTCTGACAGAACGACTAGGTTTAGACCGGTTATTCCTGTGGGACTTATGAGACCCACTTTGCCTTTTTTCGACATTAACGTTAGTTGCAAGAGGGGGTAACCGAGCCAAGACCTCCTCAATCTGCCTGTTTGCCCTAGCGAGATGGCTCCTTAACTGGGCGTTTGCCATCTCGACGGCACTCAAGTATCCTGGATTAGGATTTGGTGGGAGTGACATTGAACTCCCAGCGTCATCCTGACCCACCAGTTGTTTCCCAAGACATTGTTAAACATCTGGACCCCTTTCAGTGGGAACAGCGGTATAATGGGTCTCCTGCTCACCAGGTTGTTCCATCTCATTATCATGCATCGATCGAGTGAGCACCATGATGAATGTCAACTGAAACTTGTAAAGCACTAATTTCCTCTCAATGAAAGCACCAAATTGTTGACGCAGTTTTTCACCAACAGTATGTTAAGAAATTAAACAGGTAGATTAATGCTAAATTATAAACTGTAATGAAATAATAAACACCCTCTCGAACACACACAACTTTTACATGGTTCGGTGGTTAAAATCCACCTAGTCCACGAGTCAATATTATTACTTTTCTCTCTCAATTTCTGCAGAGTTTTAGTAATACAAAAAATGGTCGTCCCCTTCCCTGTCCATTATCCCTAGTATTTATAGGCGAATTTCATGGACAGGTTTGGGTAACCGCATGAATAAATAAGGTGTACATATTTAATACATATTATTCTCATTTACATTGGGATATGATTTGATAACATAATAGGATATACTCCTGCTATCTCGGATAATAAATGGTAGATATGTGATACAACTTGGGCATTAATGAGCGTATAAGGAGCCTTCGAATCTCTTGGGATCCTTCAGTATGTGTTCTGTCTAGGTTTCCATGAGCTGAATATCTCACCCGAGTTCATGTTCAAAGTCTATCTGAACCCTAGCTCGCAGTAAACTTAGAGCGCCTAAAGTTGGATTTGGTCATTATAAGTCTTGAACTCAATTGTTATGCTGAGAGACGGTCTGATAATAATATGTGTATCGTGTTGTCAAGCCCCCAAACTCGAGTTGTTCACATCACTGTTAGCCAGATATTCTACTTGGCTATTTTTCCACATATCCATCTACCAGCTATACCCGAGCTGAGTAATTGAACTCGTGCTAATTTCAGGGTACAACAATATTTCTAGAGAAAAATCCATAAATTACAAAAACATCCTTTCAGATATCCCAAATTAACCCTACATTTGATTAAGGTAAAAATCTAAGTCCTAGAAAGATTAAAATAAAATTAAAATCCTAACTCTTGATAGAAAAATCCTCAAATTACTAAGTGTTGAAAACTGCCTTGTTTTGTGACAATTTCTTAACTTTAGAAGGCTAAAATTTTAAATCCCTTAATCCAAAATTCTCAACTTTTACTGAGCCTTGCTTGGCTGTTCCGAGAATCCCCTTACTCATTTTTAGACAAAAATACACATTTTTACTAGGTGAGAGTTGTACCAAAAAGTGTTGATTGAAACAGTCCATTTCTCTTCCCTAGTTTTTCTTAAACTTTGGCTAAGCATAAACCTAATATGTTTGTCATTTTGGTCTGATTTTTCTTATAACTAGGATATACCAATACTGCTCTCACAAAATTTTAGGTTCAAAAGACTATTTTCGCTTAGGCAAACACCTTTCTAAAGTACAGGGGTCAAACTGATCAAAACACAATTCCATTTTAAAAATCTCATTCTGCTGATTATATTTCTACAAAAAAATTATAGATCTGAACCTTGATTTGTCACGAAAATTTTCTCAAAATTTCAGCCAAGAACAATTTGATTTACTCAATCAAAACACTGCTCAAAGTTAATGAATTCAAACTGCCAGCATTTTTCAAATTTGCACCAATTTCACAAAATATATATAACTCTCATAATACAAAATAATTTTTAGCGTTTCAAAAGCCTAAAGTCAATTAATCTTCCTATAAAATATATTAATGGAGTTTATTTTCATGAAATAAGTCCTTTTGGCACTGATTGACCCTTTGAAAGTCAAAACAAAAACTTGGCAGCAAGCATATTTTCACACAACCTATTGGAACTTTGGATTCCAAGCTAAAAATCACCACCATAGCCATGCATGCATCATACATCCACATTAAACACATTACATACCAAAAACAAGATTTAACATAAAAAAAACAACACATGCAACTCAGATCATAAGACAAAAAGCTTAACTACAACATAAGATTTTACCTCTTTTTGGTTCAAGCTTTGAGTTTTGAAGCTCTATAGGTTTTGGACCCCACTCTCCTAGCTCACAACACTTCAAAGCCTTGTAGATTAACAAAAGGATCAGATTATACACAAGAGGAAGGAAGGAAATGGAGAGGAATTGACATTTTCGAAACACTAGTGTAGTTTTTCTTTTGATGTTTAAACCCTATATGCATGTGCTTGGACAATCTTGCACAAGCTTGGAGTTGCTTCTTGAGCCTTTAAACCTTGAAACCATAGAATCAAGTGAGTAAAATCTCAGAGGGAAAATGGAGTAAAAGGAATCATAGGCTCAACATAGAGAAGAAAAGAAAGAGACTCAAGAAAGCTTACCTTTAGTGGCTTGGTTTTCTCAAGATTGCTTCAAACTTTTAATGGAGTTCTTCTTCCGAGAGAGAGAGAGGCCGAATGAGGGAAGGAATGAGAGAGAGAGAGAGTGTCTCTGAACTTTTTTGGTGAATTGAAATGATACAAGAGAGAGGGAGTGAAAGGGTTTCGGGTATAGAGAGAAGGGAAGATAGAAAGGAATAATGATGATAACTTTGGCAAAAATTTTGGTTTTGGTTGACTAAGTGTAGTAGACACTATTACATGCATGGTTTGACACTCCATGCACTCAACCTTTCATGGTCGGCCACTTCTCACTTACCCCATTTTTTTAATTTTTAAATAATTTTAATAATGTCCAAAACTAACTACACCAAAAATGGTATTAAACCACTAACCTTCATTTTTTAAGATAAAATACTAATCTAGGATAAAATTAAATGATAGAATAAGTGTGACACTAATATTTAAATGTATCACATTTATTTAATTTCTCCAATTAATTTGTGGAATTATTTACTAGTTAATTTTTACAATTATGCTTAAAAGCATTTTCCTTCAAAAAGGAAAATTAAATCTTTTCCAAGAATTTCTATAATTTAAACACACAATTTCATTAATATTTATACACCCAATATAATTTTTTTCCATAATTATTAATTTCCACTTAATTATCTGAGAATTTACTCGGTTAGAATTTTCAGTTCGGTCCGAGACCGAAAGTCTTGGTTTGACCGCAAACCACATTTTTGACGCATTGACTAACACTAACAACATGAAATATGATTCCCAAATATATATATATATATTATTTAACAAATATATTCAATACAAAGTTTCAACATCCCAACCTTGTTACTTGTAGGTGCCAGAAAAGCGAGGCAGATACAAATTTATTATATGTATTTGGACTTTATTAGATAAAATTAATTTTGAATTAACTGATATTTATGCATATATGAAATAATACATTATTGTAATACATGTATATTTTATCTTATTAAATAAATAAATGATAAAAAAAATTAGGGAGCACTACAGTGCTACACGCCTAGGCTTGGCGTGTGACCTAGGGTTAGACCCAATTTGGAATTGTTCAAATTTAAATGTTATACTTTGAATTATTTTATTTATTAAATTATTATTTAAAATATATATTTTGATTTTATTAAATAATTAAATCTAAACATAATCAGTTATTGAGTGAGTCTATAATGATAGATATTTTAAGTTTAAAAAATCTAAATGTATCATGATTTTTCAAGAGGCACATTATCAAGTTTTTAGAGAAAGCCTGAAAAAGAACGATGCATTCTCTTATCCTTTCTCCTTCTCCAACTTCTCTTTAACTCATGTATTGAGTACATCAAGAAAGTCTATATTGTCCATATCATCCTACGTGGCCACACACATGCTAGTGTGTTGTGGATTAGCTTGGAAGATCGCGATGTGGATCTTGGTGCAATATGGTGGATTGAATGTTCGTTATTATATCTTAAAAGATAGAGATGATACTTGATATACTACAAAAGGTATTAGATCTCAATCTATCTTTTATTGTTTTTGATTCAAAGTATACAGACATATAATGATCCTGGCTTGGTATTAATAAGATTTTTTTTTTTTTGCAATACACCTTCCGCTGCACGCTTTAATTTACACATTTAATACTAACAAATTATTCACAAGAATGATGACATCTCATTGGAAGAGATTCTCAAGCACCTAAGAATTGAGTAGGAGTCCCGTTCTAGGGATAAACATGTGGATCAGTCCAATGGAGAAACCTCCAAAGCCAATGCAGTGAAAAAATCCCTCCCAACTAAGAAAAATGGCATAAGAAACACAATGGAAAAAGTGACAAAACCTTAGGCACAAAGAAGAATGAATAGAAATTCAAGAGCACCAGGGGTCCTTGTTTTGTATGTGGCCAGAGTGGCCACTTTGCAAGGGATTATAGGTTCAAAAAGAACCACAACAATGAGGCCAAGGTGAGTGCAACCAAAGATGAGTTGGTTGCAACCCTAAGTGAAGTTAATGTCATCAATGGAAATATGAAAAACTGATGGTATGATACTTGTCCCACCATCTGATAGCCTTAAGTACAAATTGAGTTCTTGAAAGAATTTGACATATAAATCTTATTGATATTAGGGAAATTTTTGTTAAAATTGTTCCAAGCTATTCAAGATGCTTGGGTATCTCCCTAAGAAAATTTACCTATACAATTGATTAGTTAGAGTATTTATATGCTATGTTGTACAAGACTCTCCTACTGACTAACCACTTGAAATACTTACAATAAACATCTCACTTTAAAAACAAAAATGCCACATCAACCACTAACAACTAATTCAACATGTTACTCAGGTTTTGTTATTATCTTTAGAGCACCTGGTATACGTAAGCCTAATTGAAGGTATATCTATACCTCGGAGCCACACTTTCATCTTGTCCTTAAGGTGAAACTCTGAGAATTGAGTGAAGATCATCTCATAATCCTCAAAAGTTTTCTCAAAATCGGGTAATGAATTCCATTTGGTGAGGGCCATTTGAGTTGGGAGATGTGAAAAACAAGGTGTATAGCAGCAGTATTTGAGAGTTCAAATCGATATGACATTGCTCCCACTCTAGCTAACACCTTGAAAGCCAAATTCTCATATCTTCTTTTAGCTTAATAATTGCTACATGTACGACCTTAGTTTCAAATAGACCATTTCTCCCACTTCATACTCCTCATGGTCTCGTTTTTTGTCTGTGTATTACTTCATTCTTTGCTAGGCTTGGAGAAGGTGCATGCAGAAATCATCAAGGATTGCATCTCAGTCTTCCAATAATGCATCTATTGCTAAAACAAGTGAGGAATATGATGTGTAACTAATTAGAGGGGGAGGGTCCCTTCCATATAAAGCCCAAAATGGGGTACACTTGGTAGCCAAGTATGTTGAGGTATTATACCAGTACTCAGCCCAAGCCAATCATTTAGCCCACTGTCTTGGCTTTTCATTGTCAAAGCACTGCAAGTGCATTTTCAATGTGCAATTCACTACTTTTTTTTGTCCATCAGTTTGTGGATGATACGATGTGCTTTTTTGACCTTGAAGTTTTAATAGCTCACTCCAAATTACTGGTAAAAATTTTGTCTCTGCCAGAAATAATAGAGTGAGGAACCTCATGTAATCTTACCACCTCCTTTGAAAAACCATTAGCTACATTTGCAATTGTAAAAGGATGCTTAAGAGTAATAAAATAAGTGCATTTTCTCAATTTATTGACTACCACCATGATGGTATCCCATCCTTCCAACCTAGGGAGACCTTTGATGAAGTCCATGGATAACTCTTCCCAAACTTGCACGGGTCTGGCTATTGGTTGTAGTAAACCTATTAGTGTTGTAATTGAATACTTGTTTTGTTGGCAGGTTGTGTAATTGCAAACAAACTTTAGAACATCTTTTCTCATTCCTACGGAATATAACTCAGATTTCAGTCGTTGATAGGTCTTCATTTCCCCATAATGACCCCCATGGAAGTATTATGGAAGGCACTTTGTAGAGTAGTAAATCATGCTCTAAACTGAAGCAAAAATGTTGTTTTACTGCCAGTATGTCTTATGTGATGCCCTTAATATAAAAATCATATTGTAGCTATTTTTTAAGCTACTCCCAATGCTGCCATTGTGGGATTTGAAGGTTAAAACATTCTGCGACTTCTAATTTTTTGGACAAGGCATCTGCTACTCGATAACTAGCCCTTGATTTGTAACAAGTGGCGAATTCATAAGTCATTAATTTGGCTATCCAGTGTTGATACTCATTTTCAATCATCCACTACTCTAAAAGAAACTTCAAGCTTTGCTGGTCGATTCTCGCTATAAATCGTCTCCCAAGCAAGCAAGGTCTCCATTTATTGGCAACAAATTAAGATAATCGCCATCAACTCATTTCCATAGATGGACTTTAATTGTCCTCGGGGGCCTAACGTGTGGCTGTAATAAGCGATTGGTCTAGTCTCTTGCATTAACACAATTCCTAAGCCATAGCCAAAAGCATTTGTCTCCACAATGAACGGCTACTAAAAATCTAGCACTGCTAGGACTGGTACAATGTACATTTCTTGTGTTCAAGGTTTTAATGACCTCATCTACAACATCATTTCATCCAAAGCAATCTTTTTTAGCTATTCTGTTAGGGGGTAGTCAATTTGAACATAGTCAGCCATAAATTTGTAGTAATACCCCATTAAACCCAAAAACCCTCAAAGCTCTCGAAGGTTGCGTGGTACTGCCCATTAGACCATTGCCTCAATCTTACTTGGAACAACCTCTAATCCCTGTCCATAATGATATGTCCAAGGTATGCAAGTTGTTTTTGTCCGAAGTCACATTTTTTTCTGTTAGCAAAAATCTAGTGTTCTTGGAGTACCTGTAATACTATTGATAAGTGTTATTTATGGTTTGTTTCATCCCTACTATAGACTAGAATGTCATGAAAAAAGACTAGTACAACTCTCCTTAAATATGGGCAGAGTATGTCATTCATCAAGGATTTAAAGGTAGCCAGTGCATTGGTAAGGCCAAAACGCATAACCAAAAATTTGTAGTGGTCATCATAAGTCTTAAACATTGTTTTATGGACATCCTCAGCTCTAACTTTGAATTGGTGATACCCCGATTTGAGGTCTAGCTTTGAAAATACTTGTGCTCTATGAAGCTTATCTAATAGATCATCAATAATTTGTATTGGGTATTTATCAGGGATGGTAGCCATATTTAATGCCATGTGCACCACACAAAATCTCCACGAACCATCTTTCTTCTTAACCAGTAGTACAAGACTAGAGAAAAAGCTTTGACTGACTTGAATGACCCTTGCCTTCAGCATTTCAGTAATCAATTTTTTGATCTCATTCTACTAGAATTGAGGATACATGCAATGTCAACTGCTTACTAGAGAGGTCCCTTCCTTGAGGTTTATTACGTGCTTTATTTCCTTTGATGGTGGTAAGCCCTCGGGTGCCTGAAAAACTTACTTAAACTTCTCTAAAACTCCATCCAGACAGATCAGATCTGTAGTCAGTTCTATATTTGATGTAGAAATCTAGTTGAGTTCAACCAATAATCCAACTCCCTCCTTTTGAAAAGCCCGCTTCAAAAACTTCAATGATACCAAACCTTTTTTTTTTCATTGAATGGTCCCTTTTAATCTTGATGGTTTGTCCTCCAATTTGTAACTTAAAACTTGCATATGCCAATTAACTTGTGTCATTCCAAAAGTAGCCAACCATTGCATACCAAATATCACGTCTGAACTACCTAACCCAAAAGGCAATAAATCCTCTACTATTGTTATGCCCTATAATTCCAACACCACACCACGACAAAGGCCTTCCCCTTTAATGGATTACCCTGATCCTAAGGCCAATCCATATGTGTTTGTCTTCATAATTGGAAACTTTTTCGTGATCACCAACTCTTTGGAAATAGAATTGTGGGTTGTTCTGGAATCAATAAGCACCATTACCTCCTAGTTGCCCACCGCCCTTCTTATTTTCATGGTTTTGGGAGCGATCAGCCCAGTTATTAAGTTCAAGGAAACCTCCTCTTCCTTTAGTCTCAGTGATCTCCAACTCCAATTCATCCTCTTGGTCTGGTTTAGCATCTTCCTCTGACCCTTTATCTTCTTCTTCGTTATACGTCACTAGAACTCGATTATTTTTTGTGTACAATGATGCCTTGGAGCCCATTTGTTATCACATCGATTGAAAATGCCCTTGCTTCTATTCTCTTGCATCTTAGAATGAGTCAGTCACCGATATTGCCCAATGGGTTTATGTCTAGAGCTAGAACTCCCTGCCCTTTTTCACTTCCTACCACTAGTAGTCTTTAAATACCCCAATCTTTCCTGAAAAACTAAATAAAGATTGGTTCTTGGACTCTATCTTGATAGTGAATCCATGGCTTTATTTAGGGTGTTAGGTTCGAAGAGTCGCAATTATTTCCTGATACTTCGCTTAAGACCACTCAAAAATTGGCTCAAAGCAACCACATCTAAAATTCCATCAAGGGGTTCAATGAATTTTTGACAATACTCTTCCACTGTGCCCTCCTATTGATACTCGAAGAATTGCTCATGTAATGACAATTTCCTTGTGCTTTCGAATTTGTTGAGAATGAGGAGCTTCATATCACCCCACAACACGATTGGTAGGTGCCAATTCTCCCACTGATACCACAGAAGGTGTTGCCCTCAAAATTGATGGCATTAGCTTAAAATTTTTCATCATTGTTGTATCGTTGAAGTTCAAAGTACTTGTCTATCCTCAACAGCCACCCATGTGGGATTAGTTCCGTCAAATTTTGACATTTCGAGTCACCAAAGTTTGAAATTTCTCCAATGTTCATATTTTGAACCCAATGCTTCCCTGTCCACGTCAGCATTAATTCAATTCTGTGGCTGAGAACAACTTGACCTGATTTTATTGGTGATCAAGGTGATTGGTGGCCAAAACTTTGGCTATCTTCCTTGTTGTTTCCGGTGGTGTCATCTTGATTCTTGAGGAGTTTCCCTATAGCATCCATGACTTCTTTGAATTGCCTCGACTCTTCCCGCACAGCGCCATTCTTGGTGTCAACTAATTCCTCTGATTGTGGCATGGTCTATGGTCATTCTTGCTCTCCCTTTCGTCCTTTTTTTGAGGGCATTTCCTTCTCCAAGATGGTATGCTCTAAACTCATTTTGATAGCCTAAAGCACGAACTCAGTTCTTGAAAGAATTTGATATAGGAATCTTATTGATATTATGACAAAATATGTTATAATTGTTCCAAGTTATTCGAGATGCTTGGGTATCTCCCTGAGTAAATTTACTCAAACAATTTCGCAAATGATCGATACTTATACAATTGACTTGTCAAAGTATTTATATGCTATGTTGTACAAGACTCTCCTACTGACTAACCACTAGAAACACTTACAATAGACAACTCATTTTTTTTTAAATGCCACATCAGCTAACAACTAATTTAGCACATTACTCAACTTTTGTTATTATTTTTGGGGTGCCTAGTGTAGGTGAGCATAATTGGAGGTCTATAATCATCCATGTCACTTATGATAAATCTATCTTCAAGACCTTTGAGAGTGCAAATGATGGACATGAAATCTAAATAGGTAATGAGAAAAGATCCAAGGTTAAAGGCAAGGGTACTATTGATCTCTTCTTCACTTCCAATAAGAAAGTTCTACTTACTAATGTTCTTTATGTACTAGACATGACTAAAAACCTTGTGAGTAGCGATGTACTTGGCAAACCAAGCATCAAAGCAGTATTTGAGTCCGGCAAGCTCATTTTAATGTAAACAACTTTTAAAAGCCTTAGTTCAATGTATTTGTATTTTGGGGAGAAATAGGCAAAAACACTATAAGAAGTCATGCTCCATCTAGAGTGAAAGTGCTCGATTGGCTACTGGCATAAGGAAAGTTTAGTGCTTATGAGAATTTACAACTTAGACAAACTTGAAAGACCGCAAAAAATTTAATCCAAAAAAAAATTGAAGGTAATTTGATTTGGGCAGATTAACCCAACCAACCCGACCAAACTATTGGAAGGGTTAATTTTTTTTTTCTTATTTGGATGGATTGCATGCTAGTTGTCCTCAACCCAATTAAGACATTAGACGGCTAAAAATGTCATGCTACCCGACCAACCCCCAATGAACAACTTGTTCAAAGAATTTGGTATGCAATGTTTTATGTTTCGTTCTTGCACTCAGTTGTTAGTTCTCACTGAAGATATAGGAGGACTTCAAAGTTGTGGTGTGCAGCAATTCTTGCTATTTTATGGGCAATACGGCTTCAAAGAAATAAAAGAATATTCAAAGATAAAGAAGAATCATGAGATAAGTTGTGGGAGATCAAATTCTTGGTCGTAACTTGGGTATCAAAAACCAAAGACTTTGAGGGATTATCTTTTCTAGATCTTGGTAGAGAAGGAAGTTTATTGTACTTGAGAATGGCTTAGCGTTGTACTAATTTGCTGTTTGTTTTTGCTTTTTATTCTTCGCTGTTTCATGAGATCAAATTTGATCTTTGTTCCTTTGTATTTATAATCTTATTAACACAAGGCTTGTTTTTATTTCAAAAAAAAAAACTGTGAACTGCTAAGAGGCTGATTATTTTTCAGCAGTGTTTCTTGTTTCCCCACTTTCCTATTTTGGTCTCAAAATATAATGCAGTGATAAACATGACAAATTTGTAATGTTATGCTACATACAGAATCTATGCAGAATAAAATGCAGTGTTAAACATGTCAAATTTCCACTCAAATTTTTTGCTGAAGTTGGAAAAATGTAAGATTTCAAAAACAACAGAATCAGAATCACTAGAATTTACAGGTTACTTAAGAATGGAAGCTAATGAAAATATATAACAAATTCAAAACTTTGTTCTTTAATACTGCCTTCCAAAACATGTTACTTGTAATCAAACATCTACATTCACAAACTTATTCTACCTTTAACTACCAAATTAACAACACCAGAACAGTAGAAGAGAAAATTTACACTGGTATTTCAATTTAATGACAAAGGAATACAAGCACCAGAAATTCGAGAGCCTCCACTGAGCAAGATACTCTCAACAAGATTATCGACACTAACAAACTCCTCACTTTCCTTTTATTCTCGCAATCCCCTGAAATCTCTCTAAAATTCCTTGCATAATCAAGTACAAAATTTAAGCATGTCATTAGAAAATAGAAAGAGATGATAACTTAGAAATAATTCTAACTAAGCAATGATGCCTGTCTCTGCTGATTTTTCGTGTGGCACCAGCATATTTGTAGAAGACAATAAGGTTTTCACTCTACTATCTATATTCAACCATCTTCTTACTAATGATGCTATAACACTCCATTACATGAAGCATTTCCTTTCACCATTCATCCAATGCAAATAAGGTATACAGCATCCCTCTTAGAGTTTCAGTAAGTTTAATCTACTGTTTCATTCCTTGTCACCATCTGAACAATCCGGGAATAATGATAAACTCAACTTTATGGCTTCTTACGTATTGACCCAACAGGCTATAATAACTGGACTCTGACCAGAAAGGAAAAGAATGGTTATGAGGTATCCAGAACTTCTCACAAGTTGGTAAAATGAAAAATGTTATATTTGTACCAATACCACATCCAACCCCAATATAAAATACACATGCAACCACTAACCTAAGAAAAACATCACAAATCTTTCCTTTTACTTTCGGTGCTTTGACTCATTTATATAATATTTGCATGTCAGTTCAAATGATCTGTTATGGCTATAACTGAGGACTACAGCCCCTCTCCCCTCCCACACACTCACAAGTCCAACCACTTCAACCTCTAGTGGCAATAAACAACTGAATTATAACAGAAAAATAAAAGGTACTTGTATTATGAAGAGACTATACCTTAAATCACAAGAGAAACCAATAAACATATTAAACAATGCACGATATGTCAATCCAACCTTCATGGAACAATAAAAATAAAGCCCTGCAAGAACAGAATTTAATACCAATTATTATCAACCTGAAGAACTAAATTTCTTATAGACAACCAAATTGAGAAAATGTAAGTCTCACATCTTTCACTATAAATTTGTCTAACAAACTCGATGGAGGCAGTAGCCATTCAGATAAATAGACCGAGCAAATTTGTTGATGTCTAACAGTGGCAGGATCATCTGCATGCACAGTTGCAGTCCACATTCATAGTCCATAATTAATAAACTACTTGCAATGTCCTTACAATGTCAACTAGGTTAGATGAGCATTACTATAATTTAAAGCATAGAAAATATTCTAAACCTGAAGCTCGTATGAGTATTCGGTGCGTGACAAAAGACTGCATGCACAAGGGGAAAAAAAGTCAAAGGTTCAACAAGTCAGTAAATCATATAAATGAGCATTGAATAATTTTCTCTCCTCCCTGTCTCTCTTTTTTTATTTATCTTACAAGGGTAAAATCTTACTCCACCAAACTTTCATCAGCAGAAGTTCCTAAAGTCAGGTGCTTTTCAGTAGAAGAATGTGGAAAAAAAAATTCCCAGGTCAAGTAGCACTTAAAAAGGTATATTTGTGATATAACAGTCCTCATACAACTAAATACATTCATGTTTAATGAGACCCACACAACAATATAGCAGAATATTAGCTCCCTGGAATCTCAGACTGTATCTCATGAAATATAGCAGCAAACAACTTGCATGGAACATTACCTGCCAGACAGAAGGCATGTACTCGCGATATGGTACTTTGTGAGTACTAGTAGTATCCGGAAAAGACTTTTTTCTGAAACATCATATTCGAGAAAATATTTCAAAAAGATGCCAATGCTAGAAGAACAGGATTGTTTACAACATATTACCCACAAATGACATTACTGTATGGTGTAACTTCTGCTTATCCAAAAGCATATGCCAGAAGAGGGGGGAATAATCATTGTTTTTTGTAAAGTAAATTTATTGTCGCTAGGCATCCAATGGTTAATAACCATCCGATTAATATAATCATTGATTGGACGATTGTGGGCTTAACGGGATTTATCCCCGAAAAGGGAAAAATCCGGTATGAATCATTATAACACAGCATTTAATACTTTAAATATATATATACACATACATATATTTAGAAAGTGTAGTGTTTTTGGGAAAAAAAAAATATGTTTGGAGTGTGATAAAAATGGTATTATATTGTTTTACATATAAAATTCTATTTACAAAAAAGTAGAATCATATAAATAATAAATAGATGTTTAATGTCATCACTCCACTTTAAAGATTTCTGCTGCAACCAAATATTATCAATCATAAATGGGGCAGGACTGAGCACCCCGGTTTGGAGGGATCACATCAATGACCACTGGACAGTAATCTGAAATAGCTCTTATCTCCAACGTTGTCTTACGAACAAGAATCTTTTTGCCCACCAATGAGAGATCAAAATTTGTCCAACCTACTACAGATTGGAAATTTTCTCAGATTTGACCTAGTGTATTGGTCATTAATCAATCTCAAATCTTTTAGAAATAATTCACTGATTAATCCATCAAAAACCCTCATACTCCTTGTAGCGGTACTACTGTTAAACTTGTCTGATGTGTTCCTCACATCAGCCAACTCATCGCAAAAGTGATCCCGCCCCCACTACACTAGAAGTATATGCACCAGAAAACCACCACTTCTCATCATCAACTTCAATTAAAATTGACACTGAATTTCCCCATATCTATGAGTCAACTACCTTTGTGTTTCTTGAATCCCAAACCACCACAATACCTCCTAACCTCCCAATGGATGGGAAATACAACCATTGTTTAAATATGAATTTCTAGATACTACCAATGAAATTTCTGTCAATGACCTCTCTTTTAGTCTCTTGTAAGACTACAATGTCGAGGCTAAGCTTACAAACCACCTCCTTAAT
The DNA here is from genome assembly GCF_963169125.1 of Humulus lupulus. NCBI lineage: Eukaryota > Viridiplantae > Streptophyta > Magnoliopsida > Rosales > Cannabaceae > Humulus > Humulus lupulus. The sequence goes on along the minus strand of NC_084798.1, from coordinate 81,027,117 downwards.
AGTTCTTTTTTTTAAAAGAGCAAAGGTCACATGTACATGAGTGACCTCCTCCCAAATATATTGAGATCCCTCCCTTATGACGGAGGAAAACCGTGGTTACAAAACGCGAACATCACAAAAACGCACAAGTGATACAATTAGGAAAACAAAACAAAACAAAATTACAAGAAAAAAAATATTCCAATCTCTAAGTAAAGCAGAAAAAGGAATATCTTTAAAGCCCTTCATATTATGAAGCCAGAAAAAGGAATATTATGAAGCCAATACAGTGAGACGCCATAGAATTTGCCTTCCCTTGCCTCCGCTAATGCTGAACGTCATAATTTCCACCATCTGGGCTGGAATACTCCACTGAACACTGAATTCTTTCAGCAATTTATACCATAGTTGTAGTGCAAACTCACAATGTAAGAGCAAATGTTTGCTAGTCTCATTATTCTTTCTGCATAACACACACCAGCCGAGGGATAGCACTAAAAAGGTTTGTTCTTTTGCAAAACCTCATGTACAGTCACCTTATTCCACAATAATAACCATAAAAAAAAAAATTGACTTTGGGTAAAGCTGGTGATTTCCAAGCCCTTCATCATTTCCTCTCAATAAGTCAAAAGCAGATTTGCAAGAGAATATACCTGAGCTATCTCCTTTCCAAACTCGACAATCTTCTAGCAACCCATTGATCTTGCATTCTCCAATCTTTCTAACAACTGCATTAACTGTGAAAGTTCCCACCCATGTAGGTTTCTGTAAAAATTCAAGTTCCAGTCCACCTAATGATCGAAATTTGCTGCAAACCTCTATATCCAATTCCTCTACAAACCCTCCCAAAAAATGTTTTTGATCAATCTCTCCAATACCTTGATAGGCCGTTGCTCAAACACACTTATGTAAGGAAAAATAATAGAAAGGGGATTGTGTGATGTGTCGTGTCGCGTCGCTGGGGGAATTAGGTGCTGACTCATAGGAGAGAGAGTGTTTGAATTTGTTACTGCTTTTTGTAATAAAGAGGGTAGCGGGGTGAGAGACAGGGGGTTATGGTAATTTTGGTGGTTTGTTAGGAGAGACCACTCTCGAATCTCTGGAGGACCTTTTCTTTATTATTGTATTTGCTCTTTTACATTAATAGAAGTATATTCTTACAGGAGCTGCTATTAAGCTTCAGATTTATCTTTGTTCTTTCTTAATTGCAATATTGTGGCTGTTGGTTACTATTGTATTCATATCAAGTGGTATCAGAGCATTTTTTATTCCAGGGGGAGGAATGGCTCAGTGTAAGGTTGACACTCTTGAGGAGCAACTTGACGTAGTGCAAGAAGAATGGCACAAGGAATTAGAAGATTCTAGAGAAGGGTTATCCAAAGAGATTGCAGGAGGGAAGGAGGTTGTTCAACACTTACCAGGGCTTGAGCAGCAAGTTGAGGCGAATCAGCAAACACAAGGAGCAATGCAACAGACACTCAATTTTGTGGTCTCACAACTGGAGCAATTGGTCAACGGGACCCGGTCCAGTATCTCTAAAGAGCAATCCTTGAGGACAACTGACAAACCACAGGCATCTCCAGAGAAATCTCCGATGTCTATCAAGCAACCTTGCGCGACTCAGGGCCCAGCGGATGCGGTCGTGACCCACGATCAAAGCAAATTCGGCGTCGTGTCTCTGCCACCACCATCACAAGTGAGCACGACAACCGCTATGACTTCGGGGCCTTCAAGCGATTGGAATTTTCAACTTTCAGTGGGTTGGATGCAGATGGGCGGTTATTCTGAGTAGAGTGGTATTTCCAGCTCAATCCCATGACTGAAGAGGCAGTGGCAGTCAGAATGAAAGGGAAGGCTTTAGCCTGGTTTCAATACGCAGAGGACTCCCTCCGTTTTTGCTCTTGGACAGCGTTTAAGGCTGCTTTTCTAGTGCCATTCTGATCTCTCCATGAAGGGTCCCTCTGTGAGAAGTTTTTGAACATTTGCCAAGATACTATAGTGGAAGCTTATCAAGAATTGTTTGAATCGATGGTATCGCCGCTACATGGGCAATTGTCTCGGGAGGTGCTGGAGAGCACGTACATGAAGGGCCTCAAGCCTACTGTTCAAGCAGAGGTTTGGATTATGAAACTAGAGGGGTTAACGGAGAAGATGGAGGTAGCCCTCATGGTGGAAGATAGGAATCGGGTTCTGTAGTTGGGCTAGGCCGGATCAGGTACGAATACTTGGGCATCCCTCATACTAGCCCTAAGCTCTCTCCTAGCTGGTCCAGTTTTCCCAACCCTACTTCACCGAAACCAACTTCACCATCAACGGTATCGAAGTCTAGCGGAGCCGCAACAACAGGACCAATTGAGATTCCAGTGATTCGTCGTTCTGGGGGGTACTGCAGGTTACACCGTTGCGGAGCTTCAGGCAAGGAAGGATCGCGGGCAGTGTTTCCGATGTGACGACAAGTGGTATCATGGGCATCAGTGCAAGGATCACTCCTTGCAGGTGCCACAGAGGACCCCAATGATGACAATGAGAATTTTGAGACGTTGTCGCCAAACATAAAATTCCACTCAACCACAGTCGAGTCTGGCGTGCTCATGGGCACGGGGGGTTCAGTGACCACTGAGGGCATTTGTAAGGGACTACCGCTTTCCTTGTCAGGGACTATACAGTATCATACATGGGTTTATTGAGATACAAAAGTCGAATTTGTGTTCCGATACATACGAAAGATTCTGGATAAATCTCACACTACCCCATACTCTTTGTATCCAGATACCACGAAGATGTATCAGGATTTGAAAACTTTATATTGGTGGCCTGTGATAAAGAGGGATGTAACTGAGTATGTGGCTAAGTGTCTGACGTGTCAGCAGGTCAAGGCTAAACATCAGAGGCTAGCAGGGCTATTACAGCCCTGGATATCCCAGAATGAAAGTGGCGGAATTGCCCAAGACGATGGGTCAACACAATTTGGTGTGGGTTATTGTAGACTGATACACCAAATCAATTCATTTTCTACCAGTGAGGACGACTAATATAGTTGACCAACATGCAAATCTTTATGTGAGAGAGATAATACGTCTTCATGGGGCTCCGAGGTCGATCGTGTCAGATCGGGACCCCACATTTACCTCCAAGTTTTGGGGAAATCTGCAGAAAGCGATAGGTACACAGTTGAAGTTTAGTACAGCTTATCATCCTTAGACTGATGGTCAGTCTGAGAGAACTATCCAAATATTAGAGGACATGCTGAGAGCATGTGTACTAGACTTTGAAGGGTCCTGGAATAAATATTTGTCTCTGATAGAGTTTTCCCACAACAGCTATCAGGCAATTATTGGAGTGGCTTCTTATGAGATGTTGTATGGTAGGAAGTGTAGAACACCCATTCACTGGGATAAGATGGGTGAACGGAGAAACTTAGGTCCTAAAGCAATTCAGAGGACCAATGAAGCTATTGAGAAGATCAGAGCTCGGATGCTCGCATCGTAGAGTAGACAGAAAAGTTATGCAGATTCGAAGTGCAGGAACGTTGAGTTCCAAGTGGGAGACTACGTCTTCCTTAGAGTCTCACCATGGAAAGGTTTGAGGAGATTTGGGAAGAAGGGCAAGCTGAGTCGTAGGTTCACAGGACCGTTTGAGATCCTGGAGAAGATTGGTCTAGTGGCCTATAGATTGGCCTTACCTCCAGCATTGTCGGTCGTGCATAATGTATTTCATATTTCGATGCTGCAGAAGTATGTATCTGATGAGGCTTATGTACTAAGTTACGAAGATCTGGAGCTGCAGGCAAACTTATCCTTTGAGGAGCAGTCAATCAAGATATTAGACAGGAAGGACAAGCAACTGAGGAGTAAAACCATACATTTGGTTAAGATATTATGGAGGAACAGCAAGGTCGAGGAGGCGACCTAGGAATTGGAGTCAAATATGCGAGATCAGTATCTCGAGTTGTTCAGGTAAAATTTCGATGATGAAATTTTTATAAGGAGGGGATAATTGTAATGCCTCAATTTCACTAATAGGGCTTAGTGCCTTGATTAAGGGGCTGAAAGGCAATAATTGAGTTAATTATGTGCTTATGTGTTATGAGCATGTTATTATGTGAATTGTATTATGATATGATTATGCGTGCATGTTTAGGGGTATTAAATATGCATGTGGGCTCATTTCTTATTAGAATGACATTTTTATAATTTTGAACCGTTGAAGGTATAATTATAAATATGTGTGATTTATCATTGTGACCACATTATTATGTGGATATATTTGAGTTACCCGGCACAAGGAGATCCTAGGGAGCAAGTTAGCGGAAAAGCCACAACAGAATAAAATACCCGGCTCGGGGTGAGCTTAAAAGTATTTTAGTAATTTGGTAAATTACCGGAAATTATTGAGTAGCGGGAATTAATTGATGAATATTTGGTTTGATAAGCTTATTTGAGGTTAGCAAGAATTATGCCAAATGACAATTTTGTCCTTAGCAGTAACCTTTGAGGTTTAAGAGGGCTAGGGGCATTTTGGTCATTTCCCTTGCCCATGAGATAGCTTAGTCAGCTGACAAGGGAACCCCTAGAGTTTGCAAACACCACATAGCAGCCACACTCTCTCTCACACACATTCTCCCTACTTCTCTTGAAGCTCTTGGAGAATTTGTGATCTTTGGATGGGAAAAGCTTGGAATTGGAGGATTGAAGTTGGGTTTGGAGTAGAAGGCATTTTGGGAGTCGTGATTAATGAGGTATGCTGCCATTTCTTTGAGTTTTGTCCAAAGTTAGTGTTGTTGAATGTTCTTGAGTTTAAGGTGTGATTTTGAGTTTTGTGAGTGTTTATGATGAGTTGAGTATTGGGTTTTGTTGCCTAGGCCTAGTGATACGTTTTTGGGGTGAAAATTTTGTGAGAAACACTTGTGTTAGGTCGAATTTGGGGTCCAATTCTGCTGGAATCGTAGGTTTGGAGAATTGGGGAAGAACACTTGTGTTCTAGGCCGTTTTTGGATTTCTGGCGACCTAACGCAACCACGCTAGTGTCCCACAAAGAGTGGAATTGAAATTCTATCTGGGTCTCGAGTTGAGGGGCGCAACTGCGCCAATGCCCTTGAAAGCCCAATTTTTCTATGGGTGCGACTGCGCCAGATGCCCTGAAATGTTGAATTTTAAGGGCTAGGCCTGGGAGCTCGAGAATTCGATTTGGGAGCCTGCTTGGGGGCTCGAAGGACATTTTTAGCACCCTGTTAACTAGGAGCAATGGTTCTAAGAGTTAGAGTTCAGTTTGGAACTCGGGATCTAGGTTCACTTCCTGATGAACATATACGTGTTGTGACTAGGGTTTCCGCCAGGCTCGGGTCATGGATAGCGCTCAGGGTCATTTCTTTATTCGCACAAAGCTCGAGGTAAGAAAAATACACCCGATGCGTGAGATACATGATTAGAGCTTGGCCCAGCTGTTAAATGTAATATGATTAGGGCTTGGCCTAACTATTAAATGTAGATATAGTTAGAGCTCGGGCCCTTATGAATGAGCATGATTATAATTATGCATGTGAGTGTTTGATTAAGCACACTGGAATGTGTTGTATCTGTGTATGATGAATATATTATATGTATGCTAGTTCCTGATTGGAAAGCTCGGCTTATAAGTCGTGGTTGGCACTATGCGTGCTGAACGCAAGTCGCTGTGGCTAGGCCACCTTGGGAGTGTATTATGCACTTGACTGGCTCGGATGCCACTTGAATATATAGAAGTACGATACGCACTTGTGTGACCTTGTGTTCGCTTACTTGTTGTACAATGTGTTTGCTTGGTTTCAGATATTATTGTTAAGCATGGTGTTATATTCTGTTGATTATTTTAATCTGTTAAATATGTTTTCTTGCTGAGTCTTGGCCCACAGGTGTTATGTGGTGCAGGTAAGGGTAAGGAGAAACTTGGCCAGCCATAAGTTGGAGAGCGTTAGAGGCGGTGTGTATATATACAGTCTGCTCGACCATCACGGCCAAGATATCGCAGGATTGGACCCTATTTTGCCGCTTAGGTCAGCTTATTTTGTAATCCTGGAGTTGTAAACAATTTTTAAACTTATATTTTGGGATCTCATGTAAAGACTAAAGTTTTAATGGAAATGATTGTTCCTTTGACCAAGATTTTTAATACATGAACCATTAGTCACTTAATGACATGTTTTAGTCTAAATGACTCGTTTAGCGAGTCCAGCACCACGCTGTAACGGTCCCTGGTTTAGTAGGGCATTACAATTACTGTGTATTTGGTGCAAAGATTAAGTGTTTATAACCAATCTGCACTAAATGTATATATCAAGTGCATTGAAAATCAATAAATTTCACATAGGAAGCATCCAACGATAACATATTTACTTTTCGAGAACTAACCGTTGATTCTCATTGGCATATCTGTCCCCCAAGCTGATTGTTTTTGTAGCTATAACAAGCATAGGATGCATTCTAAGAAGCTTCCTCATCTCTTGAACAACAGTTTCTGAAACATTCTGAAGAGAAAGGCTTTTCCTGCAAACTAAGTTGTTAATATTTTCGTAGTAAGTCATCCTACTCATTTGTGATTATAAATACACCAAAAATGACCACACAAGACATGTTCTTCCAATAGACACCATAAAAATAATGTTGTTATCAACAGTTTAATATCAGGAGAGACATTAACTTGTAACTTCTTTTGTTTATTAGAGAGGGAGGATAAAAAAAGGATAGAAATGCTTGGAAACTGTGAGAAATTTACAGTGAAACCCTAAGTAGTTGGTTTTGTAGCTCTTAAATACCCATATAAAATTTTTAGCAAAAGTACTTAAGTAGTGGATTTTGTTGCACAGTAGGTCCCTGGCATTAAGTTTGACTATGACCTATGTGGGAGACACGTGGCTGACTCTAATTGATCAAAAATAAATAATAAGCTAAATACTAAAAAAATCTAAAAATAAAATAATGGAATAAGTATTTAAAATCATAATTAAAACCCAAAAAATTTCAAAAATTCCAAATTCAATTTAAAAATTATACACCTTTATCAGACAAAAAAAATCTAACTCAGAATAAAATGTTATTTTGTATTTTAGTTAATTTTAAATTAATTTTGAGTTTATTTAAGGCTAAATCAGAAAAACAAAAATCTAAGAAACTTCAAAATTTAAATAATACAAAAATTATTTTTAATGATGAACATTTTAAAATTATAATAATTTTTTTTAATTGGTTTAAGCTTATTTAGATTTTTAATGTAATTAATAAATTTAAAATAATTTTGACCAATTAGATGCCGCCACGTGTATCCCAAATAAATCTCAGTCAAACTTAATAGCAAATTTAACATCAGGGTCCTACAGCGCAACAAAATCTAGTACTTATGTATTATTATGGTCAAAATTTTCACATGCGTATTTAAGTGCTACAAAACTAAAAATATTACGAGTGCTGCAAAACCAACTACATGGGGAATTTTGCCACAAATTCCTGTTGTAAATAATCTAGAGTTTACAGCACTTTCTATAAAGATAACCTCAACAAACTTGACAACGTAATCAGAATTTCATCCTTTCAACTAAGAATTAGAGATTAAAAACTTCAATTTAAAGTTGAAAACAATCAGCTAAGATAACAGAAAACACAGAAAAACAAAGTCAAACATTTAGATACCAGATCATATCTAAATTCAGATAATTAAAGCAAACTCAAGTACATTTTATTTTCTAGCACTCCCAAAAAAATATGGATCATGCCAACTTGTTTGTAAGATCTTCAAAACTTTGTCTCCATAATCATTTACTTTGGATTCTGATGCACGCTTTCCAGTTGGAACATAGATTTAGATGAAAAAACACCTTCTTTACTATCTTCTCTTTAATGAAATGACTATCAACCTCCACATACTTGGCTGTCATAATGTATGGATTACAATCCATAAGAGATGCCAATTACAACCCAATATACTAGTCTCCTATCAATGACGTACTTTCTTTGTGATATAGAGATTCCATTATCTGTTTGGACATCTCTATACCTAAAAAGTATTCAAGTTGGAAAACATCATTATCTTTTCATTGTAAAACAGAGATTCACTTGTTTGTTTAGGCTATCTCTATCCCGAAAAAGTATTGGACTTACATATATAAGTCAGACTACAAGAGGGGTGGTTGGAATAGAGGGTACAATCAATTTGACCTTGAATAAACCACTGTTTCTTTAATGACCTTGCGACCTTCTCAAACCATGCCAGGATTGCTTCAAATCATCACAGATTTCTTTAAATTTCTGATACAAACTTAAAATTAAGAAGCAAGTAAATGGAAATTTTTGGGTGAAATAGTGTATTGGAGTCTGTTTTCTAGCTAACAAGAAAGAAGAATAAAACTGTAGGAAATAATGTTTTATTATTATTATATGGTATCCCTTTAGAATAGGAAACCAAGTTGTATAAAATATTTAGTTTCTATATTTAGCTAATTATAGGCTGATTTATTTCTTACTAGAATTTTTGTAATTATGTTAGGATATTTTGTATTCATTACCAAAAATACTTATTCTCCATACGGTGCCTATTTAAAGGCATAGCTCTAATTCAATAAAATATAAGTCTAATTTCTACTTCTACATGGTATCAGTGCCATCTCTCTAAACCTAAAAATTTCGAAAAAAAAATTCAGCCTTCTTTTCCTCATGGCCTCTCTACTTGATGCTACCCTTCCAAAACAAACCGCCCCCACTATTTCCATCACCTCTGATGATACTTCAGTCGATTCTTCTATCATCAAAGCTCCCTCCGATGCCTCTCCCACATCATTTGATCATCAAAACTCCCTCCAAATCACTATCCATAAACTGAATGGCCAGAATTTTCTGCAATGGTCCCAATCTGTGAAGATGTATCTCCGTGATCATGGTCGCTAGGGGTATCTCACTGGTGCTATCGCTACTCCTGCTGTTACCGATCCTTCCTATGCCAAATGGGAATTTGAAAACTCCCTCATCATGGCTTGGCTCATCAATTCTATGGAGGTTGATATTGGTAAGACCTATTTATTACTTTCTTTTGCTTGTGAGGTGTGGGAATCAGTTCAGGAGGCCTTCTCGGATTTGGACAATTCGGCTCAAGTCTTTGAACACAAATCAAGGCTTCGGGACCAGCGACAAAATTCCCTTACTGTAACTCAATATTATGCTATCCTTTATAATCTTTGGAAGAGATAGACACTTTTTATGTTCCTAAATGAAAATATTCTGTCGATGCTTCTTTTTATAAAAAAAATGCTTGATCGAGAGACTTTTTGATTTTCTCCATGGCCTGAATCGAGACCTTGATGAGGCGCATGGTCATCTCTTGGGAAAAAATCCTCTTCCCACCATCCAAGAGGCTTTTGCTGAGGTTCGAAGGGAGGAGAGCAGGAAAAGAGTCATGATGGGACCTCCAATTGCTGCTGAAAATGACCAATCTGCTCTTGCTGCCCGACGCTCTAATGATGGTGATGACCCTCGTGGGAATCGTCGTGCATGCCCCTGGTGTTCTCACTGCAATAAGGTTGGTCATACCAAGGAGAAGTGTTGGGTCATTCATGGTAAACCTGCTGATTGGAAGCCTCGTTCCTCAACTCGTTCCAATTCCGACAGCCAAGCCTTGTCTGCTGCACCACCCGAGCCCTTTCCATTTACTCCAGCTCAGATTACTCTACTCCATCCGCTTTGGAACACTGCTTCCACATCTGATCCTTCATCCTCCTCCAATCCAGGTACTTCTGCTACCTTCAATGTTCAAAATTCTGCTTGGATTGTGGATTTAGGGGCCTCGAATCACATGACTGGTGAGTCCAATCAATTCACCACTTACACACCTTGCCCAGGTACTCAAAAAATTAAAATTGTTGATGGTTCCCTCTCTTCTGTGGTCGGTAAATGGTCCATTCAGTTATCACCTTCTATTGTCCTCCGTGATGTTCTTCATGTTCCCAACTTATCTTGTAATCTTCTTTCTGTCAAAAAAATTACCCATGATCAGCAGTGTTTCGCCTCTTTCTCACCACTTCACTGTACTTTTCAAGATATGTCCTCGAGGAAGACGATTGAGAATGCGAAGGCATGTAGTGGGATGTATTACTTTGATCCATTTCCTCCTCCTCAAGTGAATAAAGCTTAAAGCGTCTGTTTCTGGTTGTATTTCTTCTAGTGACAATGATATTATATGGTGGCATTATAAGCTAGGCCACCCTAGTTTTTCATATTTAAAATATTTATTTCCTAAGTTATTTTGAAATAAAAACTTGAGCTTATTTAAATGTGAAATTTGTCAATTTGCTAAGCATACATGTGTTGTTTTTCGTCCTATACCCTACAAATCAACACAACCTTTTACTCTTATTCATAGTGATATATGGGAACCTTCTAGAATAACAAATACTATAAATATAAGATGGTTTATCACTTTTATTGATGATCACACACGTTGTTGGGTGTTTCTCCTTAAAAATAAATCTGATGTTGCCATGACATTTAAAAAATTTCACTCCATGATTAAAACCCAATTCAATGCAAATCTTCAGGTCTTACACACAGATAATGAAATTGAATATTTTAACTCAATCTTGGGTGATTACCTTCTCTCTCATGGCATAGATCACAAAAGCTCATGTGCAGGCACACCCCAACAAAATGGGATTGTTGAACACAAAAATAGGCATTTATTGGAAATTGCTAGGGCCCTCATGTTTACAAATTCTGTCCCAAAACAATTCTGGGGCGAGGCTATCCTTACCGCTGTCTATTTCATCAATAGAATGCCATTTCGAGTGTTAACATATCACACTCCACTCTCTATGCTTCTTAAAACATATCCACATACACCACTTGTTTCTACTTTTCCCTTAAAAACGTTTGGATGTATCTCTTATGTTCATGTCCTTGGTCTAAATCATTCTAAGTTTGATCCCCAAGCCCTCAGGTGCGTTTTTTGGGCTACTCTGCTACAAAAAAAAGGTACAAGTGTTACCATCCCTTTACTCGTCGTATGTACGTCTCCTTAGACGTTACATTCAATGAAGAGCAACCATTTTATCCCAACTTTTCACTTCCGGGGGGACAGCGACTGACGTTTCTAGTTGGGATACGTGTCTGCCTAAGGCTACTCTTGAAATTACTATTCCTGAAATTTCATAATTTACAAGCTCTTCTGAGCAACAATCTCAACCGCCCAAAACTAAGGAACTCTTAGTTTATTCTCCACACTATAAAGCTTTTCTAGCAAAAGTCGAGCAAGTGGTGGTTCCCAAGAATATTAATGTGGCTCTCTCACAGAAGGAATGGAAGAAGGCAATGTATGCAGAAATTGAGGCACTGGAAGTCAACACTACATGGACAATAATCAATAAGCCTAGAAATAAACATGTGGTGGGCAGTAAGTGGGTTTTTACAGTTAAACACAAGGTTGATGGAACAATAGACCGATACAAAGCAAGACGAGTTGCAAAAGGGTTCACTTAGACATATGGTGTAGCCTATAATGAGACATTTGCTCCTATCGCCAAATTAAACACAGTCCTGATTCTCCTATCAATTGCTGCCAATCTTGATTGGCCCTTACAGAAACTAGACATAAAAAATGCTTTCCTTAATAGACATTTGGAACAGAGAGCATCTTTCATCTGAAAAAATCTCTCTATGGCCTAAAGCAATCCCCAAGGGTGTGGTTTGAAAAATTTAATCAGGTGATAAGAAAGCATGGATATAAACAGGCTCAGCCGGATCACACCTTGTTCTTCAAACACTCACAAGAAGGTAAGGTTGCTATCCTCATCATCTATGTTGATGACATGATAATAACAGGCGATGATTGTAACGAACAAGAAAGACTGAAAGGTGCGCTAGCCCAAGAGTTTGAAGTTAAAGATCTTGGACTGATGAAGTACTTTCTCGGAATGGAGATTGCAAGAACGAAACAAGGTATTTTAGTATCTCAGAGAAAATATATTTTGAATCTTCTCAAAGAAACTGGAATGAGTGGCTGTAAACCAGTGGCGACATCGATTGAACCGAAAGGCAAGTACAAACAGGTGACAAAAGAAAACACAGTTGACAAAGGGATGTATCAACGATTCGTAGGCAAAATGATCTATCTATCTCACACGAGACCTGACATTGCATTTGTTGTGAACTTAGTCAGTCAATATATGCAATCCTTTAGAAGAACACTTGGAAGTTGTGTACAGAATCTTGCGCTATTTGAAGAAAACACTAGGAACTAGATTATTGTTCAAGAAGAATGAAGAAAGAGGTGTTGAGGCTTTCACAGATGCAGATTGGGCAAGATCAATTAAGGATAGAAGGTCAATGACTGGGAATTGTACTAAAGTTTGGGGGTACTTAGTAACTTGGAGAAGTAAGAAGCAACCGGTAGTAGCTCGAAGTAGTGCCGAAGTAGAACTTAGAGCTCTCGCTAAGGGAGTATGTGAACTGATCTGGATCAAGCGCATACTTGAAGAGTTAAAACTCCAAAGAACTGAGCCTCTCAAGCTGTATAGTGACAGCAAATCAACAATCGGCATAGCACATAATCCAGTTCATCACGACAGAACCAAGCATGTAGAAGTGGACAGACACTTCATTAAAGAAAAAATTGATGGAAGGGAATTATGTGTTATTTACATTCCTAGCAAGCAGCAAAAGGCAGATATACTGACTAAGGGTTTATCTAAAGAAAATTTTAATGAGTTAGTTTGCAAGCTTGGCATGTAGAATCTCTATGCACCAGCTTGAGATAGGGTGTAGGAAATAATATTTTATTATTATTATTATCCGGTATCCCTTTTAGAATGGGAAGGGAAACCAAACCAAGCTGTATAAAATAGCTAATTATAGGCTGATTTATTTCTTACTAGAATTTCTGTAATTATGTTAGGGTATTTTGTATTCATTACCAAAACCCATCATTCTCTGTACAGTGCCTATTTAAAGGCATAGCTCTTATTCAAAAAAATATAGAAGTCTAATTTCCACAAAAACTATGGGGAGGAATAGCCAATAATGGTACTGTGATTTATAAGGATTTTTGTGTAGAAACCAGCTTTCGAACAACCTAGGATTTTCCTTATAATTCCCACAGTTTCAGATTAATACAGTAACATTCTCTCTATTTCATTCAGTGCTCTTATCATGATTATACCTACCTCTTTCTTTTAGCCAACATAAACATAATTAGTTTGTTTGAACTTCATACGAATTTATTCTCCCACCCCACATACACAGTCCAAAATTTTCTTGAGAATTATCCTGATAAATATGAATGGTAAAAAAAATCCTTGGCATGAAAGATAATTATAAAAGGCATATTGATAGAGAAGTCTATCAAAGACAAATTCTGGAATTCCTCTCTTATTGTAGAGAAAGAAACACACAAAGAACTTAGGTTCCAAGCTTTCGAGAGGCTTGGTCTCTCCCAATAGAGCTAGGCTCTCCAAAACAAAAAAAATTAGATACCCTTGCTGATAAGAATCTCCTATCTATATCCTAGAGGTTAGTTATGGCTGATAAGACAAATATTAGAATAATTCTTCTCTAACTTAATAATTCCCTACTTGCCAAACCCGAATATACACTTACATTCCTACTAACCAGGCTAACAATACAATCCTCAAAGAGTCACACGTGATAATTCATTAAATTTAGAGTAAAGAAAGAAATTAATGAACTTATCCTCTACCATTTCAACTCAACACATAGTTACAACTACCTGTGTGTACTTGATTGAGTAAATGATGAAGCACGTTCAACCCAATGAAAAGCTCCAATACTGCTGAAAGGAGTAGATTAACCCATTTATTATTAATATTTACCTATAAATAACTTTTTTTTATTATATAGAAAAAAGGTTTAGATGAAATGAGAGTACAAAAATTATAACAAATTATATGACTACCTCAGCTTCTATGTAAATCATAAAAGATAAATCTTTAAAATCTTTAGTATCAAACACTCATAAAACCAATACTTGACTTTATCCAGTAAAAAATAAAACATCCTCTAAATCTTCAAAAACACTATCATTTCTTTCCAGCTTCCAGGTGCTTTATTAATTTGAACTGAGACATATGCAACCCTTTGTATTATAAAAAATTGTTAATGATTCTTATCCGAAATAAAGTCAAATTGATCTACAACTATAGAAGTAAAATATCTTCCTAGAGCAAAAATTTGGTGCAAGACTAGAAAAGTAAAATATACCACATTCCAAAACAAACCTGTCAATCATTAGCAAATAGACACTAGACTGTTGAGCTGCTTCAACCTGTTTAAGCTGATAATGCAATGTCTGCAATTCAAAAAGAGAAGATAACATTGAAAAAAAATCCACAAGTTAATCCCAACAGATTGGATAAAATCTAGAATGAAATCTGTGTTGATATCAAAGAACAAATTACAAAGGTTCCAAGCTCTTCAAGACACTTGGTATCTCCACAAAAAAGTTTAACTCTTTCCACAATCACAATAATCACATCCTTCAGAGAAAAGCTGCTTAATGCTTATATATACACACTCAGCCCATTGACTCAAGACTAAGCCATTAACTACCCAACTAATTCTTTATAACAACTCAGGGCGCCAACGGACAATTAAAATAAAACATAATGACAGTTGAGCCAAAAAAATTACTTAGCTAATTATTTCTTGGCTGATGCCTAGAGTAAGTCACCCTATTAGATGGCCTAACATTACCGGGCCCAAACATTCACCTTGTCCTCAATGTGAAAATCTGAAAACTGACTGTTGATCATATTGTAGTCTTCCCAAGTTGATTCAAAATCTGGTAGGGCTTTCCACTTTATAAGTACTTCAATGTCCCCTGGATTCCTGCCTGGTTATTGTCTGATTTCCTTTAATTCTTCTGGTTCCATTATCATTTCCAAGTCTGGAGATAGTTGTGCCAGTAGCACCGGTAAGGATATGTTTCTTCCATGAGTCCACTTTAGTTAAGATACATGAAATACGGGGTGAATGGATTCAGTAGCTGGTAGTTCCAAATGGTAGGCTACCTTTCATATCCTTGCTATGATCTTAAAAAGGTCCATTTAATGGCTGAATGGGTTGGTGTGATGTACGAGTACTCTGCCCATGCTAACCATCGATGCCACTGTCAAGGCTAATCTGAAATGAAGAACCTCAAATAAGTCTCCAAGCTTCAATTCACCACTTCTGTTTGGCCATCTGCTTCAGGGTTGTAGGCTATGCTTCTCTTTAGTGTAGTATCCTGGAGTTTGAATAATTCACTCCAAAAATGGCTCAGAAATATTCTATCCCGATCTGAAATATTCAATTGGTGAATGCCATGGAGTCGACCTACTTCCCAAACAAAAGTTGCAGCCACTATAGCAGCAGTAAAAGGATGTTTTAAGGCAGTGAAATGGGCATACTTGCTCAATTTGTCAACCACAACAAAAATGATGTCCTTCCCTTATGATCTAAGTAATCCTTCTATGAAATCCATAGAAATTTCATCCCAAACTTGAGCTGGAAGAACTATTAGCTGCAATATTCCGGCTGAAGTTGTAGCTGCATGTTTGTTTTGCTGGAAAATGATGCTCTGTCTCACAAACTGAATAACATCCTTCCTTATACACACCCAAAACAGTTCAATTTTCAGCCTTTGGTACATTTTGGTTTCGCTGGAATGTCCAGCCATAGGAATAGTATGAAATTGCCAATAGCTCGTTAATAAGCTTCGAATCCTTCTGAATGGTTAACCTACCTTTGTAGTGCAATACCCCATATTCTACAGAAAAAGCATGAGGCTCATGCTCCTTAGTGATAAAATCCTCCCTAATTTTCTTAAGAAATTTATCTTCTTCTAGTTCCTCTCTAACCACTCCCAATGATGTCACTAAGGCAAGTTCATGGTAGTACATCCAGATTGTCCAATTTGCACGATAAAGCATTTGCTACTCAATTGCTAGCTCCACTTCAATACTAAATTTCAAATTTAAAACCCATTAAATTAGCAATCCATTTTTTATAGTCTCCTACAACCACTCTGCTCCATTAAAAACTTCAAACTTTGTTGATCTGTCTGTCCTTATAATGAATTTCCTCCCAACTAAGAATGGTCTCCATTTTAGGACAGCAAATAGTATAGCCATAAGTTCTTTTAAGTAGATGAACTTTAGCTTTGCTCTTGAACCTAAGGTGTGGCTGTAAAAAGCTATTAGTCGTGAGACTTGCAATAGTACAATGCCAAGTTCATAACCAGATGCATTTGTCTTTGTCTCTATGATGAAGGGCCAAGTGAAATCGGGCACCAAAACAAGTATAGTTGCCATGGCGCGTGTTTAAGCTTCCGAAAAGCCTCTTCTGCTAACTGATTCCAACCAAAACTATCCTTTTTGAACTCTTCTGTTAGAGGCCAGACAATCCAAAAATAACCAGTCACTAACTTTCGATATCACCCTGTAAAACCCAGTAATCCTCTAAACTCTTATATTATTGGGTATGGGCCAATTAACCATAGCCTCAACCTTACTAGAATCTGCCGCCACTCCCTTTCCTAATATGATATGGCCAAGATAAGCTACTTGTGTCTATCCAAATTCGCATTTCGTCAAATTAACATAGAGCTGATTCTTTCTAAGGAGGTGCAGGATGGTTCTCATCTGAGCTGTAGATGAGTGTGTCATAAAAAAAACCAGTAAAAGTTTCCTCAAATGTGATACTAGCCTCATGCTATAACGTATAAACCAGCAAAAACTTCCTCAAATGTGGTACTAGCCTCATTCTATAAAGTATAAACCAGCAAAAACTTCCTCAAATGTGGTACTAGCCTCATGCTTTGAATGCTAACTTTCCTATTCTTCATATACTTCAAACTTCTGACAACATCAATATCAATGACAAAGGCAAGAAACTTCTTTGGAAGGTTAAAGCATTGGCTACATTGAGGCTTTATGGCTTGAAAAAAATAAAAGATTTTTTTTAAGACGTTGAGGATAATGGGAAAACTTGTGGGATAAAATAAGACATTCAATAGTTCTGTAGTTATATAATGCTAAAAAATTTAGAAGGGTTCCAATCTCTGATTAAATCAGGGATTTGGCACCATTCTACGTGATCTTATTAGTTTTTAATTCTCTTTGTTTCTATTTTTGTGGTGATTGTTTTCCCTCACCACACTCTTGTATTATTATCTCTTCAATACAAGTCCATTTTTTTTCTTTTTTTTTAACAAAAATATGTCTTCTTCGTGCATAAATTCAAAGTCTCCATAAAATATAATATATAAATAAAAAACATACATTTCAGAAAAGTACTATATTATAGGAATCTTGATAAGAAGGTCTAAAAATTTTTACTCAACATTGGCCTTAAATGCAAACTTCAAACAGAAATAATGTAGTTAAAGCACAGTTAGTGCATGGCTTCTAAATATAATTTCGATGTAATTTGAAATGACAGATCAGCTTTCCAACAACCTAGCAATTCTGGGGTGTTACTAAAACCATTACATCATAAGCATGTAAGCCTTGGAAAGCATATACGTTATCCAGGCAGCATGTGCTCTGACTACTCATTCCTACATCCGGTAAAAGGAAACTAGATCAATATGGATCTGGATCTGGCTTAACGATTAATTTCCTATTCTCTACACTCTACACTACAAATTGAAGGTACAATCCTTCAACAAATGAACCATCATTTCCTTTCAATACTGCTTATAAAGCAAAATATGTTCTTACCTTAAGAGAGGCAAGAAACTCAAAGCTATCACAACAGCGGACATACAAGAACCGTTTCATGCATAGAGCATATAGTTCCTCATCATAATCTACATGAGGTTTCCTTCTTTCATCACACTTTTGTGTATCAAGATGATCCCGCTCGACATTTGTCTTAACCAGCAATCCTAATAGAAATTTGGATCAATTTTAACACACAATCATTCAAAAGCTGAAGCTTCTAGAGAATAAAGATATGTAAAAAGGATGATATATTTTTAATTGCATCAAATCGGATAACTTTATGTGGCAAACATAACATAACTAAAATGCCAAACTTAATACAGATTTATTCAACGAAGCATTGAAGTTGTTCAAACTAAACATCTAAGTTTAAATCTATGGTGAGTCTTACAAGAGCATATAAAAAAATAGAGAGAAATATCCACAGGTTGCTTCAGCAATGCCAAGAATTGCTAACCAATCAAGAAAATTACTGTTCTGCAATCGGACACTAACACACAGACATGTCGATGAATAAAGAAGTATTACCATTAGCTTCCTTAATTCGATGCTTAAGCATTGTCGAAAGGCATAAGATGTCGAAACGACAATCGAGGTCAATGAACACGACCAGCCGCCCCAACCCTCCATAGTTAACACCATTCCAGTCCTTGGGAAGAATGCAACCAATAGCAGCCTAAATGTAACAAAATTAATCATTCTCAAAAATCTCACAAACCCTAAACTTGTTCAACGACTGAAAGGGAAGAGAAATGGTTGGTTATACGAAAGAAAAAGTCGGAAAACATAGAAATTTGGACCTGAATTAAGATGAGAGTTTTGGCAGAAGAAGAGGGTCCGACGAGCTCTACCACATTGCCAACGCGTAGAGGAACGCGATGAAGCGGCGGAAGAAGCAAAAAGGGACGTTCGATTGAAAAGCGAGCGAGCATATCCCCTGCGCTCTCGTCTCCATCGATCCATCTTCTCACCTCCATCTCCGATAAATGGAAAATGCACGGAAAACGATTTTGGCGGGAAGGAATTACTAAATTCTTTTCTCAAAAGAAAAAAAAACATGGGTTTATAACATTTTGAAGAAGAGATTTGTCGATTACCTTTTTCTACCCTTTATTTTCACATATTATTATTTTTTTACCAATGTTTTTTTAAAATAGATTAAATAGATTACTAAATCAAATTTTGTAAAAAAAAAATTGAACTAAAATCACAAATAATTTTATAAAAAAAATCACAAATAACCAAATTAATAATTTTAAATAAAAGTATAATTATTCTACCTAAAAATTGTGTTATTATATTCATTTTTTTCTTCATTTAAATAAGATTTATGGATCTATTTGAATTATTTTACAAAATACAAAATCTAAAAAATAATTTATTAAAACATAGTCCAAACAAATTCTAAAAAAATCTAAACCCAAAAAAAACACAAAGAGAAAGAAAATCAGTTGAAAAATATAAGGGAAGAAATTTGTGTATTTATATATTTTATTATTTTACCTATATTATTAATTTTATTTTGTTTTGAATGAAAGTTATAATAGTAAACTTTTACTTTCTCACTTTTATCTTTTCCATTCACTTTTTTTCTATTTTAGTAGAAAAAAAAATTTGGTGGGACTCGCTTATATTGTTGGCTTCATTTTTTCTTTCTTTCTCCCTTGCCAAACAACCTCAAATTTTGCTTTCTATCTACTTTTTCTTTTGTAAATTTTATTTGTTATGGTATTGGACATCATTGATAAAAGATTATTGCTAAGGAACATTTGTGTCAGTGGCACCTATACATGACAAGCACTGATATATGGCACCAGCCAACACACTTTCCATTAACATATATTATACTTGAAATTTCTGTGTTTTAAGGTATTACCAATTGTTTAAATTAATTTTTTACTCTAAGTAAATGATTAATGTACAATCTGATCCATCATAAATAAGTTGATTGATCATATTGTTCATGGAGTACCAAATGTTAAAAACGTAAAAGTACCAAAAATTAAAGTAGAAATTACATCATTTATGGCTTTTTTTTAAATATTTACAAAAATATGAGAGTTTTAAAAAAATATATATTTTATGTTTTTTTTCTTTCTAAAATAGTATGTTAATAGGTTTTGTTTTTTCATACTTTTGTATAAATTTGTGTTTATGCCATATTTTTCTTCTTAATTATGTTTTTTTAAATTAGGAGGTTTAGTTTTGTAATTTTCGTTTTTTTTATCCTTGTGTGTTCTTTTGTTTGTTTTTTTATAAAAAAAAATTAGAATTATTTTTTTCCAACTTTTTCTTCTATATTTCATTTTTTTCGTTTTTTCCTTTCATTTTTTTCTTCTTTTTTCCACTAGCTCTATTAACCTTCCATTTTCTCTTTTCTTTTTTTCTTTTTTATTTTCCTCTTTTTCACATATATATAATATATTACAGTAGTACATAATTATATTATTATACATTATCAATTTTTTTTTTTTTTTACAGTAGTACAGATTTTTCTACCATACGAAAAAAAAAAGTAGCCTTTTCTTTTTACATTGTTTCCTTTTTCTTCTTCTTTATGCTAAGTCAAGTAATCAGCTACCTAATAGATTACATTTCACATCTTTGTATCTTTTTTTTTCAAATATGGATGTTTCCATTGGGTAAATCGTTACCATTTTTGGGCTAACCAGTTACCTATAGTATGGGTAACTGGTTACCTAATAGATTACATTTCACATATTTTTATATTTTTTCTAAAAAAAAATATAGATGTTTCTATTGGGTAAACTGTTACAATTTTTGGGGTAATCAGTTACTTATATTATGGGTAATCTGTTACGATCTTTGATTACCTATACTATGGGTAACGGTTACCATGAGGATAACCTTTTACCAGCTTAGGGGTTATCATATACTTATATTGTGGGTAACTGGTTAACATAAGGATAAGTTAACATAAGGATAAGTTGATACCATTTTAGAGGTAACCAGTTTCCATCTTTAGGACTATATTAATGAACACGAACTAAGTTGAATAATACTTGGTGATTCTATACATAATCTCCAAGATTAATTAACAAAATGAAAAATAACTTGCATATAATCAATATACATATGCAGAAGATGTAATAAAAAGCTAAAACAATATTAAATAAAATGAGCAAAGAAACTCAAATGCAATAAGCTAGATTATGTCCTTATTTGTAGTCATGCTGAACAACATTCAAGAACACATTCAATACACTCGTACGGGGGAATGAAAAAAAAATTAAGGAACTATCAAAAACCAAACATAATGGAAAAACAAACGCGAGAAATAAATAAAGGGAAAATACCATTTTTGCCCCTACGTTTTGCCCGAATACTCGTTCGGTCCTTATGTTTTGTTAAATGACAAAATAGACCATGTGTTTTGCAAAATAGAACAAAATGATACTATGAACTCAATTTTAGTCAAACAATTTTTCAATATGACTAAAATACCGTTAAATTTCTGAATTAATTAATTTATTAAATAATGAAAATAGATTTTAAAGTAAAAAATAAATTAAAATAATTTTAAAATAAAAAATAATTAAAAAGTTTATTAAAACTAAATATATCATTAAACTAAAAATTAATCTACCACAAATCTAATTTATCTTCTAATTAATCACCGGAAGAGAAAATTAATAGAAACCATCCTAAATCCCAACTATGCAACTTAAATTAAAAAAATTCAAATTTTGTTCTTGAGTTCATCCTCAACCCAAATTTGAAAAAAAAAATCATCTACATCACAAAATCAATAACCAAAACCCATAATAAAAATGGATTCATTTCCTTTCTTCAGTATACCCATTTTCATTCACAAATCATAAACAAAAATTAGCAAAAACATGAATAAAATCCAATAGTTGCTCCATCACCTTCACCGTAATAAATCAATACATCACCCACATTACACAAACAAATTACAAGAAAAATAAAATCACCCATACATATCACTTCTTTGTCAAAGAGCTGGAGCTGAAGCCTTGATCTACCATCCCCGAGATCTCACCCAATACTACCAAAGCCACAATCGAAGCACCCAATACAACCCGCCGATGAGCCACAGCCGGAGCACCCAACAACTTTGTCCAACAATCTACAAGCTGCTACCCAACGAAGAGCTAGATCTGCAAGCTACTACCCAACGATCTGAGGCTCTAT
Source organism: Humulus lupulus (assembly GCF_963169125.1). Lineage (NCBI taxonomy): Eukaryota > Viridiplantae > Streptophyta > Magnoliopsida > Rosales > Cannabaceae > Humulus > Humulus lupulus. The sequence goes on along the minus strand of NC_084798.1, from coordinate 81,005,231 downwards.
TCGTGACCTCTATTCAAATCCCCACCACAACCCAGATTCGAGAAGGAGACAACCCCACTGCAACCCAATCTCATCGTTGTTTGAAGACTCCATCGCCAAAGCCCCATTGCAACCCAACCCCATTGCAACCCAGCTATATTCGTGACCTCTCGCCAAAGCCCCACCACAACCTAGATCCGAGAAGGAGACAACCTAATGCAACCCATCCCCATATCCTTAGTCGTTTGGAGCAAGAGGAAATGAAGAAGAAGATGAAGTAGAATAAGAAGAGAAACTGAAGAATAAGAAGAGAAATTGAAGAAGAAGAAGAAGAAAATGATTTAATTTTAGGGGTTTTTTTAGTTTTTAATTTTATTTAGTTTTAGATTTAATTAAGTTTGTTTAAGATGTTTAATTTATTTAATTAAGTTTAGTATGGAGATTAAAATTATAATTATGTTTTAATTTTTAATATTTTTATTATTATTATTTTAAAATAATTTTAATTTATTTTCTATTTTAATATATATTTTAATTATTTATTTAATTCATTAGTTGAAAACTTAAGGGTATTTTGGTCATATTTGAAAATAGTTTGACCGAAATCAGGCTTAGGGTATCATTTTGTTCTATTTTGTAAAACACAGGGTCTGTTTTGTTATTTAATAAAACATAGGGGCCGATCGAGCATTTGAATAAAATATAGGGGCCAAATTTGTATTTTCCCATAAATAAATAGTACTCATTTTGTGCAAATTCCCAATGAAACAATACCACCTCTAAGTTTGTCCACACAAAAGAAAACACTCATACGGGCGTAAGAGAGTGAGTGATGATAGTGAGCTATAGATAGATAGATAAGAAAATAGTATGCTTACTAGATACTAAAACCAACATGTTACTGTTCGCTCTTGGGACTATTAATCTCTTCAACTCACCAAACTTATCAAGGTGACTCTAAAATAATGAAACAACATAAAAAAAAGGCTAAACAAAATTGATTTGAATTTTGTTTACACAATAGAAAAAACTGTAAAAAGTGTACAATAATAATAAAAAATATGTAATATTAAAATATATATGAAAAAAAAAGAGAAAATGAAGAGGGAAAATAAAAAAAATGAAGAAGAAAATAATAAATGGATAAAAGATGAAAGAAAAAAGAAGAAAAACTTAATGAAAAAAAAGCAATGGAAATGAAGGAAGAAAAATGAAAAAAACAGTATAAGGCAAAAAAAAAATGAAAAAATGAAGGGAAAATTGGTAAGTGAAAAATGAATTAAAAGAAAAAGGGGGAAATGAAAGAAAATGAAAAAGTAAAAATAAAGAAGAAGAAAAGAAACGGGACGAAAAATAATGAAAAAAAGGAGAAAATAAAAAAATAGAAAAAAAAAACAAATTTACACTTGAAATCAAAGAATAAATTTGTTTGCAAATATATGGAAAAGATTTGTAAAACTACCTAAAAAAGCAATAAATATGAAGAAGAAAAATCCCAAAATTAAATAACACATGAGATTTTTACATATTTGGTTTCCTAATCGATAGAGCCATGCCTAGAAAAACAACGTAATTAGTAAGAGATCAATGGTACAAAATACACTTGACCTTTCTTCAATGTTGTGGTATCAAACTTTTCCTGAAGTTGCTTCTTGAATCCTCCCAAAACAAGTCTTAAAGTTCTTCTCCCAAATAACACTTAGCACAAAATGCACAATGTGTAATGTAGCTTAATTAACCAATAGACTAAGATGCTACACTCAATCTCATATACAAAACTCACTCTAAAAAATAACACTCTTTTATTTACAACAAGAATCTAAATAATATTCCCCAAGAGTCCACATTTCAAGTGCTTAAGAGTTATCACTTTATAGTTGTAGAAATCGATTTGCTAAGGGTGGAGAATATGCACATTAAAGATCAAAAGAAAATACATTTTCTTAACTCACAAAGGATTTGGTCAATGAAAATCAATCTTGATAGATAAAAAATTATTCATTTTCTGGATAAATTGAAAAAGAACTAGTATACAATTGTGTCTAGATTCATTTCACTATTTTATTCCTGCAATAAATGAGATTGATATACAAAATAAAGGAATAAAATCAATCATAAATCAATTATATTTTTTAGTGAAAATAAAAAAGGAATAAAATAAATATAAAATGAATTATAAAATAGAAATTAAATCATTGAATTATCTTTTTTTTTAACAAGTTGATCGAGATCACACAAGAATATTAACCTTAATTTGCTTGAGATAAAGTTTCTTTTTATGTGCATAATTAATGCTCAAATGTATACATTGCAAGGCTTCAATTATGTGCATAAATTAACTATTTTATGGTCTTAATTGTAAAAGTATTTTAGATGAAAATATTTAATTTACTTTGATTTCTGTGTTATTTTTCAAATTTGACAAAAATGGTATAATAAAAAAAAGTAAAAAGAAAAACAAAAGCCCAACCTTGGAGAAAAAGCAGCCTAAGCCGTTTATGGAGCCCAATAAGCCACGCTTCCACGTGGCAGCCTCCAATTTGTTGAGCTGAGCTGAGTCGATCCGCTTGCAGATTCCCATTTCCAGACGAAGTCTTTTGCGCACGTGACATGTGTCGCGACTGTCTCCCACCTGCAACGCCTACTCTTGTCGAGTGATTCCGAAAGTGCCATGTGGCAGGTTGTCTCCTCCACCACCTACCAAATTGATGCAGTGAGCCCCATCTATTCCCTTGCCTATTTATTAAAGCCAGTCCGGAGATGTCACACATCCAGGCATGTCTCCTACCCCTCCAGCATCTCATCTGCGCGTGACACGTGTCCCACTCTTCTCAACTTTTATAGTCATTTTCTCCACTTTCTAGTACATAAGTTTATCACATTTTTTGTCATATTTTCACTATAAATAGATACTCAAATGAAGTGAAAAAGTATCAGATTTTAGGGTAGGAAAAATATGTTGGTAATTGGTTTACTATGTGCGCAACAGAAAGCACGGGGTGTTGAGTCCAGAGATTTTTTAAAAAAAAAATTATTTAAACATACTTTAAATAAAATAAAAGATGAGGATTTGTCAGTTGAAGAACTATCAAGAATCCTCGCTATCTTTTTGTATCTCCAACGAACTATCAAAATCCATTAACATGCAATACATTAATCATAGAGAAATAAATATTTTTTAAAAATCTTTGAATTTTGTTTGAATTCAAATTTAAATAGGAAAAAAAAATAAAACTAATTAGGTAATATTAATTATTGCTTAAACTTTTTAATGTTAACTTAAACAAATGAAATTATTAATTAAAAAGCTAACACTCTGGTAGATTAAAAAGACAAGCCCTAAATAACTAAGGCTTTCGGTTCTTGGGTTGCATTGAGGAAGAACTATGTTGAGGAAAAACTATACCAAAATGGTGGCAAAGGAGCAGCGCCGATGGAAATATCATCATTTGGGGTTGTTTTTCTTCATTTCTACTTTCCCTGTCATGATTTTGGGGATGTACCTCAGTAACGACCCAAAATCACTAATATGGCTTAAGGGCCCTGATTGGTGTGCTGGGAGGGCATAATTGGCTTATGTGTGTAATTATTAAGTTAATGTGAGATTATATGATAAACATGTTTGTATGGCTATATGAATGTAAATGTGATTATATGTTATATTTGTGAGAACCACATTATTATGTGGGTAAGTCTGTAGCGTGCGACTCGAGGCGATCCTAGGAAGCTAGCTAGCGGGAAGTCACAACGGGGTTTAATATTTGACTTGGGGCAAGTCAAGGGGTGATTCAGGTATTAGATGATTATTTGGGTGATCGGGTTATGGAAATAAATATATGGAGATACATTTGAGATTAGGAAGCCTAGGCGAGAATATTGGAGAATTTTACCATTGTGCCCTCGGGGACGTTTCCGGTACCCCGAGCCTCGGGATTGACTTAACTGGCTAAGATTAGACTAAGTTTATAGAAAGCAGTAGAACAAAAGACACAAACCAACCCATTTCTGCCCTCCCCTCCTTCTCTTCCCTCTATTTTCTCTCTTAAGAAAACTACAGAAACCTAAGGAAAATTCAACTGGGAATTTTGTGTTTGAGCTGAATTTATGAAGGATTAGCCTAGTTCTGACTAAGGGACACTCAACCAGGATCAAGGTAAGAATTAAATCTCATTCTTGAGCTTTAGAACTCTGAGTTTTGGTTGAGTATTAAAAATGTTTATGATTTTGATGTTAAGGATTGAATTAAAGCTGAGAAGCTTGGATTTTAGCTCAGGAACCTGTTAAGGATGTGGTTCATCAAAGAAGGTAAGCTTCAATTCGTAGTTTAGAGCTTAAATTCTAAGTTTGCATGACTAGTTTTTGAGTTCTTTAGTTGCTGGATTTCAGAAATCAAAATGGGATTTTGATGGGTTTTTAAGCTGGATTTCTGTTGGATTATGTTGTTAGAATCATGTTAAAAGTCTTGTGATTAATGGGTTTTGGAACTAGGGTGCTTTGGGGTGGTTTTGAATAAGGTTAGGATGTTAGAAATGGTGGATTTTCTAGGCACGAAGGGTTGGGTCGCGGCTCTGTTCTAGAGCGTTGCGGCCCTGCGAAGCAAGGAAGAGCCAAGGAGGCTCTGCAGTGGGGAAGCGTCGCGGCGCGTGTTTGTCTTCAAAGAGGCTTAGCCTCTGTTTCAGGGGCGGGCCGCGGCTAGGTTTCAGGGGCCGCAGCCTTTAAGAGCATTTTTGATCTTTTGGGAGTTTTAAGAGCGGGAACCTAACCTAGGGTGCTTGGGATCAATTCCACCACTGTGATTGGTGGAATTCGATGTCTCGGAAGCTAGAACTCCACCCAGAAATATTAACGCGACTATTAATGGTGCTCCCTATTTTGGTTGTGACTAGGTGTTAAGCTAGAGCTTGGGAAGCAGATCGTGCTCGAGAGGCGTCGGTCGTAATCAGTGAACTTGGAAATTAAAGGTAAGAAAACTGCACCCGGTTGTGGTATTATAATGGGACTAAGGGTTCCCTATTCTATATGCTTTGTAAAGGATGGTATTATGCCATGTAAACAGTAAACCAACGGCCTAAGAGTGTCGAGGTTTACACTAATGATAGGGCGTGGCTTGGCCACAGGTAGCCGAGGACAGCTTGTTATGCACTGAGCTCGGTTTAAGCGGGCCGGAGTCAGTGGGGTAAACAGAGGGTGCGACCTTAAGTGTCGACCCTGATTATAATATGATTTGCTTGCTATTATTGTTTGGTGGGTTGTTATGCCGAATAGTTGGGTGATAATTAGCTAACTCTTTGGTTGAATCTCCATGCTTTGTGAATATTGTGGTATGTTAGGTGTATGAACGTGCTTAAAGGGGTATCCAAATATTACTATTGCTTGTTATGTAATATGATATGTTTTCTTGTTGGGCCTTGGCTCACGGGTGCTATGTGGTGCAGGTAAAGGCAAGGGCAAGCTTGATCAACCCTGATTGGAGAGCTCTGAGAGTAGAATGTACATGAACATCTGCTCAGCTGCCATGGTTGAGGGGAGACAGGGACGGGAAAACCATAAACGTCTATTTTGCCTTTAGAGAGGCTGATGGTTGTCTGTACACTGGAAATTTTGTAAATAGACTTTTAATCGCTATTTCTATTGGGATCCCATATGTAAATATTTAATTATATGGTAAGCATCTTTTGAGACCAAAACCTTTTAACCCTAGCACTTTAAAGACTTTACACGTTTTTAACTATTTGACTTGATTAGCAAGTCCTGCACCTTTATAAATACACAGTGTAGCGGTCTTGGCTATCCAGGACGTTACAACTTGGTATCAGAGCGTCCTAGGTTTAAGGGTTCCTGAAGACCGGTTGGACATGTACATTCGCTGCTAGAGACAAGCTCGATTTAGGGTTTGGTAAGTGTGCATATATGCTTGTATGTCAAGAATGAATTATGAATGTTGTTATTTATTGGATTAATAGGAAGCATGAGATACTAATAGGGCCTGGCCCTTGATTGTTGTATGTAAATATTAAGGCATGCTTATTAGCATCGCTGTGCGTGTAAATGAATATTTGGATGATTAACTGCATATTGTGTATGGGTGAATGCTTTTATCTTAGCTGTTGTGTGCTAATGTTGAGGCATGCTCATTAGCAGCCGGTGCATGTGGATAAATGCTTATATTCTGATTATTTGTGATTGGTTATATTCCTTTGGTGGAATTTGGAGAAGCTTTTACCTTGTCCTCATGGTCTGATTGCCGAGTCATTGATTGCAGATTGACTTGGATAGCTATGCGTCCAAGAAAATCTACACGACTAGCCGGCACTAGGTCTGGGACCGGGGGTGACAACCAGGGCCAGATTCCTCCGCCAGTTCCTGAGAATTGGCAACAACTTATGGCAGATATGCAAGCGTGATTGCAGAGTCAAGACAAGCAGATTCGCTTGTTGCGACAACATGCTCCATAAAGGAGTGCTGCCCCTATTGTGCCACCTACAGTGGTACTAGTTGTACAGTCAAGGGAGGTTGGGAACAGGTGGGAGCCGTTATATGAGCGGTTCAGGAAGCAGCAACCCCCAATCTTTGAGGGAGGACCTGACCCATTGAAGGCCGAGCAATGGCTGACTATGATTACTACTATCCTGGATTTCATGAGGATAGAGGGACATGTCAGAGTGGCCTGTGCCACGTATATGTTGAGAGAGGATGCCCGCATCTGGTAGGAAGTGGCCTCACAGACCAGGGATGTTACCCCATTGAGCTAGGAAGGATTTAAAGATTTGTTCAGTCAGAAGTACTATAATGTTGCCATCAGGGCAGCAAAGATTAATGAGTTCGTTGGGTTGGTTCAGGGCAGCATGACAGTTACAGAATATGCCTTGAAGTTTGATAGACTCGTGAAGTTCGCACCAAATCTTGTGCCTACGGATGCAGCTAGGCAAGAAAGGTTTATTAGGGGGCTTAATGCTATGATAGCCCGGGATGTTAGAATTACAACGGTACCTGGAGGGACGACTTATGCCCAGGCCGTTGAGAAGGCTCTTACCACTGAGGAAGCAGAGAACAAAATTTGGAAGGAAAGTGCAGTGAGGCGCGAGGGCTGTAGAGTGGTGCCTCCTTATTCTAGATCAGGTAGGGGCGGAGGCGTTAGTGATTTCAAAAGAAAGACCCCTGACACCTCGACCGCTGCTGGTCCTGATAGGAGGGGTCGGGGTGGTCAGGGCGGCAGTGAACCATGGAGAAGTTATCCGGAGTGTCCGAGGTGTAGAAGACGCCATCAGGGCAAATGTCGGGCCAAGGCTTGCTATGTATGTGGCACGGTGGGGCACCTCAAGAAGGATTGCCCAACAGTAAAGAAATGGGAAGCAAGAAAGGTGGACAGCTTGACTCCAGCTCGAGTGTTCACCTTGACGCAGGCAGAGGCCGAGGCTAGTCCCTCGGTAGTGATAGGTCAGCTTTCTAGTGTTGGCTTTCCTTTTTCTGTATTGATTGATTCTGGTGCTACACATTCTTTTGTTTCTAGTAAAGTGATTGATAGACTATGTAGACCTAGTGAGTATCAGACTACGGGGTTTGGGACTTTATTGCCTACTGGGGAACTGGTAGTCTCTAGGAGATGGATTAGAGCACTGTCAGTGATGGTTGATAGTAGGGAGCTTTCAGTTGACTTGATTGAGCTGGATATGGAAGATTTTGATATGATCCTAGGGATGGATTGGTTGGTCAGATATGGGGCTACTATCGATTGCAGGAAGAAGATGGTGGCCTTTGAGCCTGAGGGCGAGGATCCTTTTGTCTTTGTGGGTGCGGTGTGTGGACCTCGCGTACCCATGATTTCTGTATTGAGGGCCAGAGACTTGTTACAGGGTGGATGTATAGGTTTTCTGGCTAGTGTGGTGGACACAACCAAGATGTTGCCAGCAGGGCCGGGAGAGACCAGGGTGGTTTGTGAGTTTTTGGATGTATTCCCTGAGGAGCTACCGGGATTGCCGCCATGCAGGGAGATTCAGTTGGTTATTGAGTTAGCACCAGGGACAGAGCCAGTATCAAGGACGCCATATAGAATGGCACCAGCAGAGTTGAAGGAATTGAAGATACAGTTGCAGGAGCTTCTGGATTTGGGGTTCATCAGGCCTAGCTACTCTCCATGGGGCGCTCCAGTGTTGTTTATTAAGAAGAAAGATGGGACTCTGAGAATGTGTATAGACTACAGAGAATTGAACAAGTCGACCATTAAGAATAAGTATCCCCTACCAAGGATTGATGACTTGGTTGATCAGCTGCAGGGAAAGACGGTGTTCTCAAAGATTGATCTTCGATCTGGTTATCACCAGTTGAGGATCAAGGATGAGGATATAACGAAGACGGCCTTCCGAACACGGTATGGTCATTACGAGTTCTTGGTCATGCCTTTTGGTCTGACCAACACCCCAACAACTTTCATGGATCTAATGAATAGGGTGTTCAAGGATTTCTTGGATCAGTTCGTCATTGTCTTCATCGACAACATCTTGGTATACTCCAGTACAGAGGCAGAACATGAGCAACATCTTCGACAGGTTTTGTAGAGATTAAGGGAACACCAGTTATATGCTAAGTTTAAGAAGTGTGAGTTTTGGCTGCCAGAGGTGACTTTCCTTGGGCATATAGTTGGTGCAGAAGGGATTAAGATGGATTCGTCCAAGGTGGGAGCAGTGAGAGATTGGTCGAGGCCAAGGAACGCCTCAGAGGTGCGGAGTTTCCTTGGGTTGGCAGGCTATTACAGGCGGTTTGTGGAGGGATTCTCGAAGATTGCTTCACCAATGACAGTGCTGACTCGGAAGAACCAGAAGTTTGTTTGGTCAAAGAAGTGTGAAAATAGTTTCCAAGAGTTGAAGCGACGACTTATCACTGCACCTGTATTGAGTCTTCATTTGGATGAAGGAAAGTTTGTGGTATACTGTGATGCATCGAGGATGGGTTTGGGCTGTGTACTGATGCAGAATGAGAAGGTTATAGCTTATGCATCGTGGCAGCTGAAGGAGTATGAACAGCAGTATCCTACTCATGATTTCGAGCTGGCGGCAGTGGTATTTGCACTGAAGGTTTGGTGGCATTATCTGTATGGGGAGAAGTGCAAGATATACACTGACCATAAGAGTTTGAAGTACTTCTTCACCCAGAAGGATCTGAACATGAGACAAAGGCGTTGGCTGGAGTTAGTTAAAGACTATGATTGTGATATTCTATATCACCCAGGGAAAGCCAATGTTGTAGCAGATGCATTAAGCTAGAGGGCCTCGGGGCAGTTATTTAGTTCTGTTCAGGTCTCCAGAGAATTAGCTGATGAGATGACTAGGGCAAAGATAGAGCTGGTGGTAGGCCGGTTGGCCAATATTACCTTGCAGTCGACCCTACTAGAGCGGATCAAGGAGGGGCAGTTGGTAGATGCGTAGCTTCAGGAAGTTAGGCAGAATGTCTTAGCAGGAATAGTTAAGGATTATTCTGTTTTCTAAGGCTGGTATGCTTCGATATCAGGGGCGGACTTGTGTTCCGGCGGATGAGGGGATCCAACGAGAGATATTAGACGAGTCTCACACTACGCCATACTCACTTCATCCGGGTACCACGAAGATGTATGAGGATTTACTAACGTTATACTGGTGGCCCGGGATGAAGAAGGATGTGGTTGAGTATGTAGCTAGATGTTTGACATGTCAGCAGGTGAAGGTTGAACATCAGCGGCCAGCAATGTTGCTTCAGCCTTTGGGTATTCCTAAGTGGAAGTGGGAAGACATTACGATGGATTTTGTGGGAGGTCTACCCAGGACGGTGGGACTTTGTGACTCGGTGTGGGTAATAGTGGACAGATACACCAAGTCAGCTCATTTTCTACCAGTGAAGTCAACTTACTCAGTGGAGCAGTATGCAGAGTTGTATGTGAGGGAGATAGTTCGTCTCCATGGGGTTCCCAAGTCCATTGTATCTGATCGAGACCCTATCTTTACCTCCAAGTTTTAGGGAGCTCTATAGAAAGCTATGGGGACTCAGCTGAAATTTAGCACGGCCTTTCATCCTCAGACTGATGGGCAGTCTGAGAGGACGATCCAGGTGTTAGAGGACATGCTTAGGGCGTGTGTGATTGATTTCGAGGGGTCCTGGAGTAAGTATCTTCCATTGATAGAGTTCTCGTATAACAACAGTTACCAGTCCACGATTGGTATGGCTCCTTATGAATTACTATATGGAAGGAAGTGTAGGTCGCCCATTCATTGGGACGAAATGGGTCAAAGAAAGTATTTGGGGCCAGACATGGTTTAGAAAACAAGTGAAGCTATTGAGAAGATTCGAGTCAGAATGCTCACTTCACAGAGTAGGCAGAAAAGCTATGCTGACCCTAGGCGTAGAGACGTGGAGTTTCAGGTTGGGGACCACGTGTTTCTGTGAGTTTCACCACTGCGAGGGGTGAAGAGATTTAGAGTGAAGGGCAAGTTGAGCCCTCGGTTTGTTGGACCTTTTGATATTTTAGAAAGGTTTGGACAGGTGGCTTATAGGTTGGCCTTGCCACCATCGTTGTCAGGAGTTCATGATGTTTTCCATGTCTCTATGTTGCGGAAGTATGTCTCAGATTCGACGCATGTATTGAAGTATGAGGATTTAGAGTTGCAGACAGATTTGTCCTATGAGGAGCGACCAGTTCGGATTTTGGACCGGAAGGATAAAGTTCTACGGAACAAGACGATTCTGTTAGTTAAAGTGTTGTGGAGAAATAACAAGGTCGAGGAAGCGACCTGGGAGTTAGAGACAGTGATGCGGGATCAGTATCCTGAGCTGTTCAGGTAAATTTCGAGGACGAAATTATCAGTAGGAGGAGATAGTTGTAACGACCCAGAATCACCAATATGGCATAAGGGCCTTGATTGGTGTGTCGGGAGGGCATAATTGGCTTATGTGTAATGCCCTAAATTTCCTAATAAGGTTTAGGACCTTGATTAGGAGGTCGGGAGGGCCATAATTGATTTATTATGGTACTTAATGATTATATGCATGTTTATGTGAATTATATTATTATATGAAGGTGAATGCATGCATATGGGCTCGTATTTTAATTGCAAGGGCATTTTGGTAATTTGGCCGTTGGGGGCGTGATTGTGTAATTTCATGCATATGGGTGAATTATAATTTTATCACATTATATGTGGATTGGTTCGAGCCATTCGACATGAGATGATCATGGGAATGCAAGTTTTCGGTCTAGTCATAACGGGATTAAGTTCGGGGCTCGGGGTGAGTCTCGGGGTAATTTGATGATTAGAACATTACCGAGAATTAAAGAGTAATGGGATATGATTTATTGACATTTGAGAATATTGAGAATAGCGGGAATTGGAGAGCGTTAATTATAATTAACCGTGTAGGTTGGAAAGGACAATTTTGCCCTTGGGGTGGCTTTAGAAACCTTAAGTGACCTAGGGGCATTTAGGTCATTTGGCAAAGGATATGTATCATTTAGATGGCTGTAGAAAACAGAAGAAACAGAGCATCATCATCCTCATCCTTCTCTCTCTGCCGTACACCATTCCTCCTTCATCTTCCTTTCAATTTTTGAGAGCCATCTTGAGGTGTCAAGCTAGGAGATCAAAGGTGGGGGCTTAGGAACTTGATTCAGCCATTGAAGGGGATTGAAAACCAAGCTTGAGGTAAGGAAACTCAGCCATGAAAGTCTGGTTATACTCTGTTTTCCTTTAAGTTTCAGCTTGTGATTTCTTGGTGGTTAGTTGGAATTAATGGAAGTTTGGTTGGTGTCTAACTTGGGTTTTGATGTGGGTGAGTTGTAGATAATGTTTAGTGGTTGAATTGGGTGTTAGGTTGAGGTTTGGGACTGGTTTGAAGGTTTGGTTTCGAGGGAAACGCAGGGGAAGAAAATCTGGCTGTTGCTGGTTTGCGTAATGTGCCGCGGCCTGAGTGTGCTTCTAGGCAAGTTTTTGCCTCTGTCTGAGGATGAGCCGCGGCATGGCTATGATGAGCTGTGGCCCATCAGGGCAGATTTGGCCAGAAATAGGTTTTTGACTTGGGGATGCTAGCTTAAGGCCTCGGGGTCGGTCCTACTACCCGGTTAAGTGTGGATTAATGTCCCGGAGGCTAGATATTGGTTTGGAAACCTTTGTTTTCATTTTCATTGATGGTATCCTATATTTTTGGTTATGACTAGGTGACCGTTAAAGGACCAAAGGACTGATCGTTCTCAAAGGTCGTTTCTTTTATTAATTCTTGCTCGAACCCAAGGTAAGAAAACTGCACCTCATAAGTGACATTCATGGCTATGATTGATGCATGTTGAATGTTTAAATGTAAACGTTGATAGCATAATGAATGCTTGGCAATCTTGCCCATTTGCATATGGTTATTATTGAGGCATGCTGGATGATTAAGTGTGATGCAAGTGATGCACGAGAAACATGTGATTAGGGCATGCCATGAATGATGAATATGAGATTGGTCAGAGCTTGAGTCTCTGTGTTTGTGCATGATCATTATTATGCTCGCAATTGTTAAGTAAGCATGTTGAATGCCTCATCTTTGGATGTGTGACATATGATACAAATTGATATACATTGATAGCATTGCTTACTTGTGCATGGCACTGACTAATTAGTCAGATTTGGCAAAGGTGTTAGTATCAACTGTGAAGCTATGACTCACTAGTCAAGTTCGGCAGTGGTACTGGGCACTGGTCACATTGGGCTGACTCACTAGTTAGGACGGCCTTAGCGTGTTCCACGCAAGCCATGTCGATTAGACCTAATCAACCTTCTGCATTGAATGACTCAAAGAGCATTAATGCAAGACCGACCTCAAGTTTGATGAATATAAACAAGCGCTTATCTAGCCAAAGGCTAGTCATTTAGAGCTAGGGCTAGCGAGCCCCGTGACTGTTAGGTCACATGGCTATGGGCACCGGCCCCCAGTGACATGCTTGTCAGTCACTCATTTGATAAGAGCCATTGCAGGAAAGCCTAGGTAACAATGTCGTTACACGGCTATGGGCACTGGGCCCCTAGTGACTTGTTCGTCGGTCACTGAGTATGGTTTAACAGGACCTCAAAGTGATATTCACTCATCTGATCAGAGCTATGAGCTCTGTATGATCATTTTGATCATCATATGCATGGCTTTGGGCACTGAGGCCCCAGTGACTTGCTTGTTGGTCACTCAGTATGGTTTACCAGAACCTGTTGAAGGCTAGTGACTACCCAACAGCCACTCTTCCATTTGAATTAGTGACTTGCTTGTCAGTCACTCAGTATGGTTTACCAGAACCTATTAAAGGCTAGAGGCTTACCCAATAGCCACTCTTCCATTTGAATTAGTGACTCGCTTGTCGGTCACTCAGCATGGTTTATCGGAACCTCAAGTGTTGCGACACTCATCTGATTAGGATTGACTTGATAGTCCTCAAATCAGAAGGCCAGGATTCTTGTCCTGGATACCCCAGCATTTGTTGGAATTCATTTGCATGCTGAATAGAGCTATGATTGCTAGGCATGCCAGATATGATTTGATATCGTGATATGACTGTTTATGAGCATATGAGTTTTCTTGCTGGGCTTCGGCTCACGGGTGCTTTGTTGTGCAGGTAAAGGAAAAAGGAAGCTGGACTATCCTTGAGTTGGAGAGCTTAGGTGATGACGTGTACATATGCAGCTGCTCGACCAATACTTGGGCGAGGTTTGAAAGAGGAACTAGGGTTAAACCCTGTTTTGCCGCTTAGAACGGCCGGTTGTAAACACTTTCTCTTGTAATAAACTCTGAAATTATATTTTTGGGATCCCAATGTATACAGTAAACGTTCTAGTGAAAGCTTATATCTTAACCAAAGTTTTTAACCCCTAAACCACTAATCACGCTTAGTTACACGTTTATGGCCAAACGACTCGATTAGCGAGTTTAGCACTGTTTGCAATGTGCACTGTAGCGGTCCCTGGAGTTGGGGCGTTACATTATGTGTGTAATTATTAAGTTAATGTGAGATTATATGATAAACATGTTTGTATGGCTATATGAATGTAAATGTGATTATATGTTATATTTGTGAGAACCACATTATTATGTGGGTAAGTCTGCAGCGTGTGACTCAAGGCGATCCTAGGAAGCTAGCTAGCGGGAAGTCACAACGGGGTTTAATATTTGACTTGGGGAAAGTCAAGGGGCGATTCGGGTATTAGATGATTATTTGGGTGATCGGGTTATGGAAATAAATATATGGAGATATATTCGAGGTTAGGAAGCCTAGGCGGGAATATTGGGGAATTTTACCATTTTTCCCTCGGGGACGTTTCCGGTACCCCGAGCCTCGGGATTGACTTAACTGGCTAAGATTAGACTAAGTTAATAGAAAGCAGTAGAACAAAAGACACAAACCAACCCATTTCTGCCCTCCCCTCCTTCTCTTCTCTTCTCTCTGTTTTCTCTCTTAAGAAAACTACAGAAACCTAAGGAAAACTCAACTGGGAATTCTGTGTTTGAGCTGAATTTATGAAGGATTAGCCTAGTTCTGACTAAGGGACACTCAACCAGGATCAAAGTAAGAATTAAATCTCATTCTTGAGCTTTAGAACTTTGAGTTTTGGCTGAGTATTAAAAATGTTTATGATTTTGATGTTAAGGATTGAATTAAAGCTGAGAAGCTTGGATTTTAGCTCAGGAACCTGTTAAGGAGGTGGTTCATCAAAGAAGGTAAGCTTCAATTCGTAGTTTAGAACTTAAATTCTAAGTTTGCATGACTGGTTTTTGAGTTCTTTAGTTGCTGGGTTTCACAAATCAAAATGAGATTTTGATGGGTTTTTAAGCTGTATTCATGTTGGATTATGATGTTAGAATCATGTTAAAAGTCTTGTGATTAATGGGTTTTGGAACTAGGGTGCTTTGGGGTGGTTTTGAATAAGGTTAGGATGTTAGAAATGGTGGATTTTCTAGGCACGAAGGGTTGGGCCGCGGCTCTGCGAAGCAAGGAAGAGCCAAGGAGGCTCTACAGTGGGGAAGCGCCGCGGCGCCTCAGAGCAGGGCCGCGGCGCGTGTTTGTCTTCAGAGAGGCTTAGCCTCTGTTTCAGGGGCGGGTCGCAGCTAGGTTTCAGGGGCCGCAACCCTTAAGAGCATTTTTGATCTTTTGGGAGTTTTAAGAGCGGGAACCTAACCTAGGGTGCTCGGGATCAACTCCACCACTGTGATTAGTAATTCGATGTCCCGGAAGCTAGAACTCCACCCGGAAATATTAACGTGATTATTAATGGTGCTCCCTATCTTGGTTGTGACTAGGTGTTAAGCTAGAGCTTGGGAAGCGGATCATGCTCGAGAGGCGTCGATCGTAATCAGTGAACTTGGAAATTAAAGGTAAGAAAAATGCACTCGGTTGTGGTATTATAATGGGACTAAGGGTTCCCTATTCTGTATGCTTTGTAAAGGATGGTATTATGCCATGTAAACAGTAAAACAATGGCCTAAGAGTGCTGAGGTTTACACTAGCGCATAGGGCGCGGCTCAGCCACTAGTAGCCGAGGACAGCTTGTTATGCACTGAGCTTGGTTTAAGCGGGCCGAAGTCAGTGGGGTAAAGATAGGGTGCGACCTTAAGTATTGACCCTAATTATAATATGATTTGCTTGCTATTATTGTTTGGTGGGTTGTTATGCCGAATAGTTGGGTGATGATTAGCTGACTCTTTGGTTGAATCTCTATGCTTTGTGAATATTGTGGTATGTTAGGTGTATGAACGTGCTTAAATGGGTATCCAAATATTACTATTGCTTGTTATGTAATATGATATGTTTTCTTGCTGGGCCTTGGCTCACGAGTGCTACGTGGTGCAGGTAAAGGCAAGGGCAAGCTACTCGGAGTGTAGTATCCTCCCAGCGGGCCACGTTTCCCTTTTTTAGGCATGTATGTTTCCAAGTGAGGCCATGTCCCGAGGACCACCCTAGTGGTCCTCCCGTCTTCTTGACCCGATAATCCTCCAGGTCTAGAAGCTTTGTCCTCAGACCTGGAGAGAACGCGAGGTATCAGTTACTGTAGCCTTGGGCCAGCACAAGATCGTCTGAAAACTTTATAGGCGCCTCTAGTAGTGGCTTCGAGTTTGTACACTCAACAATTGGTATTTCCCACAATGCCGCCTGACAAGGGAAAACGTGGATCCGCATCCTGACAGTGTCAGAGGCGTGTCTCCCGTAAAGTTGGTGGGCTGCAACCTACAAATTGGGCCTCATGTGATACACATGGGCCCATAGTCTCTATTAAAATGTTCAGAGGAGTTAAATAGCAATTAACTCCCCAAATAATTGGGGAATATTTGTAATAAATGAGATTAATGACCCTCAACTTTTATAAATAGGGTTAGGATACCATTGTAAAAGGGTTCACAATTTTTGTACTCAAAGCAATATATATGCTGCCTGAGAAAACCTTCATTGATATCTCAAGCTTCAAGAACTCTAATACTACAGACTCGTGGACTAGGGTTGTTTTATAACCTAAACCACGTAAAACCTTGGTGTTTATTTTCTTTAAGTTCTATTATCAAGTTGATAGTGAAAAAGAAAACCAACATTTTGGTGCTTTTTTTGAGAGCTTGAAGAAAACTTGAAGAAACAATCATGGTGACCACTTGTAGAAACTGTTGGGATTATTGCTCTTAAAGCAATTGTAGTTGACAAGTGTTTTAAATGAAATAAATAATTGAATTGAATTATTATATATAGACTATGTTCGATATTATGTTGATAATATTAAGTAAATATCACAAAATTTAAAGTTCATCTATGTGGTCTTAATCTTATATTGGTATGAGAGGATCGAGATTGAGATAATGGACTTAAAACAGTTCGCAGTAAAATAAAGTTATGGAATCTTTAGATTAATTACTGCTAGTACGGTTTGCTAGTATTATGAATACAAGTGACCTAGATCCGGGTCACTAGTGTAGTAGGACACTTTAGTGAATGTACTTTATATATAGTTATATAAACTGGACTAGATGTGATTTGTTAATGCTTGTTTAAACACCGTTTTGTAGTATTAATCAAACATATCAAATGATGATCATATACATGATTATCTTAATCCTGAGGTTACTATGAACTCCTATATATGACATCTGGTCCTTTGATTCATACGTTAAGGTTTGTCGGAATGATCAGGCTAAGAACAATTATTTTAGGGACTCAATGATATATATGGCTAGGGACATAGTTTAACAGATATAGAATATATACCTTCTTATAGATTGAATAATGATTCACTATTGGGTTGACTTTTGGAACTGAAAATGTTATAAGCGCTCCCGTCGCAAACTTGTTGTGACACAACCTTCACTAGTAAAGTCAAAGGTACACTAGGAATTAGATATAGTTAAAAGGGTAAAACAGTAATTTTATTCCCTTTTAATTATGAACCATTAATAGAGGATTAATATTAATTGTATGTAATGATTATATCAATAGACAATTTATTCATTAATAAAGTACTCTGTAAATATATGTCTATAATTGTCAAGAGATCAATCTCATATTTATAGTGGAGTAATTATGAAATTAATAAATATGATTATTTAATCAAAGAGCTTTGATTAATAATATAATATTTATTGGAGCTTGATATTATAGGTCCACAAGTCCTCAAGGTGGCTCTATCAACACCATATCAAAGTAAGAGTTGATACAAGGGTAAAACTGTATTGTAGAAATTTGAGAGAATTTTATTCTTCGGATCAAATATACAATTATATGATAATTGATGTTGAATAATTAATTTGGAATTAATTATTAAATTTTAAAAATATATTTATTTATTTAAATATAGAATTTTCGAAATATATAATAATATAATTAATTTTTTAAATTAATTGTTTTATTTGAGTGGGAGAAAATAAAAATGGTAAGTCAAAATAATTTTGATTTATTGATTTTTAAATGATGATGATAATGATGATCATTAATTTGAATTTAAAATTTAAATTTTGAATTATGGTTGTGATCTTTTCCTTAAAAAGATAATACCATATTTTGTGGGAATGATTTAATTAATTAATTAAATAAACAAAAACAAATAGGAAAAATGCAATATTCCCTGAAAGGGAATAGTCACAACTAAAAAGTTGATGTGGTACTACAGTTTTAAACTGTGGTAAGAGCATTCATACAACAGTTCTGATACTGTTGTACCATGCAGTGTAGTGTCATTTACTAGCAGGAGACAACAGTTCAAATAAAACTGTCATCTCATGTACTACAAGGGACGACAGTTTCTGTGCAAATTTCGTCTCCTGTAGTACACGATACAACAATTTATAGACAATTGTGGTAACATGACACAACATTTTTTAAGCAACTGTCGTGCCATATGGTACACGAGACAACATAATGTTGTGAACTGATGTACCATACTGTAACGCCCTATTACCAAGGGACAGTTACGGTGTGCATTTTAAATAGTGCTAAACTTGCTAACCGAGTCATTTGGGCATAATCGTGTAACTAAATGTGATTAACGATTTATGGTTAAATTTTTTGGTTAAGATACAATGTTTCACTAAAACGTTTACTATATACATTAGGATCCCAAAAATATAATTTAAAGGTTAATTACAACAAAAGATTTACAACCTGCAGACCTAAGCGGCAAAATAGGGTTTAACCCTAGTTCCTCTTTAAACCCTCAGCCGTGCGGTCGAGCAGTCGCATATGTACACATCGTCACCTAAGCTCTCCAACTCAAGGATGGTCCAGCTTTCTTTTGCCTTTACCTGCACCACATAGCACCCATGAGCCAAAGCTCAGCAAGAAAACTCAATATGCTCATGAACAGTAATAACATGTTACTAAATCATAATAGACATGCCTAACAATAATAGCCCTAATCATGCATGCAAATAAGTCCAAATAATGGTTGTAGGCCCTGCCCTTTGTATAGGTGATTTATGGGCCCTGGGCTTTGTATTTATGACTTTCAAGTCATAATGAGAATAGATGGCTAATGTGTCCATCTAAATTAAGTGACTCAAATAAGTGACAATTAAGTCACACACTTGGGCTCTGCACCCTAATCAGATGAGTGAATAACACTTTATGATTTTGATAATCATACTGGGGCTTGTAGCCCTAATTAGATGAGTGAGTCACACTTTGGGCTTCGCACCCTAATCAGATAGACGACTAAAGAGTCACACTTTGGGCTCCGCACCCTAATCAGATAAGTGACTGATGAGTGAGTCACGAACTTGGGCTCAGCACCCATAGCCATGTGATGTTGCAGTCACCTGAGCCTTTTGGCCCTGACTCTAAGTAACTAGCCTTTAGGCTAGACAAGCGCTTTTAGTTTTCATCGAACTTGAGGTCGGTCAAGCATTAATGCTCATGATGATTCATTCGATGCTTATGTTGATTATATCTAATCTTTTTGGCTCTGCATTCATGATGCTTATGACGCTCTTGACTCATAGGTCAATTCCATAAGACCAGTGCTCAGTACTACTGTCGAACTTGACTTATGAGTCACAGCTTCACAGTCAATACTAACACCATTGCCGATTCTGACTATGGAGTCAGTTCCACTCACTAGTAAGCAATGCAACCAAGCATATATCATATGTCAAATATCCAAATATAGGGCATTCAACATGCTTACTCAACATTCACTAGCATAATTATGATCATGCACATTTACAGAGACTCAAGCTCTGATCAATCTCATATTCAACATTCATGCCATGCCATGCCCTAATCTCATGTATCTCATGCATCACATACTGGGTGTAGTTTTCTTACCTCTGGTTTGAGCGTGAAACAAGTTAAAAACGACCCTTGAGAATGATCGATCCTTTGATCCCTTAGCGGTCACCTAGTCATAACCAAATATGGAACTCCATCAATAAAATCAACAATAAAAGGTTCTTGACCTAAACCTCACTCTCGAGACCTCGAATTGTACACAAATGGTTAGTAGATTCGATCTCGAGCCTTAGGATTTGAAACCCCGAGCCAAAAACCCTCAAAAGTGCCCAAAATAGGAACCTGGAAAAACAAGGTAGCGCTGCCCCCCTGGCGCCTAGGTGCTACAAGCAGGGCTGACTTGCCCTGGACAGCGCTGTAGCGGTAGAACCAGGGTGATTCAGCCCTGGTTTTTCCCCTTCGACTTCTCCAAATTCCAACCTTCAAAACCTGATTCCAAACCTCAACCAAACTCACAAATGAACCCCAAAACCCATTCTACAAGTCCTAGGCATCAAAACCCAACCAAACTTTGCCAAAAACTTCCATGAATTCTCAACTATCAAAACCAAAGTTCCAGCTGAAAAACAGAGCTAAAACCAGAGTTTCCATGGCTAGAATCTTACCTCAAGCTCAAGATGGAACCCTCTTCAATGGTAGAACACAATCCAAGACCCTCAAGGCTTACTTCCCTAGCTTGAATCCTCAATTGGAACTTCAAAATTTCAAAGGAAGAAGGAGAGAAGAAGATGATCGTGGGGGAGGGAAAGAAGCTCTGTTTTTGGTTCTAAGGTTTCTATTGCCATTTGATTTTAAACATATCCTAAAGTCAAATGACCTAAATGCCCCCAAGCCTATTTATTTCCTTTTTAAGCCACCAAAGGCAAAATCTTCCTTTCCCATCTATCTTGTTAATTATAATTAACGTCCTCCAATTCTCGTTATTCCCAATATTCTCAAATACTAATAAATCATATCCCATTACTCTTTAATTCCCGATAATGTACTAATCATCAAATTACCCCGAGATTCATCCTAAGCACCGAAATTAACCCCGTTATGACCAAACCGCTAACTTGCATTCAAAGATTGTCTCATGCCGAATAACTCAAACAAATCCACATTATAATGTGACCTCATTAATAATTCACCAACATGCATGAAAATATATAAATATGCCCTCAACGGGCCAAATTACCAAAATGCCCTTATAATGAAAAGTGGACCCATATGCATGCATTTATCATCATATAATAATATAACTCACATAATCATGCATATAATCATTTAATGTCATAATAAATCAATTATGACCCTCCCAACCTCCTAATCAAGGTCCTAAACCTTATTAGGAAATTTGGGTCATTACACATACATTGAAAATGGAAATTCGTTTCCCTGTTTTAAACTCCTACATTCATCCAAAATTTCATATATAATTACAATATAATTCAGACCAAATCAAAATGTATTATTGCCTTAATAATGTAAGTGCACACTACTACAAAAATTGTATGAGAAGTCAGTTAAAAACTGACCTATAAACATTCATAAGTCGGTTTGGATTTGACCTCCCACACAATGACTTATCATGTAAACACTAGCTTAGAAAAAGAAGAAATTGTAAATGTTATACTAGTTATTTCCATATGCATATACCCCCAACAAAAAAGCATAATGAGAATGATATATTGATGATAACACAAATTCTAACTCTATGTCTCATGAGAGATATAAATTATTGATTACAAGGCTACATGATTTAACTCTATACCAACACATCTACTGGAGTACCAATTTTCTAAATCAAATACCAACTTCTTTCTTATTAATTGAACATTATTATGTTTAAACTAAACTATCAAATGAATTTACTTTGAAATGACGACAATAAAATGAGAGAACTCAGTTCAAAATCCTAAAATAGAGTAGATATGATGACCCTAAACTAGTAAATGGTAAAACAAAAATAAAGTTATTGTCAAGCAAAATAATAAACCAATAAAAATCAATAACAACAACACAAGTTCCAATGAATAATGATCTTCATACATGCATGCTTGTGAAGTCATTCGATTAAATGCAAAAAGCTTAGCATGACTATAAATATTACCCAACACTAACAACCCCATTCTATAGGTAGCTAAAGTACAACGAGGCCAATAACTCATACCATGAAGTTGAATTTCTTGAAATTAAAATGGATGAGACCATGCTTAGCAAATCAAAATATGCACAGGGAAAAAAATAAAAGTAAACTTAAGAAATAATTAATGGCATGGTAAGAATTAAAATATTGCATAATGAATGGAAGTACATACATTTTGAAGAGTTATGGTGCAACAACTTATGCTTGAGAAAGTGCCAAACAAAGACATAATAATACATACAAGTATAAAAGGGGCACAAGTTAATTAAACAAAGTGAAATGCAATAAGAGTAGAAAATGTGTACTTTAGGGCAGCTATGCCTTTCCCCTAAAATGATAACTTAACTATCTGTCAACAACAAGTCAAACAATTCAAACAACACACAATAAGTTTCTTCCTTATATCTCCACAACACACAAACAAATTTCCCAGAACCTACTTCACTAAAACACACAAGTTCTCAACCTTCTGTTATCACCAGAGCACACAATTTTAATTTCAAAACATACTTCACTATGAATGAATATTTAAGATATTCAAACTCCTCTAACATTTGTATAATAATAGTAAAAAATAAATAAGGGAGCATTCATTCCTCTTGTAATTAACAATAGTGAAGTAAATTGTGCACAACAAGATCTCGCATTCCTCTAAAAGGTCCATCTTTGTTAACTCTCTTACTTCCCTCAAATAATTTCAGTGGTCATAAAAAGATTCTAGTATTCATAATAATGTTCCAAGAAGTATATAAATACTTGCAGATGAAGAAAACAAAAAAAAAATATTATTAATGCTCACACAAAACTTAAAACAAAGGGGAAAAAATGCTGCTGCAAATCTCAATCCATAGAAATTAAATTAAAAGAGCTTAAAGAAATAATTTCACTTCAAATATACACAAGAGCTAACTAAAAAACGTTACAGAAAAAATTCAATTATTAATGAACAATGATGTCATCTCGTGTTAAAAGTAGACATGCTACGATAGTCTAACCAGAACTGTCGTCTCATGTAAATTTTAATTTGCATGACATGACAGTTCAAGAGCTACTGTTGTTACATGTCTATTTTTGACAAAAGCCAATAGTTATACAAAAATTGTTGTCTCTCGTGTATTTCCTAAGTACAATTTTGTAGTAGTGAGTGCTACATGCATGACATAATCTAAGGACTGTGCCATGTGTGTATATGATACTAGTAAAGTATTAGTATTAGTATTGTTTTATTTTTATTTTTATTTATTTAATTAATTAATAATTTGAAAATAGATTTTTTCAAAGTTGGTAAGTTAGATATTACCTAAATCAATTCCTATCATCATTATGATTGTATTATTTTGTTATTATTATTATGAATAATAATGTAATATATATTTTATATATATTATGTGATAATAAGAGAAAAACAAGTGTGATTCAGAAGAGTTTCAGAAAATTGCTAGACAAGAAATTCTTCATCTTCTTCTCTTATTATTCCAACATTTCTCAAGCCATAATCCAAGTACTCATGTGTTGAGATAACCTTATGATTTCTAAATTACAATTATTTGTTCTCTATGTGCCCAAAGGGTGTAGAGAACACTCTGGAAAATCGTGGTCTGAGTACTCAAAGCGTTGGATAAGAAGGTCGTTATTTATACAAAAAGACTTAAGGACACTTGATAGGCTTTAAGAGGTAAATATTTTTGTCTTTGAATATTTGTATACATGTCCATATAATATATAAGTATGTGTATATATATATGTTGCATGATTAATGATATTTCATATTAATGGTTCCGGTATGTATTCTTGAACATATAAACTGTTTATATGAGAGGTGGAAAATTTTTTGTTGTTCAACAACTGGGCCCACCATGCCATTTCGCTGCGTACTCTGATTGTTTTTCCAACAATTGGTATCAAGAGCAGGTCATTAATCTCTGCATATTATTAATTGTTGTGTGAGATTATGTGTATTTTTATATTATATGTGATATATATTTGAATGGAGGGATGTTTATATTGATGATGATTGTAGCGTCCCAAATTTGCTAATAAGGCTTAGGGCCTTGATTAGCGTGCCTGGAGGGAAATAATTGATTTAATTATGTTAATATGTGGATTTTATAATTATGTGATTAGAAATGCATATTTAGGTGAATTAAATATGCATGTGGGCCCCATTTTGTTATTAGGGGCATAATTGTAATTTTAGCCCGTTGAGGGCATAAATGTTGTATTTGTGTATATTGCGATTGATACCACGTGTGAGTGGTGATATATTTGTGATGCACGATCCAAGACAATCCTAGGGAGCAATTTAGCTAGAAAGTCACAACGGGGTCAAATACCCAGCTCGGGAGGAGCCTAGGGGTATTTTGGGAATATAATATGTGTTCAGAATTTATTGAGAAACGGGTAGTAGTTTGGTAATTATTTAGATATGTCGGGATTAACGGGGATTTATAGGAACACTCGAGGAATTAGCGGGCATGGCTAATGACGGAATCGCCCTTGGGTCACTTAAGGATTTAAGTTAAGCTTAAGGGGCAGTTTGGTATTTTGGCAGGGGTATTACATAGCTCAGGGTAGGCTTAATCGATCTAAAAGGAAGGACACTTCTAGAAGCGAAAAGAATGATAGAAACACACTCTCCCTCAATATCTCTCTCGGTTCTCTCTCATCCTCTAGAAGACTCAGCTAATTTTTGGAATTTTGGAGGAGAAACTCAGAAATTAAGGCTTGGAACTTGGGAAGGATAAGCTTAGGGCACTGGAGAATTGATCTAAGCTCGAAATATTCTTTGAGGTAAGGAACCCAGCATTAAATTATTTAAATTTCTGCTGAGTTTTTGTTAGAGTTATAGGTTTGCATGTGAATTGGATTTTAAGTTTAATTATGGATATTGGTTGAGTTTATGAGATTATATATGGACTTTTCATGGAGCCTAGATTGTGTGGAAGGAAAGTCTAGGCTTAATTTTGGGTTAAACTGGTGTTTGGAGTATGAAATTGAGGTTTAGGCTCGAGGAAAACGCAGGGAAAATGGTGTTTTTCTGGGTTTGGAGGCTCGAGTCGTGACCCTGTTCATCAGGTGCCGCGACCCCTGTGTGTCAAAGAGGCTGGAATCCTATTTCTGCCCAGGCGTGCCGCGGCCCAAGGATGGGAGTGCTGCGGCCCTTTAGGGGCTGGGCTGCGGCTCAAATTCAAAGTGGTGGATGTTTGAAGGTTTTTAGCTCGGGAACCCAAATATTAAGGCTCGCGAAGGATTTTACCACCCGGTTTGGTAGAATCCAAGGTCTCAGAGGCTAGAATTATATTCCGAAGTCATTTATTGGATGGATATTGTGAATGCGTTGTGACTAGGTTTTCAGCGAGGCTCGGGTTAGAGGACTGTGCTCGGGATTGCGATGCTCAAGAAGCTTGGGACACAGGTAAGAAAACTATTGTACCTGTAGAGCAAGACGTAGCCCTATTGTTTGTACTACAGGGCATGGCCCTATGTGATTGAATTGTAGGGCGTAGCCCTATTGTTTATGTCTAGTATATGTTTAAATATGTGTTGATATTATGCTATGTATTGCATATTTGTGAATGAATGATGAAGGTCGAGAATGGTAGGAAGCCGAGTACGGCAAGGGGCCGGGAACGGCGTCGAGCACGTGGAGTGCAAAGCCGAGTACGGCAAGAGTCGGGAGCGGCGCTAGCAGGCAGAGTGCAAAGTCGAGTATGGCAAGGGACCGGGACAACGTTGAGCACGCGGAGTGTGAGCTGTTAGGGTGAGACCCTCTTAGGATGCTGGAGTCATCCTCACGGTGAAGACTGCAAACCCAGGGCCTGGTAAAGTGCCTAGGACGGCATGGCCGCTATGTGTTTAGCCTGTTGGCTGTTTTGTTATATGTTAATTGATAGATATGCATATGTTAATTGTTTTGTTTTGAGTTTTCTTGCTGGGCTTCGGCTCACAGGTGCTCTATGGTGTAGGTAAGGGCAAGGGTAAGGTTGACCAACCATGAGTATAGAGAGCGTGGAGCGATGGGCACATGTTCGGCTTGCCTGGCCGCCATGGCTAGGGTTATTTTTGGGAAAATGTTATGTGTTGACTTCAACTGGTCGCCTGGTCGACCCTAAATGTATTTTGAGTTGTAAATATTTTCTAAACAGTATTTTGGGATCCCAACTGTAAAACTTTTTTGAGATTTCAATGAATAACCAAATGTTTTATATTTAATGACTGGTAACGGGTTTTATCTCAGTTTAGACACACTTTAACCTAAAACCTTGGTTAGCGAGTTAATGGCACATTTTAAAATCACTTAGTAATGGCTCTAAGGAAGTATGACATTACAATGATAGATTCTTAAGGGTTGTTTATAATGGTGCTTTTGGGTTTAGGAATTTTTCTTAAAATTTCTAGATGAAAAATGTAAGCCAATTTTTGGGGGCATAGGAATTATGTAATTTTATTTTTCGAAATGTAAATTATAAAATTGTTGTATTTGGATTCAATGGAGTTTGGCACGAAAATCGAGACGACGACACCACCACTGCTGACCGGCTGTGGCTCACACCTCGAGGTGCCCCTCCCTTTCCCGTCCATACGAACTGTATGACCACGTCCATACACCGTACTGATCCGTACGGCGTGACCGTATGGCTCTGCCCATCGCTACTCGTCGCCGCCCATATCGCCGTACCTCTTGATGATAGACCTAGGGTTTGTGTCATGCAAACCCTAATGTATTGTTACCAAAAATGTTTTAATTATTTAATTAATTAAAATTTTGAAATTGAATTAAAATGGTTTTAGTTTGGAAATTTCTTGTAGCGCATCAAATTTTATTTTTATTAATTTTGTGCTTTGTTTTATTAATAATTGTTAAGTGTTAGAATTTTTTTATTGTTTGAATTGTTAGTTGTTTTAATTATTTATTAATTTAATTAGTAAGAAAAGGAAATTTGGTTGAATGCACCAATGGGCATGGTAGGTATTGATGCACCTTAGCACTTGGGTTGGTGTTTGGGCAAGATTATAACGTTTTGATTAGCCTTGTTATTTATGGATGTTTTCGAAAATCATGTTTGGAATTAAGGCTAATGTTTTTGTTATTTTGACCTTGATGAATAATTGTTTTGGGTATGCTTTGCACCATTTGGTATAATGCATGCATGGGTTATTGTGATGACTTGTTGAGAAGCGTGTTAGGTGGTTGTAAATTTGGATTAAAAAATATAAACTCTATGTAGGTTTCGCCCAAGGCATATGTAGAGAATGCATATTGGGTTTTGTTTATGTTTCTCTTGATGATTCCATTAACTTGGTCATGTTATTTGGGAAATAAGAACATGCTAGGGTTCATGTGAATGTATATGAAGTTATTGGAATTTTTATGTTGATACTAAGTGGGTTTCAGCCTATAGGGGTTATTGATGCATGTTGGTCATTTGTCTTTTTATTTGATGTCACATATACTCATTAGAAATATGCTAGGTTATTTGGTTAAATTGGGAATTTTTCTTAAGTCTTTTACAAATGATGATTTGATGATACATGAAGATTATGGTTGAGCATTTTTTTAAGCATGATTTAAAAGTGAATTTCGTGTTAATTATGCTTGCTGTTTTTTTTTATGATTTGTGAATATGATGGTGAAACAATGTTTGATATGCTCAAGTAATGCCTCAAAATGATGTATGGGTTTATGTAAACAAAAAGATATTTTTATTTCACATATAAATGATGTTTTTATCAAATTAACACATGCATATTTTTGTGTATATTTTATGAAGAAAATATGGTTTTTTATCCAAAGTTGTGATTTTGAATGAATTAATAGTTGCTGGAATTTTGGATTAAAAATGAGAAAGGTCTTTTAAATGAGATAAATAATGTTAGTGCATCAAATAAATTATACACTAAGTTATGTATAAATAAATGTGACGTTTTAAGAAAAAATGTAAATATGAATTTTTCAAATGATTATTTAGGTGCAGTTTAATTTTTTTTATATTTGAATGAGAAAAGATTTTAGTTTAAATTCACTTATGATTTTTTTAAACAAAATAAATAGTTGCTGAAACATTGAGTTATTAAGCTAAAATAATTATTTTGTTTAAAATTAAAGAGTCTTACACCTAAATAATTCAAGTCTTAAATAATAATAGTGAAAATAAATTTTTCCCACACTTTAAATTATAAATTTTCACATGTAAACATGTAATTTCTTTTATTGATTTAGAAAAGTTATTTTTCTAAAGGAAACAAGAAATTTATTAAGTATTTCTAAATGGCTACAAATTTTCTCATTTTCTATGCTATTTAAAAAAATAAATGGAATTATTATTTTATGAGAACTTAGAAAAGGCTAAATGAATTATTTTATAAAGTTAATTTATGTATTAAATTGTTTAATCAAACTTTGGGATTTAAAGAAACAAATAATGGTAATTGAATTATGATGCTGAATTTTGTTTGAAGAGGCAAGAAATAAGCATGTAGGAATTATCGTTTTAAAACGTTAAATTTTAAGAACGCTCCCACGTATGCATGTCGCATGCAAATATATTTTTACGTTCAAATATATGCCTATTGTTCAAACATATAGTTTTTACTTTGTAACCATGAATGATTAATAGGTAGAATTAACATTATTCTTTTATGATTTTGTGTAAAAATGTGTATGTTTGGAATATTTGGGCAACTTGTACCACGTGTGCATGACCCATTCACACGTGGGGTATATGTGTTGGGCATGAGTATTGTTATGTGATTCTAAAAGACGACGTTTGATTATGATTATAGGCTCGTTGTGAAGTTTTTCTCATTTTTGCTTTGCTCGGACCTAAGGTAAGGAAGTTAGATAGAATTTCTATGTTTAAGCTATGAAATGGTAAGATTTGTATGTTATGAGGAAAATGATGTGCTATGTTTGATGATAGACCATGTAATATGAAAAATGGAGTTCTATCTTGAAATGTTATGATGAGTATGATGCAACATGTGTTTCCTTTGTTTTGATGTGAAATGGATTACATGTGTTTGTATGATGTATGAAGAGCAAAAGGTTTCTAGCGTGCTAAATGCGACACAACAAAGGAGTTACTAAGGATATGACGTAACTCATAGGGCGGATGTGTCGTGGTTATTCGAGGACCCGAGATCCTGTTTACCTCATAGAGGAGGTCTTTCCAGTTTATGCTTTTGCTGATTACCTCAACATGTGACATGGACTATAGCGGTGGCATGATCACAAAGAGTATGATTATGATGTGTGATTATGATGTATGATTATGATTTCGATTATGATTATGATTATGAAGGTGATACAATATGATTATGATATGGTTATGGTATGATATGCTATGAGTTTTACGATAGTAATATGTTCTTCTTGTGTTTCCTTGAATATTATTGTATTTGTTTGTACTTCTTTACTGGGTTTTAGCTCACCTCCTTACTTTCCCCCTTTCAGGTAACAAATAGGGTTTCTCTTTGGCACGCGCTGTGATGTGGGGAGTTCCAGCGTCTGAGTGTGTATGGCATGGGGGTATCCTATGAACGAATAAACGATCAGCATAAGCATAGAGTTTTTAAGAATCATGTTATGGACTTTAGTTTTAAATTACCAGTGGGACTTAAATTTTCATTTTCTCTAAACGTTGCATAAGAACACTTTATTTTTATTTTAAACTATTGGGGCTAACTTGCATGTTTTATCAAGACCCCACCGAATTTCATATGTTAAGTGGTATTTTCTAACTATTTATGAGATAAGAGACGTTTTTACAAAGTAATAGAATAGAGAACTTTTACAAATGGTATTAGAGACGATCGTTCATGTTTCCAAGGACCCTCCCCATACATGCTAAAGATGGGAAAATCTCACCTCACCATGTCGTAAGTATTTTCTTTAATTGTTATTTGTATTATTTTCTTTTAAGTAATTAGTTTTGTGACTGTAGTGTAGTAAGTATGCATCTAGTAATTAGGACTTCTAGAAAGAAACTTCTCGAAGAGCCAGTGGGATCTCAAAGGTTCATATAGATGAGGTAAACGACAGAGATGAGCGGATATCAACTCCCCGAAAGTTGTTTGTTGTGAATGAACGTATTTAATGGATGAGATGAATCATAGGAAATCGCAAGTATGACACTATTAAGTTTCAAGTAAAGCAAAGAGTGGAATACGACGATGATAATATAATTGGACACTGTCAAGATCAAATGCCACATAAGCTTTACGACACGGTTGTTAATAAAGACATAGGTTAGGGAGTTTACTCCACGACATCATCTTGCGAGGTGATGTTGTTAACTAGATAGATACGTGTAGTCGCAGAGGAGTCTTCAACTGAGGAGCATACAAAGTGGACATGCCACAACATTTGGTAGCAAACAACAACAAACTTCGATGGAGTAAATGGAGACTAAGGAGGCGGAGAGGCGAGTAAATTCACGATAATGTAGTTCAACATAGAGGACAATGGCAAGCTATGAACCGATGCAACAATGAGGATAAGTAATAAGTTTTAACATGACAAATAAGACAAAGGCTACTAGTACAAGCTACGGATTTCCAGGGATAACAAGATAATTAACAATCCTAAAGATGGATGCTAGAATTTGGTGTGGCGTGGTTAAGTAGACACAAACTTTAAACACCATGACCTGGGCTGACTTTGTACGAGTTTTTAGCAAAAAGTACTACAACGCTATAGTACTAGCAACTAGAGTTAATGAGTTTGTGACACTGGCACAAGGTAGTCTTCCAGTCATAGAGTATGCCCAGAAGTTTGATAGACTGGAAAGGGTTGCATTTGTGATAGTCCCAACAAGGGTCACGAGAGTTCAAAGATTCATAAGGGGACTGGAGTCTATGATTGCCAGGGATGTCAAAATGACTAGTATAGAGCTAGTTAGCTATGTTGAGATTCTGGACAAAACTTTAGACGTTGAGTACATGAAGAACTGTATATGGAAGGACGGTGCTGCAAGGAGAGAGACTAACAAGAGTAAAGTCTTTTAGGAGAATAACAAGAGGATGCCCAATAGGGTCAAAACAGTGGCACTGACAAAAGGTCCAAGGTCGCAGCTCCCAATGGTAATCACAACAATCGCAACAGTCACAATAATGATCGTAACTGTGAGAATCACCAGAACAATAGAGTTGAGCACCCCAGCTGCCCTAAATGCTCACGATGACACTTGGGAGAATGTTAAACCAGCACCAACAAATGTTACAAGTGCGGTCAGACAGGCCATATGAAGAAGGATTGCCCACAGTGGAAAGCAGGGTAGGGCAGTAACATCAACCTAGTGTCAGCGAGGGTTTTTGCATTGACCCAAAAGGAAGCAGCCAACAGTAACACCGTGGTCATAGGTTAGCTCCCTATTTCTGGTATGATGTGTAGAGTCCTTATTGATTCTGGAGCGACTCCTCTTATGTTGCTATGAATGTGATTGATAAATTGGGTATGCCTTGTAAACTGTTTGAGCATAGTTTTAGTACAATGTGATCGTCATTAGACATGATGCTATCCACTAGGTGGTTACATTTAACACCTATAACAATAGAGGGCAGGGAGTGCCCAACAGATCTTATAGAGTTAGACATACCCGACTATGATGCCATACTTGGCATGGATTGGCTATCCAAACATGGAGCGATGATTGACTGTCGGAAAAAGATCGTGGAGTTCAGACCAGAAGAAGGAGAGCTCTTTTCCTTTAAGGGAGAAGTGGCGGGTTTCCGTACCCCCATAATATCGGCACTAGAAGCTCGGAAAATGATGCAACATGGGTGTTCGACATATCTGGCTAGTGTGGTGGATAAATCCAAGGAGATAGAGTTAAAACCAGAGAATGTTCATATCATTTGTGAGTTTGCAAAAGTGTTTCCCGATGAATTACCAGGTTTACCCCCAGACAGAGAAATCAAATTTGTGATCAAACTTGCATCAGAAACAACACCAATATCCAAAGCACCCTACCAAATGACACCTGTAGAGTTGAAAGAACTCAAGACCCAGCTACAGGAACTGTTGGACAAAGGGTTCATACGAGCTAGTCATTCGCCATGGGGAGCACCAGTTTTGTGTGTGAAAAAGAAAGATGGAAGTATGAGAATGTGCATCGATTACCGAGAACTTAATAAGGTCACCATTAAGAACAAGTATCATTTGCCCAGGATAGATGACCTCTTTGATCAACTGCAAGAGGGAGCGATGTTCTCAAAGATTGATCTATGATTCGGGTACCATCAGTTAAAGGTGAAGGAGGGAGATATTCCAAAGATGGCATTTAGAACCCGCTTTGGGCACTATGAGTTCTCAGTGATGTCTTTTGGACTCATTAACCAACAAAATTTATGGATATGATGAACAGAGTATTCAAGGACTTTTTGGATAAGTTCGTAGTGGTATTCATAGATGGAATCTTAATCTACTCTAAGACTAAGGAAGAGCATGAGGAGCATTTGAGATTGATGCTCAACAACCTTCGAGAACATCAGCCCTATGCTAAGTTTTCCAGGTGTGAATTTTGTTTAGAACAAGCGACTATCCTAGGGCATATAGTGTCCAAAGATGGAATAACAATGGACTTAGCTAAGATTGAGGACATTAGAGACTGACACCAACCCAAGAATGCCTCCGAGGTCCGAAGTTTCTTAGGACTAGTGGGTTACTATCGGAAGTTCGTTGAGGGCTTTTACAAGATCGCAACGCCCTTGACCAATCTAACCCGCAAGCACCAGAAGTTCACTTGGATAGAGAGATGTGAAGAAAGTTTCAAACTATGAGAGATAAGTTAATCTCTGCACCTATCCTTTGTGTTCCCACTGAAGAGGGAAGTTCGTGGTGTATTGTGATGCATCTAAGAATGGCTTGGGATGTGTGTTGGTGCAGAATGGGAAAGTGGTAGCATACACCTCGAGACACTATGAGAAGAGATACCCCTGTTAGGAAACTTATACAGGATCTTTATTTGTTTTCATGTAGAACTAATATTAAACAAGTTAATATGAGACAACCTAGAACATGTTTCTAAAATTGAATTCAAAGAGAAATAATGATAAGAATACTTACATTATACGCAGTGGAATAATAAAGTCATTCCTTCAATTTTTATAACCCTTGTATCCTTTCTGTCCTAGAGTATTACCAAGAAACTGAATCGATCTTCAATTTTCATCACAGTCTTCCAAAGTATCCTTAGAATCACCTAGACTAGAGTGTGAAATTCTCAACACATGAGGCAGATACAGAGAGAAGAAGAGAAAAGAACAATGAGGCTTAGAAAAAGACTTATGTTTAGAGAGAATCTAAAATCTATCTGAAACTTGAGTCTGTCATCTAATTTCAACTCTCACTTAACATTCCTTTTATAGACTCAATTAGGTCATTTATTTAAAAAAATCAATAAAATAATGGCTAATTAACTGCCCTAGGTTGAAATTATCATGGGCTTTAGGCCCGTGAAATTTCTCATTGGACTTAAAATTAAGGCATGTATTATTTTCGATTGATTTAATTAATTAAATAATTATTCAAATCTTTTATCAAATTAATTATTTATAATTTGAACCTAGATTTAAACTTATTTATTAATTTAGATACCAATTTATCTTAATTAATAAATCTGCCATAATTTATCTTTTCTTCTCAAAATTACATAACTCTGTGAAACTATCCAAAATTGACCTAGTTAACTTTGATAATTCTAATTGATAATTAAATCAATTAATTGAGACTACCTAGATGATTTTATCCAAGGTATAGTGGGGACCATAGGCCTATGAAATCAAGCTCCAATAAGTTATCACAAATCTAACAAATAAATTTACTAACTTATTAATTCCTCGTGACTCCACTAAAGACTCGGAATTGCACTCTTGAATTCATAGAACACTCTATAAGCAATATAGATATGTTATTAATTATCCATTGTTACAACCATGATTGTCACTCAATCCTCTATAGACAATCTACAATGAGATGGGACTAAAATACTGTTTTACCCCTCATTGTATTTTATCCTTAAAACACTTAGTTCCTTGTAAATGATATTTCACTAAACTCATATTAATTACTGAAATGAGATCTCTATCATTTAACACCATGAACCAAACTAAAAGGAAACCATTGTTTCACTTCTTCATCAGAAGCTATAGATGTTCATATCTATGATTAACAGTCCCACTCAATTATACCACCGAGTTCCCAAGATGTAAGTATGGGCTAGTCCGTAGGGTAAGGTGGTAACGAACAAGTCAAAGAACTCAAATAATACAATCAGTTACAATAATAACCACTGAGGATTGAGATTGAATTGACCTATGGTCAACTATATGATATGACTAGAATAGATAATAACAGTATGTTTACTTATCCTATCAACTGTCAATATCGATCCAGTCCGATGTAACAAATACATCCGATCTTATCTACTTTGCTAATGTTCTGGAAAGATCATAACACTGTGATGTGTAAGTAAAACATATCGTATATTGGCAAGTTAGTGTAAATCCCGTGCATTGACTAATCTTAGGACTGTTGGAAATGTGCCCTGAAAGCATATGTAGTAGACATTGTTTTATGAAATAAATAAATAAATTGAATTTGTTATGCATATATTTTATGGACTATATTATTCTGTGATAATATTATGTAATTATCAGGAAAATTCCTAAGTTCATACATGTGATCTCAAACACGTATTGGTACGGGAGGATTGTGTTTGAGATAAATGAACTTGAATAGTTCGCAGTAAAATAAAGTTATGGAATCTTTAGATTAATTACTGCAAGTACGGTCCACTAGTATTATGAATACATGTGATCTAGATCCGGATCACTGGTGTGGTAAGACACTTTAGTGGAGGTGCTTTATATATTAGAGAATATATAGAACTGGACCAGATATGTTTATTAACACTTAGTTAAATACCGTTTCGAAGTATTAATTAAATATATCAACTGATGATCATATACAAATAGATCTTAATCCTGAAGTTACTATGAACTCCTGTTTATGTTATATGAGTTCTTTGATTCACTTGTTAGGGTCTGTCAGAATGATCAGGCTAGAAACTTTTATTTTGGGAACTCATTAATGTAGATGGTTGAAGACATAGTATACAATTATGGAATCTATGCCTTCTCGCAAGAGATTGAATGATGGTTCTCTTAAGGGTTGACTTTTGGGACTGAAAGGTTATTGTGCTCAAATTCATAATTTAGTTATGAATTAACCTTCACTAGTAGAGTCAATGGAACTTAAGGAAACAAGAGATAATTAAAAGGGTAAAACGGTAATTTTATTCCCGATTAATTATGAACCATTATTAGAGGGTCAAGTTGTATGCAATGATTATATCAATGGACGCTTTATGATTATAAAGTACTCCGTAAAAGAAATGTCTATAATTACAAGAGTGCAGTCTCATATTTATAGTGGAATAATCATGAGATTAATAAATTAAGATTATTTAATTAAAGAGTTTAATTAATAATCTCAAATTTATTGGAGCTTGGAATTATAGGTCCATAGGTCCCCATAGCGGCTCTATCAACACTGTTCAAGGTAAGAGTTGATATGAAGAGAAAAATAGTTTAAAGACATATTTAAGAAGAAATTTGTTCTTTAGGCCAAAAATGCAATTATATGATAATAGCGATTAATTAATTAATTACAAATTAGTTATAGTTAACAAAATTAATTAATATTTAATTATTGTTTAATTTTTGAAATTATATTAAATAATTAAATTAATTTCGAAATTTAATTAAATAATTAATTAATTATAATTTTCGAAATTATAATAAATTAAATATTTATTTTTAAAAAATATTGGATTTAATTAATTGGTAGAATTAATTAAATATCTTTATTTGAGTGGGAGATAATAATTTGATAAGTTCAAATTGCATTTGAATTTAAAAGATTAATATTTATTCAAATAATTAATTATATTTGATAATCAATTTAAATTTGAATTAGTTATCAGGTTGTTAGATCTTATCTGACAAAGCAGTTTGAATAAATAATTAAATAAAAATTGAAAAACCAACATCCCTAAAATTAGGGAGGCTACACGTGCTAGACTGTGTGTGGCGTGTAGTGCAAATTTCAAGGATAAGATTTTCAATTTTAATTAATTAATTAATGGATAATTCAAAAATTAGTTTTTCGATTTTTTCATTAATAGAATAATTAATTAATTAAAAAGTAAATTGTAAAATGGTTACAGATTTATTTTTAAATTTGAATATTTTCTTTTAAGTATGACTAATCAGAAAAATATTAAGAGATGTGAGACAACTCAGAACAATCACTCTGTGAAAATAGAACGATAGTTTTCTCTCCCTGAAAAATAAAGAACCAATTCTCAGGTCTATTCTCTTGATCTCATGTGTTGAGTACATCAAGTAGAATCACAAATAAACTATCCTTCATTCTGTAAGTGCCTACACACTTCTTGAGGTGTAGAGAACGCTTTGGAAGATCTTGGTGTGAGTACGTGGGAGCAGCTTGGATAGGAAGATCGTTCTAAATACGAAAAGATAGCAAGGACACTTGATATGCTTCAAAAGGTATGATTTCTATTATTATCTTGCTTATGATTAATGTATGTATATTAATGGATCCGCATATTTAAAGGTAGTTTAAATATGTTACAAAATTTTTGTTGTACACTGGGCTAACCCCACCACCATTCCGCTGCGTATTAGGAAACTCGTTCCTAACAAGGACTAACTTATTTTGAACATATAATCATATTTATATTCCACTGTGATTACGTCACTATAAATACGATTAGCTATATGCTCGGGATTAAATAGAAGTTTATATCAAACAAATAATCATGAAAATAAAACATATGAGCAAAGTGATTGACCAAGTCAAAAAATGATTTCTATTCTTTTATTGATAATAAATGAGATTACAAAGAAATTGGGATTTAATTACGGCATAAAACCCCAACAACCCCACGCATGATCTTTAATTGGTAGCAGTAGTGTTCGCACTGAAAATATGGAGGCACCACCTTTACGGAGATAAGTGTGAAATTTACACTGATCATAAGAGTCTAAAATACTTTTTGACCTAGAAAAAAAATTGAATATGAGAAAATGGAGGTGGTTAGAACTAGTGAAAGACTATGATTGTGAAATTCTATACCACCCAGGCAAGGCCAATGTGGTGGCATATGCATTGAGTAGGCGAGGACATGGAAGCATCTCAATTTTGAGCACAATAGAGGCACCTCTACAGAAAGAGATTATAAATGTCGGTATTGAGTTCGTGACATGAGGCCTAGCAAACCTCATGTTACAATCCTCCCTACTGGAACAGATTAGAGAAGGACAGAAAGTGGATGAAGCCCTAATAAAGCAGGAGGCATTGGTACAAAAAGGTAATAGCGGCGACTTCACTATGTCTACTGGTGGATTGCTCCAGTATAAGGATAGGATCTGTGTGCCTAACAATGATGAGATCCAGGAAAGTATTATGAAGGAGGCGCATACAACACCCTATTCCTTACATCCAGGGTTGACAAAGATGTACCAAGATCTTAAGGCATTGTATTGGTGGCTTGGAATGAAGAAAGATATTGCTGAGTTTATTGCAAGTTGTTTGACATGTCAGCAAGTCAAAGTAGAACACCAAAGGTCAGCAGGGCTACTTCAACTGCTTTATGTTCTAGAATGGAAATGGGAAGATATAACAATGGATTTTGTGGTAGGGTTACCTAGGACCACAAAACAACATGATTCTGCTTGGGTAATAATGGATAGGCTCACTAAGTCCGCCCATTTTCTACCAATTAAGACTACCTACTCGGCGGACCAGTATGTAGAGTTGTATGTGAGTGAGATAGTGAAACTTCATGGGGTTCCAAAGTCGATTATTTCTGATCGAGGGTCAGTATTCACATCGAAATTTCGGAAGGGATTACAAAAAGATATGGGTACAAAGTTAAAGTTCAGTTCCACTTTTCATCCCCAGACCGATGGGCAGTCTGAAAGGACTATTCAGATTCTAAAAAATATGTTGAGATGTTGTGCGTTGGATTTTTTTTGGAATCTTGGAGTCGATATCTACCCCTGATTGAGTTCTCCTATAACAATAGCTATCAGTCCACTATTGGGATGACTCCTTATGAGATGCTTTATGGGTGCAAATGTAGATCTCCCTTACACGGGGATGAGGTTGGGGAGAAGCAGATTTTAGGCCCTGAGGCAGTTAGGGAAGCCAGTGAGACGATTGTGAAAATTCGCCAAAGGATGCTTACCGCTCAAAGTAGGAAAAAGAGCTACATTGACCTTAGGAGAAAGGACATCGAGTTTTCAGTGGGCGAGTTTGTGTTTTTGAGAGTCTCGCCAATGAAGGATGTTATGCGTAATGGGACAAAAGGGAAATTAAGCCCGAGATTTATAGGTCCATTTGAGATTTTGGACAGAGTATGGCAAGTTGCGTACCAATTAGCACAGCCCCCATCACTAGGTTGAACACATAACATCTTTCACATCTCAATGTTGCGTAAGTATGTGTCAGATCCCTCTCGTGTTCTGAGTTATGAGCTGTTACAGCTGAAGCAGGACCTGAGTTACATGAACAGCATGAGCGTGTTATCGAAAAGGGAATCAAGGAACTGAGATCCAAAAAGATTCCATTAGTTAAGGTCTAGTGGAAGAATAACACGAAATGAGAAGCAACATGGGAGTTGGAGGAAGACATGACAGAAATATACCTTGAGTTATTTGGTAAGAAAGAATTTCGGGACGAAATTCCTTTTAAGGAGGGTATATTGTAGTGCACCAAATTTTTTATTTTATTTTATTTTATTAATTTTGTGCTTTGTTTTATTAATAATTGTTAAGTGTTAGATTTTTTTTATTGTTTGAATTTTTTGGTAGGAATTATGTGAATTTAACTGTTAGTTGTTTTAATTATTTATTAATTTAATTAGTAAGAAAATGAGTTTTGGTTGAATGCACTAAGGTGCATGTAGGTAGTGATGCACCTTAACACTTGGGTGTGTGTATGTGCATGGTTACATGGTGAGCATGCAATAGATTTCCTACACATTATTTCCTTATACTTGATTTATTTATTTAATTAAAAGAATTAAAAAGAAAATAAAAAGAAGAGGAAAGGAGGGAATGGGCGTGTGGACATAGTGGGAAAGAGGGGATTTGTTTTCCTATTTTATTTGTCAATTTAATAATTAAATTGTCGACAATGGTTAAAATGGGAAGGAGGATGGTTGTCATCTTTATCATATTTATTATTTTTTTTTTATTAAGGAAATTGTTGACGCGATTTTTAGCCAACGGTGGATTTAGAAATCTAATAAGTGTATTAGTGCTTATTTGCAAACCGTAATGAACTTACATGAACCTTTTCTCACACACACAATTTTACGTAGTTCAGTGGTTAAAATCCACCTAGTCCACGAGACAATGTTGTTGCTCTCTCACAATTTCTGCAAAGTTTCAATATTATAAAAAGGATGTCCCTTTTCTTGTCCATTATCCTTGATATTTATAGTGGAATTTCCTGGACAGGTTTAGGTAAACGTGTGCATAAATATGGTATACATTTAATACATATAATTCCCATTTACATTGGGATATGATTGCATAACAAAATATACTCCTACTATCTTGGATAATAAATGATAAATGTGCAATACAGCCTAAGCATTTATGAGTGTATAAAGAGCCTCTGAGTCTCTTGGGATCCTTCAGTATGCGTCATGACCAGGTTTCCACTGGCTGAACATCTTCATTGAACTGGTGATCGAAGATTATCCGAATCTTAGTTAGGATTAACTTCAGAGCGCCATAAGGGGGATCTGGCCACTATATGTCTCGAACTAGACCGTCATCCTAAGAGGCGACCTGATAATTACCTGAATGTCATCCTAACTCGAGCTGCTCACATCATCATTAGCTAGATGTTCTACTTGTTTGCTTTTCCATATATTCATCTGCCAACTGTATCCCTAGCTAAGTGATTAAACTCGCGCTAATTTTTAGGGTACAACATTTGCCCCCCAACATCCTACTCGTGCTTGACGTCATCACTTTTTGACATGCACAGTAGGGGCTTTTAGGCTTCTGTCATGTAAAATTGTGCCTGCCTACTACTCGAGTATTGAACATGTGGCCGTTTGTAATTGGCGTTTGTTCGGGTTTCAAGGACTGTGACAATTGTCCTCTCAACTTTTTGCTGCTGCATGGGTCAGTTAATCTTGGCCTTTGGATCTCGAGCTGACCCAATCGGATGGCCCGAATTAGTTCCCAAAGTTTACGTAGAAATAGGGAGATCAGACTTGAACTTTACCACCTTTGCATTCGAAAATTTTCCTTTCAGAAACAAAAGTTCCCTTTTTCTCTCAAATTTTTTCCAAAAACCTTCATCACCCTTCAGTCTCTCAGAAGCTCTCAACTTCTGCTTGTGGACGCATCGAAATTCTCATCGAATAAACTTATAAACTGTAAGTATTTCCTCATATGGTTTGAA
This sequence comes from Humulus lupulus, assembly GCF_963169125.1. Lineage (NCBI taxonomy): Eukaryota > Viridiplantae > Streptophyta > Magnoliopsida > Rosales > Cannabaceae > Humulus > Humulus lupulus. Next base: position 80,964,869 of record NC_084798.1, on the reverse strand, counting down.
TCTTTCATTTATTTATTTTCCAGTGAGTTTTTTACTTTGAAAAACATTCTTTGTTCAATATCGTTTCGTGTTCTGGCCATGTCTGAGTTTAAATAGGGTTCAGTTTAGGCTAAAATAATGGTACTAGACTTGTTTAGAAATAAGATATTCGAAAACAGGGCAAATTTTCTGGGTTTTGCAAGAAAAAATGTCATTGATGATCAAATTAGGATACCTGTTTGGATGTAAAAATTAAGTGGTTTTTAGGTTTGACCTTGGGTAGCTTAAGGGTCATGATTCTTTAAGCAGTTTTGCATTAAACCACTTTCAAAAGAAAAGTAGTGGGTTTGACGGATCTGACACATGAATCTCGAAGTATCAGGGAATTTCACGAATTCATAGCGTGTGGCCTAGGACTACACGAGGAACCGCGTGTTGATGCTAGGACACATCTTAGCTCGTGTAAATTTTGAATCACCAAAAGTAAACCACTGAAACCCTCGGAGCACCATACCTTTATCACCATAGCTAGTAATTTTCTTAGGTCACCACTAATAGGCCTCTTTGTCGTCAGGCGAGATAGATCTTGGCCCCACCAAAGAAAAACATCGCGAGCTCCTCTACTCAGAACAAGAACAAAGACAAGCAGATCATGTCTAAATCTCCAATTCCTCGTTTTGGTCTAGTGGTGGAGAGGGAACTTGTTGTTGACCCCAATGCTTTTTTCGAGGCCGGGCACATCGTGTCTCGAATAACGTCGCAGGGGAATGTGAACAAAATACTGTTGAGCCATGGGATTGAGATGGGAATCGATGGCCTCCTTGCCCTTCATCCGTTGGAAGGAGAGCGGAGCTGTGCCCCTCTGGAAGATGACTTTGGGGCTTGGAGTGATGAGCACCTGAAGGTAGGTGCCTTCCTCCCCTTAGACCAGTACTTTGTGAATTTTATGAACTACGTCAAACTGGCTCCGTTCCAGCTCCCCCTGAACTTGTGTCAGCTTTAGGCGGGGTTAAAATATCTGTTTTTGAGGCACGAGTGGGAGGTCCCCGCCCCGACAGATATTATGTACTTCTTCTGCCTCAAGGCCAGTCTTGATCAGAAGGGGTGAGGTGACGACTTTTACTACCTCACTCGCTTCCCAACTCGGCATTCGTCATTGACCTCCCCAGCCACCCAAATGACTATAAAGACCAGTTCTTTATGTCAAATGGGTTCACCGATACTTCAACCGCCCTCGTAATTCCTCTAACTTTATGAATTATGTATGTGAACTCTTTTATCATTTTCAATTTTTTTTGTTTAATCATTCTAATTGAGTTCATTCCTTATGTAGCTATATTTGCGAGGACAGAGCGGTCTGAGACCCTTGGGGGTCAATACGAGACGCTGTCTCGTCTTCCTTCGAAGGAGAAGGACTTCCATTAGGTAGTGAACGATGCTACCATGGTGGCCTGCAACCTGATAAGCAAAGGCTAGACACTGGCTATCAGAACCCAAGGTCCACCTTCCATTCTTCCCATGCTCCCTCCTCAAGAATTCTTGCCAGCCATTGAAGAAACCGAGGAGGAAGAAGAAGTGGCATCGCTGGTGCGTAAGAGAAGAGTTCCTGATGATCAGGATCCTGATCCAGGCGAGCTGCGTCCAGGGCAGTAGCCAGCACTTCTGGCCAAGGTAACCCATATAAAGAATTAGATCGGCCTGCTGCTAGTTTTAGGCTAATTCGCTTCAACCCCCATTAGCAGACATCCTACTGACCCAGACTTGAACACAACACTCCTTCAGTGTGTGGATCATCTGGTGATATGCTATGACCATAGCTACCCCAGATGCACCATTATGGTTGACAACACCCTCCACTTTAGGTCCTCCATTTTTGAGGAATATGAGACAAATCATAGGACATGACCTTCCTTATGTCGGGGTGTATTCGCCCCCGACTTTAGGAAGTCTGTAGATGAGTCTAGATCGGACGAAGACCCTGACCCCTTAGGACCCGGGATGTAATAATTCTAGACCCTCCCCCACCTCCATTAGTCCAAGGGTTAGAGGTTATACCTAGTCCATTCAATAACCCCGAGCTGATTGTAGTAGATTCCTTCCCTAGCTCGGAGGGTAGGGTTCTTGCTCTTGTTCTTGTCTTTTGCATTACTTTGACTAACTATACCTTGTATCTGAATCTTCTGCTCGTTCCTTTTCAGGTGAAGAGATGGACTTGCCAGATGCCTCGGGTTTAAGGTTGGCGAGGCCAGAGCTGGTCCCGTGGTGAAGAGGCCTAGACTGCCAAAGAAACACGCCTCCAAGACTGGGACGTCCACCGAGTCTCCAGTCAAAGAAAAAGGTGCTAGCTCCACTCAGGAATAGCAACAACAGACTCAACCCCCAGCTCCAGTGATAACAGTCACAATTCTCGAGGCTCCACCTCCTCTTCCTCAACATGTATCTCTTTCGGTTCCTCAAGTGATCCTAGGCGAAGCTCCCTCCATTTAGATCCTGGTAAAGCCACTCGAGCTGGCAAGGATCCTCGAGGCATTTCGGGGGACTATATATGAGATGGCGAGCTACATGGTGGGCCATGCTTATAGAGCCAACGTCAAGGATCTGAAGGCCATGGCGGAGCGTACTCCTAAAGATGTTCTTTAGTCCGTTATGGATATGAACCTCACTATGACCCCCTTTCATTCTTCTAGCATTTCTTTTTCTTTTCTTCTTCTTCTTTTTTTTAAAACTAACCTTGACTTGCATTTTCTTTTTGCAGTTTGTCCTGGCTCAACTCCATGGAATTGCTCAGCTTCGAGCTAGGAATGATGAGCTCCAAACTGCCCTGAGCACCGCCCAAGAGAGCGAGCGGTCTGCCAAAGCCGCTCTAGTTTCCACCTAGGAGAGCGAGCAATCTGCAGAGGAAGGCGATTGAATTGCTAAGAATTAGGTTGTGGAAGTTAGCTGTTGCCTGGACCAGCTGCAGGCCGAGAATGAGGGGCTAAAAAAGAAGCTTGACGAGGTCGAGGCCAAAGCCAAGGAGGAAGCTGAGAGGACGAGGGCAGAGATTGCAGAGTCATCGAATCAAATGGAAGAGATTTTTTTACCGATGCTGGGCTTTCAACCAAGATGGTAACTTCACTTTCATGCAGCCAGGGTTTTGGGAACCTTATCTTGCCATGTTCAATATGCAATTCTCACAAGAACCCTCTGAGACTGTCGAGGCTTCTGGAGCTGCTGAAGGGGATGGTGAGGAAGTGACTTGCTCCGAGCGAGTCGACAGAGCTCAATGATTTTTTTTTTCTTTATTTTACATTTTGTAACTAAGTCCCTGGGGACTAAAACAATCGTATTCAGGCTCAGATCGAGGTTTTTTCTTTCCTTGAGATAATAATATGCTTTTGAATACATATTTAATTTGTGATCTATTCATGTTCCCCCCAGTCTATTGTTTTCTCATGTTTGTGAATTCTTGGATTATTGTACACTTGAAATCTTAGAGGTTGTCTTTAGATCGGGGTAGATTTTTGATGGACCGACTAACTAATTTTAGTCGATATCTTAGCTGTATCCAAGATTTTGCTTGCCTAATTGCGTTATACCTGTTAGGAATCAGGCCTTGGACCTGGTCGTGTCCAGGGGTTTTTAGTCTGCTTAATAGCATTGTACCTGTTCAGAATCAGGCCTCAAACTTGGTTGTTTCTAGGGGTTTTGTTTTAGAAATTTCTCAAACTCAGTTCGTGATCAGAATTTTGAAAATTTGAGCTTTAAAAAGTCGTTGAATAATCAATTTTTCCAAACTCTAAGTTTCAGATTTCATTCGAATAGGCTGAACTCTTTTAAAAGCTCTCTTCGGTTATGTGCCCCCAAGCAACCAGAACTTATAAATGTTCTAGGTTGCTTTTACAAAGTGAGCCCGCGATAATAAAACAACAAAATTGATTATGTAATAATCCAATTGTTATTAAAATGAAATGACTTTTATAGATAAGCCTTACATAAACAGTGATTCCAAAAGCATTAAAGACAACAAAGTTATTGATAGTACTTTTTGAGGTGTAGGGCATTCCAGGTCCGTGGAACTATTTCTCCACTTAACTGGGCTAGCTTGAAAGTCCCTTCACACAGGATCTCCATGATTTGGTATGGTCCTTCCCAGTTCGGCCCTAACACACTGTCCTTGGGATCTTTACTTGCCAAAAATACCCTTCGGAGAACCAAATATCCTTGTACAAGTCTGCGTCCTTTTACCTTCGAATTGAAATAACGAGTGATTTTATGCTGATAATGGGTGAGCTATAATTGTGATGTTTCTCGTTTTTCCTCGATTAGATCAAGAGATGAACTAAGTAGCTTGTGGTTCTGATCTTGATCAAAGGTCTTTTGTCTGTGGGTCATCACCAGCGCCTCAATCGGGAGCATAACTTCACTTCTGAAGGTCAAAGAGAAAGGGGTATGGCCCGTGGAGGTTCGATGTGAGGTTCTATAGGCCCAGAGTACTTACGACAGCTGCTTGGGCCATAGTCCCTTGGATTCATCTGACCACTTCTTTAAGCTCGCCTTTAGGGTCTTGTTTACGTCCTCGACCTGCCCATTAGCTTGCGGGTATGCTACCGATGAAAAACTCTTGGTTATGCAATATTTTTCACAAAATTTTGTGAAGAGATCACTATCGAACTGAGTTTCGTTGTCAGACACAATATTTTTTGGGAGCCTAAATCGACATACGATATTTTTTACGACAAAATCTAGGACTCTCTTCGAGGTGATGGTTGCTAGAGGTTTGTCCTCCACCCACTTTGTGAAGTAATTGATGGCGACAACAACATAATGAACTCCTCCTTTTCCTATTGGCAAAGAACCAATCAAGTCAATTCCCCATACTGCAAATGGCCAAGGGGATGAGATCATGGTTAGCTCGATGGGAGCCGCTCGGGAAACTATGGAGAAGCATTGGCATTTGTCACATTTCTACACATACGAGATCGAGTCCTTGTCAGAGTGGGCCAAAAATAGCCATGTCTCAGTACCTTCAGAGCCAAGTTTTGCCCCCCCAGCATGGTCTCTGTAGAAGCCTTTGTGTATTTCTTGCAAGATAGTCTTGTTGGGAAAACTTATACAGGATCTTGTTTATTTTCATGTAGATCTTATATTAAATGAATTAATATAAGAAAACCTAAAACATATTTCTAAAATTGAATTCAAACTGAAATAATGATAAGAACACTTACATTATACGCATCAGAATGATAGAGTTCTTCCTTCAGTTTCTCTAACCCTTATATCCTTTTTGTCACAGAGTATTACCAAGAAACTGAACCGTTCTTCAATTTTCTATACAACCTTCCAAAGTATCCTTAGAATCAACTAGACTAGGGTGGAAAATTCTCGACGCATGAGATAGATACAGAGAGAAGAAGAGAAAAGAATATTGAGGCTTAGAAAATGACTTATGTTGTAGAGAGAATTTAAAACCTACTAGATCTTCTGATCTTCTCAGAAACTTGTTTTTCAATAATCTCTCACTTAGCACTCTTTTTATAGATTCAATTAGGCCATTTAATTTAATTAAAAAATCAATAAAATAATAGATAATATCAGCCCTAGGTCGAAATTATCATGGGCTTTAGGCGCGTGAAATTTCCCATTTAATTATAAGCTTGTTGGACTTAAAATCTAGGCCTATATTATTTTATATTGATTAATTAATTAAATAATTATTCAAATCCTTTATCAAATTAATTATTTATAATTTGAACCTTGATTTAAAATTATTTAATAATTTAGATACCAATTTATCTTAATTAATAAATCTGCCATAATTTCTCTTTTCTTCTCTAAATTACATAACTTTGTAAAACTATCCAAAATTGACCTGGTCAACTTTGATAATTCTAATTGATAATTAAATCAATTAATTGAGACCGTCTAGATGATTTTATCCAAGGTACAATAGGGACCATGGGCCTATGAAATCAAACTTCAATAAGTTATCATAAATCTAACAAATAAAATTATTAACTTATTAATTCCTCGTTACTCCACTAAAGACTCGGAATTGCACTCTTGAATTCATAGAACACTCTATAAGCAATATATATATACGTTATTAATTATCCATTGTTACAACCATAATTATCACTCAATCCTCTATAGACGGTCTACAATGAGATGAGACTAAAATACCATTTTACCCCTCATTGTATTTTATCCTTAAAACACTTAGTTCCTTGTAAATGATATTTCGGTAAACTAATATTAATTACTGAAATGAGATCTCTATCATTTAACACCTTTAACCAAACTAAAAGGAAACCATCATTTCGCTTCTTCATCAGAAGCTATAGATGTTCATATCTATGATTAACACTCTTACTCAATTATACTATCGAGTTCCCAAGATGTAAGTATGTGCTAGTCTGTAGGGTAAGGTGGTAACAAACAAGTCAAAGAACTCAAATAATACAATCAGTTAGAATACTAACCACTGAGAATTGAGATTGAATTGACCTATGGTCAACTATATGATATGACTAGAATAGATAATAATGATATGTTTACTTATCCTATCAACTGTCAATATCGGTCCAGTCCGATGTAACAAATACATCCGATCTTATCCACTTTGCTAATGTTCTGGAAAGAACATAACACTGCGATGTGTAAGTAGATTATATCGTAGATTGACAAGTCAATGTAAATCTTGTGCACTGACTAATATTAGGACTAACTTATTTCGAACATATAATCATATTTATATTCCACTGTGATTACGTCACTATAAATATGATTAGCAATATGCTCGGGATTTAATAGAAGTTTATATTAAGCAAATAATCATGAAAATAAAACATGTGAGCAAAGTTATTGACCAAGTCAAAAAATGATTTCTATTCTTTTATTGATAATAAAATGAGATTACAAAGAAATTGAGTTTTAAATAGGGCATAAAATTCCAACAAAATCCCACTTTCACTAATTGAAACTAATGCTTTAATTTTACTAATCCCATTTCTTTGATATGCTTATCAAATGTAGCTTTTGGTAGTGTCTTCGTAAATAGATCTGCAAGATTGTCTTCAGATGTAATCTTCATAACCTTCACATTTCCCTTGGCCACATATTCTCGAATAATGTGATACTTCCTTTCTATATGCTTACTCCTCTTGTGACTACGGGGTTCTTTCGAGTTGGCTATCGCTCCTGTATTGTCACAAAACAATACAAGCGGTTTATTCGAATCACACCAAGTATTCGAATAGAACTTCTTTAGCCAGACTATTTCCTTAGCTGCTTTTGACGCAACTATGTATTCAGTCTCCATGGTGGAATCTGAGATTGTAGACTGCTTTACGCTTCTCCATATCATAGCTCCACCCCATGAGTAAACACCGTTCCAGAAGTAGACTTCCTGTCATCGACATCAGTCTGAAAATCTGAATCGGTGTATCCTACAAGGTTCAGAACACCACCCTTGTAGACTAACATATAATCCGTAGTTCGCCTTAAATATTTCATAATATGCTTAACTGCTATCCAATGTTCTGGTCCTGGGTTTGACTGATACCTGCTCACTGCATGGCAGATATTCAGTCTAGTACGCAACATATCATACATCAGACTTCCAACTGCAGATGCGTAAGGTACATTTCTCATTACATCTTCTTCTTCAGGAGTCTGGGGAGACTGCTTCTTTGAAATATGAATTTCATTGCGGGACGGTAAACGTCCTTTCTTGGAATTTTTCATTGACAAAACGTTCAAGCACTTTATCTATGTAAGCTGATTGAGATAGAGCTAAGAGTTTGTTCATTCTATCCCTAATGATCTGGATACCTAGAACATAACTTGCTTCACCCAAATCTTTCATCTTGAATAGAGTGTTCAACCCATTCTTCACTTCTAACAATTTCTTATCATTGTTTCCAATGAGTAAGATATCATTTACATAAAGAACCAGGAATACCACTATTTGATTTGCCTTCAGTTGGTAAACACAAGGCTCATCAATATTTTGTTCAAAGCCATAGGTTTTGATTATTTCATCAAAGCTAAGATTTCAGGAACGAGAAGATTGCTTAAGTCCATAGATGGACCTATTCAACTTGCAAACTTTTCCTTCTTGTCCAGCTACTTTAAATCCTTCTGGCTAATCCATATAAATTACTTCATCAAGCTTTCCATTAAGAAAAGTTGTCTTGACGTCCCTTTTCCAGATCTCATAGTTGAGAGTGACTGCTATGGATAGGAGGATGTGAATGGACTTGAGCATGGCTACCAGACTAAAAGTTTCCTCATAGTCCACGCCTTCTCTTTGGGTATAACCCTTTGCCACTTATTGAGCTTTATAAATTTTGATATTTCCATCAACACCTCGTTTCTTATTGTAGATCCACTTGCACCCAATGACCTTAAAGTCACTAGGTGCTTCCACAAGATCCCAGACGGAATTTTAGTACATGGAATCCATTTCCTGTTTCATGGCTTCGAGCCATAGTTCCTTTTTAGGGCTAGACATTGCCTGTTTGAAAGATAATGGATCATCATCACTAGTGTCACCAACAACCATATTGGTTTCACCATCCAAACCATAGCGAACTGGGTTCCTAAAAACCCTGCCACTACGACGAGGCTCCATGACTGTTTGCTTAGAAATAGTGGTACTTTCTTCATTTAAATTGACTTGAGTCGATTGGACATGAAGAGTGTGAATTTCATCATTAACTCGCGTTGACGTGGGCGGGACATCCCCAGATTCTATAATGGTTTAAACTAGGTTCACGACCATTTCGGCGTTCTAAAGGTGTTTTGGGGATTGATTTAGACGGCACGACATTGAGAATGTCGTTCACGGTTTCAATTGCATGTCCCCAAAATGAAGTTGGTAGAGTTGAGTAACTAAGCATGCATCTAACCATTTCCAATAAAATTCTGTTTCGGCGTTCTGCTACACCATTTTGTTGCGGAGTACCTGGGGCAGTAAGTTGTGATAAAATCCCAAGTTCAGTTAAATGATCTTGGAACTGCATATCCAAATATTCTCCACCCCTATCAAATCGCAAGATCTTTAACGTTTTACCTAATTGGTTTTGAGCAATTGCTAGGAATTCTTGAAACTTTGAAAATGTTTTTGATTTCCTATGCATTAGGTAAAGACATGAGTATATAGAGTAATCGTCAATGAAAGTGACAAAATACACAAAACAACCCCTGGCTTGTACATTCAAAGGGCCACAAACATCTAAATGAACAAGTCTAAGTGGTTCTTTGGCCCTTTCACCTTTTGTAGAGAATGGACGCTTAGTCAGTTTGCCTTCTAGACAAGATTCACAGACAGGTGATTCACCTAAGGTGAGTTCCCTCAAAGGCTCGTCCTTTGTAAGTCTTTGGATTCTATCATAGCCAATGTGACCTAGTCTCAAATGCCATACATACGTTATGTTATCGTTATTGGTCTTTTGACGTTTATTGGTCCTAGGTTTATCTACTTTGAATAAATCATTGTTAAGAGCGAGGGGTTCGTTTGGTCACAAAATATAAATCCTGTTTTCAAAACATGCAATACACAATTGTGATCCACTGAAAGAAATAGATATATTAGAACTTGTGAAAATCATAACAAATTGTTCTAATTGCAACATGCAAACTGAAATTAAATTTCTACTAAATCTGGAATAAAAAATACATCATTTAAAATTACAAATTTATTTCCAAACTTCAGATGAGCTCTTCCTCTAGCTTGGACCGCAACGAACGCTCTGTTCCCAACTCTAAGCTTTAAGCCGCCTTTGTCCACTTTCTCCCACGATTCAAGAAGCTTTGTTTTCAATTGCTAGAAACTTGGGACAATCTTGTTTCCAATGCCCTTTCTCTTTGCAGTGAAAACACTTACCTTTACCTTTCTTGTTTTTCGTGTTTTTCCCCTTAGGCGTCTGTGCATTTGGTTGTGCACTCGTCTTTTCAGCCTTTGCAGGCTTGGGGTTGTCTTTTTTGTCCACCTTTCCTCTTGTTTCCAGCTTTCGAAGACGAAGGCTGGTTAGCTTCAGCCTTAGCTGGATCAACAGTAGTAGTAGTTGTCTTCTTTTCTCCTCCCTTACTTGGTCCACCCATGATAGACTCAAAAGTCTGAAGCTCGTTCATGAGCTGCGTCAGACCATAGTTGAGTTTATTCAATATATAGTTGGTGGTGAATGACAGGAAAGCTGGAGAGAGACTGTTGAGGATCAAGTTGACTTGAGTTTCCTTATCTATTGTTGAACCATGCAGTTCAACTTCGTGAAAGTAGTTTGTCATTTTGATCAGATGATCGCAGACATGTTGAAAAGGTGCCATCCGAGCATTGGCATATTTCTTGGTGGCCTCAAAACGAGTCTGCGCTGACTTGGCACCAAACATGTCTTGGACTTGATCCATGATTTCATAGACCGTTTCGACATTCTCCATCTTTGTCTTAAGAGTGTCGACCATACTAGTCAACATGTAGTACCATGCCTTGTTGTTAGCCGCCTGCCAACACTCATACTTATCCCTCACAGATTTGGTGGCTCCTTCAGCTGGAACTTTTTGGGATTCCTCAATCATGATGAACTTGGAGTTGTCACCAATCAACACAATGTTGATGTTTTGCTTCCATTTAAGGAGGTTTTCTCCAGTGAGTTTCTCCATAGAAAGTTAAGAAAGGATGGGAGTAGACACATCCATAATGATACTAAAAATTATCAATAAAATAGAAATCAAGCACATTTGCTCAATAAAACTCCTATTCACACAAATTTCAAGAAATAGCACAGCATATATCATAAATATGTAAGATATGATAAAAAATACTAAAAATAATCATATCTCTATTTCTTTAGGTTTTTAACTAATCTATGATATCCTTGTCCCGATTGGCGAGAGTAAAAAATACCACTAGTTAAATAAAGTTGTAAACTTATTTAATAGTGGACACCATTATTAACAACCTACTATTCGATCAAAATAAGAAAACAAAATCTTTTATTCGATAATCAATAAATTTAGTCCTAGTAGTCACCACAGGGGTGAGTCTAGTAGAATTTGACCTATAATTATCTATCTTTCAAAATCTAACATTGTCAAAATAACTAATGAACACCTTTCATAGGGGGACGAATCAAAGTGTCTCGAGGCCCCATTAAGCTATTGACCTTGTTAAACCAACGGTGGAGATCGAATATAATTCTTAAAATAAGCTCATTATAAAATTAAAAATAGTATTTTTTATTATTTATTTATTTTAAAAAATTAATGATTGGTTCTCCAAAAAATTAATTTTTTAAAACCAAAGTCCTATAATCTTCTATTAATTCTAAAGTGTCTCATTAAAACAAATTCAATTAAATTAGAATTATTTTGTTGCTAATCAATATTTAGATTTAACTATTATAATGAACCTATACAATTAAGTCCAACTCAGGCAAATGAGCCTTAACAATTGGGCTTGTATGGAGGAGGGCTGAGTCCAATATGTCGTTCCCACTGCTAAGGCCCACATCCATCCATACAAGGTCCAAAAGACAGGAATTTAAACCTTCGTTTTATTAATTGTTATTAATTGATTAGGTCCACTATAGTTATGCAAAACAAATGGGCATTCACAAGTGAAATCACCAACAAGAGAGGAATTTAAACTTTACATTTTCTAATGGGCCTAAATAAAACCTATCATTTTATGAATATTTTATTTGACAAAAGCCATATATGAAGTAAACATATGGGCCACTATATGAATCTAAGTCCAATTGCAAAAATACCACATATAGTGCAAACAGACATGTTATAATTGGATAATTATGTTACTATATGAGCAAGTCTATGAATATATGCAAAAAAACCACAATTTATTTCATTTGCAAAAATACCACAATTAATTTTCTAAAATTTATAAAAATTCGAATTACTTAATTCTTTTCAGAAAAATTAAGTCAATTTAAATGAAATTTATCAACAATTAACAATAGTTAATTTAAATTATTTATCAACAATCAACTTGGCTTAGATCAATTTGAAAAAAAAAAAATTAATTTAAATATGATTTATCAACAATTAAACATAGCTAATTTAAATCCCATTAAAAAAATATTTTAATAATTGGTTGAAAAAAATGATATTTTTAAAAATTTAATCAATTTTAAATTTTAAAATCAATATCTTAACTGTTTTTATAAAAATATTGTTTTGTTACAACTATAAGTAAATATTTAAACCATTTAAAAAAAATATTAATAGTTATAACAACCCTAAAATATCTCAAAACAGTTAAACAATTCAAATATCCATAAAAATATCTAACTAACAAATTTCAAATAATTTAAATATTAAAAACTATAGAATAAACATATATTAATATTTTTAAATAAAGATTTAATAAAAATAACAAGTATTTAAAAGAAAATATCTTTAATCTATGATATTTTCATTCTAATATTTTAATATATTAAAAGATTTAAAATTAAGTTGTTAGCCTATTTTAAATTTGAATTTGAATCTTTATAGAAAATATCTAATTATTTAAATCTCAAACAACAAACATATCTTATTTTAAAAAACATTTTTAAATGATAAAATAAATCAAAGATTTTTGGCTTTGTTATAAATAATCAATTTCACAATTTTAATTTCTTAAAAAAAAATTTAAAAAAATTATGGATACTGTTCATTGTGTGCACAAGTGTGGGCGTGCGCGCGCGCGCACGAGGGGGGGTTGGCTGCCGAGGGTGTGCGCACGCATGGGGTGACGCGTGTTGGTGCGCGCGCGTGTGGGCAGTCAGGCCAAATTTTTTCGAAATTTTTTTGTGTGCAATTTTTGAAACCAAAAACGTTTTCTAATTAATTTTTTACCATGTTTTTACACAAAATGAAGTATTTATAAAAATTAATGGCATAGAAAACACAACAAAATAACCTAAATATTTCTAATAATCACATAGAAATCAATATGCTACATAAAAACATGAAATCCATCCAATTACTCAAACACATCAAATAATTCAATTTTTAACATGTTCATGCATGAAAATAAAGATTATCAAAGTCTCTGAGGCCAGTTGTTGGGAAAACTTATACAAGTTCTTGTTTATTTTCATGTAGATCTTATATTAAATGAATTAATATAAGAAAACCTAAAACATGTTTCTAAAATTGAATTCAAACAGAAATAATGATAAGAACACTTACATTATACGCAGCAGAATGATAGAGTCCTTCATTCAGTTTCTCTTACTTGTATCCTTTCTATCGTAGAGTATTACCAAGAAACTGAACCGTTCTTCAATTTTCTACATAACCTTCCAAAGTATCTTTAGAATCACCTAGACTAGGGTGGGTAATTCTCAACACATGAGATAGATATAGAGAGAAGAGGAGAATAATATTGAGGCTTAGAAAAAGACTTATGCTGTAAAGAGAATCTAAAACCTACTAGATCTTCTGATCTTCTCAGAAACTTGTTTTTAAAAAATCTCTCACTTAGCACTCATTTTATAGACTCAATTAGGCCATTTAATTTAATTAAAAAATCAATAAAATAATAGATAATATCAGCCATAGGTCGAAATTATCATGGGCTTTAGGTCCGTGAAATTTCCCATTTAATTATAAGCCCGTTGAACTTAAAATCAAGGCCTATATTATTTTCAATTGATTAATTAATTTAATAATTATTAAAATAATTTATCAAATTAATTATTTATATTTTGAACCTTGATTTAAACTTATTTATTATTTTGGATACAAATTTATCTTAATTATAAATCTGCCATAATTTCTCTTTTCTTCTCTAAATTACATAACTCTGTGAAACTATCCAAAATTGACCTGGTCAACTTTGATAATTCTAATTGATAATTAAATCAATTAATTGAGACTATCTAGACGATTTTATCCAAGGTATAGTGGGGACCATGGGCCTATGAAATCAAACTCTAATAACTTATCATAAATCTAACAAATAAATTTACTAACTTATTAATTCCTCAAGACTCCACTAAAGACTCAGAATTGCACTCTTGAATTCATAGAACGCTCTATGAGTAATACAGATACATTATTAATTATCCATTGTTACAACCATAATTATCACTCAATCCTCTATAGATGGTCTACAATGAGATGGGATTAAAATACTGTTCACCCCTCATTGTATTTTTTCCATAAAACACTTAGTTTCTTGTAAATGATATTTGAGTAAACTAATATTATTTACTGAAATGAGATTTCTATCATTTAGCACCTTGAACCAAACTAAAAGAAAACCATCATTTCACTTCTTCATCACAAGCTACAGATGTTCATATCTATGATTAACACTCCCACTCAATTATACTATCGAGTTCCTAAGATGTAAGTGTGGGCTAGTCCGTAGGGTAAGGTGGTAACGAACAAGTCAAAGAACTCAAATAATACAATTAGTTAGAATACTAACCACTCAGAATTGAGATTGAATTGACCTATGGTCAACTATATGATATGGCTAGAATAGATAATAACGGTATGTTTAAAACTTGATGGACCCAAAATGGGTATGTTTTAAATATTTATATCGCAAGCACACGAATCATTCATATAGAATAGTGATCGTATAAGCAAGGATGTGGAACCCAAATGAGTTGTCTAAAATGAAAAAGAAAACTATTTTAAACCAAAAGTAATAAAATTCTAACCTAGCTCCAAAGATTGATGAGATTTTTGTATCAAGAAAATAAAATAAAAGATAATAATAAAGATATTAAAGACAATATATATAAATAAATTAATAATTGTAAACAAGATGGTAGAAGAAAGATTATTAAGATAATAGAATCCACAAAACATAAGTTCAATAATATTTATAAGCACATTGATTCCCAAGTTTTAGTAATAGTAGAAATTAATCAAGCCATCACTTATTCAAATTAGATATTCTATTTAAGCACAAGTTATTTTAGAAATATATGATTTATCTTCACTTTTTAAGATATAATTTCAAAGTATTTAGTGTGAATCAATCTAAAGAAACAACAAATAAATCAATGAATATTATATATAAGACAAAACATAATATTTTTGTTCTAAGCATTTGATGTGCACAATTTAATGGCACACCCTAATAAAAGACTATTATGATTTTGCACTAATGAAGAACAAAGTGTAAATATGTGCTAATAATAAAAAATACATGATATTTAAGATAAAAGAAGATATCTGAAGAAGTAAAATCCATAAACTTTGTTGCACAAATGAGAAATCAACATACAAAATAAATACTATCTAGTTACATATTGTTTCATCATCACCTTAATAATCTTAAAAAGATTAGAAACTCACAACTAGAATAGAAATTAAAAAATAAAGAGAAGACATACTTGAAAAATGCTATTGAAAAACACTAAAATGGAAGAGAGAATGGTAACAAAAAATTAAGCACCAAAAAATGGTCTTAAAATTACATATTTATAGCCAAAATGAGATTATTAAAATAATCAATTTAAATTAATTAAATTGATTAAATTAACTAAATAAGGTAAATATGGCATGTAGAGGTAAATTTTAGGTGTAATGATGATTTTGGAGTAAAATTTGTAGAAAAATTGGCATTTTTGGACAAAGGGACAATTTATGGGCTCCAGAGAGGAGGCACTTGGGTTTGGTGGTTGCTGTTGGCAGCTGGCCCGTGGAGTGCAAGGGGGCAGTGTAACGCCCTACTTCCTTAGAGCCGTTACTTAGTGAGTTTTAAGACAAATCAGTGTGCAAAGATCTCGCTAACCGAGGTTTTGAAACGAAAGTGTGACTAATTAAAAGTTAAGGCTGTAATATTAGAAAAATGCGTTGTTTCAATAAAACTCATAATATTAAACATTGGGATCCCAAAATAAGGTTTGAAAACTATTTACATCTTAAAAATGAGTTCACAGTTGATAAATCATAAAAATCATAGATTATTACAGCCATTTTCAAATAAACCCCCAACCAAAGCAGTCGGGCAGGCCAAACATGTACGCGTCGCTTCACGCTCTCCGTACTCATGGTTGGTTGACTCAGTCATTGCCCTTACCTGCAACACAGAGCACCCGTGAGCCGAAGCCCAGCAAGAAAACTCATGCAGAACATAACATATGCAATGTATACAGTTTATCATAACAGATAATCCACAATAAACAAGTCAATCATTAGACTAAGCAAACACGGCCAAGCCGCCCCAGAGCCTTACCGAAGCCTGGGGTATCGGTTCTCACCGCGAGGATAACTCATGTATCCCTTGGGTCCCACCCTGAATATATATAGCATCCCATGTGCTAGGTGTTACTTTCGGCCCACGGCCGCCCCGGCCTACGCCGTACTCGGCCCACGGCCGCCCCGGCTTACGCCGTACATTTCATCATAATCACATATATAGTACATTCGAAATAAATATTCACACACATCACGGTTCATTTCAGGTTAAACATTTACACATAATACAATCCGGGGCCACGCCCTACAATCATCTCATCATGCAACATGCAATAAAGGGCCATGCCCGACCATCACACTACGGGCCCACGCCCTATCCTACGGGTGTTATAGTTTTCTTACCTGTATTCCGAGCTTCCTGATGCACTAAAGCCGCGAGCACGGTCCTCAAGCACGAGCCTCACCAACAACCTAGTCACAACACACAAGAAACATCCCTCAATACTAATCAACCCAAAACCACTTCCCGAGACCAATCCCGCACTCTCGGGACTCCCAAATCCCTAAAACAATTCACCGGAAACATCCCCCGAACCCCCGGAGCAAAAGCTCAAAAATGCAACTTTTGGTGCCCTGAAAATGGCCTTGTGCCGCGGCACAAGAAAGTTGTGCCGCGGCACCCATCAGACAGGGGCTCCTCGCCGCGGCACGAAAAAGCTGTGTCGCGGCACGCCTTCGCAGACCCAGAATTCTGGGTTTTCTCCTGCGTTTTCTCCGAGCTAAAACCTTCCCAATTCATACCAAACCAATACCCAAACCCCAAAATCAAATCCAAACTTCATATGACCCATCTAACAACCCATAAACATCATCAAAGCAATCAAACACACAATCAAATCCCCAAAATCCACATCCTTGATTTAAATTTCAGAAAATTAAAAACTCAAAGTTCAAACTTAAACCATGCTCAAATCTCTTAACCCATAACATAATCAAGTCTTAAATGTGAATAAACTCCTTACCTCAAGTAGAGAATCCCTTCCCCAAGCTCCCTTGATTCATCTCCTAAGTCTCAAAATTTCAGCTCCTTCACTTCTCTTCTTCTTCTTCTTCTTCTCATTGCCCTAACTTTTCTTCCCTTTGGTTTTTCTTCTCTTTGGTTTTTTATCAAAACCAATCAATGCCAAGCCCCAAACCGTGTACCCCCTATAACCCAGCTGCCATAAATCAATTTCCCAGCCAAATGACCATTTTACCCCTCCTTGCCTATCCTTTCCCAACTAAACCTCAAGGGCACTTAAGTCCTTTTACTTCTATTTCATTTCTACCATTTTCTACCTAGAACTTGTTACTCTCAGCAGTAACTAATGGTTACCCAGGTTACTAAATCTCCAATAACCATTACCCGCTAAATCTCAACTTAACCATAAAATTCCCGAGGTACCCCTAGGCTCCTCCCGAGCCGGGTATAGAAATCCCGTTGTGACTCTTAAGTTAAATTGCTCTCTAGGACCGTCTCGGCACGTGCATCACAAAATAACACCACACTCACGTGGTACAAATCACGGAATACAATTATCACAAATATGCCCTCGGCGGGCTAAAATTACAATTATGCCCTTCAAACACAATCAGGGCCTACATGCATACTAATACACATATACATGCGTCTAAGATAAATAAATAGTCAAATAACATGCTTTAAATCATAACCATGCATTTAACTCATAAAATCACACATAATTCCCATCGTGCCCTCCTGGCACGCTAATCAAGGCCCTTAAGCCTTATTAGCGAATTTGGGTCGTTACAACTATCCCCTCCTCATAAAAATTTCGTCCTCGAAATTTATCCAAACACATCAGTCAGCAAACCCGCAACTCTGACCCTGAATCCCAAGGTCCACCGCCTTTACTTTAGTTTCCAACAACTCTCTTCTAGGCACAACAATCTTGCCCCACAAGATCTTGTCTAACGGCCATACACTCGATAGCCTCTCGCTTACACCGCAACCCTGCTGAAGCCTCAGGGTCTGCCTAGATTACAATGACCAATTCATTGTCTTATTCCTGATTCCATAGATACTCAAACGTCATCACCTCTACAAGGTGGGATCAGCTTGTAGGCTCCGCTGGCCTAACACTTAGTACCACTTCGAAATTTTATGCTGAATCAAGAGTCCGAACTCTCCCTTCTTTCTCTGGACACCTTACAGATCCTCGTCTGTTATTACGCAGAGATACAATTCTTTCCTCCCGGAGCTTTATTTCCTCATAATTTAACAATTCACAAGCTCTTTATTCTTTCAGATAGGCAGACACTCCTGCCTTAAGAATTCCAACAGCCTCTCTGGCTTCCTCTCTGAGCCATTGCCAAATAGTAGTATCCACTATCCTTCACCTTTTACCATGTCCTAGGTCGCGTTACATTAACAAGACACCAGCAACTGCCACCACGGCTAATTCCTCAGGGATTACACTTCCCTTAATACCTCAAGTATTCGCCTACTCAGCGCTCAATCCCTTAAGATATCTGATAAACTTTCAGACTGGCATTTTACTTCCAATCAACTGATAGTTCCAGGTTCCCACTCTATTCTTTTTGTCCTCTAAATCCATTCCAAAAATTTAAAATACTATAGGCTCTCAATTCCGTATCATCGACGTTCTATCTCGAACCCAGTTCACTTGACCCAACAACATTAACTCCCTCAACTGAGTTAAAACTTTTCATGTCCAAACAATTTACTCAAGGTCTAAAGTGGTCTATTCCCATGATACACTACCACATCACCTAACCCCTCAGGGTCCAAAGGAAAACGCTATATTCCGGCACCCGCTCGACCCTCCCGGTACGACGTACCCTAGGAGGTGGAATGATGTCCATTCAGAATTCTCATTCACAACCCGAATCTAATTGGATCCTTCGTCCATTTCTGGTATTCCAACTTGTACCACCTTAGCAGGGTCCTTCTCTGCTTCAACCAAAGCCGACACTTCGGGTTCCATAGCTCAGTGATGCTCACCAGCTAACCCTTACCTATTAACATCATGCCAATCTCAGTCGTTGCTTTGACCACCCCAATACCATCTATGGCGCTATTCCCCGACTGACACGCGCCTTACCGCTAGGAGTTCCGCCTCCAATTAAATTTCCCCTCGTCCAATCGAGACTCAAACACTGATCATCAGTCTGTTACTTTTCACCACAACTGGGCCTCAACGTTAACCTTCTTACTAATACCCAAAACTCAAGTACCTTATGCCATACACAACAGTCGACTTAACGTTCCAAGTGTATCAACCATGATCCATTCTGTCGCCTCCCGCAAGGTTCGATCCACCCTCGCGCCAACTGCGCCTGGGCGTGCACAATCCGTGATGCACTCCCACATTTCCATAACCCTACCATGGATCAGGTCCTTTATGAAATCGCTCTTTACTTAACCAAATCACACGCATACTCCCGCATTAGCAGATACTAAACAATCACACCTTGTCTTCTGAATTTCTTTCTGATTTGATACCACTCAGTCCGTCTAACCTCGAGTTTACTGTTCCCCTCGTCTCTGATGTAGTTGTCTCCCGGAGATGCTCGTGCAGTAGATGACGCGCTTACCAGTCTTGTTATGCCTTCAATTCTTCGAACGTTCTTCATTAGCTTCTTTGCGGCTTCAGATCAATTCTTCTCTTACCTGTCCTTCCTCCTAGTAGCTCTAATCTTAGTACTCCTGACGACTCTCAACCAACAATCCGTAGAACCTTACCTGAGACTCTGCCTTCTGGGTACAAACGTCTTTCGCATAATCATTGCTCACCATTTCCGTCTGGGAGTAATCCACATGTACTGCTCGTGAGCTTGAAGGGACTTACCCATACCGTTCACGCATTCTCAGCCTAAAGAACTTACCTGTGCTGCTGTAGCTTGAACCATTCTAGAATCTTTGTTACCAACTCCTCACTCCCAACCCGGTGCAGAATAGAAAATTTTCCGAAATGTCTCTATCCTTGGTTTCCAACTGGCAATAACCAGGTCGTAGATCAACTCTTGGAGACATCGTCCCCACTGGTACCCAACATTGTACTTTTCGTTCAAACCCGACGATGCCAACAATCCCCGCAGTATAACACACTGGCTACACCAGGCTCAGATTCCTTCAATTGCTTCGATAGACTTTCTGTCGTCCAAAACCGTCTTTTACAACATTCCCTATACCAATCCTATCCGTAGTCTGACCTTGAAGTATTCCCTAAATCTTCCTTTGCATACCCACATAATTTTCCCACTGATCAGCTCCGTCTCCTTTACGTACTCCGGATGACATCCTCAACAATCCATCTGCCAGAGTTTCTAATTCCTTCTCAATAAGTATCACTGTCCTCAGCCTCTCGAATGGCACCATAGAGGCACCCTCTCTATGTCCATCACCCTCTCGGAGCATTCGAAACACCGAATCCTTCCAGTTCGTTACATGACCAAAGCATAAGCTCGTCAGATACATACTCACCCTTGAGGACTCGGCCTCGAACTTTGAATGTATCGCTGCACTCTGGTTCTCCGTTCCCTCACCATGGGAAATCCATCCCAACATCTCGAGTCATTCTACGTAGAAGTCATGCCCTCACCTGACCTCCTCTCAGGTGGCATCCTCTTCCTCATATGCATACCAATTAACCTCCTGGTTCCTGTCGCCATCTCGATATCTACCTTTTCAATCAGGCTTCTTTCAAATCTCAAATTAGGTGCCCAAGCACTGTCTGGGGTCCTTCTATCTCAACAATCGAGAATCCAACCTCGCTGCGTTCTATCAACAAAAGTACCGTCTTATCAGTCAGACTTTTCCCCTTTTTCTTGGCAATCCAAAAGCCACAACATTATCCGGGGTTCTTTCAACTTGATTATCACGAATCTATCTTCACTAATTCCATCAAAGGAAGCACCGCCCTTGCGGCTCTAGCACTCATGCTCTATACATCAACCATCAGTTCCTCAAACAATATGGCCCTCTCCGCCATCCACATGCAGACAAAAACTCTTTCCTCAAAGCAGCCCAAATGCCTTAGGCTATTTCAGATCTCATGCCCTTAAATGGGTCGCCACCAATCCCAGATACATCCATCTGTATAAATTTCCGAAATGAACTATCCAAATCACCAAACCCATTGATCTACGCTGTTGTTACCCCTAACAGTCCAAACCAGACTCACACATTTGCTCGTCTCCACGGTTCTAATCATGTCTTTAAAATCTCTTCTAACCATTCATCAACTAGGTTCTTTCCAACCCATTAAGCCAGTACCTCCGCCCGAGTACCAAATCCAGGCATCTCCCTGCCTCAATGTTTAACACAACCCTCTAATCAGGATCTCTCATCCTCTTAACCAAGGGTGGAATTAACTTTGCTCATCTATTGATAAATTCCTTGTCAACTCGAACTCTCCTCAAAACCCGAGGTTAACACCCTTTAAGCCTTTCATGTAATACCCTTATCTGTCCATACCTCACAGTAGACCAACACTGGCCACCTTACTGTTAAAACATCGAAATCAGCTATTTCCCCAGAGAAATCTACTGCTCTTCTATCCCGTCTCAACTAACAACTCCACAGCTACCCACACACTAGTGACCCTCTGCTGCTACACTCAGGGGTAACTGGAGATTTCAACTCCAACTTATATCTAAAACCCCCTTTTCAACACAATATCAGGTCCCCAAACCCTTCTAGGAACCAACAACACAATTCCACCTGTCAAAACTGACCCAACACCTGAACTCTGGGGTTCCTACTCTGAACCAAACCACCACTAGGTCCAAATATCCACAGGTATAATGCACACCCAAGCATATACTAGGTCAAGTCCACCATGATATACATATGAATTTAATTCAGAAAACTAACCACATACGCTCAATATGCGAACCATTATGCCAATTTTCATCCACATGCATAATAATGTTATTCAGCACACATTGATCTCAACATGCAACAGTCAAGGGCCAGGCCCTATCAGTATCTCATGCATATGTCATCCCATTCCTCATGCTCCATATAAATAAGCAGGCAAACAGGGCATTCAAACATATGTTCAGCATATCAATCAATCACACCAACCAACCCTGAGTCGAGCTTGTCACTGACAGCGAGCGTACATGTTCGGTCGATCTCCAGAACCAATAAAACTTGGCTCGCTCTGATACCAAGTTGTAACGCCCTACTTCCTTAGAGCCGTTACTTAGTGAGTTTTAAGACAAATCAGTGTGCAAAGATCTCGCTAACCGAGGTTTTGAAACGAAAGTGTGACTAATTAAAAGTTAAGGCTGTAATATTAGAAAAATGCGTTGTTTCAATAAAACTCATAATATTAAACATTGGGATCCCAAAATAAGGTTTGAAAACTATTTACATCTTAAAAATGAGTTCACAGTTGATAAATCATAAAAATCATAGATTATTACAGCCATTTTCAAATAAACCCCCAACCAAAGCAGTCGGGCAGGCCAAACATGTACGCGTCGCTTCACGCTCTCCGTACTCATGGTTGGTTGACTCAGTCATTGCCCTTACCTGCAACACAGAGCACCCGTGAGCCGAAGCCCAGCAAGAAAACTCATGCAGAACATAACATATGCAATGTATACAGTTTATCATAACAGATAATCCACAATAAACAAGTCAATCATTAGACTAAGCAAACACGGCCAAGCCGCCCCAGAGCCTTACCGAAGCCTGGGGTATCGGTTCTCACCGCGAGGATAACTCATGTATCCCTTGGGTCCCACCCTGAATATATATAGCATCCCATGTGCTAGGTGTTACTTTCGGCCCACGGCTGCCCCGGCCTACGCCGTACTCGGCCCACGGCCGCCCCGGCTTACGCCGTACTCGGCCCACGGCCGCCCCGGCTTACGCCGTACTCGGCCCACGGCCGCCCCGGCTTACGCCGTACATTTCATCATAATCACATATATAGTACATTCGAAATAAACATTCACACCCATCATGGTTCATTTCAGGTTAAACATTTACACATAATACAATCCGGGGCCACGCCCTACAATCATCTCATCATGCAACATGCAATAAAGGGCCATGCCCGACCATCACACTACGGGCCCACGCCCTATCCTACGGGTGTTATAGTTTTCTTACCTGTATTCCGAGCTTCCTGATGCACTAAAGCCGCGAGCACGGTCCTCAAGCACGAGCCTCACCAACAACCTAGTCACAACACACAAGAAACATCCCTCAATACTAATCAACCCAAAACCACTTCCCGAGACCAATCCCGCACTCTCGGGACTCCCAAATCCCTAAAACAATTCACCGGAAACATCCCCCGAACCCCCGGAGCAAAAGCTCAAAAATGCAACTTTTGGTGCCCTGAAAATGGCCTTGTGCCGCGGCACAAGAAAGTTGTGCCGCGGCACCCATCAGACAGGGGCTCCTCGCCGCGGCACGAAAAAGCTGTGTCGCGGCACGCCTTCGCAGACCCAGAATTCTGGGTTTTCTCCTGCGTTTTCTCCGAGCTAAAACCTTCCCAATTCATACCAAACCAATACCCAAACCCCAAAATCAAATCCAAACTTCATATGACCCATCTAACAACCCATAAACATCATCAAAGCAATCAAACACACAATCAAATCCCCAAAATCCACATCCTTGATTTAAATTTCAGAAAATTAAAAACTCAAAGTTCAAACTTAAACCATGCTCAAATCTCTTAACCCATAACATAATCAAGTCTTAAATGTGAATAAACTCCTTACCTCAAGTAGAGAATCCCTTCCCCAAGCTCCGTTGATTCATCTCCTAAGTCTCAAAATTTCAGCTCCTTCACTTCTCTTCTTCTTCTTCTTCTTCTCATTGCCCTAACTTTTCTTCCCTTTGGTTTTTCTTCTCTTTGGTTTTTTATCAAAACCAATCAATGCCAAGCCCCAAACCGTGTACCCCCTATAACCCAGCTGCCATAAATCAATTTCCCAGCCAAATGACCATTTTACCCCTCCTTGCCTATCCTTTCCCAACTAAACCTCAAGGGCACTTAAGTCCTTTTACTTCTATTTCATTTCTACCATTTTCTACCTAGAACTTGTTACTCTCAGCAGTAACTAATGGTTACCCAGGTTACTAAATCTCCAATAACCATTACCCGCTAAATCTCAACTTAACCATAAAATTCCCGAGGTACCCCTAGGCTCCTCCCGAGCCGGGTATAGAAATCCCGTTGTGACTCTTAAGTTAAATTGCTCTCTAGGACCGTCTCGGCACGTGCATCACAAAATAACACCACACTCACGTGGTACAAATCACGGAATACAATTATCACAAATATGCCCTCGGCGGGCTAAAATTACAATTATGCCCTTCAAACACAATCAGGGCCTACATGCATACTAATACACATATACATGCGTCTAAGATAAATAAATAGTCAAATAACATGCTTTAAATCATAACCATGCATTTAACTCATAAAATCACACATAATTCCCATCGTGCCCTCCTGGCACGCTAATCAAGGCCCTTAAGCCTTATTAGCGAATTTGGGTCGTTACAGGCAGGCGGCTGGGCCTAGGCTAAGTAGAAACTGGGGCAGTTGGGCCGAATGGCTGAGGCAGAGGTGGGCCGAAGGAAGAGCTGGCAGGCGGGCCCATGTGGAGCTGTGAGGTGGTGTGGGCCTGGCGTCTGGGCAAAGAGGGAAATAGCTGGGCTGGGCTGGGCTTCGGGCCTTGTGGCAGGGTGAAACAGCTGGTTTGGGCCTTGCTTCAAAATCACCATTTTGTCTTTCTTTTCTTTCAAAACTGACACTTTTATTTTCTTTTCTCTTCTTTATTTTCAAGCATAACAAAAATGCAAAGTACATCCTACAAAAAATAAGCAAACATTAAATTATAATAAAATATTTTCAATTATAAAACAAATCATATTAAGTCCATGAAAATGTTAATTTACTTTGGCAATTAAGTTCAATAAAATCACAGTTTTAACTTTTAATCTAACAACACTAATTTCAAATAATTAAACTACAACATATTATAATAAAATATCTATAAAAACACACAAAAATCTATAAAATTACAATAAGACTGATAAATTCAAAATTACTTTAAAAAACTTAATAAATTAATTTAAAACTCAAAGACTAAGCAACAATTAGTATAAAAAATGTGGTAAAATAACTCTATTTTGTAGAGTTATCAATTTACTTATCCTATCAACTGTCAATATCGGTCCAGTCCGATGTAACAAATACATCCGATCTAATCTACTTTGTTAATGTTCTGGAAAGAATATAATACTGCGATGTGTAAGTAGATTATATCGTAGATTGGCAAGTCAGTGTAAATCCTGTGCACTGACTAATCTTAGGACTAACTTATTTTGAACATATAATCATATTTATATTCCACTGTGATTATGTCACTATAAATATGATTAGCAATATGCTCGGGATTTAATAGAACTTTATATTAAACAAATAATCATGAAAATAAAACATGTGAGCAAAGTGATTGACCAAGTCAAAAAATGATTTCTATTATTTTATTGATAATAAAATGAGATTACAAAGAAATTGTGTTTTAATTAGGGCATAAAACCCCAACAAGTCTGTGCTTCCTCGGACAGAACACACCGTAGGAGAGGTAGCGAATGCCCTCGTAGATATAGAATCCCTTCAACCATAACATATCGTAGAGCTTGATACAACATCTTGATACTCTGCTATAGCATTGCCATGAAAGGAAAATCACAACCCGAGCAGCAAGCTATGGTGATAACTGAGGAGAATGAGGAACCTCGGGCAATGGTAATTGCTGGAGAGGTGGAAGAACCACACGAAGAAGGAAATGAGGTCGCTTGACCTAAGGACATCGATCCAAGATTAGGCAAAGACAGATATGAGCTTCGAGTGTTAGAGGAGCTCGAGGAAATCATTATCAACCCAGAGATACATTCGAGGGTAGTAAAGATTGGAAGAAATCTTAGAACTGAAAGAAAGAAGGAACTGGTCGAGTGTTTGAGAAGGAACCTGGATGTCTTTACCTGGTCACACGAAGATATGGCGGGAATCAATCCAAGTGTAATGATGCACACATTAAACCTAGACATAAATGTTCCTATGAAGGTGCAAAAATAAAGGCTTTTGGAAAAAGAACTAGGAGAAGCTCTAGAAGAAGAATTAGCTCGCCGACCTCAATAAAGCATGTCCTAAGGATTATTTCCCACTACCCAAAATTGATCAACTAGTAGACGCAATGGCCAGTCACGAGCTCATGTCCTTCTTGGATGCATATTCTTGATATAACTAGATCACGATGAACCCTGTGGACCAAGAGCACACCACCTTCATGACCGAGCATAATATATATTGTTACAAAGTTATGTACTTGGGCTGAAGAACGCTGATGCAACTTACCAAAGGCTGGTCAACAAAATGTTCGTCAACCAGATCGGGAAAAACATGGAGGTGTATGTCAATGATATGCTCGTTAAGTTAAAGACTTCCAATAACCATGTGTTATCCTTAAAAAATATGAGGATGATGTGGCGAATGAGAATGCGACTCGTGACATCACAAATCAGGGAAAAAACAACAAAGTATTGAGAAAAGACCGACGGGCAAAAAAGATAGGTCCAGGACATATGAGGAAGTCGACCAAGCCTAAACCCCTAGGGGTGGTTGGCCCTAGTG
Source organism: Humulus lupulus (assembly GCF_963169125.1). Taxonomy (NCBI): domain Eukaryota; kingdom Viridiplantae; phylum Streptophyta; class Magnoliopsida; order Rosales; family Cannabaceae; genus Humulus; species Humulus lupulus. Next base: position 80,938,047 of record NC_084798.1, on the reverse strand, counting down.
TGTCCAAGAGAGTGGTCGGCCTGACCCCTACCCCAGGGGTGGTCAGCCCCAGTATGCCCAAGGATCCCTAGGGGTGGTCAGCCTGACCCCAACCCCTAGGGTGGTCGGCCCGACATGCTATAGAACCACCTGGGTGGTCGGCCCACCCTATTCTTCATAGGGTGGTCGGCTCAAACACCCAAGTACACTTCACTAAGAAATAGCCACTCTCGTTCAAACTGAGATCAACAAGCCTAGCATCCAGAAGGTCACAGGCCTAGCATCCAAGCTCGTGTCGTCGGGCCTAGGACCTAAGTCTCACCTACCAACAAAGACTTAACATCTTCCCAGAGGTTTCTATCGTGCGTTATCCACCTTGATCTAGAGAAACAACAAGAAGACCCACGATCTCATAATCATGGGGAGGTGGACATGTATCTCCACTACCTGATAATCGTGTACCAAACCACGATCCCAGTATTACTGGTCATGTAACAACCCCTGGGGTACTATAAATAAAGGACCCAGGGCTTCATTTCAAGGGATCTCTTTTTCTAGAATTTTGGGAGAAAAATCTTTCTGAGGAGTGAACTCATCAGTTCATACTTGTAATTGTGAGTAATTCAATACTAAAGACTAAGTGGATTAGGTTATTATTGTTCATCAGAATAGGGCTGAATCACTATAAAATTCTTGTGTGTTTATTTAAGATGGCCGTACTCTGTCGTTTATTCTATTTATTTCGTTCAAAAGGTGTCGTATACTGTACATACGATCATCGACCAATTTCACATGTCAACATTTTGGTGCTTTCATTGAGAGTACAAAATCAAGAAACACACTTTTACCAATTTACGATGCCTCCAAAACCCAGTCAGACAAAGAAGACAACTCCCAGGGATTCCAACACTCAGGATCCCATCGATCCCATTAACGAACCTCAGGTGGAGGTTGGAGACCAACCTGATGCAGAAGATCCACAGGATACTCACCAGGAGGAGATGGTGCAATTTCTGGCGAGGTAGGAGGACTTTGCTGCAGAAATTGCCCTCCAGAGGGCGACTATGGAACGACAACAACGGGAGATAGATGAGCAGGTCCAGAGGATGATCCAGAGGGAGCAGGAAGTTGACCGGAGGCACCAGGAGGCTGCTGTTGCCCTGGAGGCAGCTACTCAGTTAGCCCGAGCTAATGTTGAAGTTGCTGCAGAGGCGGTGAGGGAGGCTCAGGCCAAAGCTTAGGCCAAAGCAGTAGGAATGCGAGACAACAGTAACAGAGAGTCCCAGGGGAGGAGTAGGACCCCAAGGACACTCTCAGAACCACTTTCCTAGAGACAGGATGATGAGGCATAGTCCAAGACTACCTCCTCCATGACTAAGAAGAATAACACTTCATCTCAAAGTAGGAGTATTACCAACCCGAAGGCCCCTTCCTAGGGGGACCGACGAAACAACGTAGGAGATGAGGGTCAAACATCTGAGAGGCATGACAAGAATGGAAATGGCTGTTCAAAGTCTCAAAGTCATGTAGGAGGAGAGGTCCAGGGACAGGGTCGCACCGACAGGGGCAAGGCAGACCTACCACCTCTACACCCTCAGTCTTGCAAGGGAAAGGAACCAATGAATAACACCAATACTATGTTCGATAGGCTGAGGAAAGACGCGCAACCTCAGGATTTGAGGGAAGTCATCAACAGGAGGACCAACGCTCAGGAGGGGGTACTAGGGATGTCTACCCTACTTGGAGCAATGATCCCACCAGCAGTGCACGCTCAAATAGATGCATTCGTCATGGCAGTCCAGGGTCTGACAAAGAAACCTTCCAATATCAAGTTGGCACATAGAAGTGGGAGTCCCTTCAGTGCTAATATCCAAGCTGCTCAACCACCACCGAAATACAAGACCTTCAAACTCCCAACATACACTGGGAATGAGGACCCAGTACGACACATTGGGAAGTTTGAGGATCAGATGGTGTTACTCGATGTGGAGCATGATTATAGGTGTAGGGTATTCCCTACCACTCTCTCTGACTTGACTCAGGAATGGTATTGGAAATTCAAACCTGGATCCATCACTTCCTGGGAGCAGTTCAGGAAGGAATTCTGCAAGGTCTTTAATGCCGGGCAAATTCAACCAGTTTATGCCATTCAGTTAGCTGACATTAAGCAAGGGAAAGATGAATCCCTGAAAGACTACATTCAAAGATTCATGAGAGAGGAAAACTGAGCATCCACGGTAGAAGATGAAGGGAAGTTCGTTGCCATCTCAACATGAATAATTTATCATAGTCCCTTGTGGGATAGTATACATAGGAACCTTATCAACACCTTGCAAGAGTTCTTGGACCGAGCCGACAAATACACGAAGCTAGATGATGCTTTCATGAAGGAAGAAAAAGGCATAAACCATCCGACCACTGTCAAGGCAGATAAGAACGGCACAAACCCTCAGGGCGGCAGTGGGGGCAACGGTTAGAAGAGGAATACCTTAGGTGCTGAGCAGGGTGGAGAGAAGAAAGCCAAGTCAGCACCAGCCGACAAATAGCCTAAGCATCAGCCCTACCAACCCAGGTTCACAAATTATACCGTCTTGACTACATCAAGGGCTGAGATTTACTTGGCAACATACCATGAGGTACCATATCGAAAGCCACCACCCTTGCGTTCAGAAGGAAAGAAGAACAAGAACAAGTTTTGTCATTTCCATAATGATTATGGGCACGACACAAACGAGTGCAAACAATTGAAGGATGAGATAGAGTTTCTTCTTCGATCAAGAAAACTCTTAAGGTACTGAGTCAAGACCGAAACCCCAAGCAGGAATTCAGAATTTCGAAGGTAGAGGAGTCCACCACTGGAGTCAGCAGCTGTAGACTTCACACTGGATACTATATGTGGAGGGCCCCACATAGCAGGCAACAGTAACAATGCTCATGAGCGATATGCAAGGATCCTCATACATGGGTAGGGGAGTCTTCCCAGTGTATGGCAGTTGAGGAGCGATCTCCAAAAAATCCAAAGTATGAAAGTGAAACTCTCACTTTTATAGAGGATAACACCAGGCACGTGAGGTACCCCCACAATGACCCTCTGGTCCTTACCATTCAAATTGCCAATGCTCGAGTAAAGAGATGCTTGGTGGATGCGGGAAGCTCAATAGATATCATCTACAAATTATCCCTCGAGAAGATGAAGCTCACGGTCAAGGACCTGACACCGTGTTCCCAAGTGATATATGGGTTCACAGGAGAATGCTTAGCACTAGCAGGAACTATCAAACTACCAGTCACGGTGGGGGATGCCCCCAGGCACGAGACTATGATGACAAAGTTCCTAGTGGTAGATTGCTTGTAACACCATGGATAACCAAGGCCATTACATGGTGTGATTATAAATGTGCAAGACTTGCTAATCAAGTCATATAGTTGAACACGTGATCCTAAAGTCATAATTAGGTTAGGGTTAAAAGGTTTTGGTCATAAACGCGAAATTTCTCATTTAAATAAACGTTTAGTACATGGGATCCCAAAAATAGGTTTTAAAGGACAGTTTACAAAATTTCAGAATTATATACATCCATAAGCCACTCTAATGGCAAAATACGCATTTAAGGTTTTCTTGTCCTTGCATTATTCCTCGACTGTGGCGGACGAGCAGCTGACTATGTACATTTTGCCCCAGAGCTCTCCAACTTAGGGCTGGTCCATCTTGCCCTTGCCTTTACCTACACCACGTAACACTCGTGAGCCAAGGCCTAGCAAGAAAACCATAATGCAGAGCATAAATGATACAGACAAACAAATAATCCATAATGATGTTAACCGGGTATTTAGCATGCCATAAAAGTCATCTACTCAGAGAGGTCAAACAGTTATTCATAAGCCATTCATCTCAATATTAAACAAGTTATAATCAACATACAACAATAATAACATATCAATATTCATCATACAATACTCAGGCTCGATGCCCTTAGGCCACACCCTCTATTTAACCCATTGTCTCTGGCTCACTTAGGCCGAGCCCAGTGTTTACATTGACTCTGGCCCGCTTAAGCCAAGCTCAGTGACTATTAAGCTGTCCTCAGCTACCAATGGCCAAGCCGCGTCCTGTGCGCAAATACCAGTTCTAGCACTCTTAGGCTGTTTATTTCATGCTCTCATGGCATATCATAATCATACAACAATTGTATTCAAATATAGGGAGCCCTTAGTCCCATCATAACCACACAAAAAGGTGCAGTTTTCTTACCTTTTATACTTGCACTAGTTCCAGGAGTCGCCCCCCCCCCCTCGAGTACGATCCTGTCCCCAAAACCAAGCGGTCACCTAGTCACAAATCATAAAATAGAAACCTCATTAAGATTCAATTCCGTAACCCAACTTCGGGACCAATTCCACCAAATGGGGTGGTGGAATCGACCCCCGAGCCCCCAAGCAAAAACCCTAAAGAAATTCCCGAAAACCAAGTTCAAAAGGCTGAGGAGCGCTACATCGCTACTAGGTGGGCGCTACAATGCTATAGACAGAAACCCAAGCCCCACAGAAAACACAGCCTAGCGCTGTAGTGCTCTCAACCTAGCGCTACAACCATAACATGCGAAATTCTGGGTTTTTCTCATTGAACTTTCCCCAGCCAAAGCTCCAAAATCCTACTCCAAACCTCAACTAAACTCAAAATTGAACCTACAATTCACTATAGCTCAACCAAAACACCCACATAACACCAAACATTGACTAACAACTTCATCAAACACAAAATTCAAACTTCAGCTCTGAAGCTCAAGAACACCATCTAAAACTAGAAACCCAGATAATCAAGGTCAGAAATTGTTACCTCTGATGAATGAATCTGACCCTAGGTTGCCTTCAATGTTCCTCCCAACTTTGATTCCTCCAATTCCCAAGTTTAAATCCTTAAATTTCCATCCAAAACCAAACTCAAAAATCATTCTCAACAAAGCTTAGCAAACTCAGATAAAACCTTAAACCTTACCTTAATTTGGAAGCTAATTCTAGCTGAACTCCTTAGCTACTCCAAGGATCAAAGCCCCAAAACCTAGCCTAGACTTTCTCTTAAGTTCTCAGCTTCAAAATTCTCAAGGGAGAGTGAGAGAGAAAGAAATCGTGAGAGAGGGGAAAGAGTGAGTTGAGTGTTCTCTGTTTTTCTTTCTTTCCTTCAGTGCTTCTACTTTTTTCTACTATAGTTTAAGGAAAACATATTATATCAGGTATCCCCTCTAATAACCAAAAGACTCTTTTGCCCTCCCAACCTAAAACTAAGCCTTTTAATTAATCTAAGGGTATATTGGTCATTTGTTCCCAATTCCCGCTAATCTCTTGAGTCTTCCTAATATTTATCACTTAAATCCCGTCATCTAATTAATCACCAATTATTTTTCCCCAATGTCTAAAAATGTCCAATACATTTCCTGAATTCCCAGAAATACCCCCAGGCTCCCCCGAGCTGGGTATAAATCCCCGCCGTGACTATTTCGCCAAATCGCTCACTAGGATCGTCTTGAGCCACAAGCTGCAAATACATCCACATAATAATGTGGTCTCAGCAATTAACCACAAATAATCACATATACGCCCTCAACGGGCCAAGATTACAAATATGCCCTTGTAAGCTAAACAGGGCTCACATGCATATTAATACTTGTAAACATGCATTTCACATATCCATATAATCATGCTTATCACATAATCATGCATTTAATCATTTAAATCACACATAAACCAATTATGCACTTCCGACATACTAATCAAGGCTCTTAAGCCTTGTTAGTGATTTTGGGTCGTTACATTGCTCATTGGCTTACAATGTAGTGCTCAGGAGACCCCTCCTGATGGTGTTACACACAACAATATCTATATGGAATTTATCTTTGAAGTTCCCCACCAGTGCAGGGCAAGGATGCGTATAGGGTAACCAAAGGGAGGTATGAGAATGCTACAATGCGTCAATGGTCAAGGCAAAGAAAGGACCATGTGTAAACAAGATGATAGTAACTTGCTACGAAGAGAATGAAAGAACCGATGAGGTTGTCAACATGGAGGTTGACGTTGAAAGAAACACTCTACTGGAGTCGGGGGCTCATTTTAACGAAGATCTGTTGTTATATCAAGTCTCCCAAAGTGAGGGAAACGCCATCGATCCTCGCTTTGGGGATGACATCATGGGGGTGGGACCAGTCGAAGATCTTGACGAAGTCCTACTAGATGAGGAGGACCCGACTAGAGTAATCAAAGTCGGGAAGGAGTTAAAGGTGGAAATTAAAGCACGGTTGGTGGAATTTTTGAGGAAAAACCAGGACGTCTTTGCCTGGTCACATAAGGACATGGTTGGAATTTCTCCATCTGTGATAAGTCATGTCCTCAATATAAACAAGAACTATCCACTAGTGCAACAAAAAAGGAGACTGCTTGACAAAGACCAATCTCAAGCCCTGAAGGAGGAGGTTGAGCGATTCAAGGAAAACCGTTTTATAAGGGAGGCCTACTACCTTGATTGGGTATCAAATCTCGTGTTGGTTCCAAACCAAACGGGAAGTGGAGAACATGCGCGGACTTCAGAGATCTGAACAAGGCCTGCCTCAAAGACTGCTTCCCATTACCCAGAATAGACCAACTGGTCGATGCAATGACTTGAAGAACGATAGGACATGAAATACTCTCATTCATGGATGCATATTCTGGGTATAATCAAATAAGTATGCACCCTCCCGATGAGGAACATACCAGCTTCCAGACAGACAAAGGATTATACTGTTATAAGGTAATGCCATTCGACTTGAAGAACGTAGGAGCCACCTACCAGCGTTTAGTGAATTGCATGTTTCGAGACTTGATCGGCAAAAATATGGAGGTATACATGGATGACATGCTGGTCAAGTCCAAAGAAGTTGGAAGGCATGTTCAAGACTTGGAGGAATGCTTTGCAATACTTAGAAAGTATAGCATGAAGTTAAACCCTCTCAAGTGCTCGTTTGGAGTTGTTTTGGTAAGTTTCTCGGATACATAGTCAATTCGCGTGGAATCGAGGCTAACCCCGAGAAGATCAAAGCATTGATCGACATAAAGTCACCTACCACAATCAAAGAAATGCAAAGCTTAACCGGGAAAGTAACTGCCCTCAGTAGGTTCATATCAATGTCTACAGGCAAGTGTATCCCTTTCTTTAACTTATTGAGGGGTAGCAAGAAGATCAAATGGACCAAGGAATGTGAGGAAGCTTTCCAAGCCCTGAAGGAGCACCTCGCCCAACCTCCCGTCCTAGCAAAGTCAATATATGGTGAAGTAATATTCATATATTTGGCGATCACCGAGCATGCAATCAGTGCTGCTTTGGTAAAGGAACAGAACGGGGTACAACACCTTATATACTATATCAATAAAAGGCTAGTAGGTGTGGAGTCTAGGTATTCCCCTCTTGAAAAGCTAGCCTATTGTTTAGTAATCGCCTCTCGAAAGTTGCGTCCTTATTTCCAAGCTCACTCGATCCGACTCCTAACCGATCAACTGCGGAGACAGGTTCTCCAGAAACCAGAGGCTTCGAGACGATTACTCAAGTAGGCAGTGGAATTAGGACAGTTTGATATCACTTATCATTTGAGGACGACGATAAAAGGACAAGCATTGGCAGATTTCATAGTTGAAGGCATCAACCTTGAAGTCCCCTCCTACCAATCGGAGAATGGAGATACCAAGAAGGAATGAGATACTCCTGTATGGAAGCTATATGTTGATGGAGCATACAATGAGCACAACTCAGGTGTAGGAATCATACTGATCACTCTGGAGAATCTTCGAATCCATTGCACTCTCAGATTTGGATTCAACGCTTCAAACAACAAGGTTGAGTATGAGGCATTATTAGTAGGATTACGCTTGTCTTGGGATGTACATGCACAGTTCCTGGAGATATTCAGCGATTCCTAGCTAGCGGTGTACCAGGTGCTGGGGGAGTATCAAGCCAAGGGACTTAGGATGGTGTAGTACCTAAACAAGGTGAAGGACTTGTTGACACAGTTCAAGAGATACTCGATAACACAAGTCCCGAGGGAGCAGAATGCAAATGCTGATGCCTTAGCCAAGCTTGCTAGTGCCAAAGATGCGGGCACCTGAATGTCGTTCCCATCGAATCCTTGGCGGAAAAAATCATAGCCGAGCAGGAGGAAAATTTATTATTTTTCGAATTATCTATATACAGCCATTGTGCTTCAATGAATGAATGAATTCAATTTCTTAAGTTTCACTTAATTCTTCAAATTTCTTTCAATGAGGGACTTGTCTTGTAGACCTGTCAACCCTATCGGATCATGCTCGATTCTGGTCCTTGTGGGACCTATCGATCCATAAGATTTAAACAAGTGACTGGTCCGAGGGCCTTGTCGCCAAATTATGGATCATGTTTGATCTTGGTTCTTGAGGAGCCTATCGACCCATACGATCCAAACGAGAGACATGTCACAGGACCTTGTCGCCAAATTATGGATCATGTTTGATCTTGGATCTCGAGAAGCCTATCGACCCATACAATCCAAACGAGAGACAAGTCCTAGGACCTTGTTGCCAAAATATGGAACATGTTCGATCTTGGTTCTTGAGGAGCCTCTCGACCCATATGATCCAAATGAGAGACAGGTCCTAGGACCTTGTCGCCAAATTATGGATCATGTTCGATCTTAGTTCTTGAGGAGCCTATCGACCCATACGATCCAAACAAGAGACAGGTCCTAGGACCTTGTTGCCAAATTATGGATCATGTTCGAGCTTTGTTCTTGAGGAGCCTATCAATCCATACGATCCAAACGAGAGACAAGTCCTAGGACCTTGTCTCCAAAATATGGATCATGTTAGATCTTGGTTCTTGAGGAGCCTATCGACCCATGCGATCCAAACGAGAGACAGGTCCTAGGATTTTGTCGCCAAATTATGGATCATGTTCGATCTTGGTTCTTGAGGAGGCTATCGACCCATACGATCCAAACGAGAGACAGGTCCTAGGACCTTGTCGCCAAATTATGGATCATGTTCGATCTTGGTTCTTGAGGAGCCTATCGACCTATACGATCCAAACAAGTGACAGGTCCTAGGACCTTGTCACTAAATTTATTGATTACGTTCGATCTTGGTTCTTGAGGAACCTATCGACCCATACGATCAACAAAAGAGACTGTTCCGAGGACCAATCACCATTATTTGATCATGTTCAATCCTGGTTCTTGAGGAACCTATCGACCCATACGATCAAAAGAAGAGACTGGTCCGAAGACCAGTCGCCATCATCGGATCATAATCGAATCTGGTCCTTGAGGGACCAATCGATAATTTGATCTAAGACTTGTTACAGACTTGATTAGTCCATCTAGACCTGGTTGGTCCAACTTAGTAACTTCTTTCTACAATAATTATAACGAGTACACGAGAGATTACGTAGATCGTGATTGACACTTGCTACACAATATGCATTTGTGTATAGGTATCGTTACTACTGAGTATGAAACCATCACCCGACTACCAATGAGGGACAAGCATTTGCTGCTTGCATCATTGGGTGAAAATGATAGTATTATGTGTCTAAATGCTCAAGGCATGGTCAAGTAGCAAGTGACCAAGGCTTTAAAACCCATGATCATTTAGGGGGCATATAGTACATACCGATCGGGGTATACACGAGCAATGAGGGCGTGACCTTAAGTACTAAGCAAGCTCAAGTTTTTCTAGGACATTTGTTCAACATATGTTCCAAAAGTGCAAAAAAACAAAAAACAAAAAACAAAAAAAAGGGCATTGGTAGGGAGATTCCAAGCCATGTCCCTTATGGGGTGGTCGGCCTATCACCCATGGGGTGGTCAACCTGATCGTTTTGTTCATGGTACTTGGTGAAGTATCGTACTACTCATATTACCATGGTTGTTAGCATGAAAACCATAAAAGAGTAAGGTTAGTACGACATGCAAAATACATGTGTTCAGAGTATACTGATACCTGAACCAATGAGGGTTGTGAGTTGATATACTTAGTAAACATTGGAAATTAAAATTTTCAATCAATACACTGAGTACTCATAACAAAAAAGCATAAAGGCATAAAATGTCATATGATTTCACTGGTGAAAGTGGCCCCAAAATTTTATGAATTGAACTCCTTTTGTCGTCTCTTCTTCTGCTACGCAGCTGGCGAGACCGTCTTGCTCTTGGAAGGAGGGCAGACCACCTTAGGCCAGAACCTATGAATAGAACGCTCTTGAGAATGAGTAGCATAGCGATGAGAACCCTCGGCATGTTCTTGCTGAGAAGAAGATTGATGGGGAACCCGACTAGTACCTCGGTGAAAAGGGCGTTGCGATGACTCTAGCTGACCTGACCTATCCCGCTGAGAACAATGACTCCACTGAGATGTGCCTTGGGAGCTACAGGGCGTACTGTGCTGAGAAGAAATCTGAGAAGAGCCAGGCGAGGAGCCCTGAGTGTGTGCCTGACAATATGAGGATCATCTTCAAAGGGTTGCCGAGTCGTCTATTTTCCTCTCGCCATTGGACAGTACCTTTTCAAGAAGTTGTCCTCGCTGAACAAATATAAAGTGGAGCAAGGGAGAATCCTTTTCACCCTTTCCAAGAACTCCTAGGGAGTACGCTCACTTACTGACTTGTCTGATGAAGAGGAGCTGGACATCTGCAGCAGAAGAAAAATGAAGATTAAAGTTAGTAAATGAGCATAATGAAGCCAATAGCTGAAGGCATATACATGAACCAAGGAGTAAAAATGAAGAAATCAGGAGTAAAATTCTATACAGGGGGTCGGCCCAGTGAGCCTAAGCCTGGGCCGACCACCATGAATCCATCAAATTGCGAAGCAAGAAAAATGGGGCATAGGTGGTTGGCCTACCACCTTAGGCCGACCACCGCGGGGATGCAAGCCTCAGAAAAATGCCAGAGTACCGTTCAAGTCTCCAGAAAAAGTAATTTTTGCAGTACAAGGAAGGCCCCCAAGGAGATCAATTAAGGTGAAAAAATTATTTTTAGGGTCCTAGGTGATTGACTTATGCTTGGGCCGACCACCCTGAATCCCTGAAAATCGCCCAAGGCAAGAGAAAGGAAGTACTCGGCCCATGAAGCTCTAGGGGTGGTCGGCCTAACCCTAAGTCTAAGCCTGGAAATCGCCTAAGGAAGAGGTTGGAAACTTTGAAGGTGCTCAGCCCAAACACTCTACCTAAGCCTGGAAATCGCCTAAGGCAAGGATTTGGAGCCCTGGAGGTGCTCGGCCCAAACACTGTTCCTAAGCCTGGAAATCGCCTAAGGCAGAGGTTGGAAACTCTGAAGGTGCTCGACCCAAACCTGTTCCTAGGCCTTGAAATCGCACAAGGAGAAGCCAAGCGGTACTTGGCCAATGATTGGGTGCCATGGAGGTGCTCGGCCCAAACCTGATCCTATCCCTGGAAATCGTAGGCATTAGAGTTTGGAGTCCCAGAAATCACCAAAACTAGTGAGTGGTCGGCCTAGGGTCTTGCATCCTTGGAAATCGTTTAGTCTGGAGTTTATAACCTTGGAAATCGCCCTTTTTCAGAGAAATCTTGATTCAAGTAAGTTGATTATTTTGGATCAAGATACACCAAACATTAAGATTCAGACAAAAATTCCTCGAAGATTCAAAGTGTTTCTTATAAATCTAAGCATATTTAAAATCAAATGATGTGAGTATTAGAGAAGGTACTTACGAAAGATCTGAGTTTGACGAGGAACTGAAGAAATCAGACTTGGATCTTGTTTGGAAGTGGCGCATAGAGCAGGAATGAGAAGAGAAGACCTACTTATAACCTCACAGGTAGATAGGATATTTTTAGGAATTCAAATTTCTTTGAAAAATATATGATATGGTTAAAATTTAAATTCCATGAAAATTTCTATATTTTTAGGAATTTAAAATTCCTTGAAAAATATTTATATTTTTAGGAAGTCAAATTCCATGAAAAGCTATCTTATATTTTTAGGAATTAAAATTTCTTGAAAAATATTTTTTGTTTTTAAGAATTAATATCCTTGAAAAATATATTATATTTTTAGGACTTTAAAACTCCTTGAAAAATATGTTATATTATTAGGATTTCAAATTTCCTTGAAAAATATATTAGATTTTTAGGAAATTAATTTTCCTTGAAAAACTTAATTATTTTTAGGAATTTCTAATTGCCCCTAAAAAATTCGTACTGAGCAAATTATCGATAGTTAAAAAAGTACTATGTAATGCCCTGAGGGACTTGACTATTTAAGTACTGTTACTATATGTTTCTTGGGCCAGGGTCAAGTGTATAGTAATGTTGAAAACATTACAATAAACTTGGGGGGCAAATGTTATCCCTAAAAAATACAAGGATGACGTGGCGAATGAGAATGCGACATGTGACATCACAAATTAGGGAAAAAATGACAAAGTTTTGAGAAAAGACCGACGGGCAAAAAAGATAGGTCCAAGACCTATGAGGAAGTCGACCAAGCCTAAACCCCTAGGGGTGGTCGGCCTGACCCCTACCCCTAGGGGTGGTCGGCCTAAGCAGGCCCAAGAGCCCTAGGGGTGGTCGACTTGACCTCTACCCAGGGATGGTCAGCCCGAGTGTGTCCAAGAGAGTGGTCGGCCTGACCCCTACCCCAGGGGTGGTCAGCCCTAGTATGCCCAAGGATCCCTAGGGGTGGTCGGCCTGACCCCAATGCCTAGGGTGGTCGGCCTGACATGCTCAAGAACCACCTGGGTGGTTGGCCCACCCTATTCTTCATAGGGTGGTCGACTCAAACCCCCAAGTACACTTCATTGAGAAATACTCACTCTCGTTTAAACTGAGATCAACAGGCATAGCACCCAGAAGGTCAAAAGCTTAACACCCAGAAGGTCACAGGCCTAGCACCCAAGCTCAGGTCATCAGGCCTAGCACCTAAGTCTCACCTACCAACAGAGACTTAACATCTTCCTAGAGGTTTCTATCATGCATTATCCACCACGATCTAGAGAAACAACAAGAAGACCCACGATCTCATAATCATGGGGAGGTGGACATGTATCTCCACTACCTGGTAATCGTGTACCAAACCACGATCCCAATATTACTGGTCATGTAACAGCCCCTGGGTACAATAAATAAAGGACCAGGGCTTCATTTCAAGGGATCTTTTTTTTTTTTTCTGGAATTTTGGGAGAAAAATCTTTCTGAGGAGTGAACTCTTCAGTTCATACTTGTAATTGTCGAGTAGTTCAATACTAAAGACTAAGTGGATTAGGTTATTACTCTCCATCAGAACAGGGCTGAACCACTATAAAATTCCTGTGTGTTTATTTAAGATAGTCGTACTCTGTCGTTTATTCTATTTATTTCGTTCAAAAGGTGTCGTATACTCATATGACCGTTGGCCAATTTCACAGGTCAACACCATGTATCCGACCAAGAAGAATGTTTTGGTGTATTGAGAAAATATGATATAAAGCTGATGTAATGCCCTGGGTAACCAAGATCATTATATTGTGTGTTTAAAATAGTGCAAGACTCGCTAATCAGGTCATTTGAACATAATTGTGTTTCTAATTTCGACTGACAAGTTAGGGTTAAAAGATATTGATGGTAAAATGATTGATTTTCATTAAGATAAAATTTTGATACATGAGATCCAAAAAATAAGGGTTACATGGCGAAAACAACCCTCAAAAGTTAGTACAACAAAAGCCAGTCTAAATGGAAAAATACAGGTTTTAGCTCTAGTTCTTGTAGTTCCCTTGGCCGTGGCAGTCGAGCAGCTGTCGATGTCCACTATGCCCCCAAAGCTCTCCAACTCAAGGTTTGTCTAGCCTTCCCTTGCCTTTACCTGCACCACGTAGCACCCGTGAGCCAAGGCTCAAATAAAAAGTCATATTCAACAAGCACAGACAACAACAAGTGTATATAACAAACTTTAGTCCAATCAGTTCAATAAAACAGAAGAATACAAGTATTAAGCTTGGCAACGATAAACATAAACTTTCAAACATATAACTCAATCTTTAATACAAACATTTAGGTGTGAGTGCCCTTAGGCTGAGCCCTCTGGTTATTTAGTTGATCTCGGCTCGTTTAGGTCAAGCTTCGTTCCAGTACGCTTATCATCAGCCCTGACTCCCATAGGTCGTACTTTCATATTACAAATAACAGATATATAATTCAAATAACACATATGTTCAATTACAGGGAATATCAGTCCCATTCACAACCACTCGGGTGCAGTTTTTTTACCTTAAGTCCCAAGCATAGGGTAAAGAGCAGTCCCGAGCACAATCCTCAGTTGTGCACCTTAACAGTAATCCTAGTCACAAGCAACAATGGATAACCATCAAATTCTAGTCCAATTAAATATTTTGGAAATAATTACTAGCTTCTGGGCCCTCGAATTCTACTAAATCAGGTAGTAGAATTCATCCCGAGTGCTTAGGTTTAAATCCCCGAGCCTCCCTGAGCCTAAAAACTAAACTAGGCTATGGCTGCCTAGGCAGGCCGAGACCTGGCCCTAAGGGTCACATCGTGCCCCAAGTAAGAGGCGCTAGTCTCGTGCTTCAGGGGGGAGGTGGGCTGCGACTTGCCCCCTAGGGTCGCGACACGCCCACAAATCCGCAAGCCCTCCCAGGGCCTTCTGAGCACGTAGGCCGCGACACCCATGAACTAGGTCGTGGCGCGCCCCCTCGAACCCAGAAATCCCTGTGTTTCCAGAGTTTTTTCCCAACTCTCAGCCCAAAAATCCATCCTTAATATACACCCCAGTCAAAACTCGGTTCAGAATTCTCAATACTACAAAAACAATCCATATAACCTAAAACACCAACATTCCCTTAAATCCTAATCTCAATAGCTAACCCAATTATCCCCAAACATATTCAAACCTGATCAGAATTCAACCATTTAGGACTTGAAGCCTTACCTCTGTTAGTGGCTTGAATCCCCAAGCTTTTCCTCGTTTACTTCTAGCCTCAATTCTCCAGATTTCCCAGCACAAATCGAAGCTTCTCTTCAAAGTTTTCCTTCAGCCTCAAAGCACAAGAGAGGGAGAGACAGTGAATGTGTAAGGGGGGGGGGGGGGGGGAGAGTTCTTGAGAGATTTCTATCCTGTTGTACTAAGTTCTGATATTTCCTAACTATATCTCTTGAATTAGAATGACCAAAATGCCCCTTGTACTAACCCAACCTCCTAATTGCCCTTAAGGGAAAAATGGTCATTAACCCCAATCCCCGCTAATTCCTCGAGTCATCCTACAAATTCCCAATTAATCCTGACATGTCCAACTAATCACCAAACATTTACTTGTTACTCGATAAACCTCTAATTTACATTAAACTTCCCAAAATACCCCTAAGCTCACCCCGAGCCGGGTATTATACCCTGCTGTGACTATTCCGCTAATGCACTCACTAGGATCACCTCGAGCCGTATACTACAAATATATCCAGATAATAATGTGGTCTGAACCGTTTAATAGATATAATCACATTTATACCCTTAATGGGCCAAAATTACAGATATGCCCTTATAAACAAGAACGGGCCCACATGCATATTTAATACTCATAAACATGCATATAAATATATTCATATCATCATATATATATATATATATATATCATGCATGCCACATAGTCACACATTTAATCAATTAATCATACACATATCCAATTATGCGCTCCCTGCATGCTAATAAAGACACTAAACCCTATTAGCATTTTTGTGTCGTTACAACTATTCCTTCCTACTGAGAATTTCGTCCTCAAAATTTACCTGAATAACTCTGGATACTAATCCTGCATAGCCGACTCAAGATCCTAGGTCGCTTCCTTCACCTTGCCATTCATCCATAACACTTTGACTAAAGGAATCATCTTGTTCCTCAAAACTTTATCTTTCCTATTTAGGATCTGAACTAGTCGCTCCTTATACGATAAATCAGTTTGTAGATTTAGACCCTCATATCCTAACACATGAGTCGTATCTGAGACGTACTTTCGAAGCATAGAGATGTGGAATACGTCGTGAACTCTTGATAATGACAGTGGCAGAGCCAATCTATAGGCTACCTGCACGATCCTCTCCAGGATCTCAAAAGGTCCTATAAATCTAGGGCTCAACTTGCCCTTTTCCCCAAATCTCCTCACCCCTCGCAATGGTGAAACTCGCTGAAACACGTGGTCCTTTACCTGAAACTCTATGTCTCTATGCTTAGGATCAGCGTAGCTTTTCTGTATGCTCTGTGAAGAGAGCATTTGAGCTTGGATCTTCTCAATAGCTTCATTAGTCTTTTGAACCATCTTCGGCCCCAAATACTTCCTTTTCCCCATCTCATCCCAATGAATGGATGATCTACACTTCCTTCCATATAAAATTTTGTATGGAGCTACTCTAATCGTTGATTGAAAACTATTGTTGTACGAAAACTCAATCAACGGGAGGTACTTACTCCAAGACCTTTCAAAGTCTAACACACATGCTCTAAGCATGTCCTCCAATATTTGAATTATCCTCTCAGACTGTCCGTCTGTTTGAGGATGAAAGGTTGTACTGAACTTCAACTGAGTTCCCATAGCCTTCTGCAAACCACCCGAAAACTTGGAGGTGAATATAGGATCCCAGTACGATACTATAGATTTAGGAACCCCATGGAGACGTACAATCTCCCTCACATATAACTCTGCATACTGATCTACTGTATAGGTCATCCTCACTGGCAGAAAGTGAGCTGACTTGGTGTATCTGTCTACAATCACCCACACTGAGTCATGTTGCCCCACCGTCCTGGGTAAACCTCCCACAAAATCCATGGTAATGTCTTCCCACTTCCACTCGGGAATACCCAAACAGTAACCACCCCGCTGGTCGCTAATGTTCAAACTTTACCTGCTGATAGGTTAAACACTTAGCTACGTATATAACCACGTCCTTCTTCATCCCAGGAAACCAGTACAAAGTCCGTAGATCCTGATACATTTTCGTGGTGCTTGGATGGAGCGAGTATGGTGTGGTATGTGATTCATCAAGTATCTCTCATCTAATACCCATATCCATCGGAACACAGATTTGATCCTTCTACCGCAGTAAACCCATCTCTGAAATAGAATAATCCTTAGCCACTTTAGGTAGGACATTCCCTCTAACCTCCTACAACTGCGCATCATCCAACTGACCCTCTCTTATCCTCTCTAGGAGGGTAAACTGTAAAGTAATATTGGTCAACTGACCCACCACCAATTCTATCCTCGCTCTAGCCATCTCCTTTGCCAATTCCTTCAATATCTGCTTCAAACTAAACAACTATCCTGGGCCCCTCCAACTCAACGCATCTGTTACTACATGGATTTTCCTGGGTGGTAGAGGATGTCAAAGTCGTAGTCCTTCACAAATTCTAGCCAACATCTCTGTCTCATGTTTAAGTCCTTCTGGGTGAAGAAATATTTCAAACTCTTAGGATCGGTGTATATCTTGCACTTCTCCCCATACAAATAGTGTCACCATACTTTCAGTGCAAACACCACCGCTTCTAATTCCAAATCATGAGTAGGATACCGCTGTTCATAATCCTTCAACTGCTACTACGCATAGGCAATAACCATCTCATTGTGCATCGACACGCATCCCAATCCCACTATCGATGCATCACAGTACACCATAAACTTCCCTCCCTCTGAAGGGAGGCTCAACACCAGAGCAATAATCGATTGTCGCTTAAACTCTTGAAAGCTACCCTCACACTTGTCTGACAAGGCAAACTTCAAATTCTTCCGTGTCAACTCAGTCAATGGTGTGACAATCTTTGAAAACCCTTCCACGAACCGTCTGTAATATCTTTCTAGTCCAAGGAAGCTCCTAACCTCCAAGGCGTTCCTTAGCCATGATCAATCTCTAACTACTTCTACCTTGGTCGGATCTACCTTAATCCCATCTTCACTAACAATGTGTCCAAGGAATGTCACTTTTTGTAACCAGAACTCACACTTCTTGAACATGGTATACAATCGATGCTCTCTCAATCTATGTAATACCCATTGGAGATGCTGCTCATGCTCTGCCTCTGAATTAGAGTAAACTAGAATGTCATCGATGAAGACAATCACAAACTGATCTAAGAAATCCTTGAACACCCTGTTCATTAGATCCATAAATGCTGCTGGGGCATTGGTCAAATCAAACGACATGACCAAGAACTCATAATGCCCACACCTCGTACAGAAGACCGTCTTTGGAATATCCTCATCCTTGATCCTCAGCTGGTGATAAACAGATCGAAGATCAATCTTCGAGAATACCGTCTTACCCTGCAACTAGTTGAACATTTCATCTATCCTTGGTAGGGGGTACTTGTTCTTAATGGTCAACTTGTTCAACTCCATGTAGTCTATACACATTCTCAAAGTCCCATCCTTCTTCTTCACAATTAAAACCGGAGTGCCCCATGGCAAGAAGCTAGGTCTGATAAATCCCAAGTCTAGAAACTCCTGCAACTGTATCTTCAACTCCTTTATCTTTGCCAGAGCCATCCTATTTGGTGCCCTCGACATTGGCTCTGTACCTGGTGCTAACTCAATGATGAACTGAATTTCCTTGTGCGGCAGTAGTCCCGGTAAGTCCTCATGAAACATGTCCAAGAATTCGCATACCAGTCTAGTCTCTCCCGACCCCACTGGCGTAACACTAGTGGTATCCACCACACTAGCTAGAAAACCTATACAACCTCTTTGTAATAGGTCCCTAGCCCTCAATGCTAATATCATAGGAACGCGGGGTCCATGCATAGTGCCCACAAAAACAAAGGGATCCTCCCCCTCAAGCTCAAAAGTTACCATCTTCTTCCTACAATCTATAGTGGCCCTGTATCAGACTAGCCAATCCATCCCTAGAATCATATCAAAATCATCCATACCTAACTCAATCAAATCTATTGATAGTTCCCTACTATCCACCATCACCGGCAGTGCTCTAATCCATCTCTTAGAAACTATCAGCTCCCCTATAGGCAATATAGTCCCAAACCCTGTAGTATAATACTCACTAGGTCTACATTATTTATCAATCACTTTATTAGAAACAAACAAATGTGTAGCACCAGAGTCAATCAATACAGTATATGAAGAACCAGCTCTAGAAAGCTGACCTGTCACTACCGAGGGACTAGCCTCAGCCTCTGCCTGTGTCAAGACGAACACTCGAGCTGGAGTCAAGCTGTCCACCTTCCCTGGCTCCTCTTTCTTCAATGTTGGGCAATCCCTCTTGAAGTGTCCAACCACCCTGCACAAGTAACAAGCCTTTGCCTGAAACTCGCCTAGATGGAGCTTCTTGCATCTAGTGCACTTTGGATTGCTCCTCCATGTCTCACTGCCTCCCTGGTAGCCATCCCGAGCACCCTGGACCCTCATATCAGAACCATTAGTGGTCAAGGTGTCAGGGGTCTTCCTCTTCTAATCACTGGGGCCTCCGCCTCTACCGGAACCTGTATATGGAGGCACTACCTTGCGAATATCCCGTCTCGCAGCGTTCTCCCTCCAGATCTTGTTCTCCGCCTCCTCAGCTGTGGGGGCCTTCTCAATAGGCTGGGCATAAGTCATCTCCCCAGATATTGATGTGATCCTCACATCTCGGGCTATCATAGCATTAAGCCCTCGAACAAACTTGTCTTGTCTAGCTGGATCTGTAGGCACTAAATTTGGTGCAAACTTCGCTAGCCTGTCAAATTTCAGGGCATACTCAGTAACTGTCATGCTGCCCTGAACCAACTTGGTGAACTCATTCACCTTCGCTGCCTTGACGACAATGTTGTAATATTTCTGGTTGAATAGATCTCTGAACCCATCCCAACTCATAGCAGAAATATCTCGAGTCTGTGATGCCACCTCCCACCAAATATGGACATCCTCTCTAAGAATATAGGTGGCACAGGCCACCCTGTCATTACCTTCCACCCTCATAAAATCCAATATGGAGGTGATCATACTCATCCACTGTTCAGCCTTAAGTGGATCTGGTCCTCCCTCAAAGATTGGAGGATGCTGGCTCCTAAATCTTTCATAAAGTGGCTCCCACCTGTTCCCAATCTCAGGTGGTTGTATAGTTGGTGCCACAACAAGTGGAAAATTGGGTGCAACACTCTCTGACGGAGCATGCTACCTCAGAAGGTGGAACTTTTCTTCCTGACTTTGAAGTTTAGCTTGCATGTCAGCAAGCAACTGCTGCCAGTTCTCAGGGACTGTCGTAAGGTTCTGACCCTACTCATCATCTCTAGCCTTGACCCTAGTGCCGGTTAGTCGAATTGATCACTTTGGATGCATAACTATCCAAGTTTATCTGCAATCAACAACTCGACTGATCAAGCAATGATAACAGATTCATATTCATTCCATGGTCCAACGTCGAAACTCAACCAACAAATCACAATCATAATGTAATCAGGCATTTAAACAAGTATTCACATACAGTAGCAATGCTAATAAGGACACCTTATCATATTCACACAACAATCAAGGGCTAGGCCCTATCAGTATATCTCATACTCCCTATTAATCGTGCATATAAAGAATTTATATTTCGTTTAAACATTTAAACATATAATCACATATTTGGTTACCAAACCCTGAGTCGAGCTTGTCTTTAGCGGTGAGTGTACATGCCTAGCCAATCTTCAGGAACCCTTAAACCTAGACCGCTCTGATACCAAGTTGTAACGCCCTGGGTAACCAAGATCGTTACACTGTGTGTTTAAAATAATGCAAGACTCGCTAATCAAGTCATTTAAACATAATTCTGTTTCTAAATTCAATTGACGAGTTAGGGTTAAAGGATTTTGATGGTAAAATGATTGATTTTCATTAAGATAAAAGTTTGATACATGGGATCCCAAAAATAAGGGTTACATGGGGGAAACAACCCTCAAAAGTAGTACAACAAAAGCCAGTCTAAATGGCAAAATACAGTTTTTAGCTCTAGTTCCTATAGTTCCCTTGGCCATGGTGGTAGAGCAGCTGGTGATGTACACTCCACCCCCAAAGCTCTCCAACTCATGGTTGGTCGAACCTTCCCTTGCCTTTACCTGCACCACGTAGCACCTGTGAGCCAAGGCTCAGCAAGAAAATCATAATTAACAAGCATAGACAAAAACAAGTGTATATAACAAATTTAGTCCAATTAGTTCAATAAATCAACAGAATACAAGTATTAAGCTAGGCAATGATTAACATATACAAGTATTAATCTTTAATACAAACATTTAGGTGTCAGCGCCCTTAGGCCAAGCTCTCTGGTTATTTAGCTGATCCCGACTCGTTTAGGTCGAGCTGCATTTAGTACGCTTATCATCAGCCCCGACTCCCTTAGGTCGTACTTTCATATTACACATAATAGATATATAATTCATAGAACACATATGTTCAATTATAGGGAATCTCAGTCCCATTCACAACCACTTGGGTACAATTTTCTTACCTCAAGTCCCGAGCGTAGGATAAAAAGCGGTCCCGAGCACGATCCTCAGTCCTGAGCCTTAACGGTAACCCTAGTCATAAGAAAGAATGGATAACTGTCAAATTCTAATCCAATTAAATGTTTTGGAAATAAATACTACCTTATGAGCCCTCGAATTATACTAAACCGGGTAGTAGAATTCGTCCTGAGCGCTTAGGTTTAAATCCTTGAGCCTCCCCGAGCCTATAAACTAAACTAGGCTATGGATGCATAGGCGTGCCGCAACCTGGCCCTAAAGGTCGCGGTGCGCCCCAAGTCCAAGGCGCCAACCTCATGCTTCATGGGGGGAGGCGGGCCGCGACTTGCTCCCTAGGGTCGTGGCGAGCCCACAAATTAGCAAGCCTTCCCAGGGCTTTCTGGGCACGCGGACCACGATGCCCATGAACTAGGTTGCGGTGCTCCCCCGCGAACCCAGAAATCCCTGGGTTTCTAGCATTTTTTCCCAACTCTCGACCCAAAAATCTATCCTTAATATACACCTTAGTTAAAACCAAGTTCATAATTCTCAGTATTACTTCAAAAACAATCCATATAACCTAAAACACTAACTCAAATTCCCTTAAATCCTAAACTGAATAGCTAACCCAATTATCCCCAAGCATATTCAAACATGATAAGAATTCAACCATTACCTCTGTTAGTGGCTTGAATCCCCCAGCTGTTCCTTGTCTACTCCTAGCCTCAATTCTCCAGATTTCCCAGCCTAAATCCAAGCTTCTCTTCAAAGTTTTCCTTTAGCCTCAAAGCACAAGAGAGGGAAAGAGAGTGAACGTGTAATGGGGAGAGGGAGAGAGTGCTTGAGAGATTTCTAACCTATTATAATAAGTTCTGATATTTCCTAACTATATCTCTTGAATTAGAATGACCAAAATGCCCCTTGTACTAACCCAGCTTCCTAATTGCCCTTAAGGGAAAAATGATCATTAATCCCAATTCCTGCTAATTCCTCGAGTCATCCTACAAATTCCCAATTAATCCTGACATGCCCAACTAATCACCAAACATTTACTCGTTACTCGAAAAACCTCTAATATACATTAAACTTCCCAAAATACCCCTAAGCTCACCCCGAGCTGGGTATTATACCCTACTGTGACTATTCCACTAGTGCGCTCACTAGGATAGCCTCGATTCGTATACTGGAAATATATCCACATCATAATGTGGTCTCAACCATTTAACACATATAATCACATTTATACCTTCAATGGGCCAAAATTACAGATTTGCCCTTATAAACAAGAATGAGTCCACATGCATGTTTAATACTCATAAACATGCATATAAATATATTCATATCATCATATATATCATGCATGCCACATAGTCACACATTTAATCAAGTAATCACACACATATCCAATTATGCCCTCCCGACATGCTAATCAATGCACTAAACCCTATTAGCATTTTTGGGTCGTTACAACTCAACCCCCAGAAATGCACCTTTGGGGTTTCATCTAGGAAGTTTTTATGCTTCATAGTTAATGCAAAAAGGATCGAGGTAAACCTAGAAAAGATCAGGTCTCTGTTGGAAATGCCTTTGCCTAGGTCGCAAAAAAAATGTACATAGTCTAACTGGAAAGGTCATAGCTCTAAACAACTTCGTTTCAAAATCCGCAGACAAGTATCTCCCTTTTATAATTTACTTAGGGGAAATAATGGTTCGAGTGGACCTAAGAATGAGAACATGCATTTCAGAACGTGAAGATCCACTTGGTCAAACCCCCTATACTATCAAAACTAGTTGCTGGGGATTGTTTGTTCTTATACCTAGCATTAA
This sequence comes from Humulus lupulus, assembly GCF_963169125.1. Taxonomy (NCBI): domain Eukaryota; kingdom Viridiplantae; phylum Streptophyta; class Magnoliopsida; order Rosales; family Cannabaceae; genus Humulus; species Humulus lupulus. Next base: position 80,914,772 of record NC_084798.1, on the reverse strand, counting down.
TAGAAAATAGGGTAAGGGTCGTATTAGTTTGAGAGGAAAATCGAGCGCAAAAATTGATATACTACTGAGCATGAGACTTCTGGGAGTTGAATCCTGATATTCTCTAATAAAAAAGCTCACATTTTGTTTGAGCCTGACCTCGAGAAAGCTCAGGCCATATTTCTAGTCCCACACTATCCACATCTTAACTGATCAACCTTTAAGGCAGGTTTTGCAAAAACCTGAAACATTGGGATGTCCGTTAAAGGGAGCTATTGAACTCAGTCAGTTTGAGATATTATATAAGCCGCGAACAGTGATCAAGGGCCAAGCGCTTGCTAATTTTGTGGCAGAATGCACGAGTTATCAGGACGAGCCAATGAGGGAACCGGTGGAGGAATTGTGGAAACTCTTCGTTGACAGATTGTCCAATGAGAATGTATCTGGAGTTGGGATAATTCTAATCTCACCTGAAGGGCACCGATTCCATACAACTCTGAGGATTGGTTTTAATGCATCCAACAATGAAGCGGAGTACGAGGCATTGTTGGTAGGAGTTCGAGTAGCAAAAGAGCTTAAAGCAAAGGCAATTCAGTGCTACAACGATTCTCAGCTCATTGTTAATAAAATATTTAGGGAATATCAAGCTTGAGGAATCAAAATGGCGACTTATCTAGCTAAGGTTAAAGATGAGTTGTCTGAATTTGAGTTCTATTCCATCGAGTAGGTCCCCCGCGAACATAACAAAAATGCTGATGCTCTAGCTGAACTCACCACCACCAAGGAAGCAGACACATTAAATGCGGTCCCCATAGAATTCTTGGAACAACCAAGTATCAAGGAAGAGTTAGTGGAGGTCAGAATGATTTGTACAGAAACGACCTGGATGACTCTTATTGTAGAGTACCTTATGACATGTAAACTACCAGAAGAAAGAAAGAATGCAAGCAAATTATTGTGCCAGGTCCCACGGTATGTTATGGTCGAGGGAATTCTCAACAGGCGAGGCCATTCATTACCCATCCTACGGTGTGTTCTGCCCGAGGAAGCGCAGACCATCCTCTAAGAAATACACGAAGGGTATTGTGGAGACCACGCTGGGGGAAAAACTTGGCTCTAAACGTATTAAGGCAAGCCTATTTTTGGCCTACACTCAGGAAGGAATCAACCTCATATGTCCTTAAGTGCGATAAGTGCCATCATTTTGCCACTATTGCTCGAGCAGCACCCATGGAGCTAACCATGATTTCATCGCCTTGGCCATTTGCTGTATGGGGGATCGACTTAATTAGCTCATTGCCAACTGGAAATGGAAGAGTTTGCTATGCGATTGTTGTCATCGACTACTTTACTAAGTGGGTTTAGGGCGAGCCCCTGGCAACTATAACCTCAAAGAGAGTCCTAGATTTTGTCGTGAAGAACATAATATGTCATTTTGGACTCCCAAAAAGATCATGTCCGACAATTGAACTTAGTTCAATAGAGACCTTTTCACAAATTTTAGCGAGAAGTACGGTATAAACAATAGTTTCTCTTCAGTGGCATACCCTCAAGCTAATGGACATCTCGGGGCAGTGAACAAAACCCTAAAGGCGAGATTAAAAAAGTGAATAAAAGAGGCTAAGGGGCTATGTAATGTCCTCCTAATCTAGGACCGTTACACTATGTTATTTAGATAGTGCTTAACTCGCTAAACGAGTCATTTGAGCTTAAATCATTTAATTAAAACTAATCACATATTCAGGTATTAAAAATTTTGGTCAAAAGTCTACCATTTCATCAAAAGAGTTTGACTTCAATTCATGGGATCCCAACATAGTTTAAAACGGTTACAAACCCAAAAATGTATAGAAAGCTGACCTAGGTGGCAAAATCGGGGTCCAATCCTAGATCCAACTGATAGCCTCAGCTGTCGCGACCCAAATTCGCTAATAAGGCTTGGAGCCTTGATTAGTATGCCTGGATGGCAATAATTGTTATACTGTGATAATTTATGTGAATTTAATGAATATGTGATTAGAGTGCATGTTTAGGTGATTAAATATGCATGTGGGCCCCATTTGATTGTTAGGGGCAACTTTTTAATTTTAGCCCGTTTAGGGCATAAATGTAATATATGTAATATTGTTGATATAATTGTGAATTATTTGTGATGCACGTTCTGAGACGGTCCTAGAGAGCCATTCCGCTTAAAGTCACAACGAGATTAAATACTTGGCTCGGGAGGAGCCTAAGGGTATTTTGGGAATATTATAACTTGAGATTGGGAATTTGTAAGTAATGGTTAGTGACATTTTGGTAACTTGGGTAACCATAGGTAACCATTGAGGATAGTTACTCTAAGTGAGAAAATGGTATATTTGTAAGGGGATAGGAAATGTCTAAGATGCCCTTGAGGATTAGTTAGAATATGGGTTAGATGAAAGGGTAAATGGGTCTTTTGGCTGGGTTTTAGATAGCTATGGCTGAGTGGAAAAGTTATTCACGTTTTCTATACTTGGGCAAATTTCATTTCTTGCTGAAAGTGAAGGAAAAGCTAAGAGCAAGAAGGGAAGGAAGGAAGGGCAAACCTCTTGGGATCAAGAAGGGAGTTAAGGCTAGAGAACTTAGAGGATTGTTCAGCATATTGAGGTAAGGGAATTCTGTGTAATTATGTTGTAGAATTCAGCTAAGAATATCATGGTTTGAGAATTGAAGTGTGTGCTTTGTTTGGTGAATTCTTGGGATGAATTGTGGTTAGGTTCAGCTTGAATTTTGTGGAATTAAGCTTGGAATTTGATTGGGAAAGCAGCCTAGGGTCGAATCTCCATTTGAGGTAAGGGTTCCATGCATCTCTGTTTGGTCCATTGCTGGTGTGGTTTAAGAATTCTGAGGGATGGTTTAAGTTTTACATGTTCTGGTTTAAGTTTTGAAAGGCTTGGTTTAAGTTTCTAAAGTTATAAACCAAATTGTGAATTGTAGGTTTGATTGTGTGATTGAGCTTATTGTTGATGTTTTTGAGTTGTTAGATGGTCTATGTGGGGTTTTGAATTGAATTTGGGACTTGGGTAAGTCTTGGTCATGATTTGGGAGTGTTTTGGCTCGGGGAAAACATTTGGAGTAACCCAGAATTCTGGGTTCGCGAAGGGGCGCCGCGACCCTGTTCTTCTGCGCTGCGGCGCTCGGCTGCAGTAGAGGACGAGGGCCATTTTGGGCGTCGCGGCCCTCATAGGCTGGCATCGCGACACTAGGCCATTTCTGGGCAGGGGAAAATTGTGGTTTTTAGGCTTTTCCCCAGGGGATCGGGGGACGCTTTCGCCATTTTGTGTGGGGTTCCGGGGGGTCCCGAGGGCTCGGGTTTGGTTCCGGGAGACGCTTATGAATTGGTTTGTAATGGGGATGTTATTTGTGTGTTGTGACTAGGTTCTTGAAGAGGCTCGGATTAGAGGACCGTGCTCGAGGGTTCAGTGCTCTAGAAGCTCAGGACACAGGTAAGAAAATTGTTGTACTCGTAGAGCAGGGCGAGGCCCTTAGTTGTGTTGCAGGGCACGACCCTATAAGATTATGTGTTGGGTGTAACCCATTGATTATGTTAGTTTTTGTTTAAGTTATGTTTAAATTATGCTGTGTATGCATATATGTGAATGATCGGCTAGGGCCGGGAACGACGAAGGCCGGAAACTGCAAAGGCTGGGAATGGTGAAGGCCGAGAATGGCAAGGGGCCGGGAGCAACGTCTAGCCCGAGGATTGCAAGTTGCCAGGGTAAGACCCTAAAGGATACCTGGGATATCCTTATGGTGTGGACCGCAGCCCAGGGTCTGGTAAAGCGCCTGGGACGGCTTGGCCGTACGTGTTTAGCTTATTGGTGAATTTCTTATATGCTGTGTGGTTTGTAAGCATATGTTATATTAATGTGGAGTTTTCTTGCTGGGCTTCGGCTCACGGGTGCTCTGTGGTGCAGGTAAAGGCAAAGAGAAAGTCAACCGACCATGAGATGGAGAGCGTGACGCGACGCGTACATGTGTGGTCTACCTGGCTGCCACGGCTAGGGGTATTTTTGAGAATTGTTGTAAAGAACCCGATTTTGTCGTCTAGTGGACTTTAAATATATTTTGAGTTGTAAATATTTATAAACAGTATTTTGGGATCCCAAATGTTAATTGTCTTATGAATTTCAGTAAATGGAATCATTTTCAAAGTTTATGTCTCTATTTATGGTTTAATTACACATTTACCTTAAAACCTCGATTTGCGAGTTAAATGCACATTTTAAACTCACTTAGTAACGACTCTAAGGAAGTAGGGCGTTATAACTTGGTATCAGAGTGAGCCAAGGTTTATTGGTTCTGGAGATTGACCAAACATATACGCTCGCAGTCAATGACAAGCTCGACTCAGGGTTGGTTGGTATGGTTAAATAATATGCTGGAATATGTGTTTGAATGCACTATTTGCCTGCTTATTTCATATAGAGCAGGATGAATGAGTTAACATATGCATGATGCCAGGGCATGGCCGATGTGTGTTATGTGCTATCTGTATGTTATCTGGATTGCTGTTCATGGTTGGCTGTTGTGATTGGGAGGTGGTATTGGACTTTGTTATCATGCCTGATGAGCAGGGTCATTGATTGCAGGCATATAGTTGTGATGCCTCGGCAATCATCTAGACTCCGCGGCAGTCGGGCCGAGGATGACAATCAGGGTCAGGACCCTCCACCTACCCCACAGAATTAGCAAGAAATTTTTGCTAAAATGGAAGCGAGATTGCAGAGAACAGAAGAAGAACTACGTTAGTTGAGGCAGCAAGCCCCTCCACAGGTCATTGGGCTGCCAATTCAGCAGGGTGCAGCACCAGTGCCGGTTCAGCCTGTGGTCGAGAACAGGTGGGAACCTCTGTATGAAAGATTCAGAAAGCAGCATCCTCCCACCTTTGAGGGTGGACCAGACCCACTGCGGGCAGAGCAGTGGATGAATATGGTTTCCTCTATCCTGGATTTCATGAGGGTTGAGGGGAATGAGAGGGTTGCCTGTGCCAGTTATATGTTCAGAGAGGATGCCCGCATTTGGTGGGATGTTGTGGTTCAGGGAAGGAACGTGGCAGTTATGACCTGGGAAGAATTAAATAATATCTTTAACGAGAAATATTACAGTGTGGCAGTCCGAGCTGCAAAGGTTGATGAGTTCATCAACCTGACTCAGAACCGGTTGATCGTGACAGAATATTCTCTGAAATTTGATCGATTGGCGAAGTTTGCGCTAGATTTAGTGCCGATTGATGCGGCAAGAAGAGACAGATTTGTTCGAGGGTTGAATGTTATGATTGCCCGTGATGTGAAGATCACCTTGGATCCAGGGACTACTACTTATGCCTAGGTTGTGGACAAGGTCCTTACAACTGAGGGGGCTGAGGACCAGATCTGGAGAGAGAGTGCTATTAGGCGCGATGCTAGGAGGACAGTGCCTCCTTTTGTTGGATCCAGTCGGGGTAGTGGCCCTGGTGAGCAGAAAAGGAAGGCCCCAGATTCCTTCATTCCTCCCAGTTCCGATAGGAGGGCACGGGGTGCTTTTCGTGGCCGTCAGGGCAGTGGTGACAATTGGAGGAGTTTCCTAGTGTGTCCTCGGTGTAGATGACGACATCAGGGTGAGTGTAGGATCAGGGCCTGCTTTGTTTCTGGGAGTGCCAATCATTTGAAGAAGGACTACCCACAAGTCAGGAAGGAGGAGCCGAAGTAGGGAGACAGTCTCGCTCCTGCCAAAGTGTTTACTTTGACTCAGACTGAGGCGGAGGCTAGCCCCTCAGTTGTGACAAGTCAGATTTCTAGTGCTGAGTCTTTGTATACTGCATTGTTTGATTTGGAAGCTACCCACTCGTTTGTGTCTGCTATGGTGATAGATCTGCTGTGTAGACCTAGTATTGTGTATGTTAGGGATTTTCAGACTTTGTTTCCAACTGGGGAACTGGTAGTCTCTACGAGATGGATTAGGGCATTACCAGTAGAGGTAGGTGGTAGGGAATTGTCTGTTGATCTGATTGAGCTTGAGATGGATGACTTTGATATGATCTTAGGAATGGATTGGTTAGTGAAATAGGGGGCAACGATTGACTGCAAGCGCAAGATGGTGACTTTTGAACCAGAAGGGGAGGTACCCTTTGTATTCGTGGGGATGTCTGGTGGATCGCGAATACCTATTATTTCAGCATTGAAGGCTAGAGACCTGATGCAGGAAGGTTGCATAGGATTCCTAGCAAATGTTGTGGACACCTCTAAGGTTGAGTCGGTTGGACCAGGTGAGACTAGATTGGTGTGTGAATTTCTAGACTTATTTCCAGCAGATCTGCCAGGCTTGCCGTCGCAGCAGGAGATTGACTTTGTTATTGAGTTGGCGCCAGGGGTGGAGCCAGTATCTAGGACGCCTTACAGGATGGCTCCAGCAGAATTAAAGGAGTTGAAGATTCAGTTGCAAGAATTACTTGATTTGGGGTTCATTAGACCGAGTTTCTCACCATGGGGTGCTCCAGTGTTGTTTCTTAAGAAGAAGGATGGATCTCTTAGGATGTGCATTGACTACAGGGAGTTGAACAAGCTGACTATTAAGAATAAGTATCCACTGCCTAAGATCGATGACTTATTTGATCAGTTACAGGGGAGCACGTTGTTTTCTAAGATTGATCTCTGGTCAGGTTACCATCAGTTAAGGATTAAAGATGAGGACATACCAAAGACCGCTTTCCGAATGAGGTATGGACATTATGAATTTCTGGTTATGTCCTTTGGATTAACCAATGCTCCAGCAGCTTTTATGGATATGATGAATAGGATTTTCAAGGATTATCTGGATAAGTTTGTGGTTGTATTCATCGACGATATCTTGGTGTACTCTCAGTCAGAGACAGAGCACGAGCAGCATCTGCGGTTGGTTTTGCAGCGGTTAAGGGAGCATAAGTTATATGCTAAGTTCAGCAAGTGTGAATTTTGGCTACCGCAAGTCACGTTTTTGGGTCACATCGTCAGTAAGGAGGGGATTCTACTTGATCCAAGTAAGATTGAGGCAGTTAGAGACTGGCCCAGATCGAGCAATGTTCCTGAAGTGAGGAGTTTTCTGGGTTTAGCAGGATACTATCGACGGTTTGTTGAGGGGTTTTCCAGAATAACTATGCCTTTGATAAAACTGACAAGGAAGAAGACAAGGTATGTCTGGACGGACTGATGCGAGAACAGTTTTAAAGAGTTGAAGCGATGACTGATCACTGCGCCAGTGTTGAGTCTGCCAATAGATAATGAGAAGTTTGTGGTTTACTGTTGTTGACGGTAAGAACGCATCAACGATTAAAGGTTAAAAAACTAAGACTTTTATACTAAGGTTAGCTTAGAACCAGATAGAAAGAACTTGAATCCACAGAAAAACCAGAACTCTCATGGAATCAAACTCATATATCTCTTAAGTGTCTCTCATACAATTAGTTTTCCAACACCCTAACCTGAGGGGTCGAAACCTATTTATAGGTGGGCTCTATTGGCCTCCTGATACAAGTAGGTCCCAGGGGACGTGTACGTATGCAGGTACAGGGTTAGGATAGTGGCTCAGGACATAGTGGTGTATGCCCTGACAATGCCCAAGTAGTGGTGCAGGACATTGTACTGTGGACTCTGGAATATTGTCGGGGGTGCTCAGGTAGTGCCTCCACTCTCCATACAGGTTCGTACCACCACTACTCCTCAGATGCTGATGGCAGAGCCACGCCTCTATCCTCTTCACAACCGTACATCTCATGTCAGTACACGTGCCTTGCACCCAGCCGTCCTCATCAATTCATGTTTGGCGCCTAATGTTCATTTGACATACCCATTTGGTGTTTCCAAGTGTTCCTTATGCATATATCATGGAGGCTCCAAACTATACGTGTCATGAGAAGCCAAGGCGCTGCGAGGCTTGTGGCAGAACAAGGTGCACACATGAGAGGTAGCGAGGCTGGCCTACTGTGGTCACATGGAGGCGAGGTGAGGGATACGGGCGATGCTGCGAGGCTACACCCTTGCATAGCGAGGCTGGCCTACTATGGTCACATGGAGGCGAGGCGAGGGACACGGGCGATGCTGCGAGGCTGGCCTACTTTGATCGCACGGAGGCAAGGCGAGGGGGCGCGAGATGCACCAAGGCACGGGACAGGCGAGATGCAACAAGGCCGCACCCTCGCATAGCGAGGCTGGCCTGTTGCAGTCACATGGAGGCGAGGCACGATGCTTCCGTAGACGCGGTGCACGCGAGTGGCCAGCTGAGGACCTGCCCACAGCGAGGGCCACGTGGCACGCATGGGATGCCTGCCGAAGACCCTCACATAGCGAGGATGGCGTTTGGGTTGGTCAACGGCCGAGGACCCTCGCATAGTGAGGGTGACTCTCTTAGCCGAACACCTCCGATGCCATGTGACGCCCTTGTTCCTTTGTGCATGTGGTAAGTACCCAAGTGAGGCTCTCGCCCCTTCATCCCACTGGCATGTGTCTCGTAGTCTTCAGGGTGCCTCGTGATGCAGAGGTTCACTTGAATGGAATTCATAAGGGAAGAATTCCCACATTTACAACTGTGATGCTTCCAGACAGGGTTTGGGGTGTGTGTTGATGCAAGCTGGTAAGGTGATAGCCTATGCGTCGAGACAGTTAAAGGAGTATGAGCAGAGATATCCCACACATGATTTGGAGTTGGTAGCAGTGGTATTCACAATTAAGATTTGGAGACATTATCTCTATGGTGAGAAGTGCGAGATGTACACCGACCATAAGAGCCTGAAGTATTTATTTACTCAGAAGGACCTGAATATGCGCCAGAGGTAGTGGTTGGAATTGGTTAAGGATTATGACTGTGATATCCTATACCATCCTGGGAAGGTTAATGTAGTGGTTGATGCATTGAGTCGGAGAAGCCTAGGACAGTTGTTCAGTTCAAGGCAGATATCTGATAAGCTGGCTGAGGAGATGACTAGAGCGGAAATAGAGTTGGCGGTTGGCCGGTTAGCCAACATCACTCTTTAGTCTACACTCCTTGAGAGGATCAAGGAGGCGCAGGGGAAAGATTCCCAGTTGAGAGGTCACAGAGAGAATGTTTTAGTCGGAGCGACTAAGGACTTTTCTATTTCAGAGATGGGGTTACTGAAGTACAAGGGCCGAATTTGTGTTCCAATGGATTCTGTAATCCGACGGGAGATTCTGGATGAATCGCATACCACTCCCTACTCTTTGCATCCAGGTACGATGAAGATGTACCAAGACTTGAGAGATTTATATTGGTGGTCGGGCATGAAAAGGGACGTGGTGGATTATGTAGCTAAGTGCTTAACGTGTCAGCAGGTTAAGGCTGAACATCAGAGGCCAGCGGGGTTGCTGCAGCCTCTAGGGATTCCAGAGTGGAAATGGGAGGATATTACTATGGATTTTGTGGTTGGTCTGCCGAGAACTGTTGGACAACATGACTCAGTATGGGTGATTGTGGATAGGTATACCAAGTCGGCCCACTTTCTGCCTGTCAGGATGACTTATACCGTGGAGCAGTATGCTGAATTATATGTGAAGGAAATTGTTCGACTTCATGGAGCTCCGAGGTCGATAGTGTCTGACAGAGACCCCACCTTCACCTCCAAGTTTTGGGAGAGCCTGTAGAAGGCTATGGGCACACAGTTACGGTTTAGTACCGCTTATCATCCTCAGACAGATGGACAGTCTGAGAGGACGATTTAGATATTGGAGGACATGTTGCGAGCTTGTGTATTAGACTTTGGGGGATCTTGGAGTAAGTATCTTCCTCTGATTGAGTTCTCGTATAATAACAGCTATCAAACGACTATCGGAGTGGCTCCGTATGAGATGCTATACGGGAGAAAGTGCAGATCACCTATCCATTGGGACGAGATGGGTGAGAGAAGTTATTTGGGTCTTGAGATGGTTCAGAGGACCAAGGCGGTGATTGAGAAGATTAGAGCACGAATGCTCACCTCCCAGAGTCGCCAGAAGAGTTATTCAGACCTGAAACGCAGGAGTGTAGAATTTCAGGTTGGTGATCATGTGTTCCTTAGGGTTTCACCTCTGAGAGGAGTGAAACGGTTCGGTGTTCGGGGCAAGCTGAGCCCTAGGTTTGTTGGACCCTTTGAGATTCTGGAGCGGGTTGGGGAGGTAGCTTACAGGTTGGCGATGCCTCCAACCTTATCGGGGGTTCATAATGTTTTTCATGTGTCCATGCTCTGAAAGTATGTATCAGATTCAACTCACATGCTGAGTTATGAGAGTTTGGAGCTGGACCAGGATTTGTCCTATGAGGAGAAGCCGGTTTAGATTCTTGACCGGAAAGATAAGGTTTTGCGGAACAAGACCATCGCCTTGGTGAAAGTGCTGTGGAGGAACAACAAAGTTGAGGAGGCGACATGGGAACTTGAATCAGACATGCGGGAGTGGTATCCCGAGTTGTTCAAGTAATTTCGAGGATGAAATCTCTGTAAGGAGGGGATAGCTGTAGCGACCCAAATTTGCTAATAAGGCTTGGAGCCTTGATTAGTATTCCTGGAGGGCAATAATTATTATACTGTGATAATTTATGTGAATTTAATGAATATGTGATTAGAGTGCATGTTTAGGTGATTAAATATGCATGTGGGCCCCATTTGATTGTTAGGGGCAAATTGGTAATTTTAGCCCATTGAGGGCATAAATGCAATATATGTAATATTGTTGATATAATTGTGAATTATTTGTGATGCACGTTTTGAGACGGTCCTAGAGAGCCATTCCGCTTAAAGTCACAACAGGATTAAATACCCGGCTCGGGAGGAGCCTAGGGGTATTTTGGGAATATTATAACATGAGATTGGGAATTTGTAAGTAATGGTTAGTGACATTTTGGTAACTTGGGTAACCATAGGTAACCATTGAGGATAGTTACTCTAAGTGAGAAAATGGTATATTTGTAAGGGGATAGGAAAGGTCTAAGATGCCCTTGAGGATTAGTTAGAATATGGGTTAGATGAAAGGGTAAATGGGTCTTTTGGCAGGGTTTTAGATAGCTATGGCTGAGTGGGAAAGTTATTCATGTTTTCTATACTTGGGGCAAATGCAGCTCTTGTTGAAAGTGAAGGAAAGGCTAAGAGCAAGAAGGGAAGGAAGGAAGGGCAAACCTCTTGTGATCAAGAAGGGAGTTAAGGCTAGAGAACTTAGAGGATTGTTCAGCATATTGAGGTAAGGGAATTCTGTGTAATTATGTTGTAGAATTCAGCTAAGAATATCATGGTTTGAGAATTGAAGTGTGTGCTTTGTTTGGTGAATTCTTGGGATGAATTGTGGTTAGGTTCAGCTTGAATTTTGTGGAAGTAAGCTTGGAATTTGATTGGGAAAACAGCCCAGGTTCGAATCTCCATTTGAGGTAAGGGTTCCATGCATCTCTGTTTGGTCCATTGCTGGTGTGGTTTAAGAATTATGAGGGATGGTTTAAGTTTTACAAGTTCTGGTTTAAGTTTTGAAAGGCTTGGTTTAAGTTTCTAAAGTTTTAAACCAAATTGTGAATTGTAGGTTTGATTGTGTGATTGAGCTTATTGTTGATGTTTTTGAGTTGTTAGATGGTCTATGTGGGGTTTTGAATTGAATTTGGGACTTGGGTAAGTCTTGGTAATGATTTGGGAGTGTTTTGGCTCGGGGAAAACATTTGGAGAAACCAGAATTCTGGGTTCGCGAAGGGGCGCCGTAGCCCTGTTCTTCTACGCCGCGGCGCTAGGTTGGAGCAGAGGATGAAGGCCATTCTGGGCGCCGAGGCCTTCATAGGGTGGCGCCGCGGCGCTAGGCCATTTCTGGGCAGGGGAAAATTGTGGTTTTTAGGGTTTTGCCCAAGGGGCTCGGGGGACGCTTCCGCCACTTTGTGTGGGGTTCCGAGGGGTCTCGAGGGCTCGGGTTTGGTTCCGAGAGACGCTTTATGAATTGGTTAGTAATGGGGATGCTATTTGTGTGTTGTGACTAGGTTCTCGGAGAGGCTCAGATTAGAGGACCGTACTCGAGGGTTCAATGCTCTAGAAGCTCGGGACACAGGTAAGAAAACTGCTGTACCCGTAGAGCAGGGCGAGGCCCTTAGTTGTGTTGCAGGGCACGAGCCTATAAGATTATGTGTTGGGTGTAGCTCATTGATTATGTTAGTTTTTGTTTAAGTTATGTTTAAATTATGCTGTGTATGCATATATGTGAATGATCGGCTAGGGCCGGGAACGGCGAAGGCCGGAAACGAAGAAGGCCGGGAACGGTGAAGGCCGAGAACGGCAAGGGGCCGGGAGCAACATCTAGCCCGAGGAGTGCGAGTTGCCAGGGTAAGACCCTAAAGGATACCTGGGATATCCTTACGGTGTGGATCGCAACCCAGGGCTTGGTAAAGCGCCTGGGACGGCTTGGCCGTACGTGTTTAGCTTATTGGTGAATTTCTTATATGCTGTGTGGTTTGTAAGCATATGTTATATTTATGTGGAGTTTTCTTGCTGGGCTTCGGCTCACGAGTGCTCTGTGGTGCAGGTAAAGGCAAAGAGAAAGTCAATCGACCATGAGTATGGAGAGTGTGACGCGACGCGTACATGTGTGGTCTACATGGCTGCCACAACCAGGGGTATTTTTGAGAATTGTTGTAAAGAACCCGATTTTGTCGTCTAGTGGACTTTAAATATATTTTGAGTTGTAAATATTTATAAATAGTATTTTGGGATCCCAAATGTTAATTATCTTATGAATTTCAGTAAATGGAATCATTTTCAAAGTTTATGTCTTTGTTTATGGTTTAATTACACATTTACCTTAAAACCTCGATTAGCGAGTTAAATGCACGTTTTAAACTCACTTAGTAACGTCTCTAAGGAAGTAGGGCGTTACATCAGCTGTGGCAGACGAGCATGCCGCATATGTACACTCTACCCTTGAAGCTCTCCAACTCATGGCCGGTCCAACTTTTGCTTTTCTTTACCTGCACCATTTAGCACCCGTGAGTCGAGGATAAGCAAGAAAACATAATCATGCTTATAAGCAGTTCCTTAGATCACAGATTCATATTCAGCATGCCTAGCAGTAATAACCCTACTCATGCATGAAATTAACTCAAATAATTCAATATAGAGTCACACTAGGGATTAGTGCCCATATTTCATATAACCAGCCTTAGAGCTAGCGAGCAGGTCTGATGCTTAACATTCTAGATGACCTTAGAGGCTTTCAAGTGTATATCTTGCTTCCGAGTTAGCTTAACCGTATCGGCCAGTGTTCAGCATGCTATTTCTGCCCTCGACTTCTAAGCCAAGCCTTTAAACTCTAGACTCATAAGCCGAGTCCCTTAACCTTAAACTAATAGGTCGAGTCTTCCAACCTTCGACTGATAAGTCGAGTCTTTAACCTTCAATTGATAAGTTGAGTCGTTAACCTTTGACTGATAAGTCGAGACCTTAACCTTCGACTGATAAGTCAAGTCTTTAGAACCGGCTATACTCTTGACTACTAAGCAAAGCCCTTCATCAGATAACATTGATAAATATTTAGCTTATAAGCTGAGCTTCCCCAATCAGATATACAGACCAATAGTTATTACATAACATAGGTAAACACAACACATTTAATATGTTAATAAAACTTTCTCAATATAACGTTAATCGTATACTATAATTGGGCCAAGCCCTAAGTGCAGAGCGGGTGCAGTTTTCTTACCTCAGGTCCGAGTGTAATGTATATTAAGAATGACCCTCGAGCTTGATCCTTTTTGAGCTATAGCAATATCCTAGTCATAATCATAAGAAATGATATTCATCTATATCGAATAAATAAAGACTTCCGGACCGAGTCCTAGTTTCCGGGACCTCGAATTCTACTAAACCGGGTAGTAGAATCCTTCCCAAGCTCTTAGGTTTGAGTTCCCGTTACTCAAAACCTAACTTGGCCTTAATTTCTATTTTGAGCCGCGACACCCCACACTGTCGTTGCGACACTCCTCAAGTCAGAGAGCCAAGCCTTTCTTTTTCTAGACACGGGCCGAGGTGCAGCCCAGCAGGCGCCGCGACATAATGGCAAATCAGAGAATCGCCCAGGTTCTTGGGTTCATGAGGACCGCGACGCCCAAGAGCAGGGTCGCGACACGACCTTGTGAACCCAACTTTTCCCAACATTTCTCAGAGCTAATCCTCAGAAAAATCACCACATCTTCAACCCATAATCAAAACTATACTTCACAACCCTTCCAGACATCATATAATACTTATAGACCCCGCAAATCTAGCTAAAACACCACTAAAACTCATAAATAAAAAAGGAACTCTAAAACTCAAAAACCACAAGAAAAACTAAGAGCTTAAACTTTGAATTACCTCCGTTATTTCGATTCCTAGCTGTTCTTTAAGCCTCCACCGTTCCCAAACATGCCTCAAACTCCTTAATTCCCTTAGCAAATGAATTCCCAAGCTTGAATTCCAATTTTTTCTTTCTTTCTTCTTCAACCCAAACCAACGTAGAGGGAAAGGGAGAGAAACACATGAGAGAGAGAGAGAGAGCTGAGAGTTTTTTTTCTTTCTTTCTTATGTGGTTTACTAAAGGTCCAAGTAACCTTAAGCAAATCCAGAGGCTTGGGGTACCCAAAAACGTCCCTGAGGGTAAAATGGTCAAAATCCGTGAAATTCCCTCCTAATCTCACTAACTCCGAATATATCCTCAAATATTTATTCCCATTACCCGATATCCCAGTAATGTACTAGATACCCAAAATAACCCTTGACTCTCCCCGAGTTGGGTATTAGGTTCCGATGTGTCTTTCCCACGAACTTGCTCCCTAGGATCGCCTCGTACTGAGTAACCCAAATATATCCACATATTAATGTGGTCTCACACATATACCACATATATGCACATATATTCCAAATATACCCATAATAGGCCAAATTACGCAAATTGCCCTTCTAATAAGAAATGGGCCCACGTGCATATTTAATACACCTAAACATGCAAATCTAGTCATATTATAATATAACTCACTTAATCATATAACGATACAAATATATATCACATAAACACATACTTTTCACATAGTTTCCATGATTTGCCATCCTGGCCCCCTAATATAGGCCCTAAGCCTTATTTGGTAATTTGGGACGTTACAACTATCCCTTCCTTTCAGAAATTTCGTCCTCAAAATTTTACCTGAACAACTCAGGATACTGATTCTATATATCTGCCTCTAGCTCCTAGGTCGTTTCCTCGACCTTGTTGTTCCTCCATAATACCTTAACTAAAGGTATAGTCTTGTTCCTCAGGACCTTGTCCTTCCTGTCTAAAATCTGAATTGGCTGCTCCTCATAGGATAAATCTGTCTCCAGTTCTAGATCCTCACAACTCAACACATGAGTCTCATCAGATACATACTTCCTCAACATGGTAATATGAAATACGTTCTGCATGCTAGACAATACCGGGGGTAAGGCCAACCTATAGGCCACTTGACTGATCCCCTCCAGGATCTCAAATGGTCCAAAAAACGTAGGGTTTAGCTTGCCCTTCTTCCCAAACCGCTTCACCCCTCTCAATGGTGAAACGTGAAGGAAGACATAGTCCCCAACCTGGAACCTACATCTCTACACTTAGGATTAGCGTAGCTCTTTTGCTTGCTCTGAGAAGCGAACATCCGAGCTCTAATCTTCTCAATAGCCTTAGTGGTCCTCTAAACTACCTCAGGACCCAAATATTTCCTCTCACCCATCTCATCCCAGTGCGATCTACACTTCCTACCATACAACATCTCATAAGGCGCCACTCCAATAGTCGACTGGTAGCTGTTATTATAGGAAAACTCTATCAGAGGAAAATATTTACTCCAGGACCCTTCAAAGTCCAATACACATGCTCTCAGCATGTCGTCTAGTAACTGGATAGTCCTCTCAGACTGACCATTGGTCTGAGGATGATAAGCTGTACTGAATTTCAGCTGTGTACCCATTTCCTTTTGTAAACTTCCCCAAAACTTAGAAGTAAAGTTAGGGTCCCTATTTGACATGATAGACCTCGGAGTCCCATGAAGGCGTACTATCTCTTTCACATTGAGATCTGCATACCGGTCAACCGTGTAATTCGACCTCACTTATAGAAAGTGAACTGACTTCATATACTGGTCCACGATGACCCAGACTGAATCATGCTGTCCCACTGTCCTGGGCAACCCCACCATGAAATCCATCGTGATGTCATCCCGCTTCCATTTTGGGAAATCCAGAGGCTATAGTAGCCTGCTGGCCTTTGATGCTTGGCTTTGACTTACTGACAGGTCAGACACTTTGCCACGTACTTAGTCACGTCCTTCTTTATCCTAGGCCACCAATATAAAGCTTTTAGATCCTAGTACATCTTCGTGGTGCCTGGATGTAGGAGTAAATGGTAGTATGAGATTCATCTAGAATCTCCTGTCTGATCCCAGTGTCCATCGGAACACAAATCCGATCCTTGTTTCTCAATAAACCCATGTCTGACACTGTATAATCCCTAGCCACTCCAGCTAGGACGTTCCCTCTAATCCCTCTCAATTGTCGGTCACTCAACTACTTCTCCTTGATCCTTTCTAAAAGAGTAGATTGCAGGGTGGTGTTGGCTAACTGGCCCACCACTAGCTTAATACATGCTCTAGTCATATCCTCAGCCAACTCTTTGGATATCTGCCTAAGATTGTATAACTGTCCCGGACCCTTCCGACTTAAGGCATCCGCCACTATGTTGGCTTTTCCCGGGTGGTAAAGGATTTCACAGTCATAATTTTTCACCAACTCTAACCAATGCCTTTGTCTCATGTTCAGGTCCTTCTGGGTGAAGAAGTAATTCAATTTGTGATCAGTGTATATCTCACTCTTCTCACCATACAAGTAGTGCCGCCAAACCTTTAGTGAAAAAACCACTGCTGCAAGTTCTAGATCATGTGTGGAGTACCTCTGCTCATATTCCCTTGGCTAACGTGATGCATAGGAAATCACCTTCACTGTCTGCATAAGGACACAACCTAGACCCTATCTCTAGGCATCACAATAAACAACAAACTTGTCCTGATCTGTAGGAAGACTCAGAGCTAGAGCGGTGATCAGATTCTTCTTTAGTCTCTGGAAGCTGTCCTCACACCTGTCTAACCATATATACCTCTGATTCTTGCGTGTTAACTCTGTTAGTGGTGAAGAAATCTTGGAAAATCCCTCCACAAAGCGTTTGTAATAACCTTCCAATCCCAAGAAACTTCTGATCTTGGAAGCATTCTTCGGCCTTGGACAGTCTCTATCCACTTTAATCTTCGCCAGATCTGCTGTAATTCCATCCTTACTAACTATGTGACCTAAGAAAGTCACCTGTGGCAACCAAAACTCGCACTTCTTGAATTTCGCACATAGTCTGTGCTCTCTCAGACTCTGTAATACCAACCTAAAATGTTGCTCATGTTCTGCTTCTGACTGAGAATATACCAGAATATCATCGATGAAGACGATCATGAAGCTATCCAGGAAATCCTTGAACACTCTATTCATCATATCCATAAATGCTGTTGGGGCATTAGTTAATCCAAATGACATCACCAAAAACTCATAATGCCCATACCTGGTGCGAAAAGCTGTCTTCGCTATATCTTCCTCCCTGATCCTTAGCTGGTGGTAACCTGATCGAAGATATATCTTGGAGAATATCGTCTTACCTTGTAACTAATCAAACATGTCATCAATCCTTGGCAGAGGATACCTATTCTTGATAGTTAACTTATTTATTTCCCTATAATCGATACACATCCTAAGAGAACCATCTTTCTTCTTCACGAAGAGAACTAGTACGCCCCATGGCGAGAAACTAGGCCTGATAAAACCCAAGTCTAGTAACTCCTGTAATCGAACCTTTAGTTCCTTCACCTCTGCTGGAGCTATTCTATAAGGTGCCCAAGACACTGGCTTTGTCCCTGACACCAGTTTAATCACAAACTCTCTCCCTGTGTGGAGGTAATCCTCGCAGATCCTTTGGAAACACATCAAAAAACTCACACACTAATCTAGTTTGTCCTGGTCCCACTGTCACAACCTGAGTGGTATCCATCACACTAGCTAGGAATCCTATGCATCCCCCTACAATAGGTCTCTATCTCTAAGTACAGATGTCATAGGTATACGAGGTCCATGCACAGTGCCAACGAATACAAAGGGATCCTCACCCTCAGGCTCAAAGGTTACCATCTTCTTCTTGCAATCTATTGTCGCCCTGTACTTGGCTAACCAATCCATACCCAAGATCATATCAAAGTAGGTCATAACCAACATTATCAAGTCAATTGACAACTCTCAACCATCCACTGGTAACGACTTGACCCATCTTCTGGAAACCACTGACTTCTCAGTAGGCAACAAAGTTCCGAAACCCATTGCATAGTACTCCCATGGTCTACACAACCTATCAATCACCCTAGTAGATACAAAGGAATGTGTAGCCCCATAATCAATCAAAATAGAATAAGAAGTGCTAGCACTAGAAAGCTGACCTGTCACTACTGAGGGTCGAGCCTCAGCCTCAGCCTCTGATAGTGTTAATGTGAACACTCGAGCCAGAGCCAAGCTGTCCGCCTTCTTTAGTTCGTCCTTCTTCACCCTTGGGCAATCTTTCTTAAGGTGCCCAATTATACCATATAGGCCTTTGCCAGACATTCTCCCAGATTACGTCTCCTACATCTGAAACATTCTAGATAAGTCCTCCAGCTTTCATTGCCGCCCTGACGACCAACTTGTATACCCATTGACTTCCTGTCTGGGCCTAGAACTGTAATGGTATCTGGGGTCTTCCACTTCTAGTAACTAGGGCCTCTGCCCCTCCCGGCTCCAATAAAGGGATTTCCCACCCTCCTAATGTCCCTTCTGGTCGCGTTCTCACGCCAGAACTTGTTTTGAGCGCCCTCAGCAGTAAGGGCCTTCTCCACTACCTAATCATAAGTCGTCACTCTAGGTACTGAAGTAATTTTAACATCCCGGTCAATCATAACATTTATTCCTGGAACAAACCTCTCCTTTCTTATCACATCAATTGGCACAAAGTCTGCAATGAACTTGGCTAACCTATTAAATTTTAGGGCATACTCTGTAACAGTCATGGTGCCCTGCACAAAATTGCTGAACTCATCAGCCTTTGCATTACTTACCGGATCATTGTAGTATTTCTCATAGAATATTTCTCTAAATTCCTCCCAGCTCAGGATCTTCACATCTCTGGTCTGGGATACCACTTCCCACCAGATTCAGGCATCTTCCCGAAATATGAATGTGGCACAGACCACTCTATCATTACCTGCCACCCCCATAAAATACAGGATGGAGGTGGTCATAACCATCCACTATTTAGCTCGCAGCGGATCTGGCCCTCCCTCAAAGGTAGGAGGGTGTTGTTTCCTAAAGCGCTCATAGAGAGGCTCCCACCTATTTTCAGCCCCTGGCTGTTGGTGTAATACTAGAGCCACAACAGGTGGCACAACTGGTGCAATGTTCCCTGCTGGAACCTGCTACTGTCTCAATAGGAAGATTTCTTCATCCTGCCTCTGTATCATAGCTTGCATATCAACAAGCCCTGTTGCTAGTTTTCAAGAGCCGGTGGAGGGTTTTGACCTTAGTTGCTGTCTCTGGCCTGACTTCCAGCGCTGATTGCCTAGTTTGATTGCCTTGGAAGCATACTTCCCAGTCTATCTACAATCAATGATTCATCACATTAAGAAAAAATAATGGTGCCCAACACCAGTCCCATGGTCCAAAACCGGAAAATTAAGCATACACATGCAATAACAGTGCAAATAAGCAGTTCAATAACTTTCACATACAACAATCATGCTAATAAGCAAGTTAGTTTATATCTATGCTAAAATAGGGTGCTACTAAGCACATCCTTATCATACACATAACAGTCAAGGGCCAGGCCCTATCAGTGTAACACATGCTTCCTAATAAAGCATGCATATAAGACATTCATATGTCAAACAAAAATTGACATAAATAGTTACCAAACCCTGAGTCAAGCTTGTCTTCAGCGACGAGTGTACATGGCCATCCAATTTTTAGGAACCAATAAACCTAAACTGCTCAGATACCAAGTTGTAACGTTTCCTAATCCAGGACCATTACACTGTGTTATTTAAATAGCGCTTAACTCGCTAAACGAGTCATTTGAGCTTAAATCGTGTAATTAAAACTAACCATAGGTTTAGGTATTACATATTTTTGTCAAAAGTCAACCATTTCATTAAAAGAGTTTGACTTCAATTCATTGGATCCCAACATAGTTTAAATCGGTTACAAACCCAAAAATTTATACAAAAGCCGACCTAAGCGGAAAAATCAGGGTCCAACCCTAGTTCTAACTGATAGCCTCGGCCATGGTGGACGAGCAAGCCACATATGTACACTCTGCCTCTAAAGCTCTCCAACTCATGGCCAATCCAAATTTTCCTTTCCTTTACTTGCACCATTTAGCACCCGTTAGCCGAGGCTCATCAAGAAAACATAATCATGATTATAAGCAGTTCATTATTAGTTCACAGATTCATATTCAGCATGCCTAGCAGTAATAACCCTACTCATGCATGCAATTGACTAAAAAAAGTGATAGAGTCACACTAGGGCTTAGTGCCCATCTTCCATATAACCAGCCTTAGAGTTGGCGAGCAGGTTTGATGCTTAACATTCTAGATGACCCTAGAGGCGTTCAAGCGTATATCTCGCTTCCAGGTTGGCTTAACCGTATCGGCTAGCATTTAGCATGCTATTTCTGCCCTTGACTTCTAAGCCAAGCCTTTAAACTCTTGACACATAAGCCAAGTCCCTTAACCTTCAACTAATAGGTCGAGTCTTTCAACCTTCGACTGATAAGTCGAGTCTTTAACCTTTGACTGATAAGTCAAGTCATTAACCTTTGACTGATAAGTCGAGTCCCTAACCTTCGACTGATAAGTCAAGTCTTTAACCTTCGACTGATAAGTCAAGTCTTTAACCTTCGACTGATAAGTCGAGTCTTTAGAACTGACTATACTCTTGACTACTAAGCAAAGCCCTTCATCCGATAACATAGATAAATCTTCAGCTTATAAGCTGAGCTTCCCCAATAAGATATACAGACCAACAGTTATTACATAACATAGGTAAACACAACACATTTAATATGTTAATAAAACTTTCTCAATATAACGTTAATCGTATACTATAATCGGGCCAAGCCCTAAGTGCAGACCGGGTGCAGTTTTCTTACCTCATGTCCGAGTGTAATTTATATTAAGAACGACCCTCAAGCATGCTCCTTTTTGGGCTCTAGCGATATCCTAGTCATAATCATAATAAATGATATTCATCAATATTGAGTAAATGAAGACTTCCGACCAAGTCCTAGTCTCCAGGACCTCGAATTCTACTAATCTGGGTAGTAGAATCCTTCCCGAGCCCTTAGGTTTGAGTTCCCGTCACTCAAAACCTAACTTGGCCTTAATTTCTATTTTGAGCCGTGACACCCGACACAGGCGCCGTAACTCTCCTCAAGTTAGAGAGCCAAGCCTCTCTTTTTTTGGACACGGGCCACGACATAATGGTAAATCAGGGAACCGCCCAAGGTCCTGGGTTCATGAGGGTCGCGGCGCGACCCCATGAACCCAACTTTTCCCAACATTTCTCAGAGCTAATCCTCAGAAAAATCACAACAGCTTCAACCCAGAATCAGAACTATACTTCACAACCACATCTAGACATCTTATACCACTTATAGACCCCAAAAATCTAGCCAAAACACCACTAAAACTCATAATTCACAAAGGAACTCTAAAACTCAAAATCCACAAGAATAACTCAGAGCTTAAAATTTGAATTACCTCTATCAATCCAATTCCTTGTTGTTCTTTAAGCCTCCACAGTTCCCAAACTTGCCTCAAACTCCTTAATTCCCTTAGCAAATGAATTCCAATCTTTTATTTCTTTCCTCTTCAACCCGAACCAGCATAGAGAGAAAGGGAGAGAAACGCATGAGAGAGAGAGAGCTGAGAGTTTTTTTTTTCTATTTTTTTCTTTTTGTAATATGTGGTTTACTTAAGTTCCAAGTAACGTTAATCATATCCCGAGGCTCGGGTACCCAAAAACGTCCCCAGGGTAAAATGGTCAAAATCCTCGAAATTCCCTCCTAATCTCACTAACTCCGATTATATCCTCAAATATTTATTCCCATTACCCGATATCCCAGTAATGTACTAGATACCCAAAATACCCCTCGACTCTCCTTGAGTCGGGTATTAGGTCCCAGTGTGACTTTCTCACTAACTTGCTCCCTAGGATTGCCTCGTGTCGAGTAATCCAAATATATCCACATAATAATGTGGTCTCATACATATACCACATATATGCACATATATTCCAAATATACCCATAATGTTAGGTGCATATTTAATACACCTAAACATGCAAATCTAGTCATATTGTAATATAACTCACTTAATCATATAACGATACACATATATATATCACATAAATACATATTTATCACATAATTTCCATGATTTTCCATCCGAGCCCCCTAATCAAGGCCCTGAGCCTTATTAGGTAATTTGGGACGTTACAAGCTATGACACGAGCAGCTCCTTCAAGTACTCTAGGCCTACCAGACCTCACATCACACGTCTAGTAGGCACACTCCATCTATTTAAATTTTGGAAGTGAGGCTATGCCCCAGTCGAGGCCTTAGTGATGTCACACATGCATAAAACTTTCAAGGAGGATCATAATCATGACCTACTTAATGCATCTCTGGACTTAATCGAAGAGCGATGGGAGGAGTCTCTATTGCAGCTTTCCCATTACCAACAGAGAGTTACTCGCTACTTTAATTTGAAAGTCAAAGGACGGAGACTCGAATTGGGTGATTTTGGCTAACAGGGATCCCAAAGATGGTGCATTGGGACCGAACTAGGAAGGACCCTACCAGATCATGGAAATCTTGTGTGAAGGAACCTTCAAACTAGCACAATTAAGTGGAGAATTGGTCCCACTTTCCTAGATTTCTTTACATCTAAAAAAATACTATCAGTATTAGGTTGGATTTGTTAGATTTTAATATTTTTAGCATTTTTTATTCCTTGTAAGGCATGGTTATAAAAACCGTTTTATTTTAATCGAATAATACAGGGTTGCAACGAATTTTAAACGTGGCACCAATATTTTACATCTTATTCCTATAATTTATCACGAGTTTATTTTGTAAAAGCGATCTAGAATATTCATAAATTATGATTTCTTAGAGGGCATATAACCCTCGAAGAGTCTTTGAAGTATTCAACAAATTTAGATAAAATTTTTGCAACTTAGGATTTGGAAAACTAATTACTCTATGACTCTTTAAAGCTCGACTTTTCAAAGAAATTCCGAATACGAACTAAGTTAAGAAAATTCAAAGTAAAATAAAACCTAGAATTTAGCTAAGTACAAGAATCCTGGATATAAACAGGTCCAAGGCCTGATTCTTAACAGGTATAACGCTATTAGGTGACCAAACTGTTGGATATAACAAGGTCATCAACCAGAATTAACTGGTCGAGCCATCAGGTATTTATCTCGATCTAAAGTTAACCCCTATAACTATGCAAATGTACAAGGACATTTTAAAGTTCATAAACATGGCTAAATAATAGATAAAGGGGAACAAAAAATAGATCAGAAATTAATAAAACATGTACCAACATAAGTATGTGTATGACTCGAGGAAAAATAAACTTGAACTAAGCCCAAGGCAATTGTCTCGACTTTTATAGCCTGATTACAAAGGGATCAAAGAACCAGAAATGAAACATAAAAATAAGAAAAAAAAGAAGAGGACAGTCTAGACATCACTGAGCTCTGATAACTTGCTCATGTGATGTCACCTCTTCATCACCCCCATCAGCAGCCCCAGAAGTCTCCACAGTCTCGGAGGGCTCTTTCGATAATCGGTCCTAGAACTTGGCAAGGTATCGCCCCCAAAGTTCCATCTCCAAGAATGAGAAGTATCCTTCCTGGTTGTACGCCCAACACCGATAAAGCATTTCCTCCAGAGAGCACGTTGCCTCATCGACCTCCTACTTGGCCTTCTAAGCATCCTATTTGGCTTTCTCCTAGACCTCAGATAACCACTTTTTAAGTACACCGACTTCCTCAGATAGCTGGTCTCGACGTTGGCCATCTCCATGACCAGTTCCTTGGCAATTCACTCATTGTCCTATGATGCCTTCAGGTCATTCTTAGCCTCCTCTAGGGTGGCCCTAGCCTCATCCCTTTCAGCTCAAATTCGGGTGATGCCACAAATTTGGGCTAAATAAGATTGCAATAAAAAAAAATATAATAGGGTTCGCTCGCGAAAAGGAGGGAAACTAAGCAAAAAAAATATGCAAGTAAAAAAGATAACTTACAGTTAGAGACATTCCCAAGGTAAAGTCTAGGATATTCTCTGAGCGATGCTCCTCTATAGCTCTTAGCTCCTTGATGTTCACCTAATTGGCGTGGCCCGCTAGGTGATTTTCCACCTCATGGAGGGGCCCACAAAGTGCTTTCGGCATCCTTTCGACCTCGAGCGACATAGCTAGAAGATGCACAGGTTGGGCCTCACCGTGAATAACTTGAGGAATCAGAGTAGGCGGAGGGCCTTCTCGAGTGGTAACTATTGTTACCCGAGCTTGCTGTTGCTTTGGTTGCCACTGCTTCTAGATGAAGCTGGAACCTTTATCTTTTGTAAGGGATCCAATTGCAGCTTCGGCTCCAAATATGGTATTCTTTGATACTCTCTACCTCCTGACGACAGGTCTAGCTCCGGCCCTAGCATGCTTGAAGGCACTCTTGAGGTCCATATTTTTGTCTGAAAGAGAACGAGCAAAAGAATTAGATCCAAGGAATGACTCAAGATAATGCAAATAAAAGAAAAGAGAAAATCCTACATTCCAAGCTAGAGGGGGAGTCGACTATAACCAACTCCAGATTCTAATCTGGCTGGACTCATCCTCTAATTCACAAACATCAAAAGGTGAGGGTGAATCTAAAAGGATTATCTCACGAGGCTCACTAGGCCCGGGCACCTCAACCAGGCTAGGTTCATATTCGGGATGGGAGACGCCAAAGGCATGACTACCTTGGCGAATGGACTCCTAGGTCAGAATGTTGGTCCCATACTGTTTAAAAATAGTTGACCTAAATCTAAGGGTGTTGTCTACTATTATAGTGTATTTAAGGAGAGCCAGGTCGTGGCAGAATACTAGATGATCCGTACATTGTTGAAGTGTGATATCTAGGTCCAGGTTTTTGTATTTGCGGCTCACGACCCATCTCGGGTCATGCCGAGCCAAAATAAATTCAGCAGCATCTCAGTTTATGTCCTTATCATCATTACCTTGGCTGGAGGTGCCGGCTGCTACCCCCGACTCTGCTTGCCCTTGTCTTCCCTCAATTCTCAAGGCCACCTCAACAAGCCTCTTGTGCACCAAGGATGCGGCCTCCTCCTGTTCTTCCTCCTCGACCACCTCACCAATTGGAGCTTGAGCTCTCAACTTCAAGGTATGACCTTATTTGATCAGACCACATTTCACCATCATGGCATCATTTACAACCGCCATGCACTCCTTCTCTAGGGCAGTGCGATTGGCCATTGCTTCATATTGACCTCCCAAGGTCACAGATCGTTCCATCCTCTTGTAAATAGCTACACAAGACAATAACTCGATCATGAATAATGATTAACTTAGCAAAAATAAGGGATTCTAATAAAGAATTCACAGGGCTGGGAAACTTACGAGGATGGTTGAAAAATCTATGCACGCAGTTCTTGAGCCCGTTGGACATAAAAAATGCATCTTTAAAGTCACTCGGGTGGCTCGGGAGGTCAATGATAGGGGCTATGTTGGGGAATATAGTGAGGTAGTAGAAACCATCACCTCAACCCTTTGTCTCTGGATGGGCCTTGAGGCAGAAAAAATACATAAAATCAGCAAGAGTGGGGACCTCCCACTCGTGCTTCAAAAATAGGTATTTCAACCCCGCTAGGAGTCGATACAAGTACAGAGGGAGCTGGAATGGTGCCAGTTCGACGTAGTTTAAAAAGTATACGAAGTACTAGTCCAGGGGAAGGAAGGCATCTACCTTCAGGTGCTCATCACTCCACGCTCCGAAGTCATCCTGGAGTGGGGTGCAGCTCCGCTCTCCATCTAATGGAGGGCGGGCAATAAGTATTTTGGGACCCATCTCAATCCTATAACTCAGCAAGATTTTGTTCACTTTGTTCTAACTCTTTATTTGAGAATCGATGTACTCGGCCTCAAAGAAGGCGTCAGGTCCAAATTCGACTACCTTTCCACCACTAAACCAAAGTGGGGAATGGGGGTCTCGAAGGCGACATGCTTGTCTTTATTTTTATCTTGGGAAGAGGAGCTTGCTACTGACTTCTTCTTCAGACTAGCCATAATTTAGTTTGCCTGGTGACAAAGCGGCCTTGTAGAGGCGACCTAGAATATAACCTAGCTTCGATAGTAATAGTAAGGGCAACTTAGAGTTTTAGATTCAGTCTACTTAACCTATGTTACCTACGAGTTAAATCCTCACTTGATACTATTGCAGGGGTTCACGCGTGATCAGGAGTCACGCCCCATAATCTCCGGAAACCCTGATACTTTGGGATTCATGTGTAATACCTAGTACCTCTTTGGAAAGCGGTTTAGTGCAAAACCACTCTAAATACCAGACTCTTAAGCTACCTAGAATTGAACCTAAAAACTCTCAAATCTTCAAACCCAGATATTTAAACATTCAAACCCAGAAAACCTAGAAATTGACCCATTTTTTGTGCATTATCCCTAGCGGTTCCTAATGCTGTTAGTTTTGGCCATATATAAAACCTAAACTAAACTCTCACCAGAATGAAACAAGTAAAACATATTGGAAAATTTCATAAGAACTTATTGGAAAATAAGAAACGAAATTTAATCCAGATAGAAAAATACTTACAATTTGGTTTCGACGAAGTGAAGAAACTGAGAGAAGAACAGGAAATGCAAGCAGAATCTGAGAGTGAGAGTTTCTTGGAAACAAAGGAATGTAGGGAGTTTTGAATGTTTTGGAGAAGAAGAAAAAGAAGAGGAAAATGTCGAATGCAAATGTGGTGAGGTTTAGGTTTGGTTCTCCTATTTATACATAAACTTTGGGAACTAATCTCACTGTTGATGCTCATAATCTCATTAAGAGAAAGTATGAGGCCGAGGCAAGGCCCTTAGGCCACTGTCGTCTCGGGAAGCCATCGCGCCATCACAACACGAGTCTGGGTTCGTTTCTCGTGGAGTCGATGCCAAGTGGCCCACGTTGGCAAGGCATAGGTGCCAAGGTTCAGTAGCCTCGCGAGACCCATCTCGCCCATGCACTCGGCCCCACGGCCTCGGCCCCATGGCCTCGCCCCATGGCCTCGCCCATGGCCTCGGCCCCATGGCCTCGCCCCATGGCCTCGCCCATGGCCTCGGCTCCACGGCCTCGCCCCATGGCCTCGCCCATGCACTTGGCCCCATGGCCTCGCCCCATGGCCTCGCTCATGGCCTCGGCCCCATGGCCTCGCCCATGGCCTCGGCCCCATGGCCTCGCCCATGGCCTCGGCCCCATGGCCTCGCCCCATGGCCTCGCCCATGGCCTCAGCCCCATGGCCTCGCCCCATGGCCTCGGCCCCATGGCCTCGCCCCATGGCCTCGCCGATGGCCTCGCCCCATGGCTTCACACCCATGATCTCGGCCTCATGGTCCCGTGCCCATGGCCTTGGAGGTGAGAATACTCATAAGGGGCAAGGTACACACATGAATATAATATGGAATGTACCTACAAACCTAAAGAAGTCAGAGTGCGGATATGGTACCCTTACCAGACAAGTAGTGGGAACGCCAGGAGTCAGAGTCGACACCACTACCACCTGCACCACTACGCCTGCCACCACGCATCAGACATGGGTACAGACAAGTAGTGGAGACATCCTCTTGACATCTGCTCCTGTACGGGATGTACGACCACAACCTCTGAAGCCACTCCCCTGACACAGTACATATGTACCACTTGGTCCCCTGGACCACTATGTACCTAAGGCCATTAGAGCCTACTATAAAATGAACCCTAAGACCACCTGAAAGGGGGTTGGAAATTTTACTGTAGCAGAGGCTTAAGTGTGAATGAAAGACTGAATTCTCCATTATTGTTCTATTATTGTTCTTGAGTTATTGTTCAAATTTTTACAACTTTCCGATTAGTGATCTTGATTTGATAATTTTTCCAACTCAACTTAGTTGACGAGTTCTCACCGTCAACAGTTTGGCGCCGTCTGTGGGAATGTTAGTTTCAAGCTACTGTTCCACCATTGTTTCCGGCAAGAAGAAGATTCCAAGACGCTCAAAGTGACTGAGGGAGCCACAGGAGGTAGAGGTTCACTTGAACGGAGTCCAGCTAAAGGCCTCCATGAAGGACGCTCCTCCACCTAGAGACATGGAGCCCCCGAAAGACCCTGAAGTTCACGGAGGTGATAGGGTGGCCTCATCACCAGCCGCTCCACCTGGAGGAAGTCCTCAAAGAGCACCATCGGTAAACGCTGACGAGTTCCCTCCCCCAAAACCACCGCAGGCACCGAACTCCGGCCGGCAAGACCCGGGCCCTTCTACCCGTAGGCATGATAAGCACCCCCGGGTCCACTCCGTGAGCTCGAGTTCGAAATCCCGGTTTTACGAGGAGGAAATACATGAACTCCATTGTAAGAACCAAAGGTTGGAAACCACCTTGGAAAACATGCAAGAGGTCCTAAACGGCCTGCTGCAGGGCAAGTCAAACGTAACCTTGCCTAAGAGGAAGGAGAAGGGCAAGGATGGGGTGGAGACCACTATACCGGTAGATGATGGGAGAACCCGACATTCAACCAGTAACACCCCCCGAGCGAAGCAATGTGATCACCCTGAACCGCCTAAGCAGACCCAGAAGCCAGCGCCGAGGACCAACGCAGCCCCTCGCAATGAGGATGAGGTCACCTCCAAAAGAGCACCCTCAGACTTACGGGAGGAGCTCAATAAAAAGAGGAAGGGTAAAGGGACCACGCCCCCTGTGGCGCCTCGAGAAGGCAAGGGAAAGGCGGATCTTAACCCGTCCGCTCTGAGGGACACTCTAAGCAAGAGGAGGCAGGACCTGGACGCGGAGATGAGGAGCCTGCGAAGCAAGATCGTCACCGCATCAGGCGGCCATGTCTTTGAGGAAGAAATCGACCATGAGTCACCCTTCGTCAGGGAGATCCATGCCATCAGGCTCCCTGCCAACTTTAAAGAGCCCCACATGACCCCCTACGAAGGAGATACGGATCCAAAATATCATCTAGATACATTTAATGACCTGATGAAGCTGAGGGGAATTGGCTGTGGGGCGTGATGTCATTGCTTCGCTGTCACCTTAAGAGGACCTGCCTACAAATGGTTCAGGAGGCTTAGACCGGGGTCCATTCGATCTTGGCAGCAACTTTCTGACGAATTCCTCCAGCAGCACCACGCCATACGAGATTACACAATGCCAGGCACCAGCCTCGCCAATGTGAAACAAGGAGAAAATGAGAGTTTGAAGAGCTATATCCACCGGTTCAATATGGAGGCGGCTAAGGTAGGGAGCTTGACCCGCCGAGAGCTGAAAATGGCCATCACTGCTGGAGTACGCCCAGGGAGCAAGTTATGGGATAACATGCTCAAGAGAGAGGTCACGGACTTGGATGATTTCTACGAGCGGGCACAAAAGTACATTCGCGTGGAGGATGGTCATGAAAACCTTAAAGTTGGAAAAGGCCCATCGCCCCCGAAACCTTCTGCCCAGGAAAACCAAAGCCGTGCCAAGAAGAAGGGTGTATATGAGGGAATGAGGGACGATCGTCCCTGGAAGCACCAACGCTCTGGCGACCGCATACAGAGCCCCTACACTTTTTACACAGACCTCACCCATGCGAGAGGGGATATTTTGGTTACGAACGAAAACTGGGTCCCTTTTAAAAGGCCCCCGCCAATAAAAAAGGATCGGTCTAAAAGAGACCCAGGCAAGTATTGCCAATATCACAAGGATATCGGCCACACCACCGCGGAGTGCGACCATTTGAAGGTGGAAATCGAGGAGGTCATCCGCCGGGGACATTTGGGCAGATATGTGCGCAAGGAGAACCAAAGGCCAGAAGAAGGAGAGTCCCCTCCGCGGGCACGAGGGGTGGCCCCAGAAGTGCAGGGAGAGGTCAGGACCATCTTTGGAGGACCAGGAGTCGAAGGCGATTCAAGGAAGGGGCGAGACAAGTACGCCAAGGAGGCCAGATGAAGTCCACCACCTTGTGTTTTAAGTTTGGAGCAGCGCCCCCCGAAGAGCTTCAAAGGCGAGAATGACTCAATAACTTTCACTGAAGAAGATGCACAGGGGGTGCGTTTCCCTCATAATGACCCCCTGGTGCTAACCGCCCAGCTTGCTAACATGAGGGTACGTCGGGTCATGGTGGATAACGGGAGCTCTGTGGACATTTTGTATTGACCAGCGCTGGAGAAGATGGGGTTGAGCCTCCGTCACCTAAAACCTTGCACTACGACTTTGTATGGGTTTACGGGAGATTCGATGCAACCCCTAGGGACAATCGAATTAGCCCTCACCATGGGGGAGCAACCCAAGCAAACCACCATAATGGCTAACTTTGTCGTGGTGGAGTGCACCTCAGCCTTCAATGCGGTATTAGGGAGACCCTCTCTGAGAGAATTGAAGGCGATAACTTCTGTGTATCACCTAGCTATGAAATTCCCAACCCCTGGAGGAGTAGCATGCGTGAAAGGGGAGCAGAAGGAAGCGAGGGAATGCTATAACATGTCCCTCCACGCAGCCACCAAACCATCTATACCAATGACGATGGCTGTGTATGAAGGAGCGACCCACACAAGTTAGATCCGCACAAGATTGGACCCACGGGTTACGAAGCCTCTCAAGAAGTACTACCAGCAAGGCTTCAGCTCTCAGGGCCAAAAGAACCTATGTTTAGTTTGTTTTTCGTTGTTTTAGCTTAAGCAAGTAAGAATCAAAGAGGCTACCTAGGTAACCTCCTAGTTAGATGTAGCCCCCTTTTTTATTTACAAAGTCAGTTGTAAACCGCGTGTTATGAATGAAACTGTTTGCAACTTCATGTGTTATTTTTCTTCGCTACGCGGGCATCAGCCAAAGTGTCAGCCGAAATAAATTTCACCAAACACTTGGGGGGCAGGACAGGGAGGCAGGACATGAGGCAATAACATGCAGCTAGCAAGGGGAACCTAAAAAGGGCCCTCTAACGGAGGATCCTAAAAAGGACCCCTCGCCCTCCTAAAAAAGAGGCTCCTAAAAAAGACCCTCTAATAGGGGATCTTAAAAAGGGCCCTCCATCAGGAGGAAGTGGCCTGTGAAGACAAAGCAAGCAACAAGCAGGAGAACCCAAAGGACCCCTTGCACCGGGATCCTAAAAAGGATCCTATGCACCAGGAGGATCCTAAAAAGGGCCCTCCATCAGGAGGACCCAAAAGGAACCATGGCCCTAAAAAGGACCCTTTAATGGGAGGTCCTAGAAGGACCCCTTATATCGGGGCCTTAGGCAAAGTCCTTAAATACAGAAAATAGGGAGAGGACCTTGCAAGGCATCCCTTGGGTTTACAAGGATTAGCTACCCTTGTGAACATCAAGGAGGCCAAAAGGTCTTACAAAAGAAAAATATATAGTGACAACACTAATAAGTCTAGAGCGGCCACCAAGCCATCTAGCCAAAAAGGGTCCTAAAAGAGACCCTTGCAAAAATAGTACTATGCATAATGATGAGAGGGACGCTTCTCGCAAAAAAGTAATAAGCGCGCACAAGAATATATAAAAGGATAGCTAGGACCCAAGGGGTCAAAATATCCTTATAAGAGTAATCAAGGGGCACCAAAAGAGGTCCCAGTGAACCCTTTCACATGGGCTCCCAAGGACCTCCAGCCTGGTAAATAAAAGAGGGGAACCAACCAAACCCCATCATACAGGCTCAAAAGGGCCTCAGATGTAGTAGAATAAAAGACACCCCACATGGCCGCTCGAGCGACGGCATGCTCACCAAAAGAAGAAAAAATCAAAACTGGGATCCTGCCTCCATACGTTGTAAAGGGCGCGATTTATGGACCTGTACTCAATGACAGTCTTCTTTGCCTCCAAGGAAGCACTTCTCTCCTGCAAGGGGTCCTGGTAACCTCGACTTCGGCCCTTGCAGTCTGGAGTTCGACCCTGATAGACTCGACTTCAGCCTCTAAATAAGTAACCCTCTCCTGCGACACCGTCACGATATCCTTGGTCGCTTGGAGTTCGCTCTTCAGGATGGCAACTTGGTCCTTCAGCTCCTTGGCCTTGGCAACCGCCTTCAGCTTCCTCCTCGACGAGGTGGCAAGTTCGGCCCGAACCTTCTTTAGCTCAGACTGGGTTTTCTCAAGCTCTTTCTCAAGCTCCTGGACCCGGGCTGTAAGGCAGTCCCTCTCAGCAGTAGACGCAGAGAGGTTGCTAGACGAGTCGGGAAACCGTAGAGCCACAGTATTGGCCTACAAAAATAGACCAAAAGGATGTATTAGTATCCAAATAGATACCCCAAGAAATTAGCCCATACTTAAAAAAAAAAAAAAAAAACTATGGAAAAAGTGAGGTGCTGGGGGATTAAACCCCTTACCTCTTGAAAGAAGGGCTCTCCAAATCAATAAGCCAAGGGAGTAAGGTGAAAATATTAAGCCATGCATGAGGGCCTATTTATAGGAATCAAGGTGAATAGTCTACAAGAGCACCTAAAGGTACTCTCCTAGACTGGGGGGCAAGTGTTGATGCTCATAATCTCATCAAGAGAAAGTATGAGGCCGAGGCAAGGCCCTTAGGCCACCGTCGTCTCGGGAAGCCATCGTGCCATCACAACACGAGTCTGGGTTCGTTTCTCGTGGAGTCGATGCCAAGTGGCCCACGTTGGCAAGGCATAGGTGCCAAGGCTCAGTAGCCTCACGAGACCCATCTCGCCCATGGCCTCGCCCACGGCCTTGCCCCATGGCCTCGCCCACGGCCTCGGCCCCATGGCCTCGCCCCATGGCCTCGCCCCATGGCTTCACGCCCATGATCTCGGCCTCATGGTCCCGTGCCCATGGCCTTGGAGGTGAGAATACTCATAAGGGGCAAGGTACACGCATGAATATAATATGGAATGTACCTACAAACCTAAAGAAGTCAGAGTACGGATATGGTACCCCTACCAGACAAGTAGTGGGAACGCCAGGAGTCAGAGTTGACACCACTACCACCTGCACCACTACGCCTGCCACCACGCATCAGACATGGGTACAGACAAGTAGTGG
Source organism: Humulus lupulus (assembly GCF_963169125.1). NCBI lineage: Eukaryota > Viridiplantae > Streptophyta > Magnoliopsida > Rosales > Cannabaceae > Humulus > Humulus lupulus. Next base: position 80,881,403 of record NC_084798.1, on the reverse strand, counting down.
AGACATCCTCCTGACATCTGCTCCTGTACGGGATGTACGACCACAACCTCTGAAGCCACTCCCCTGACACAGTACATATGTACCACTTGGTCCCCTGGACCACTATGTACCTAAGGCCATTAGAGCCTACTATAAAATGAACTCTAAGACCACCTGAAAGGGGGTTGGAAATTTTACTGTAGCAGAGGCTTAAGTGTGAATGAAAGACTGAATTCTCCATTATTGTTCTATTATTGTTCTTGAGTTATTGTTCAAATTTTTACAGCTTTCCGATTAGTGATCTTGATTTGATAATTTTTCCAACTCAACTTAGTTGACGAGTTCTCACCGTCAACACTCACGATTAGATCTATTTGAGAACCAAGGGCCCGAGTTAAATATCTCGAACAACAACAAAAGGGTGACATGACAAATGTCTCAGCACTCAAAACCCGAACATGTGCTAGTGAAGAGCAAACACGTGTCCCATACTTGAGTAGTTGGGTGGGCACAATTTCCCATAACAAAAGCAGGAAAGCCCCTACTGTGTATGTCAAGCATGACATCATGCATGAGCAAGGACTTTGGGGGAAAATGTTGTACCCCAAAAAGGCGAGCTGAATTACTCAACACGAGGTACACCTAGCAGACAAGTGTAAGAAGAAAATGTACATATGAAGAGTATCTTGTTAACTCTAGAGTGATCAGCTCGAGCTTACTTGACAGCCTATGACAACTAGAGTCTTCCACTCACCTCTTACACCAACAACTTCATTCGAGGAACACATCATCCAGATCTCCCTTGTGAAACTCCAAACATGACCTGCGTCAGTTCGCATTGGTCCTACAACACCCAGCTTAAGGAGTATGTTTAGCTTAGGAAAGCCTAACTATGACACAGAGTAAAGGATCCCAAAAGGCTCGTAGATTCCTTATACGCCTAATAAATGCCTAGATTTTACTATGTATTTATTACCCAATATAACATGTATAGAATTAATAGGAAATCATGTATTTATGTAAATGAGAAGTTACCATACTAATGTACGGTTGCCCAAAACTGTCCATGATGATCTCCTATAAATACAAAGGGAATGGACAGAATAAGCGATCAACTTTCTGTATGCCAAAACTCTGCTGAAATTTCCATATACAATTTCACCAAGAGTCCAAAACAGATCAATAAGAGAGACTCATGGACTAGGTGGATTTTAACCACTGACCATGTAAAATCGTGTGAGTATTTTGTGTTCTTGTTTATTTGTCATTTTTTCTATTCGGTTATTAAAAGTCTAGTCTCTCTATTGTAAGATTTCTAAATCCCCTGTTGCCGAAAAACCGCGTCAACAACATTATGCTATATTTTCTTGATTAATTTTAATTTCCCTGCAAACAATTTTTTATGGAAAATGTTTGTGACCATTAGGCGATCGGCGCGAGAGGAAGTTCAACCTTGCATGCTACTCAAAAGGAGCATGAATTATTGGGAATATATGGCTTACACATTTTAAATCAACTATGAATAATAGTAATAAACTAAACAATTCAAATCCTAGAGACTAATTGAGAATCACGTGTATAGTATGAAGACAAATCTTGAGAATTCAAAAATTAAATCAAGATCTAGAAAATGATGTGAAAGGTAAAGTAAAATTACAACCTCTTAGATAAATTGAATCCTCACATAAAATATTATAGAGCTATCAAAGATAAAATCATAAAATATAATGGGAAACTGAAAAACTAAGTTAAAATAGTCTATCTCAGATAGTTAGAGTTTTAGAGAAATACAACCTTTGAATTTAACAATTGAGTCTTCAAACTTGGGGGAACATCAAAAGGCTTATACACAAGGAGTATCACTGTCCAAAATCTATATTTCAAGCCTTCCCAAAGTTGCTTGAAGCTTTCCAAGATGGAATGAGAAGTGAGATTTGACATGCCTTTGAAACTCACACAATTCATGCAATTCTTTGTGAGTTTCTTAGAGAAAACTTATGATCTTTGAGAGCTAGAGAGAAATGGGTTTAAAGAGAGAGATAGAATTGAAAAGTGTGATTAAGGCTTTACAACTCTAAATGACCCTTTTTATAGTGTAGGCACCACCATTAGGTTTAACCAATAGAATTAGAGCCTAAAATCACCCTTAGACACCTCCAAATGACTCCAAACTTTTAGGGTAAACTTATATACCTCATTGCATCACTTTAGACCCATAAAAGTCAATTATAGATGCATACAACAACAACAACTTATATTCACTTCAACTTAAGTGAAACCATTAAGTGTTTTGCACTACATTGTGCAAACAACTTAACCATTATATTTAATCAATCTCAACATTCTCCAACTTGGTAAAATATATTCCTCTCTTCTTAACTCAAAAAATATTGGTTCATAAAGTAAAGTATCTTTCGATTTGAACTTCACCTTAGTAAAAGAGCTACAAAGCCTTATTGAAGTGATTAATGCCTTAAAGAATGTGTTGGGAATTTATGGCTTACACATTCTAAATCAATAATGAATAATAGGAATAAATTCAATAGTACAAACCCTAGAGACTAATCAAGAATCACATGCATAGTATGAAGGCAAATCTTGAAAATTCAAAGATTAGAACAAGATCTAGAAAATGATGTAAAATGGAGAGTGAAATTACACCTCCTAGATAAATGAAATCCTCACATTAAATATAATAGAACTACCAAAGGTGAAGCATAAAATATAATGGGAAACTCAAAAATGAAATCAAAATAGTCTATCTCCGATTGATAGGGTTTCAGAAAGATGCAACCTTTGGATTGAACAATTTAGTCTTAAAACTTGGGGAAACATCATAGGCTTATACACGAGAAGTATCACTGTCCAAAATCTCTTTTCCAAACCTTCCTAAAGTTGCTTGAAGTATTTCCAAGATGGAATGAGAAGTGGGATTAAATAAGCATTTGAAACTCACACAAGTCAAGAAATTTATGGTGAGTTTCTTGGCGAAAACTTATGATCTTTGAGAGCTAGAGAGAGAGAGAGAGGTTAGAGATAGAATTGAAAAGTGTTATCAAAACTTTACAACTCTAATAACCCTTATTTATAGTGTAGGCATCGTCATTAGGCTAAACAAATAGGATTATGCCATTTAAACTCTTTATTTTAAGTCAATTTAACCTTTCCCGGAAGGCTTCAGGTGACATGTCACCAGTCATAGGCGACATTTTCAGCTTAAGCCTTTTAGCGACATGTCGCCTCTCTACAGCCTAGGGTGCCCAAAATTACCCTTCAACACCTCCAAATGACTCCAAACTTTTAGGATAAGCTTAGATACTTCATTGTATCACTTTAGACCAATAAAAGCCAATTATTAATGCCTACAACAAAAACTAATATTTTCACTTCAACTTAAGTGAAAAACGTTACTTGTTTTACACCACATTGTGTAAACAACTTAACCATTATATTTAACCAATCTCAACAAATTGAACCAAGAATTCCTTAGTGATAAGACCAGTAACACCTCACACATCTGTTGAGGGAAAGTTAAATTACACCATCAATATAATAAGAATCTATACACAATTCCGCTTGGCAGAGTTCATTGACCTGTGAAATTGGCCAACGGTTGTATGTACAACATACGACACCTCTTGAACAAAATAAATAGAAGAAACGACAGAGTATGATTATCTTAAGTAAACACACATAAATTTTATAGTGGTTTAGCCCTGTTCTAATAAACAGTAATGACCTAATCCACTTAGCTTTTAGTATTGAATCACTCGACAATTACACTAATGAACAAAAGTATTCACTCGACAATTACACTGATGAACAAAAGTATTCACTCATTTCTAATTTTCCCAGAGTTTCTCCCCCAAATATTCTTTAGATCTCAAAAATTCCAGAAAAAGCGATCCCTTGAAATGAAGCCATGGGTCCTTTATTTATAGTACCTAGGGGCTGTTACATGACTAGTAATACTGGGATCGTGGTTTGGTACATGATTATCAGGTAGTAGAGATACGTGTCCACCTCCCCATGATTATGAGATTGTGGGTTTTCTAGTTGTTTCTCTAGATCGTGGTGGATAATGCACGATAGAAACCTCTGGGAAGATGTTAAGCCTCTGTAGGTATACGGGACTTAGGTGCTAGGCCCGACGACCCAAGCTTGGGTGCTAGGCCTGTGACCTTCTGGGTGCTAGGCCTGTTGATCTCAGTTTGAACGAGAGTGAGTATTTCTCAGTGAAGTGTACTTGGGGGTTTAGGCCGACCACCCAGATGGTTCTTGAGCACGTCAGGCCGACCACCCTAGGGTTTGGGGTCAGGCCGACCACCCCTAGGGGTCCTTGGGCATACTGGGGCCAACCACCCCTGTGGTAGGGGTTGGGCTGACCACTCCTAGTGGCTCTTGGACACACTGGGGTTGACCACCCCTGGGGTAGGGGTCAGGTTGACCACTCCTAGGGCTCTTGGGCCTGCTTAGGCCGACCACCCCTAGGGGTAGGGGTCAGACCGACCACCCTTAGGGGGTTTAGGCTAGGTCAATTCCCCTATAGGTACTGGACCTATCTTTTTTGCTCATCAGTCTTTTCTCAATACTTCGTCGTTTTTCCCTGACTTGTGATGTCAAGTGTTGCATTCTCATTTGCCACATCATCCTCGTATTTTTGAGGTATAACATTTGCCCCCAAAGTTTATTTTAATGTTTTTAACATTACGGTAAACTTGATCCTGGCCCGAGAAACATACCGTAGCAGTACTTAAATAGTCAAGTCCCTCGGGACATTACATAGTACTTTTTTAACTACCGATAATTAGTATTTCCTAAAAATAATTAGGTTTTTCAAGGAAAATAAATTTTCTAAAAACCTAATATATTTTTCAAGGAAATTTGGAATCCTAAAATTATAACATATTTTTCAAGGAGTTTTGACGTCCTAAAAATATAATATATTTTTCAAGGACATTAATTCCTAAAAATATAAGATATTTTTTCAAGGAATTTGATTTCCTAAAAATATAGATATTTTCAAGGAATTTTATTCCTAAAAGAACATATATTTTTCAAGGAATTTGAAATTTTAATCGTACCAGACATTTTTCAAGAAAATTTTAATTCTTAAAATTATCTTCTCTGACTGAGAGGTTATAAGTAGGGCTTCTCTTCTCATTCTTGCTCTATGTGCCTCTCCCAAACGAGTTCCAAGCCTGATTTTTACAGTTCCTCATCAAACTCAGATCTTTGGTAAGTACTTTCTTCTAATCTTACACCATTTAATTTAAATGTGCTTAGATTTAGAAGAAACACTTTGAATCTTTGAGGAATTTTGTCTGAATCTTCTTGTTCTGTTTTATTTTGATCCAAAATAATTGACTTACTTGAATCAAGTTAAGATTTCTCTATAAAATTCCTTAGCCTGGACGATTTCCAGGGTTACAACCCTAGCACATGGAACTTTAGGTTTATGAAACCCTAGGATGGGAAATTTCCAGGGATGTAAGACCTTAGGCCAACAACCTCATTAGCCTGGTGATTTCTAGAATTCCAAACCCTAGCATAGGCGATTTCCAGGGATGTCTATTCCCTCATGGGCCGAGCACTCCTAAGGTGTCATTATAGGCCGAGCACCTGCAGGGTTTCTTACCTTGTGCGATTTCCAGGTCTAGGATTAGGGTAAGAGCCGACCAGCTAAAGTTTCCAATCATAGGCCAAGTACCTCCAGGGCTTCCCTTCCCTTACCTTATGCGATTTCCAGGTCTAGGATTAGGGTTACGGCTGACCACCTAGAGTTTCCAATCATGGGTTGAGTACCTCCAGGGCTTCCTTTCCCTTGCCTTATGCGATTTCCAGGTCTAAGATTAAGGTTAGGGCTGACTACCCCTAGGGCTCATCATGGGCTGAGTAGTGTGTACCTCATAGGTCGACCACCATGCCGTTGGGCGATTTTTCAGGGATCCAGGGTGGTCGGCCAAAGCATAAGCTGACCACTTGAGACCCTAAAAATAATTTTTTCTCCTCTCAACTGATCTTTTTGGGGGTCTTCCAGTTTTGTGCCTGGTCCCTTATTTGAGCCACATCAACCTGCTATATGGAACTTAGGTGCTCTCATGGACCATGCATCTAATCTGTTGCAAACGACAAGAACTTTTAATGGGATTAAGAATGAGGACTTGAGCACCATTCTAATGAAGTCACTCCTAGACATTCAGAGTGTGAGTCCTTTACAGTCTTCTTCTTGTCTCGTTAGCTCATGTTCTAACGTTTATATAACACTGGTATGTTTTTTGCAGGCACTAATGTTGGTCTCTCATGTCCCTGATAGGTCTGTGGAGTATACTTCTACGCTCTCCAACCTTCGTTCTGAGCTTGAAGCTATCCGTCGAGAGGTGCTGGACCTTAGGCGCGTTCTTGGCTCTAGGGATGCTGACATTGCTTCAAACGATGAACACCCTCCATAGTACCATGGAGCTCAAGCAGTAGAAAGTGATCGAGTTGACTCTTAGGATAACCCAGATGGAGGGGAAACTTGCCGATCAGCTCCAACAATTTGAAGCTGAGAAAGAGAAGTTGATTGTTGACATGGAGCAATTGCGGAAGGATTCCCTTGTCGAGAAGGAGCAAGTGGTCAAAACTGCTCGGGACAAGGCCTGAGAGGAGTATTCAGAGACAACTTTCTCTTGCTTCTACTTGATTTGAAAGTCCAACAAAGATCTGAACTTGGATTTCCTTCCTGAGAAGACTCAAGCAAAGAATCTTAGGAAGTGTCTGGCTTATGAGGCTCAGGGTGGTCTTTTATATGGTACTCCTTGCCCTAGTTAGTCTTATTTTGGTCTTTTACTTTGTCTTTCCTTCCATGCCATTGATGGGACACCTTGTACTTGATAATTTTTCATATGACATTTTATGCCTTTATGCATTTTTGTTATGAGTACCCAATGTATTGATTGAAATTTTTTATTTCCAATGCTTACTAAGTATATCAACTCACAAACCTCATTGGTTCAGGTATCAGTATACTCTAAACACATGTATTTTATCTGCCATACTAACCTTACTCCTTTACGTTTTTCATGCTAACAACCATGGTAATGTGAGTAGTATGATACTTCACCAAGTTCCATGAACAAAACAGGTCGACCACCCTAAGGGTGATAGGTCAACTAACCTATAGGGTTGATGATTTGGCCGACCACCCTATAAGGGACATGGCTAGGAGTCTCCCTACCAATGCCTTTTTTGTTTTTGTTTTCTGCATTTTCGAAACATATGTTGAACAAATGTCCTAGAAAAACTTGAGCTTTCTTAGTACTTAAGGTCACGCCCTCATTGCTTGTGTATACCCTGATCGGTATGTACTATATGCCCCCCAATATATCATGGGTTTAAAAGCCTTGGTCACTTGCTACTTGACCATGCCTTGCTTCGAGTATTTAGACACATAGTGCTATCCTTTTCACCCCAATGATGCAAGCAGCAAATGCTTGTCCCTTATTGGTAGTCAGGTGATGGTTTCATACTCAGTAGTAATGATACCTATACACAGATTCAGATTGTGTAGCAAGTGTCGATCACGATCGACATAATCTCTCGTGTACTCATTATAATGATTGTAGACTGAAGTGTCTAAGTTGGACCAACCAGGTCTACATGGGCTAATCGAGCCTGTAACGAGTCTTAGATCAAATTATCGATCGGTCCCTCAAGGACCAGATTTGATAATGATTCGATGATGGCGACTGATCTTCGAACCAGTCTCTTATTTTTTGATCATATGGGTCAATAGGTTCCTCAAGAACCATGATAAAACGTGATCAAATAATTTTAGCGACAAGGTCCTAGGACCTGTCTCTTTTTTGGATCGTATGGGTCGATAGGCTCCTCAAGTACAAAGATCGAACATGATCCATAATTTGGCAACAAGGCCCTATGATCTGATGGGGTCGATAGGTTCTTAAAGAACTAGGATCGAACATGATCAAATAGTTTGGCAACAAGGTCCTTGGACCAGTCTCTCATTTGGATCTTATGGGTCAATAGGCTCCTCAAGAACAAAGATCGAAGATGATCCATAATTTGGCGACATGGTCCTAGGACCTGTCTCTTGTTTAGATCGTATTGGTCAATATGCTCCTCAAGAACCAAGATCAAACATGATCCATAATTTGGAAACAAGGCCCTATGACCTGTCTCTTGTTTGGATCGTATGGGTCGATAGGGTCCTCAAGAACCAAGATTGAACATGATCCATAATTTGGCGACAAGGTCCTAGGACCTGTCTCTCAGTTGGATTGTATGGGTCGATAGGCTCCTCAAGAACCAAAATCGAACATGATCCACATTTTGGTGACAAGGTCCTAGGACTTGTCTCTCATTTGGATCGTATGGGTCGATAGGCTCCTCAAGAACCAAGTTCGAACATGATCCATATTTTGGCGACAAGGTCCTAGGACCTATCTCTTGTTTGGATCGTATAGGTCGATAGGCTACCCAAGAACCAAAATCAAACATGATCCATATTTTGGTGACAAGGTCTTAGGACCTGTCTCTCGTTTGGATCGTATGGGTCGATAGACTCCTCAAGAACCAAGATCGAACATGATCAATATTTTGGTGACAAGGTCCTAGGACCTGTCTCTCGTTTGGATCGTATGGGTCGATAGACTCCTCAAGAACCAAGATCGAACATGATCAATATTTTGGCGACAAGATCCTAGGACCTGTCTCTCGTTTGGATCGTATGGGTCGAAAAACTTCTCAAGAACCAAGATTGAACATAATCCATAATTTAGCAACAAGGTCCTCAGACTAGTCTCTTATTTGGATCTTATGGGTCGATAGGTCCCTCAAGGACCAGAGTCGAACATGATCTGATGGGGTTGACAAGTCTATAGGACAAGTCCCTTGTTGAAAGAAATTTATTAAGTGAAATTTAAGAAATTAAATTCATTCATTCATTGAAGCACAATGGCTGTTACATTGATTATTAAAAAATAATACATTTGCCTTCTGCTCGGCTATGCTTCTTTCCACTAGGTATTCGACTGGAATGACATTCAAGGTCTCCAGATCTTTGGCACTAGCAAGCTTAGCTAAGGCATCAACATTGGCATTTTGCTCCATCGAGACTTGTATAATTGAGTATTTCTTGAACTACGCCAACAAGTCCTTCACGTTGTTCAGGTACTGCACCATCCTAAGTCCCTTGGCTTGATACTCCCCCAGTACATGGTACACCACTAGCTGGGAATCACTGAATATCTCCAGGGACTGTGCATGCACATCCCAAGACAAGCGTAATTGTAACGCCCTGGATAGCCAGGACCGCTACACTGTGTACTTATAAAGGTGCAGGACTTGCTAACCAAGTCATTTAGTCAAAACGTGTCACTAAACCATAAATGTACTAGGGTTAAAATGGTTTTGGTCTCAAAAGACACATTTCATATATTCAAACAGATTTACATATGGGATCCCAGAAAGGAACAGTGCTTAAAAGTTGGTTTACAAAATTTTCCACAATATCGACTACCATCAGTTACTCTAAGGCAAAACAAACATTTATAGCTCTTCTGTTCCTGTTATCCTCTCAACCGTGGTGGCTGAGCAGCTGATCATGTACATTTTGCTCACAGAGCTCTCCAAGTCAGGGCTGATCAAGTTTACCCTTGCCTTTACCTGCACCACGTAGCACCCGTGAGCCAAGGCCCAGCAAGAAAACAAAATACACATCTCAACAATCATAACAAGAGTATAATCTTTTAAGCATGATCAAACACTTAACATTCCACGTTAATCACATAGCATGTAATCAGAATCAAAGATGCTACCAATAATTAATAACAATCAAATCACATAATAACTAGGGCCGACAACTTAGGCCGCACCCTCTGTATACCCCACTGACTCCGGCCCGCTTAAACCGAGCTCAGTGCATAATAAGCTGTCCTCGGCTACTAGTGGCCGAGCCGCGCCCGGTGCGCAAGTGTAACCTTTGGCACTCTTGGTCCATTAGTTTACTATTTATATGGAATAATACCATCCTTTTCAAAGCATACATATTAGGGAACCCTTAGTCCCATTACAAATACACAACCGGGTGCAGTTTTCTTACCTTTGGCTTCCAAGTGTACTAGCTACGACCGATGCTCCTTGAGCGCGATCCGATCCCTGAGCCCTAGCTTAGCACCTAGTCACAACCAAGATAAAGGATACCATCAACAATCTTAAAAGAGCTTAGACAAAGTTCTAGTCTCTGGAACATTGAACTTCACCAAACATGGTAAAAGATTCAATCCCGAGCACCCTAGGTTAAATTCCCAAGCCTAGAATCTCAAAATCCCAAAATCCCTTAAGGGCCACAGCATTAGCCACCCATGCTACAGCATGGCCCCAACCAGAGGCCTCCCAATGCTAAAAAACAGACAAGGGCCGCGACCCTACTCAGACCATGCCGCGGCCCGCCCTCCTTCCTTAGCACACATCAGCTTCAAAGGGCCGCGGCTCCCCAAGAACTATGCCGCGGCCCGACCCCTTCGAACCCAGAAAAACCTCCATTTTTGACTCTCAAACCTCATGGAAACTCTCCCAAAACAACCCCAATTCCACAACTCAATTACCCAAAGACTTCCCACAAGATTCCAGCAACACAACCTGGCTAAAACCTAAACTAGAAACCCATCAAAAACCCATTTCAATCATTGAAACTTTCTAACTCAAGAACACAAAACCCAGCCATGGAAACACAATAACTCAGCCATTAAACCTTAAATTAGAGCTTACCTCAGCTGCAGAACCAATCCTCCAAGAGCTTTTTGGCCTAACTTCCAAGGTTCTAGCCTCAATTTAATCTTCAAACCCAAAAACCCAAAACCTCTTAGAACACACTCAAAAACACATAATTTCAACCAAAGAAAATGGAATTCAATGCTTACCTCTGTCTTGGTTGAGTTCCTTTGATAATTCTTGAGCTAATCCTCTAAATCCCAACTTTAATCCTCTGAATTCAAGCCAAGACCTCTAGATTCCTTTGAGAGAGAGAGAGGGAGAGAGAGGGTCGGTCTATTTTTATGTTCTACTATTTTCTAAAGCTTCCTAAGTCTATCCTTAGGCAATTAAGCTGATCCCAAAGCTCGGGGTACCGGAAACGTCCCCGAGGGCAAAATGGTAAAATTCCCCAATATTCCCACCTAGACTTCCTAACCTCAAATATATCTCCAATTATTTATTTTCATAACCTGATAATCTAAATAACCACCCGATACCTAAAATACCCCTTGACTTGTCCAAAGTCAAACATTAAGCCCCGTTGTGACTTTCCCGCTATCTAGCTCCCTAGGATCGCCTCAAGTCGCCCACTGTAGATTTACCCACATAATAATGTGGTTCTCACAAGTATAACATTTAACCACATTTATATACATATAATCATACAAGCATGCTTATCATGTAATCATGCATTAAATCAATAAATTCACACATAAACCAATTATGCCTTCCTGGCACACTAATCAAGGCCCTTAAGCCATATTAGTGATTTTGGGTCATTACAGTAATCCTGCTAATAATGCCTCGTACTCAGCCTCGTTGTTTGAAACGTTGAATCCAAATATGAGAGCACAATGGATTCAGTGATTCTCCATAGTGATCAGTATGATTCCTGCGCCTGAGTTGTGTTCATTGGATGCTCCATCAACATATAGCTTCCATATAGGATTTTCTCCTTCCTTCACAGTATCTCCATTCTTCGATTGGAAGGAAGGGTCTTCAAGGTTGGTGCCTTCGACTATGAAGTCTCCCAATGCTTGTCCATTTATTACCGTCCTCGAATGATAAGTGATATCAAACTGTCCTAGTTCCACTGCCCATTTGAGTAATCATCTCGAGGTCTCCTGTTTCTGAAGAACTTGTCTCAGTGGTTGATCGGTCAGGACTCGGATCGAGTGAGCTTGGAAATATGGACGCAGCTTTCGAGAGGCGATTACTAAATAGTAGGCTAGCTTTTCAAGAGGGGGATACCTAGACTCTGCACCTACTAGCCTTTTACTGATATAGTACATAGGGTGTTGTACCCTGTTCTCTTCTTTTACCAAAGCAACGCTGATTGCTTGCTTTTGCCAAATAGATGAATAGTAATTCACTATATATTGGCTTAGCTAGGACGGGAGGTTGAGCGAGATGCTCCTTCAAGGCTTGGAATGCTACTTCACATTCCTTGGTCCGTCGGATCTTCTTGCTGCCCCTCAGTAGGTTAAAGAAGAGGACACACTTGTTCGTTGACTTCAATATGAACCTACTTAGTGCAGTTACAGTCCCTGTTAAGCTTTGCACTTCTTTGATTGTGGTAGGTGACTTCATGTCGATCAATGCTTTGATCTTCTCAAGGTTAGCCTCGATTCCACGTGAATCGACTATGTGTCTGAGAAACTTACCAGAACCATCTCCAAATGAGCACTTGAGAGAGTTTAACTTCATGCTCTACTTTATAAGTACTACAAAGCATTCCTCCAAGTCTCGAGCATGCCCTCCAACTTCTTTGGACTTGACCAACATGTCATCGATGTATACCTCCATATTTTTGCCGATCAAGTCTCGGAACATGCCATTCACTAAGCATTGGTAGGTGGCTCCTGTGTTCTTCAAGTTGAATGGCATCACCTTATAACAGTACAATCCCTTGTCTGTCTGGAAGCTGGTATGTTCCTAGTCAGGAGGGTGCATACTTATTTTAATATACCCAGAATATGCATCCACAAAAGAGAGTATTTCATGTCCTGCAGTTGCATCGACTAGTTGGTGTATTCTGGGTAATGGGAAGCAGTCTTTGGGGCAGGCCTTGTTCAGATCTGTGAAGTCCACACATGTTCTCCACTTCTCATTTGGCTTTGGGACCAGCACGGGGTTCGATACCCAATATGGGCAGTAGGCCTCCCTTATAAAACAGTTTTCCTTGAGCCGCTCGACCTCCTCCTTCAGGGCTTGAGATCGGTCTTTGTCAAGTAGTCTCCTCTTTTGTTTCCCTGGTGGGTAGTTCATGTCCATATTGAGGACATGGCTTATCACAGATGAAGAAATTCCAACCATGTCCTTATCTGACCAGGCAAAGACGTCCTGGTTCTTCTTCAAAAATTCTACCAACCGTGCCTTAAGTACCATCTTTAGCTCTTTCCCAACTTTAATTACTCTAGTCGAGTCCTCCTCATCTAGTAGGACTTCCTCCAGATCTTCGACTGGTCCTACCCCCATGACGTCATCCCCAAAGCGAGGATCAATGTCATTTCCCTCACTTTGGGAAACTTTATATAATAACAAATCTTTGTTAAAAGGAGCCCCTAACTCCGGTAGAGTATTTCTTTCAACGTCAACTTCCATGTTGACGACCTCATCGGTTCCTTCCTTCTCTTCGCAGAAGGTTACTACCATGTTGAATACGCATGGTCCTTTCTTTTCCTTGACCACTGATGCATTATAGCATTCTCATGCCTCTCTTTGGTTACCCTATACGCATCTTTGCCTTGCGCTTATGGGGAACTTCAAAGATAGATGCCAGATAGATATTGCTGCATGTAACGCCATCAGGAGGGGTCTCTCGAGCACTACATTGTAAGTCAATGAGAAATGTAACGACCCAAAATCACTAACAAGGCTTAAGAACCTTGATTAGTATGCCGGAAGGGTATAATTGGTTTATGTGTGATTTAAAGGATTAAATGCATGATTATGTGATAAGCATGATTATATGATTATATGGATATGTGAAATGAAGTGATCCCTTGAAATGAAGCCCTGGGTCCTTTATTTATAGTACCCAGGGGCTGTTACATGACTAGTAATACTGGGATCGTGGTTTGGTAAACGATTATCAAGTAGTGGAGATACGTGTCCACCTCCCCATGATTATGAGATCACGGGTCTTCTCATTGTTGCTCTAGATTGTTGTGGATAATGCACGATAGAAACCTCTGGGAAGATGTTAAGTCTTTGTTGGTATACGAGACTTTGGTGCTAGGCCTGACGACCCGAGCTTGGGTGCTAGGCCTGTGACCTTCTGGGTGTTGGACCTGTTGATCCTCTAGATGCTAGGCCTGTGACCTTCTGTGTGTTAGGCCTGTTGATTTCAGTTTGAACGAGAGTGAGTATTTCTTAGTGAAGTGTACTTGGGGGTTTAGGTTGACCACCCAGGTGGTTCTTGAGCACGTCATGCCAACCACCCTAGGGGTTGGGGTCAGGTCGACCACCCCTAGGGGTCCTTGGGCATACTGGGGCCGACCCCCCTGGGGTAGGGGTCATGTCAACTACTCCTATGGGCTCTTAGACACATTGGGGTTGACCACCCCTGGGGTAGGGGTAAGGCCGACCACTCCTAGGGCTCTTGGGCCGACTTAGGTTGACTACCCCTAGGGGACGGGGCCATTGTGGGGGTGACGTAGTGGCGGGGCCATTGTGGGGGTGACGTAGTGGCGGGGCCATTGTGGGGGTGTGATATCCATCTACTTTGCATGAGTTGTATAATGATTAGAAAATCTATGTGAACCTATAGTGGTTATAAAGTATTCAATACATGTTAATGTCTATCTGGATATCTATTTACTTGTTTGGGTTTTCTTGCTGAGCCTTAGCTCACGGGTGCTTCGTGGTGGAGGTAAGGGTAAAGAAAAGATGGACCAGCCATGAGTTGGGGAGTTGTAGGAGTGGTGTGTACATACTCAGCATGTTCATCCACCACATACGAGATACTTCTAAAACCTCTGGGATCCCTTGTATTTAGTAAGACCTTTTTAATAAAAACTTTAAGTTTATTGACCAAAAATTTTAGTACATAAACCATCGTTTAATTCTAGTTACACGTTTGAGTCCAAATGACTTGCTTATCGGGTTAAGAATTGTTTTAAACACATGGTGTAATGATCCTAGAATAATAGGATGTTACAACTTGGTATCAGAGCTGGCAAGGTTAATGGTTCAAGAAGGTAGGCTGGGTGTGTACGCTCTCTGCTAAAGATAAGCTCAACTCACAGTTGGGTAACTTACGTGTTAAAGATGTGTTTAACTATTTACCTAGGATACATATGCCTTATTTGCATGCTAGGATAGGAAGCATGAGATATACAGAAATGGCTGGTCCTTGAATGTTATGTGATTATGAAAATGCATGCTTATTAGCATTATTGCTGTGGGTGAGCTATTTATTAGCATTATGATTGTGAGTGTTTTCCTATTGGTTTGGTTGTGGACCATGGGGACAGTTTCTGGAATCTGTTATCATGAATGATAGGTCAAGTCATTGACTATAGATGAACTCGAAAGTTATGTACCCAAGGAAGTCAGTTGGACCAGGTGGTGTTTATATTGAGGTCAGAAATGATAATCAAGGCCAGAAACCTCTGTCTGCCCCTTGGAATTGGCAACAGGTGTAAGTAGATATGGCACGAGTTTTGGCTCAACCGGGGGTTGAGAACAGAGGGGAATTGTTATACGAGAGATTCCAGAAACATTACCCTCCAGCTTTTGAGGGAGGCTTAGATCCATTCAGGGCTAAGCAGTGGATGGGCATGATTAGCTCCATCCTCGATTATATGGGGGTGGTAGGCAACGACAAAGTGATATGTGCCACCTATATGTTGTGGGATGATGCCCGAACTTGATGGGGAGTGGTGTCCCAGACTCAAAATTTTGTTATGATGGGCTGGGAAGAATCCAGACAATTGTTCAATGGGAGATATTATAGTGATTCAGCTAGGACTGCGAAGACGAATGAATTTATGAATCTGGTTTAGGGGAAAATGACAATGACTGAGTATGTTAATAAATTTGATGGGTTGACCGAATTTGATTTTGACTTGGTGGTGACGGATGTGGCTCAAAAGGACTGATTTATCCAAGGATTGAATTTTGGGACAACTCAGGGCATCAATATTGCTCTAGTGCATGAGATCTCTACCTGTGCTCAAGTGGTAGGGAGGGCCTTGCTTTTGAGGGAACATGAAATGAGATATGGAGAGAGACCGCCATGGGGCATGAGGCTCAGATAGTGATGCCTCTGTTTACTGGACCGGACAGGGGCGGACGCCCTAGTGACCAGAAAATAAAAGTTATAGATACATTTAGCACTCCTAGACAAGAGAAGGGGTTCTGAGACGCTCAGATAGGCCGTCAGGGCGAGGGTGGGGTCTGGAAGACTTACCCAGAGTGTGCATGGTGCAGGAGGCGTCATTTGAGAGTATTTCAAGCAAGGACATGCTTCTTATGTGGAGTGGTTGGGCAACTCAGGAAGGATTTCCCAAGACTGAGGAAGGAAGAACCAGAGAGGGCGGACAGCTTGACTCTAGCTCGAGTGTTCGCTCTAACACAGCCAGAGGGTGAGGTTAGCCCCTCAGTAGTGACAGGTCAACTTTCTAGTTATGGTTAGTTTTGGTATTATGTATTTCTTTGTATCTAGTAGAGGCAGAAATATATTGTGTAGATTATGTGATTATCACGTTATGGGGTTCGGACCTGATTTCCTACTTGGAATTGGTAGTCTCCATGAGATGGGTCACATCATTACTAGTAGAGGGTTATCAGTGGATTTGATTGAGCTGGTTATAGAAGATTTTAATATGATGTTGGGCCTGGACAGGCTAGCCAAGTATGGGGCAGCCATAGACTGTAAGAAAAAAGGTGGTGACTTTTGAGTTTGAAAGAAAGAACCTGTTTGCGTTCACGAGATTCCTAGCTATTGTGGTGGATACCACTAGGGTTGTATCAGCAGATGAGAGAGAATTGGATTGGTCAATGATGCTTCAGATTGGTTTTCCCAAGGATTTACTGGGATTGTTATCACGTCAGGAGATTGATTCTACTACGAGACTAACACATGGATAGAACTAGTATCTGAAGCATCACACATAATAGCTCTAGCAGAATGGACATAATTGAAAGTACAGTTACAAGAAATACTGGATGTGTGGTTTATCAGATCTAGCTTCTCACCCTGAGATGCACCAATTTAGGTTGTGAAGAAAAAAGAAGGATGAGACATTGAGGATGTGTGTTGAATATAGATAGTTGAACAAGTTGACCATCCAGAGTAAACCAAGGACTGATAACTTATTTGATCAGTTGCAAGGTAAGATAGGGTTCTCGAAGATTGATCTTCGATCTGGTTATCACCAGCTAAAGATCAAAGAGAAAGACATGTCGAAGACAACTTTTCATACAAGCTTTCATGGATTTGATGAATAGAGTGTTGGGTTATACAAAATGATTTGTGATGATCTCCATCGATGGTATCCTGATTAACTCTCAGCTAGATCAAGCATGAGCATCATCTCTAGTTGATATTACAGAGAATGAGGGAGCACACATTTTATGTTAAGTTCAAGAAGCACAAGTTCTTGTTACTTCAGGTGACATTCTTTAGTCACATTGTTAGTAAGAATGGGGTTGAAGATGATCCAACTGAGGTTGAGGCAATTACAGATTGGCCAAGGCCAAGGAATGCTTCGGAGGTTAGAAGTTTGCTTGGAATGTCAGGGTATTACTGGTGTTTTGTGGAATGGTTCGTGAGAATTGCTACACAATTGACAGAGTTGATATGCAAGAATATAAAGTTTGTATGGTCAGACATATATGAGAACAACTTCCAAGAGTTGAAGCAATGATTGATTACTACTCTAGTGTTGAGTCTTCCATTAGGTCAAGAAAAGTTTGTGGTATTGTAGTTGTAATATTTAATCAAATATATGCAAGTGTACACACTCACAAAACAAGTAATAAAGTGATAAGTATACAAGATCTTCTCCATAAGGATTGCAAATTAAAACTAAATGCGTCAATTAATTACCAAACAATTACACAAGAGTAACCAAATTAATTTTTTTTGATTTTTGTAAGCTAACACTACTTGGAATCAATTAAAAATGCTAAAAAATAAACTATAGTGCTAATATAAAAGTGAGATAAAATCGATTGGTTAAAATAGGCTTGAATTATTAAATCCGTCAATGTTAATTGACCTGTACGTTTTACTACAACAAAATCTCAGCAAACTACCCAGAGTTAACAAGAATTCAAAACACGTTCATGAAACTTTTCCAAGACCCATGATATTAATTCTTCCACCTAATTTAACATATTCCTATGCCAATCAAGTTAAAGAACCCAGAATGAAGCATCGATTCATCATTGTTACACAAGGCAAGTAACACATTCCTATGCTATTCACAAATATAATCTAACAAGATTATCCACTTGTGTCATTCAAATCTATCCATTATATTCAAACTTCCCAGCAAAAAAACAATTCAATATCTTGTAATTGGTGATCAAGTAATAACAAGAATTCATCATTAAGTAAAATTGAATGAACAATGGGTAAATTACTAAAATAAAGTGCTAGAAATTTAGAATTAAGACATAGAGTTTATCAACAATTCAAGCAACAAAAGATTAGTTCATGGCTAATTTAAAGAGCATAAATCCACTTTCAATTATGCTCATGTGTATCAAAATTCACAAATAAAAAAGAGGAAATACAAATCTAGAGAGAGAGGGAGAGAGTAAGAACAAAATTTCTTCAATGGAGATGTAAAATTCCTCTTCTTGGACTTCTTGTACTTCTCCTTCCTCCTTTTTCCTGTCCTTCTAGCTCTCTCTAATCTCTCAAAAAAAAAAATTGGCTGAAAAAAATTCAGTAATGGAGGCTATCCTCTTTTTTGACGTGATGCTCCCTTTTACCCAAGGGTACAATTCCTTTCTAAAATTAGTAAGCCCAATCCACTACTTTTCCCCTTTTAGGCCCACCTTTCTTTATTTTTACACCTTAAGCTAGCTGGCAAAGCCACTTAGCAGTGACTTTTTCCAGCTGGGCTATAGTTGACCACGTAGCTCCAGAATGCTGCAACAATTCTCTTAGAAAAACTACATATTTCAGCATGTTTCCACTATTTCTTGCCAACTTTTTCACTCCTTTTGCTTCCTAAAATAGCTTGATCTTCTTTGCCACAGAAAATGAAAGCAAAATAATTATTTACGTCCAAAATAGCTGAAAAAAACTCAACTTTAAAATTAAACTACACAAGACACAAAGATCAAATTAACTAAAACATTCACGATTAAAGACTCAATTCAACACTCTTTTCTTAAAAAAAAACAAGTGTAAAAGAAGACTAAATAACTATATATCATTGATTAAAGATAGACTTGGAAGTATGCTTCTAGGGAAATCTAATGAGCCAGCCAGCGCTGAGAATAAGGTCGGAAGTAATGACCAGGGTCAAAACCCTTCGCCAATCCCTGAGAACTAGGAACAGATGCTTGCTGACATGCAAGATAGGCTGTAGAGACAGGATGAAGAGATTCACTAGTTGAGGCAACAACAGGTTTCGGCAGGGAACACTGCATTAGAGGCCCCATCTATTGCTCCAGTACTGGCCGTACAGTAGCAGACAAAATTAGACAACCGTTGGGAGTTAGTGTATGGATGGTTTAGGAAACAACACCCTCCCATTTTGTAGGGTAGTGCAGATCCACTCAAGGCAGAAAAATGGATGGCTATGATTACATCCATCCTAGATTTTATGAGGGTGGTGGGCAATGAGAGAGTGGCCTGTGCCACTTACATGTTTCAGGAGGATGCCCGAATCTGGTGGGAGGTGGTGTCCCAGACTAGGGATGTAACCACAATGAAATGGGAAGAGTTTAGAACCCTCTTCAACGAGAAGTATTATAGTGAGGCCATTAAAGCTGCAAAGGCCGAGGAATTCAGTAGACTGTTACAAGGGAGTATGATGGTGATCGAATACACCTTGAAATTTGACAGATTAGCCAAGTTTGCTGCAGACTTGGTGCCCACTGATGGGACAAGGAAGGAAAGATTCCTTCAGGGGCTACAACCTATGATAGCCCAGGATGTTAGAATTACCACAGTACCTAGAGTGACGACATACGCTCAGGTAGTAGAGAGAGCCCTTACTGCTGAGGGCACGGAGAACAAGATCTGGCGCGAGAATGTAGCCAAAAGGGATACGAGGAGGACATGACCTCCCTTCACAGGATCAGGTAGGGGTGGAGACCCCAGTGATCAGAAAAGAAAGACCCCATATACTTTTTTGGCTCCCAGACTTGATAAGAGGCCACAGAGTCTACAGATTGGCCGCCAGGGAGGTAATGAGAACTGGAAGACATATCCAGAATGTGCCAGATGTAGAAGACGTCATCTGGGAGAGTGTTGGGCAAAGGCCTACTTTTTATGTGGGATTGTGGGGCATCTCATGAAGGACTGCCCAAAAATGAAGAAAGAGGAATCGAAGAAGGTAGATAGCTTGACTCCAGCTCGAGTGTTTGCATTGACACAGGCTGAGGCTAGGCCCTCAGTGGTCACAGGTCAGCTTTCTAGTGCTGGCATTTCATATACTGTGCTAATTGATTATGGTGTTACACAATCTTATGTTTCTAGTAGGATTATCGATAGACTGTGTAGGCCATGTGATTATTATGTTGTGGGGTTTGGGACGTTACTACCCATTGGGGAGTTAGTGGTTTCCAAGAGATGGGTCAGATCATTGCCAGTGATGGTGGACGGCATGGAGTTGTCAGTTGTCCTAATAGAGTTGGTTATGACTGACTTTGATATAATTTTGGGAATGGACTAGTTGACTAGATATGGGGCAACCATTGATTGTAAGAAGAAGATGGTAACCTTTGAACCTGAGGGTGAGGAACCCTTCGTATTCGTTGGCACTGTGCATGTGCATGGACCCCAAGTGCCTATGATTTCAGCATTGAGGGCTAGAGATCTACTTCAAGGAGGTTGCATAGGATTTCTAGCCAGTGTGGTGGATACCACTCAGGTCATGCCAGTGGGACCAGAAGAGAGTAGGTTGGTCTGTGAGTTCCTAGATGTGTTCCCAGAGGAGTCACCAGGGTTGCCGCCACACAGGGAGATTGAGTTTGTTATTGAGCTGGCACCGGGGACAGAGCTAGTGTCTAGGGCACCTTACATGATGGCCCCAACAGAGTTGAGGGAACTCAAGGTATAGTTACAGGAGTTGTTGGATCTGGGTTTTATCAGATCCAGTTTCTCGCCGTGGGGTGCACCAGTTCTATTTGTGAAGAAGAAGGATGATTCTCTGAGGATGTGTAAGACTATAGGGAACCGAATAAGCTGACCATTAAGAACAGGAATCCTCTACCAAGGATAGATGAATTATTTGACCAATTGAGGATGTGTAAGACTACAGGGAACTGAATAAGCTGACCATTAAGTACAGGTATCCTCTACCAAGGATAGATGAATTATTTGACCAATTGCAAGGTAAAATGGTATTCTCAAAGATAGATCTTTGATCTGGTTATCACCAGTTGAGGATTAAGGAAGAAGACATACCAAAGACAACCTTCCGTAATAGATATGGGCACTACGAATTCCTTGTTATGTCGTTTGGTTTGACAACGCCCCGACAAATTTCATGGACTTAATGAACAAAGTGTTCAAGGACTCTCTAGACCGATTCATAATTATCTTCTTTGAAGATATCATGGTATATTCCCAGTCAAAGGAAGAGCATGAGCAACACCTCCGGTTGTTCTTGCAGATATTGAGAGAGCACAAATTATTTGCGAAGTTAAAAAAGTGTGAGTTTGTGTTACCTCAGGTGACTTTCTTGGGTGATATTGTTAGTAAAGACGGGATAAAGGTAGACCCAGCTAAGACTGAGGCTGTCAGGAATTGGTCGAGGCCAAGGAATGCCTCTGAGATTAGAAGCTTCCTTGGATTGACAAGCTATTATAGGAAGTTTGTGGAAGTATTCTCAAGAATAGCTACCCCACTGACAGAACTGACACGTAAGAATAAGAAGTTTACGTGGTTAGACAGATGTGAGAACAACTTCCAGGAGTTAAAGCGTCGGCTGATTACCACCCCAGTCCTAAGTCTTCCAACAGATCAGGAGAAGTTAATGGTTTATTGTGATACTTCGAGACAAGGGTTAGGCTGTGTCCTTATGCAGGCAAAGAAGGTAATTTCTTATGCATCACGCCAGTTGAAGGATTATGAGAAGAGGTATCCTACCCATGATCTGGAGTTGGCAGCGGTCGTCTTTGCATTAAAGATATGGAGGCATTAGCTTTATGGAGAGAAGTGTGAGATATACACAAACCACAAGAGCCTCAAGTAGTTATTTACATAGTAGGATTTGAATATGGGGCAGAGGCATTGGTTGGAACTGGTGAAGGATTATGATTGTGATATCCTTTATCATCCAGGGAAAGCCAACGTGGTGACAGATGCCCTAAATCGGAGAGGTTCGGGGCAGATATCCAAGGAGTTGGCAGAGGATATGACCAGAGCAGGGATTGAGTTAACAGTGGGCCAGTTAGCCAACATTACCATGCAGTCTACTCTTCTCGAAAGGATAAAGGAGAGTCAGTTACAAGAGCCACAATTGGTGAAGATTAGGGAGGACATCTGTAATGACCCAAATTTGCTAATAAGGCTTAGGGCCTTGATTAGCATGCCTAGAGGGCAATAAGTGATTTGTTGTTAAAATATGTGAATTTGTGTGAATATGTGATTAGTCATGCATGTTTAGGTAAATTACATATGCATGTGGGCCCTGCTTGGTTATTAGAGGAATGTTTGTAATTTTAGCTCTTTGAGGGCATAAATGTGAAAATTGTAATATTCTGATATACTTGTGTTATATCTGTGTTGCACGATCCAAGACAGTCCTAGAGAGCGGTTAGCTGGAATGTCACAATGGGGTCAAAAATCTGACTTGGGGCGAGTTGAGGGGTATTTCGGGCGCTAGGTGTTTTATGGGGTTATCGAGTTATGGAAATAAATATTTGGAGATATATTTGAGGATTGAATGTTTAGGAGGGAATATGGGGAAAATTTACCATTTTTCCCTCGGGGACATTTTTTGCACCTCGAGCCTTGAGGTAACTTTAGAGACTAAGTTAAATAAAACAAAATATAGGAACCACTCAGAATTCTCTAAACCGACCCTTCCTCTCTCTATCTATCGTTTCTCTTTTTCTCTTGGGAGTTTGGTGAATTTTGCTGAAAACTAGCCAGAAGCTAAGGATTTGAAGCTGAGACTTTTGGAGCTAGAAACTTGGAACTTAGAGAACTAAACCAGGGATTTAACTCAGCTCAAGGTAAGCTCTTAACTTAGTGAATTATATTGGTTTTCTACTGGAATATTAGAGTATTACATGTGTGTTGGGTGAAGAATCATCTTTGAGGTTGATGAGGTTTTGAGCTAGAATTCTCGTTAGGTTTTGTTGCTGAGTTCATGGTATAACTTCTGTGATGGTTAGCTTGAGTTGTTGGGTTGATTTTGGGGTTAATTGGATTGGTTTTCGTGGTAAAAATGGAGGATTTATCTGAGTTTGAAGGGTCGGGCCGCGACATTGTTCTTGCTGAGCTGCGACCCTCTGGAACAAAATGGCGGCCTGGAAGAAGGGCAGACCGCTGCATGCCCTAGCTTAGGCCGCGGCGTGCTTGCCCTATTTTGGGGTTGGTCTCTGTTTGGGGGGCGGGCCGTGGCATAGCCTCTTGGGGCTGCGACTCTTAGTGCATTTTTGGGCTCTTAAGAGGTTTTAGGCTTGGGAATTCAAAGGTTAAGGCTCAGGATGGATTTTATCACCCGGATTGATAGAATTCAAGGTCTTGGAGACTAGAATTATGACCCAAAGTTATTTAATGGATTAGAACTTGATGGATGGATATTGTTGGTGCATTGTGACTAGGATTTCAGCGAGGCTCGGACTAGGGGACTGTGCTCGGGACATCGGTGCTTAGAAAGCTCGGGATACAGGTAAGAAAATTGCTATACCCGTAGAGCTTGTGTTGCAGGGCACGACCCTATATGATTGTGTTGCAGGGTGTAGCCCTTTGATTGAGTTTATTCATGTTTAAGTATTTGCTTTATTTTTCTATGTGTGTATATATGAGAATGAATGGCAAGAGACGGGAATGACGAGGGCCGAGAACGGCGAAGGCTGGGAATGACGAAGGCCGAGAGTGACAAGGCCGAGAACAGCAAGGGGCTGGGAGTAGCGTTTAGCACGCGGCGTGCGAGTTGCTAGGGCGAGACCCTAAAGGATACCTGGGATATCCTCACGGTGTGGACCGTAAACCCAGGGCCTGGTAAAGCGCCTGGGACAACATGGCCGTACGCATATAGCCTGATGATGGCTTGTTTATATGTTAAGTGTTTGATATGCATATGTTATCTCCTTGTGAGGGTTTTCTTCCTGGGCTTCGGCTCACGGGTGCTCTATGGTCCAGGTAAGGGCAAGGGGAAAGTCGACCAACCATGAGTACGAAGAGCGTGAAGCGGCGCGTACATGTTTTACCTGCCTGGCTGCCACGACCAGGGGTATTTTGGGAGATGGTTGTACTAAACCTAGATTTTTTCGTTTAGCCGACTTTAGTTATATTTTTGAGTTGTAAATATTTCTAAACAGTATTTTGGGATCCCAAATATTAAACGCTTTATGATTTTCAGTAAATGGAGTTATTTCTAAGTTTATGACTCTATTTATGGTTTAATTACACTTTTGTCTTAAAACCTCACTTAGCGAGTTAAATGCACATTTTAAACTCACTTAGTAACGGCTCTAAGGAAGTAGAGCGTTACAACGTCCTAGCTGGAGTGGCTAGGGATTATACAGTATCATATATGGGTTTGCTAAGATATAAAGGTCGGATCTATATTCCGATGGGTGTTGTTATTAGACGGGAGATTCTGGATGAATCTCATACCACTCTGTATTCTTTGCATCACGGTACCACGAAGATGTACCAGGATCTGAGAACTTTGTATTGGTGGCCGGGGATGAAGGGTGATGTAACTGAGTAAGTAGCCAAGTGTATGACGTGTCAGCAGATCAAAGTTAAACATCAGAGACCAGCAGAGCTGCTACAACCCTTAGACATTCCAGAATGGAAATGGGAGGACATCGTAATGGACTTTGTGGTGGGATTGCTCAAGATGGTGGGTCAGCATGATTCAGTGTGGGTGATTGTAGACAAATTTACCAAATCGACTCACTTTCTACCAGTAAAGACAACTTATACCATTGTCTAGTATGCAGATCTCTATGTAAAAGTGATAGTACATCTTCATGGAGCCTCAAGGTTGATTGTGTCGGATCGGGACCCACATTTACTTCCAAGTTTTGGGGAAGTTTGCAGAAGGAAATGGGCACACAACTGAAGTTTAGTACAACCTTTCATCCTCAGACCGATGGTCAGTCTGAGAGGACTATCCAAATACTAGAGGACATGCTGAGAGCATGTCACCTGGACTTTGAGGGGTCCTGGAGTAAATATTTACCCCTGATAGAGTTTCCCTACAACAACAGCTACCAGGCGGCCATATAAGTGGCTCCTTATGAGATGTTGTATGGTAGGAAATGTAGATCACCTATTGACTGGGATGAGATGGATGAACGTAGATACTTGGGTCCTGAAGAAGTTCAGAGGACCAATGAAGCTATTGAAAAGATTAGAGCTTAGATGCTCGCATCACAGAGTAGACAGAGAAGTTACGCGAATTTGAAGCGCAGGAATGTGGAGTTCCAGGTGGGAGACTATGTCTTCCTTAAAGTCTCACCACTCAAGGGGGTGAGGAGGTTTGGGAAGAAGGGCAAGCTGAGCCCTAGGTTCATAGGACCTTTTGAGATCCTGGAAATGATCGGTCAGGTGGCCTATAGATTGGCGTTACCTCCGGCACTGTCGGCCATGCATAATGTGTTCCATATTTTGATGTTGCAGAAGTATGTATCTAATGAGACTCATGAACTGAGCTATGAAGATTTGGAGCTGCAAACAGACTTATCCTTTGATGAGCAGCAAGTCCAGATATTAGACAGAAAGGACAAGGTCATGAGGAATAAAACCATACCTTTAGTTAAGGTATTATGGAGGAACAATAAGGTCGAGGAAGCGACATGGGAGTTGGAATCAACCATGCGGGATCAGTATACTGAGCTATTCAGGTAAAATTTCGAGGAAGAAATTCCTGTAAGGAAGGAATAGTTGTAACATCCTAAATTCCCTAATATGGCTGAGTGCCTGAATTAGGGGGCCGAGAGTCAATAATTGTTTTAATTGTGTGCTAATGTATTATGATCATGTCTTATGTGAATTATATTATAATATAATTATGCTTGCATGTTTAGAAATATTAAATATGTGTGTGGGCCCATTTCTTAAAAGAATGACATTTTAGTAATTTTGACCCATTGAGGGTATAATTGTAAATATGCGTGTGTATGATTGAGACCACATTATTATGTGGATATATGTTGGGTTACTCGACACGAGGCGATCTTGGTGAGCAAGTTAGTGAAAAAGTCACAACAGGGTTAAATACCCGACTCGGGGTGAGGCCAGGGGTATTTTGGTAATTTAGTACATTACTGGGGTTTATCGGGTAATGGGAGGTTAAATGGTTATTATTTTTGAGATAGTTGGGGATTTAGAGGAACACTAGAGGATTTACGAGAAGTGGAAATTGACGGAATTTCCCTTGAGGTCACTAGAGGATTTAAGTTAGTTATAAGAGCATTTTGGACTTTTTGGCATAAATGTTAAGTTGAGTTTTAGCTGAGACTTTAGAAACACTCAGAAAGAAGTAGAAGATTTCAGCTCTCTCTCTCCCTCATTTGGTGCTTGGTGATTTGAAGAAATTTGGAGGATTCTAAACTATGAACTTGAAGGTTTAAGATTGGCTGAGCTTTGAATTTTGCTCAGGGCAGAGTATAGCTCAGAGGTAAGGACTTGAAGTTGAATTCCTTATGTCAATTCTGTTGTTTTTGTAGGAAGTTTAGAGTTTGCATGTGGGAGGGTTTAAAGATTAAAGTTTGGATTTTGATAAGTTTTCAATCAAATTCTAAGTTAGGTTTTATTGCTAGAGAGGTGTTAAATCGGTTATGGGAATTGAATTGAACTTTTAAGTTTGATATGGGGTAGTTTTGATTGTGTTTGGCTATGGGAAACCCCAAGAATTATGGGTTCGAAGGGGTCGGGCCGCGACCCTATTCTTGGGGTGTCGCAACCCTCTTGAACCCAAGGAGCCAGGGAGGGTTCTGTCATGAGGGCCTGCGTCGGCGCCTGTTAGGCAGCGCCGGGGTGCGTGTTTAGTAAAAAAGGAGGCTGAGCCTCTGACTTGGGGTGGGTCACGGCGCAAGGGCATAGGGCCACAATGCTTAAGGGGTTTTGGATCCTGAGAGGGTTTTTGAGTGCGGGAACTCAACCCTAAGGGCTTGGAATCAATCCTACTACCCAGTTTAGTGGAATTCGATGTCATGGAGGCTAGGACTCAGTCCAGAAGCCTTTAGTCACTCGTTTTTATGGGATTCTTTATCATGGTTGTGACTAGGTCATCACCAGGGGCTCGGATCAGGGATCATAGTCAAGGGTTGTTCATTGGTAGCTTGTACTTGGACCAAAGGTAAAAAAAACTACACCCAGAATATGATATACATGATTAGGGCTTGGCCCGAATGCTGAACATAGTCTTGATTTGGGCGTTGGCCCTGTAAATGCGCATGATGATGATTATGCTTGTGTATATATGTTTTAATGTATTGCAATGCATTGTATCTGTATGTGTGATAAACATATTATGTGATTGTCTGCTATGGCAAATAAGCTTAGTTTATAAGCCGAGGATTTGTTGTTGTATCTGGTTAAAGATCGACTTACTTGTCAAGGGCATACTTGATTTAAGGCACTCGACTTATAAGTAGAGGGTCTCTAAGGCTTGACTTATAAGTCGAGGGTCTTTAAGGCTCAGCTTATAAGTCAAGGGTATTTAAGGCTCGACTTATAAGTCGGGGGTCTGTGAGGCTCGACATATAAGTCAAGGATCTATAAGATTAGGCTTATGAGCTGAGACCAGCATTACGCGCATTGAGAGCAGGTCGCTATGGCTGGGCCACCTTGGGAGTGCCCTAAGCACTTGACAGGCTCGTATGTCATAAGAATAAAAAGGGAGTGCAACACACATTTGTGCAGCCCTATGGTTGCTAATCAGAATAATGTTTATGCTTAGTTCCAATTATTACTGCTAAGCCTATTGTATTATTCTGTGAATTATTTGAATATGTTTTCTTGCTAAGGCTTTTGGCTCACGGGTGCTTGTGGTGCAAGTAAGGGTAAGGAGAAGCTTGGCCAGCCATGAGTTGGAGAGCGATAGCACTGATGTGTACATATGCAGTTCGCTCGACTGCCACGACCGAGAAATTTCAAGGAAGCTAGGGTTAGGCCCAGTTTTGCCGCCTAGGTTGACTTATTTTGTAACCTTAGGGTTGTAACCAAATTTTAAACTTGTATTTTGGGATCCCATGTAAAGACTAAAGTTTTGTTTAATGAAAATGTTTATAACTCGACCAAAATTTTAAATACCTGAACCCTTAGTGGCGTAATCACATGTTTAGTCCAAATGAATCATTTAGCGAGTCTAGCACTAATTTCCAAAACACTTGGTAATAGACCCTAATTAGCAGGGCGTTACAGAACCTTACTGAATGGTACCGACATAGTTAAAAGAATTGGAGGTTCAGTTATAAGAGATACTGGGTTTGGGGTTTTTTCAGAACGAGTTTTTCACTGTGCGATGCAGCGATGTTATTTGTGAGGAAGAGAGATGGATCGATACGCATGCGTATCGACTACCGAGAATTAAAAAAGGTGATTATCAATAATAAGTATCTACTGCCAAGGATTAACAACTAGTTTGATCAGTTGCAAGGCAAGACAATGTTCCTAAAGATTGACCTTCGATCTGGTTATCACCAGTTGAGGATCAAGGAAGAAGATATTCTAAGGACTGTATTATGCATAAGGTATGGACATTGTGGATTTTTGGTGAGGTCTCCGGAACTAACCAATGCTCCAGCAACCTTCATGAATCTGACAAATAGAGAGTTCGAGGATTATTTGGACAATTCATGATTGTGTTTATGAGTGATATATTGGCCTACTCCCAATTAGAGACAAAATACGAGCGACATCTCTGTTTGGTATTACAGAGCTGAAGGAACACAAGTTGTGTAACGACCCAAATTCGCCATTAAGGCTTAAGGGCCTTGAGTAGTGTGCCTGGAGGGCATAATGGGATTTTGTGTGTGACTTTAATGAGTTTAATGCATGATTATGATTTAATGCACGTTATATGACTATTTGATTATTTGAGATGCATGACTATGTGAATTAGTATGCATGTAGACCTGATTATCTTAGAAAGAGCATAATTGTAATTTGGCCATTTTGGGCATGGCTGTGTTGATATCTGTGATCTATGACTTGAGACGATCCTAGAATGAGCGGGTTAGCGGAAAAGTCAAAGCGGGAATCTATACCCGGCTTGGGTTAAGCCTGGGGAGTTTAAATGAGAATTTGGAAAATATATTGAGGTTAATCTTGATAATGAAGAATGTATATTTGGTGATTAATCAGGTATTGGGTAGCGAGCGGGAATTATTAGAAACACTTGAGGAATTAGTGAGAATTTGGGTAATATGACTAAAATGTCCCTTTATGGGCAAAAAGGTTTAGAATTATTAGGGAGGGCATTTTGGTCTTTAGGCTTGTTAGAGATAAGTTAAAGGGAGCTTTATACTTAGTGCATTTTGTAGAAAAAGAGTCAAGGCTGAAAAAGAAAGAAAGAAGGAAGAGAAAGGAAAAGAGAGAGAACCTGAAGGGTTTTGTTCCAAAGAATCGGTTTGTGGCTCTCCCAACCATTTTCCTTCATTTTTCTTGGAGTTAAGCTCAGTGGAGAGCTAGGGTAGGCTGAGCATCAAGGATCCTAAGCTAGACTTGAGGATTGGCAAGGGATTAGCAAGATCACATCAGAAATTTGAGGTAAGTTCTTGGAGATTTCAGTTTTAGGGCTTGACTGGTTTAAGCTGTGTATTTGAGCTAAATAGATGGGATTTTTGGGGAAATCAGGTCAAGGTTGTGAAGGTGCAAGCTAAGGAGGTCTAGGGTTCAACTCAAGGTCGAATTTCTATCCACGTTATGATTTCTAAGACTTTATCTTTGTTGTTTGAATGAATTTCTGGTTTTTGGGTTCATTATGGTAGATCTTGAGTTTTGGGTTGCTTGAGCTTGGGGTATGAGTTCTTGGGATGAGTGTGAGGTGTTGATAAGTTTGTTTTTGGGCTTGGGAAAGATTTGGACAAGTTTGGGGTTGAAATGGTAGAAGGAAATCGCAAGAAGCGATTTTGGGTTTTGCTGGTCTGCAACTAGCGCTACAGCGCTAGTCAGTGGGCGCTGTAGCGCTAGCCCCTGTTTCTGGGGGGGTGGTTCTGCTTGTAGAGCTACAGCGCCCTCTTTAGAGCGCTGTAGCACTGCACTGTTCACAGAAGGGGATTTTTGGGTTTTTGTTGAGGGATTTTGACCTAGGGTTCGGGGCTTGATTCCACCACTTTGTTTTGGGGATCTAGGACTTCCCAGGGGCTCGGGATTGTTCCTGAGGCTGGGTTTTGGACTTGAGGTTTGGTGATGACTTTGACTTGTGGATTTTTCTTAGGTAAGCGCTAGGGCTCGAGTAGGATCGTGCTCAAGGAGTCAGGTGATCGAGGCTATCGAATTTAAAGGTAAGAAAACCGTAACACCCGAGATCAGGGCATGGGCCCACAGTGCTATTGCAGGGCATGGCCCTAGATTGTATTATGTGCAAATGTATAACCTTAAATGAGTTATTATATGTTTGAATGATTATTTCAAAATGTACTATATCTGTGATTATAATGAAATGAACGGCTAAGGCCGAGAGCGGCGAAGGCCGGGTACGGCCTTGGGGCCGGAAGTAACACTCAGCACATGGGGTGCTTATAGCCAGGGTGGGACCCAAGGGATACATGAGTTATCCTTACGGTGAGGACCGAGACCCTAGGCTTTGGTAAGGCCTCTGGGGCGGCATGGCCGTGCTTGATCAGTCTGATGGTTTTCCTATTTATCAATGGAGTATATGTCAGCTATATTCTGTGCATATGTTATATACTGTTTGGGTTTTCTTGCTGGGCTTCGGCTCACGGGTGCTATGTGTGGCAAGTAAAAGCAAGGAGTCAGTCAACCGGCCATGAGTATGGAGAGCGTGGGGGCGGCGCGTACATGTTCGGCCTGCCCGACTGCTTTGGTTGGGGGCATTTTGTATATGGCTGTATTAACTTATTCTTTTGATAGTTAACCTGGTGTAAATCTATTTTTGAGTTGTAAATATTTTGTAAACCTTATTTTTGGGATCCCAGATGTTTGATACTTAATGTTTTCAATGAAACTAAACATTTTCAAAGAGTACAGCCTTAAATTCTGGTTTAGTCACACTTTTGGTTTTAGAAACCACGTAGAGTCAGTCTGGTGCATGATTTCTGTTTTAAACTCACTAAGTAACGGCTCTAAGGTAGTAGGGCGTTACAAGTTGGATGCTAAGTTCAAGAAGTATGAGTTCTACTTACCTTTCATGACGTTTCTTGGTCGTATCATTAGTAAGGACGGGATTATGGTAGATTTGACCAAGATAGAAGCGATAAAAGATTGGTCTAGGCCAACCAAGGAACGATTCAGAAGGTAGAAGTTTCATTGCAATGGTTGGGTGTTACTGAGGTTTCGTTGAGGGATTCTCAAAGATTTTAATACCCTTAATTGAATTAATATGAGAGAACCTGAGGTTTGTGTTGACTGATAGAGGTGAACCGAGCTTCTAATAATTGAAATAGAGACTGATCACTACAACAACGCTTAACTTGTCGTTTGAAAATGAGATGTTTGTGGTGTATGGTGATGCGACACTAAAGGGACTAGGATGTGTCCTTATGCAAGTTGGGGGGGGGGGGGTCATAGCTTACGTTTGAGTTGGCCGAAAGAATATGAATAGAGATATCCTACACCTGACCTTGAGTTGGAAACAATGGTATTTGTACTTAAGGTGTGGCGACATTACTTATATAGGGAGAAGTGCGAGATACACATCAACATAATATTTAAAATATTCTGCTACCTAGGATGATTCGAATAGGACATAGAGACAATGGTTAGAATTGGTGAAGGATTATGATAGTGAAATCCTTTATCATCTAGAGAAAACTAATGTGGTGGTTGATGCCATAAGTGGGAAAGGTCCGGACCAAGTGTATAGTTCAAAACAGATCACAACAAAGTTAGCTGAGGAAATGACTAGTGATGGTGTAGAGTTCATGATTGGTAAATTGGCAGATACAACCCTTCAATCTACCCTTCTGGAATGAATTAAAGAGGCGCAAAAGAGTGATTCACAGATGGTGAAGTATAGAGAGAAAGTCTTAACAAGAATGGCTAAGGACTTTATTATTTTGTTATTGATATGTGGAGATATGAAGATTGGATACGTGATTTCGATAAATGCTAGTATTGAGAAAGAGATTCTAGATGAGTCTCATACACTACAAAGATGTATCAAGATCTAAAATCTTTATATCGACGATTAAGTGCCTAACTTTTCAACAAGTGAGAGCTAAACATTAGGGGCCATCAGTGTTATTATAACCTTTAAACTCTCCAAAATGGAAATGGGAAGATATAACCATGGGTTTTATGGACGAATTTCCTAGGATTGTCGGGTAGTAGGATTTCTTATGGGCGATTATGAATCGACATGCCAAATCAGCACACTTTCTGCTTATGCGAATGAATTATAATGTAGATCAATATGTTGAATTATATGTTAAGGAGATCGTATGGGTCCATGAGGCGTGAAAGTCTATAGTGTCGAATCAAGATCCTATATCTACTTCCAAGTTTTGGGGTGGCTTGCAAAAGGCTATGGGTACCCAGTTGAAGATCGACAAAACTTATTGTCCTTAGAAAAATAGGCAATCTTAGAGGATGATTCATATATTAGAAGATATGCTTTGGGCATGTGAATTGGGTTTCGAGGGACCCTGGAGTACGTTTCCCTTGATTGGGTTTCCTACGAAAGTTACTAGTTAATAACCAGAGTGGTTTCGTACAAGATGTTACGTGATAGGAAATGTAGACCACCCCTTTCTTCGGATGGAATGGATGAAAGGAAGTATTTTGGCCCGGAGGTAGTTCAGAGGACCAGTGAGACCATTGAGGAAATTAGAGTGTGATTGGTCGCTTCATTGAATGAACAGAAAAGCTACGTTGATCCAAACATAGGGACGTGGAATTCTAGGTTGGAGACTATGTGTTTCTTCAAGTTTCATAGATGAAAGAGATAAAATGATTTGAAAAGAAAGGGAAATTAAGCGCTAGGTTTGTTGGAGCATTTGAGATCATGGAAGGAATTAGGCAAGTGGCTTACGGATTAGCCTTGCCCCAGCATTGGCAGTGATTCATATGGCGTTTCAGGTATCGATGCTAAGGAAATATGTGTCAGATACTACACATGTTCTAAGTTATTAGACCCTATAATTACAGGGGGGATTTATCTTGTGAAGAGAAGCTGATAAATATTTTGAATAGAAAAGACAAATTCTTATAGAATCAGACTATCACTTTAGTGAAAGTGTTAGGGAAAAATAGAAAAGTAGAGGAATCGACTTGGGAGTTAGAGTCGGATGTGCAACACTAGAATCCTGATTTGTTCAAATAAATTTTGAGGACGAAGTTTCTATTAGGAGGGGATAGTTATAGCGTCCCAAAACTTATAATAAGGTTTAGTACCTTAATCAGAATGCAGGGAGGGCATGAGTGGAATTTATGTAGATTATATTATTATATAATTGAGTATGCATGATTATGTGTATTAAATGTGTTTTATGACCCGTTTTTGATAAAAAAAATGGTTATTTTCGTAATTTTGACCCATTGAGGGTATTATTGTAATTTTTGTGTTATGTGCTTAGGACCACATTATTATGTAGATATTCGTGACATTCGACATGAGTGGATCCTTTCGAGCTATTTAGCAGAAAAGTCACAACGAGAATAAATACTCGGCTCAGGGTGAGCCAAGGAGAATATTGGAAATTTCACATATTTTGGGAATTATTGGAATATGAAATATTTGGGAAAATTTATTGTGTTTAGTGGGTTGAATTATTAATTTGGAGATTAATGATGTAATTGGATTTATAGCCAAATGACTAAAATGCCCTTGGGTTCGGTTAAGAAACTTTTAGAAGGGAAGGAGTATATTAGTCATTTGGTCAAGGGAATAGAGAAATGGCCAAGTGTTGTTGTGCAACTGCCTATCACGTTTAACACACTCCTTTCTCTCTCACTTTCTAGGCATTTCTTCATGTTGCACTAAGGTCCATTCCAAAGTAGCCATATCTTGAGTTCTTGAAGATTTCTAGTGAAAGCGTTGGCTTAATTGAGGTTAGGAGATGCTAAGGTCATCATCAATAAACTTGGATTTTGAATTTTACAAACGAGGTAAGAATTTCTCAAGCTCTTCTTAGTGTTCTTCATTAGTTCTTGATGCAAATTGGGGTTTTAGTTAATTTTTGGATTTGAGGTTGTTAAGTTCCTTTAATGGATAGATTTTTGTTGCGTGTAGGCGTATAACTTGTTATATAGTTTCAATCACCTTTTGTGGCCATAAATTTGAGGCCTGGTTCTCATTTTGAGGCAAGATTTGAGTTTTGAACTCTAAATTTTCAAGATTGGGATTTTGGTATGCAATTGGAGTTTTATTGGTTCTTGAGGTAATATATGAGTTGTTTTAACTAGTTTGGGAATAATCTTGGTTATAATCTGCTGAAAAATTTGTTTAGGTCGAGATTTTCGGGCTAAGAATGCAGGGGAAATCGTATGGTTAAATTTGGGAAGAACACTATGATTTGTGGGCTCGTTTGGGGTTTCTGGTGACCTAGCGCAACCACGCTAGTGTCCCATAATGTAGGGGATATTGATTTCAATTTTGGGTTTCCAGTTACCAGTGCGACCGCACTAGTTCCCCAGGAACCCAAACATTTTTGGGGGCACGACCGTGCCAAGTGCCCTGAAGTGGTGGTTTTCTGTGATTTTTGAGATTTAGTTCGGGGTTTTAGAACCTGTTTTGGGAGCCGGCTTGGGAGTTCAAGGAATGATTTGCACTCCCATGTTGAGTGAGATTGAAAGCCCATGAGCTAGGGTTTTGGTTTTGACTTAGGATTTGGATTTAATCCCTAATAAGTTGATTATTCATGTTGTGACTAGGGTTTTTGCCAGGCTCGGGAAAAAGGATCGCACTCGAGGTCGTTTCAGCTTCCGAGTAGGACTCAAGGTAAGAAAAAATTGACATTGCACGTAGAGTGGGCATTGGCCATATAATGTCTAGAATCGATTATAACCATATAATATTGAAATGAGCTAGGGTGGTGTATTCTTATTGCATGTTTTGTTTATTATGCTTAATAGTATCTAATTTGGTAATGGGCACACAATTATTACTATAATATTAGTGTCTGGAGACACACTCTACAAGGTATCGACCGTACATATGGTGCTGGTGATGCGAAGTATGCAGTTATTACCGTAATCTTAGTGCCGAGAGACATATTTTTCTAGGCATCGACCGTACATATGGTTCTAATAATGCGAATTACTTGGTATAGTTGATATTGAATGCCAATATGAATATTGAATATAGGTAGGTATGACTAATGGGTTATGCAAACTGTTATCTATATGAATTGTTATATATTCATGCTGAGATTATTGTGTATGTCTTGTGGAAATTTTCTTGCTGGGCATTGGCTCACGGGTGCTCTATGGTGCAGGTAAGGGCAAGGGAAATGTCGACCAACCATGAGTTGGAGGGCTTTGGAGTGGCACTTACATGCTCGGTTTGCTCGGCTGCCACGGTTGAGGGATTTGGAGGGAATTACGGTACAAGACAATTTTTTTTTTTTTTGCTTAGGTCAACTACTTTTTTAAACTCTGAATGTAATTGTATTTTGATAAACCTTTTCGGGATCCCATGTAATTTTTTTAAATGATTTAGTGAAAAGATTAATCTTTTGACGAAAATTTTTAATACCTAAATCTGTATGTAATTTTATTTATACTTAAGTCAAAATGACTCGTTTATCAAGTTAAACACTATTTTAGTCACACAGTGTAACAATCTTGGATTAGTAGGGCCTTACATAACACTTCTGTGGTCTCAGGTCAAATCTCTATTGCCAAAATTGATTGTTGTGTTTTAATTGATTCTAGTGCCACTCATTCATTTTTTTTAAGAGAATAGAGGGCAGGTTCAATAGACCTTATGATATGCATGTTACAAGATTTGGGACAAAGTTACCAACTAGGGAGGTGGTAATATCTAGGAAGTGGATTAGAGCTTTTCCTATGAGGGTAGATGATAAAGAGTTGTATGTAGATTTGATTGAGCTTAGTATGCCTTATTTTGATGTTATTATCGAAATGGATTGGTTGACTAAGTATAATGCTACCATCGATTGTAAGAAGAAAATAATGGTGTTTAAGCCCAAAATGGGCAAGCCTTTCACATTCATGGGGACAGCAACGGGACTGAGGATTCCAATTATTTCAGCATTGGAAGTTGGGAAAATGTTGCAACATGGATGTATCAGATTTCTAGTGAGTGTGGTTAACACTGCAGAAACTGGAACACCAAGGCCAGAAGACACAAGAATAATACGAGATTACTTAGATGTTTCTCTAGAGGATTTACTAGGATTACCACCACATCAAGAGATTGAGTTTATGAAGGATAAGTTCATCAAAACACTTATGTTGAGTCTCTAGACGGATAATGAAAAGTTGGTGGTATTCTATGATGAGTCGAAACAGGGGCTGGGTTGTGTATTGATGCAAGCAGAGAAGGTGATCACATTTACATCTAGGTAGCTAAAGGAGTATGAGCAGTGTTATTCGACACATGATTTAAAATTGACAGCATTAATGTTTGCTCTTAAGATATGGCGACATTATCTCTATGGGGAGAAATGTGAAATCTATACGAATAGTGAAGGCTATATTATTTGGCACTCTTAAGGGATCCTAGAATTCTTTCAGTAGCCTTCCAATGCTTGATATTTGGATTTCTAGTAAACCTACTAAGTTTACTGAACGCATATGCAATGTTCGCTCTTGTGCAATGAGAGGCGTACATTAGGCTCACTATTGCACTTGCATAGTCCAATTGAGCCACCGCTCTTCCTTCATTCTTTTCAAATTTCATGTTTGAATCAAATGTTGTATTTGCCTCTTTGATTTAGAGATGACTAAATTTTTCAAGCCCTTTCTCGACATAATGAGTTTGACTCAAGACAAAACCCCTACTATTTATTCTAACTTTGATACCTAGAATGGTATCGACCTCTCCAAGGTCCTTCATTGTAGAAGATAGAAACCTCTTTGTTTCCATTATTACTCTCACGTCATTACTCAAAATCAACTATCATCAACATAAAGACATGCTAATATGACATAGTCATCACAAGTTCTAGAGTATAAGCACTTGTTCGCATTTTTGTGTCTAAATCCACTTGAAACAATGACTTTATCAAACTTCTTATGCCATTGTATTAAAGCTTATTTCAAACCATATATTGATTTAACAAATCTACACACTTTATGTTCATTTCTTTGAAGAAAAAACCTTCCGGTTGTTTCATATAGACCTCCTCCTCGAGATCTCCAATTAGGAATGTCGTTTTCACATCCATTTGGTGACTATAAGGATTATATATAAATGATAATGAAAATAACAATCGAATAGAAGTGGTTCTTGCTACCAGTGCATATGTGTCAAAGTAATTTATTCCCTCATTTTGTTTGAATCCCTTGGCTACTAATCTAGCCTTAAATGTTTGAATGGTGCCATTGGTATGGTATTTTGTTCTAAATACCACTTGTACCCAATTGGTTTAGACCTTTTGGGAAGGTCAACCAATTCCCAAGTGTGGTTAGATATAATTGAATTCATATCATCATTTATTTCCTCCTTCAAAAAAGCGGAGTCCCTTAAGGACATAGCTTCTTTGAAAGTTTTGTGATAATCCTCTAGTTGAAGTACTATTGGATGTTGCCAAGTGACTTCCTCATTATTTCCTTCTATAAGGTATAGTGTCTCTATTTGAGAACACTTATCACTTGATCCCAAATCTTTGAGCCTTTGAATCCTTATAGGCAATGGAGGTTGCTCACCAACCATGTTAGGAGTCTCCTCTGGAGGCTCTCTAATTTTTTTAGGTTCTATTAACTTGTTGTCATCACATGTCATGTTCTCAAAGAACTCAAAGTCTAATAATCTATAAGCTTTGCTATTTGAGGAGTTGCCCACAAATACACATCTTATAGCCCTTGGACCTAACTTGGTCCTTTTAGGATTTGTGTTCAATAAGCAAGACACCCCCGCACTTTAAGATCACCAATGTTTAGTTTCTTTCATTTCTGTAACTCATATGGACATACATTGTTTTTCTTCATGGGAATACGATTCAAAATATGACATGCGAACAACAAGGCTGTACCTCACAAATTAAAACTCAATTTGAATGTAATAGCATAGCATTAATCATCTCAAGAAATGTTCTATTTTTCCTTTTCGCTATACCATTTTTCTGTGGAGTATATGGGGTAGTGCATTCATGTATTATTCCATGCTCTTCACAAAAAAAGTTGAAATCATTTGAAAAATATTCACCAACCCTATCACTTCTAAGCAGTTTTATTTTCCTTTCTAATTGATTTTCAACTTCCACTTTATAAGCTTTAAACACATTAGACGCTTCATCTTTGTTCTTAAGAAAATATACATATGTGAACCTAGAGCAATCATTTATGGAAGTAATAAAATTTCTACTTCCTCCTCTAGTCAATATTCCATTTAGTTCACATAAATAACTATGTATTGAATCTAACAATTTAGAATTTCTATCAACACTAGGAAAAATTTTCTTTACCATTTTAGATTTAACACATAGTTCACATTTATCATGCTCAACATTATCACAATCAATCAATCCACATTTAATTGCTCTTTTAATTTTACTAAATCCTATACGTGCATGTCTAACATGCCACAAAGTAATAGAATTTGAGTCAAGCATATAACAAGAAGAACTAGAAGCTTTATTGTTCAAATTATCAATGAAGGTAAAAAGTTTGAACATGCCATCACAATCAAGAATAATTGGTATTTGAGAATATTGAGAATAGAGGAAATTGGAGAGCGTTAATTATGATTAACAAGATAGGTTGAAAAGGGCGGTTTTACCCTTGGGAGTCTTTAGAAGCTTTTAAATGACCTAGGGGCAAAATAGTCATTTCACCCCTAGAATATATATGACCTTGGTAACTTGTAGAAAGAATAGAGTAAAACAGAGCCAAGCTTCCTCCCCCACGTTCATCATCTGTAAGTTATCTTCCTTGGAGTTCTTGATCCCAAATTGAAGAATTAAGCTAGGAAATCAAAGCTTGGAGGTGATAGACTTAGCTCAACCATTGAAGAGGACTTAGATTCAAGCTTAAGGTAAGGTTCTAGTCCTATTTTATAGTGTTTTGCCCTGTTTTTGAGCTGTTTTTAAAGTTTGGAGTTTTGATAATTGAATGGGGAATTTGAGGAGGTTTTGATTTGTGTAAAGCTTAGGTTTTGACGGTCATATGGTTGATAAGTTGTGGTAATAATTGGTGGCATTGCTTAGTGATATTGGGGGAGTTTTTATAAGGTTTTGAAATATGTTTAAAGGAGAAAAACAGAGGTTTTTGGATGAATTTTGGGTGGGGCCGCAGCTTTGTTCTAGAGCGCCGCGGCGCTTGAGGCAGGTGCTTGAGGCGAGTTGCCTCTGTTTTTTGGGAAGGGCTGTGACGATTGGGGAAGGGCTACGACGCTTGAGGGCCATCTTGGCCAAAAGTGTGTTTTTGACTTAGGGATTCAAACCTTAGGCCTCGGGATCGATCCTACTACCCAGTTTAGTGGGATTCGATGTCCTAGAGGCTAGGTCTTGGTTCGGGAATATTTTATTATTCATTTTATTGATGGAATCCCATAATTGGTTATGACCAGGTAACTGCTAAGGGAAAAAAAGACAGATCGTTCTCAAGGGTCATTCTTATATTAATTCTCACTCGAACCAGAGGTAAGGAAACTGCACCCTATGTATATGACATGCATGATTGTTGTTGAAGCATGTTGGTTGATAAATGTGGACATTGATTGCATATTAAATGCTTAGCAGAGCTTGCTTACTTGTGTATGACACTGATTAGTCAGGGACGACATTGGTCGCATATTACTGACCTGAGAGTCAGAAATGACATAAGCGTCCTGAACGCAGGGCCGATAAAAGATTAGATCTAATCGATATCAGGGTTGAATGACTCTAAGGCATTAACGCTGGACCAACCCTAAGGTCGATGAAACTTATAAGCGCTTGACTAGTCTAAGCTAGTTACTCAGAGCCAGGGCCTAAGGCCTAGGTGACTGCTTGTCACATGGCTGGGGAACAGTGTTCCATAGTTATGACTCTAGAGTCATGAGGAAGGTTATATTGGTTACTAGTCATCATGCACCTATCCTGTTTAAGCTAGTGAAAGGTTCACTTATCTGTTAAGCCCCGGTGACCCTATCGTCACATGGCTAAAGGGAGCTGTACCCACCTTAGTGACTTTTGCGACTGTCACTTACCTGTTTTGGACTGAAAGTCCTGAATGATTATTATGATCATTGTTGATATTATGTCATGCTATATTGTTTTTTCTTGCTGGGCCTTGGCTCATGGGTGCTATGTGGTGCAGGTAAAGGGAATGAAAAACTCTCCTAGCCTTGAGTGGAGAGCTTAGGTGGTGTTGTGTACATATGCAGCCGCTTGACTACCACGACCAAGGAGTTCTCAGAGGAACTAGGGGGTTTACACTATTTTTGCCGATTAGGTCGGCGGGTTTGTAAATCTAAAATAGTAGTGACCATTTTGAGTTGTAAATAACTTGTAAAAGTTTTTGATGGGCCCATGTATAGTTTTATGTAATTAATAAAATATATCCTTTCCTTTTTATTAGTTTTCCACCTTAGCCTGTTAATAACACTTAGAAGCACGTTTTTAACCAAAGGACTCGGGTAGCGAGTTAAATTTTCGGTTCACCGACTGTTTTGGGGTAACCAGGGCGTTACAACTTGGTATCAGAGCGTGCCAAGGATAGAGTTCCTGTAGACTGGCTGAGCATGTACACACATCACTGAAGTTAAGCTCGACTCATGGTTTGGTTATATGTATAACTGCTTAAATATAGTATATATGCTTTACCTGTATGCATGAGACACCATGTTAAACCTGTGCCCTGAAATAATATATCCTCAGCAAATGTGTGCTAATTAGTACTGGAATTGCTGGAACATACTTATTAGCATTGTTGATTGTGAATTATTATGTGATACATGCTAAGTGCTAAATGCTATAAACATTTATCTGCTTGTATATTTGTATGACTGTGGAAATATGATAATTGTCTGCTTGTTCTTGGACCGTAAGGCGGCAAGAGGTTTAGTTATTACTACCTGACTGGCCGTATTGATCATTATTTCAGCAAGGTATCAGTGATAAGAATGAATCCGAGGTAGACAGATACTTCAGCTGGCCAGAGTGATCAAGGAAGAATAATAATAGTCAGGGTCAGGAGAATGACTAGTCACAGATTCCATAGCCAGCTCCTATAAACTGGCAGTAGATAGTTAGTGACCTGCAGGCAACAGTGTTGAGACAGAGGGAAGAACTTCGTCTCCTGAGACAACAAAAAGCACCTGTAGTGGCCAGTGTATCAGAGG
Organism: Humulus lupulus; assembly: GCF_963169125.1. NCBI lineage: Eukaryota > Viridiplantae > Streptophyta > Magnoliopsida > Rosales > Cannabaceae > Humulus > Humulus lupulus. Next base: position 80,839,707 of record NC_084798.1, on the reverse strand, counting down.
CACCTCCTGTGTCGGTGCCAGCAGCAGAGCAGCTGCTTGAGGTTGGAAATAAATGGGAGCCTCTTTATGAAAGGTTCATGAAGCAGCAACCTCCAGTATTTGAGGGCAGTGCAGATCCTGCCAAGGCAGAACAGTGGATGAGTATGATTACCACCATCTTAGATTTCATGAGGGTGATTGGTAACGAGAGAGTGGCTTGTGCCACTTATATGTTTTGGGAGGATGCCCAAATTTGGTGGGAGGTAAGTACCCAAACCAGAAATGTTAATGCCCTGAGTTGGGAAGAGTTTCAAACTCTATTTAATGAGAAGTATTATAATTATGCCATCGGGGTAGCTAAAGATGAGGAGTTTATTAGGCTACTTCAATGAAATTTTTCAGTTACTGAGTATGCCTTAAAATTTGATCGTTTGGCAAAGTTTGCCATGGAACTAGTGCCCACTGATGGGACCAGAAGAGAGAGATTCCTTCAAGGGCTACAACCCTGATTAGCCCGTGATGTGTGTATCACCACTGTGGCTGGGGTTACTACCTATGCACAGGTGGTTGAGAAGGCACTTACAGCTGAGAGTGCAGAGAACAAGATCTGGCGAGACAGTGCAACCAGAAAGGATTTCAGGAGGACAGGTCCTCCATTTGTGGGTTCTGGTAGGGGTGTAGGCCCCAGTGAGCAGAAGAGGAAGGTTCCTGACACCTTCTCAGTTCCAGGTCCTGATAGGCGGCCCCGTGGTATCTCAATGGGTCGTCCAGGTGGTAATGAAGCCTGGAAGTCTTATCCTGAATGCCCTAGATGCAAGAGGCGTCATTTGGGAGAATGTAGGGCAAGGGCCTGCTTCTCATGTGGATCAGTGGGCCATCTTAAAAAGGATTGCCCTAAGGCAAGAAAAGAAGAACCCGAAAAAGTGGACAGCTCGGCCCTAGCTCGAGTGTTTGCATTGACACAAGCAGAAGCTGAGGCTTCTCCCTCAGTTGTTACAGGTCAACTTCTTAGTGCTGGAACCCCTTACAATGTATTGATTGACTCTGGTGCTACACACTATTTTGTTGCTAGTAGTATTATTGATAGACTGTGTAGACCCTGTGATTTTTATGTTGTGGGGTTTGGAACTTTGTTACCCACTGGGGAGTTAGTGGTATCCAGGAGATGGGTCAGATCTTTGCCAGTGATAGTGGAGGGCAGAGAGTTATCAGTGGATTTGATAGAGTTGGTTATGACTGACTTTGATATGTTATTGGGTATGGATTTGTTAGCGAAGTATGGAGCAACCATTGATTGCAGAAGGAAGATGGTCACCTTTGAGCCTGAAGGTGAGGATCCTTTTGTGTTTGTTGGTACTGTGCATGGACCTTGCATACCTATGATTTCTGTATTGAGGGCTAGGGATTTATTACAAGGAGGTTGCATTAGATTCTTAGCCAGTGTGGTGGATACCACTCAGGTCGTGCCAGTGAGACCAGAAGATACCAGACTTGTTTGTGAATTCCTGGATGTGTTTCTAGAAGATTTTCCAGGGTTGCCACCGCATAGAGAGATTGAGTTCATGATAGAACTGGCACCAGGGATGGAGCCAGTGTCCAGAGCACCTTACAGAATGGACCCAACTGAGCTGAAAGAATTAAAAGTACAGTTGCAAGAATTGTTAGATTTGGGTTTTATCAGACCTAGTTTCTCACCTTGGGGTGCGCCAGTTCTGTTTGTAAATAAGAAGGATGGTTCTCTAAGGATGTGTATTGATTACAGGGAACTGAATAAGCTGACAATTAAGAACAAGTATCCTTTGCCAAGGATAGATGATCTGTTTGATTAGTTGCAAGGTAAGAAGGTATTCTCAAAGATCGACCTTCGTTCCGGTTATCATCAGTTGAGGGTCAAGGAGGGAGATATATCAAAGACTGCTTTTCGTACCAGGTATGGGCATTATGAGTTCTTAGTCATGTCTTTTGGATTGACTAATGCCCCTGCTGCTTTTATGGATTTGATGAACCGAGTGTTCAAGGATTATCTAGACTAGTTTGTGATCGTCTTCATCGATGATATTCTGGTATTTTCTCAGTCTGAGTCAGAGCATGAGTAGCATCTGAGGTTGGTTCTGCAGAGACTGAGGGAACACAGACTGTTTGCAAAGTTCAAGAAATTTGAGTTCTGGTTATCTTAGGTATCCTTTCTTGGGCACATTGTTAGTAAGGAGGGGATTAAGGTTGATCTAGAAAAGATTGAAGCAGTCAGAGATTGGCCAAGGCCAAAGAATGCTTCTGAGGTTAGAAGTTTCCTTGGATTGGCAGGTTATTATAGGCATTTCGTGGAAGGGTTCTCAAAGATTGCTACTTCATTGACTGAGCTGACATGCAAGAGTCAAAAATTTGTGTGGTCAGATAAGTGTGAGAACAACTTCCAGGAACTGAAGCAGAGATTAATTACAACTCTGATTCTGAGCCTTCCGATAGATCAAGAGAAGTTTGTGATTTATTGCGATGCTTCTCATTAGGGTTTGGGCTGTGTTCTGATGCAGTCAGAGAGAGTAATTGCCTATGCCTCTCGTCAGTTGAAGGAGTATGAAAAGAGATATCCCACTCATGATTTATAGTTGGCGGCTATGGTCTTTGATTTAAAGATATGGAGGCATTATCTTTATGGAGAGAAGTGTGAGATCTATGTAGACCACAAGAGTTTGAAATACTTCTTCACTCAGAAAGACTTGAATATGAGACAAAGGCGTTGGCTGGAGTTAGTAAAAGATTATGATTGTGAGATTTCGTATCATCCAGGAAAAGCCAGTGTGGTGGCTAATGCTTTAAGCCGGAAGGGTCCGGGATAGATTCATGGTATGAGGGTGATAGCCAGGGAGTTAGCTGATGATATGACCAGAGCTGGTATAGAGTTGTTAGTGGGTCAGTTGGCTAATATTACGCTACAGTCTACGCTGTTGGAGAGAATCAGGGAAGGATAGTTGAGTGATCCACAGCTGATCAAGATCAAAGAGGATGTTTTGGCTGGAGCATCCAGAGATTATACAGTGTCTGGGTTAGGCTTGTTGAGATACAAGGGGCGGATATGTGTTCCGTTAGACACTGCTTTGAGGCGAGAGATTCTAGATGAATCTCATACTACTCCTTACTCTTTGCATCCAGGCACCACGAAGATGTATCAGGATGTGAGATCGTTATATTGGTGGCCGAGGATGAAGAGGGATGTAGTGGAATATGTGGCTAAGTGCTTGACATGTTAGCAGGTCAAGGCTGAGCATCAGAGGCCGGCAGGGTTATTGCAGCCTCTGGATATCCCAGAGTGGAAGTGGGAAGACATCACGATGGATTTTGTGGTGGGCTTACCTAGGACCGTTGGTCGACATGATTCTATTTGGGTGATAGTGGATCGCTACACCAAGTCAGCTCAGTTCTTGCCAGTGAGGACTACATATACAGTTGATCAATATGCAGATGTCTATGTGAGAGAGATCGTGTGCCTCCATGGAGCACCGAGGTCAGTCGTGTCAGATCGGGACCCTACTTTTACTTCCAAGTTCTGGGGGAGTTTACAGAAGGCCATGGGGACACAGTTGAAGTTCAGTACTGCTTATCATCCTTAGACAGATGGGCAATCTGAGAAGACGATCTAGATATTGGAAGACATGCTGCGAGCATGTGTGCTGGACTTTGGTGGATCTTGGAGTAAGTATCTACCTTTGATAGAGTTCTCCTATAACAACAGTTATCAATCTACCATTGGGGTTGCCCCTTATGAGATGTTGTATGGTAGGAAATGTAGATCTCCCATTCATTTGGATGAGATAGGTGAAAGGAGATACTTGGGTCATGAGGCAGTTCAAAGGACCAGTGAGAAGATTAGAGCTCGGATGCTCGCTTCTCAAAGTAGGCAGAAGAGCTATGTAGATCCCAAGCGTAGGAACGTGGAGTTCCAGGTGGGAGATTATGTCTTCCTTAGAGTCTCGCCATGGAAAGGGGTGAGAAGGTTTCGGAAGAAGGGCAAGATGAGTCCTAGATTTGTAGGTCCATTTGAGATCTTGGAGAGGGTTGGTAAAGTGGCTTACAGATTAGTTTTGCCTCTGGCGTTGTCAGCCGTGCATAATGTATTTCATGTTTCAGCTCTTTGGAGGTATGTATCTGATGTGAATTATATTTTGAGCAATGAAGATCTGGAGCTTGAGCCAGATCTCTCATTTGAGGAGTAGCCAGTTCAGATACTTGACAGAAAGGACAAGGTCCTCAGGAATAAGACGATACCTTTGGTGAAGGTATTGTGGAGGAACAACAAGGTCGAGGAAGCGACCTGGGTGCTAGAGTCAGATATGTAGAGTCAGTATCCCGAGCTGTTCAGGTAAATTTCGAGGACGAAATTTCTGTAAAGAGGGGATAGTTGTAATGCCCCAACATCCCTAATGTGGTTTAATGACTGGATTAGTAGGCCGGGAGGGCCATAATTGTTTTATTACACCATTAAATGATTATATGCATGTGTTATGTGAATTATATTATAATATGATGTTAAATGCATGCATGTGGGTCCACATTTGATTACAGGGGTATTTTGGTAATTTGGCCCATTGAGGGCATATTTCTATGTTTTGATGCATGCTTGTGATTAATTGTTGAGGCCACATTATAATGTGGATTTGTTCAAGCTATTCAGCATGAGACGATCTCTGAATATAAACTATCGGTTTGGTCATAACAAGTTTAAGCTCGGGGCTCGGGGTGAGTCTCGGGGTATTTCGGTGATTAGAGTGTTACCGGAAATTAAAGGGCAACAGGATAAGAATAATTGGTATTTGAGAATAGCAAAAATTGGAGAGCGTTAATTTTGATTAACGAGATAGGTTGAAAATGGCAGTTTTACCCTTGGGAGTCTTTAGAAGCTTTTAAATGACCTAGGGGCAAAATAGTCATTTCACCCCTAGGATATATATGACCTTGGTAACCTGTAGAAAGAATAGAGTAAAACAGAGCCAAGCTTCCTCCCCCATGTTCATCATCTCTCATTTATCTTCCTTGGAGTTCTTGATCCCAAATTGAAGAATTAAGCTAGGAAATCAAAGCTTGGAGGTAATAGACTTAGCTCAACCATTGAAAATGACTTAGATTCAAGCTTAAGGTAAGGTTCTAGTCCTATTTTATAGTGTTTTTCCTTGTTTTTGAGCTGGTTTTAAAGTTTGTAGTTTTGATAATTGAATAGGGAATTTGAGGAAGTTTTGATTGGTGTAAAGCCTGGTTTTTGATGGTTATATGGTGGATAAGTTGTGGTAATAATTGGTGGCATTGCTTAGTGATATTGGGGGAGATTTTATAAGGTATTGAAATGTGTTTAAAGGAGAAAAATAGAGGTTTTTCGATGAATTTTGGGTGGGGCCGCGGCTCTGTTCCAGAGTGTCGCGACCCAAGCTTGTTGAAGAAGAAGGTAGTGCTGAAGAGGCCTAAGGGCCGCGGCGCTTGAGGCAAGTTGCCTCTGTTTTTTGGGAAGGGCTGCGACGCTTGAGGGCCATCTTGGCCAAAAGTGTGTTTTTGACTTAGGGATTCAAACCTTAGGCCTCGGGATTGATCCTACTACCTGGTTTAGTGGGATTCGATGTCCCGGAGGCTAGGTCTTGGTCCGGGAATTTTTTATTATTCATTTTATTGATGGAATCCCATAATTGGTTATGACCAGGTAACCGCTAAGGGACAAAAAGACAGATCGTTCTCAAGGGTCGTTCTTATGTTAATTCTCACTCGAACCAGATGTAAGGAAACTACACCCTGTGTATATGACATGCATGATTGTTGTTGAAGCATGTTGGTTGATAAATGTGGACATTGATTGCATATTAAATGCTTAGCAGAGCTTGCTTACTTATGTATGGCACTGATTAGTCAGGGACGACATTGGTCGCATATTATTGACTTGAGAGTCAGAAACAACATAAGTGTCTTGAACGCAGGGCCGATAAAAGATTAGATATAATCGATATCAGCGTTGAATGACTCTAAGGCATTAACGCTGGACCGACCCTAAGGTCGATGAAACTTATAAGCGCTTGACTAGTCTAAGCTAGTTACTCAGAGCAGGGCCTAAGGCCTAGGTGACTGCTTGTCACATGGCTGGGGAACAGTGTTCCATAGTTATGACTCTAGAGTCATGAGGAAGGTTATGTTGGTGACTAGTCATCATGCACCTATCCTGTTTAAGCTAGTGAAACATTCACCTATCTGTTAAGCCCCGGTGACCCTATCGTCACATGGCTAAAGGGAGCTGTACCCACCTTAGTGACTTTTGCAACTGTCACTTACCTGTTTTGGACTGAAAATCCTGAATGATTATTATGATCGTTGTTGATATTATATCATGCTATATTGTGTTTTCTTGCTGGGCCTTGGTTCATGGTTCCTATGTGGTGCAAGTAAAGGGAAAGAAAAGCTCACCCAACCTTGAGTGGAGATCTTAGGTGGTGTTGTGTACATATGCGGCCGCTTGACCACCAAGGCCAAGGAGTTCTCAGAGAAACTAGGGGGTTTACCCTATTTTTGCCGCTTAGGTCGGCGGGTTTGTAAATCTAAAACAGTAGTGACCATTTTGAGTTGTAAATAACTTGTAAAAGTTTTTGATGGTCCCATGTACAGTTTTATGTATTTAACAAAATATATCCTTTCCTTTTTATTGGTTTTCCACCTTAGCCTGTTAATAACACTTAGAAGCACGTTTTTAACCAAAGGACTCGGGTAGCGAGTTAAATTTCTGGTTCACCGTATCTGTTCTGGGGTAACTAGGGCGTTACATAACTGACACGATAACGCATTGAGGATGTGACCCCTACATATTAGTTCATCTTCTTTGTGTTTCTTCCTTTGTTTGATGCATTCTTGAGTGTCATCCTCCTTAGCGGGTTCTATAGCTTTTAGATCTTTATCAAGAACATAGAACACTTTGAGAGTGGTTAGCAAAAACCTAATCTTGTCTTGCCAATGAACAAAGTTAGCCCTATTGAATCTATCCAATCTCACAAAATCTTGTGTCATGTATTTCAAGGCCGATATCGAAGATGATTCTTCCATGATGATGTATCTCAAATAATAGCGAACTTGAATGTTGGGAGACAGATAGATTACACCACCACAATATTAAGAATCTACACAATATTGTCCTTCACAAAGACTAACAGAAGATTGAGTTAGAGGATGCAAACCCTAGTTTGTAGACCAAACTTCTTGGATCTTCTTGAGAGCTTCAAACCCTTGCTAGAACACCACTTTGAAATTCTTTTTCTTCAATGAAAACAAAACAAAGACTTATACACGAGGAGAATCGCTATCAAAATTCTCTATTTCCTAGCCCTTAATAAATGCTTGAGGCCATTCTAAGAGGAAATGGGAATTGAGATTGAACAAGCCTTTAAATTCACAAAACAAGACTTTATGAATTTCTTGGAGAAAACTTGAGATCTTAAAAGATAGAGAGAGAAAGGTTAGAGAGAGATTAGAGAGAGTGATCAAGTCCATCAAAACTCTATTAGAACCCTTTTATAGTGTAGGCAATGTCATTAGGTCTAACCAATTAGATTAGAGCCTTAAAACACATCATTTGGAGCTTAAAACACGTGTATGTACAGACACATCAGGAGACACGTCGCCTATTGGGTATTACCGAAACCCTAGGTTTCAGGCGATGCAACGCCACCTCGGCAGGTCAAAACTTACGAAATTGACCTTAACATCTCCAAATGTTTCGAAATTTTTTGCGCATCCTTAGATACATAATTGTATCCCTTTGGACCCAAACTCACAATTTTTAAGTGCCTACGATAAAAACTAAAATTTCACATCTTCACTATGTGAAATTATTAAGTGTCTTACACCTAGTTTGTGTAAATGTAGTCTTTGTATGTTGAAAAGTCATAACACCTTTTACCTTCCCATGAATTTCATTAATCTCACTTATAGTAGCTACTAAGTCTTCTTCTTTTGAATTCACCTTTGGCTCTTTATTATGGCTCTTTTGAACCTACAATCCCTTGCAAAATGACCAATTTTTCCACACAAAAAGCAATGCCCTTTCAAACTCTTGAATTGACCTTCATTCTTATTAGGTCCCAAGGGTTTGTAACACTTGTCTTTTGGCTTGTTAACTTATTTTCCTTTGTTCTTGTTTGGAGGTTTAGCCACCACATTGGCTTTATAAGTCTCTCCCTTAGACTCTTCCACATTCTTATCTCTAGAACAGGACTCTTCCTCGATTCTCAAATGTTTGAGAATCTCCTCCAAGGAAACTCCTCATTCTTATGAAGGATTTTCTTTCTATAGCCCCTCCAAGATGGAAGCAACTTGGCTATAATAGCACCAACAAGGAATTATTCCGAAAATACAATCTTTAGGGCATAGATTTTATTCACAATGATTTACAATTCATGAATTCGAGAAAGAATAGGGTTTTCATAAAAAAAAAACTTAAATTCCATGTATCGAGTAATTAAGAATTTCTTTGTACCTTCTTTTTCCACTTTGTATTTGTTTTCCAATGCCTCTCATATCTCCTTGGCAGACTTGGTGGTGGTATAAATATCATACAACCAGTCTGAGAGGGCATTGGGGATGTGACCCCTACAAATTAGCTCATCTTCTTCGCACTTCATTCTTTCCTTGATGAATTCTTAAGTGTCATCCTCCTTTGCAGTATTTAGGGCCTTTAATTCTTTATCTAGAACATAATACACCTTAAGACTAAACAAAAGAAACCTAATTTTGTCTTGCCAATGCACAGAATTAGTTCCATCAAATCTATCCAATCTAACAAAGTCTTGAGTTGTAAATTTCAAGAATGATATAGAACTTCACGAACCAGAGAATAGAGAATTTGATTGTTGGGAGGAAAGTAAAATTACACCACAAATATAATAAGAATCTATACTCAATTCCGCTTAACGTAGTCCAATAAAAGATTAGAGTAGAGAAATGCAAACCCTAGTTGTAGAACAAACTATTTGATATTCTTGAAAACTGCAAACCCTAGGATGGAGAACCACTTAAGTCCTTTTGATGATGGAGAATCAAAACCAAGGTTTACACATGAGATGTATCATTGTCCAAATTCTCTATTTCTAAGCCCTTCATGGATGTTTATCGATTTCTCTAGTAGTAAAGGGATTTGAGATTGAACAAGCCTTAAAATTCATAAAGACAAGCACTTTCTTTATGATTTTCTTGGAGAAAACTTGTCATCTTGGAGGCTAGAGAGAGAGAGAGAGTTGAAAGTATGATTAATCCTTTCAAAACTCTAAAAGACCCCTTTCATAGTGTAGGAACAGTCATTAAGTCTAACCAATAGGATTAGAGATTTTGAACACATCATTTGGATCTTAAAACATGTAATCGTGCTGACTATTCAGGCGATGCATCGCTTGACTATAGGCAAAACATCACTTGCCAAATGATGTTTCGCTTACTAGCAGGCAATGTGTCGTCTACTAGCAAGCAATGCGTTGCCTACTAGCAGACAATGCATCGCCTGCCACGTCTCGTAGAGATTTCAAGGTTTAGGTGAAGCATCACCTATAAGGAGGAAATGCAACGCAAGGTAGACAGATCTAACTTCTCAAAGTTACCTTAAATACCTCCAAATGCCCCCAAACATTTTGGGCATCCTTAGATACCTCAATGTATCACTCTGGACCTAAATTTACATTTTTTACATGACTACAACAAATAGTTAATTTTCACACATTCTTAATGTGAAACCATTAGGATTTACACCTAGCTTGTGTAATACCACTTGGGATTTGTATTTTAACCAATCCTAACTTCCCCCACTTGGTTAAATACAAACTTCTTTCTCTAGCTTAAATATAGTGTTGGCGCCTAAAATAAAGTGCTTTAACCATTATATTTAACCAATCTCTGTAGATTGAACCAAGTAATCCTTAGTGATAAGATTGGCAACACCTCACACACCTCCACTTGACCATTCATTTTCCCACTTTTCTTGCTTAGCACCATCATGGCCATGTGCTCATCCATTTCATGAACTTTCCAGGGAGAAAATTTAACTCCCATGAGAGGTGACACAACCTCTAAGTTCACATAGATGAAGTTCTTACAACATCTTTGCTACATTTAGAGATGCTTGTTGCGCTCAACTAAACTTCATCAAATACCTTAAGCATAACCCTCAATTTGTTAGAAACCAACACTAACCATCCTTAGATGGGACTCATAATTATGTTAGTGTTTAAACTATCCACATATCAATTACTTATTCTTACCCATTGAACTTTTTCCCTTGATGTTCACAAGTTTGGAGTTGGGTTGTCATCATTGGTGAATCTCTTATTCTAAGAGTTTTAGTCTCATCCCTCTAGATGTAGAACTTACCAACTCTCTTTTAAGAGGTTTGGTGAATGGTTCTGCTAAGTTCTTATTAATTCTCACATTCGAGATCGAAATGATTCCTTCTTGAATCAATTGTCTCACATACTCATGTCTTAGACTTATATGTCTAGAATTCCCATTATATATGCCATTATAGGTTCTAACTAATGTGGCTTGACAATCACAATGTATCGAGATCATCGATACCTCATTCGTGGAAATTGGGATATACAATATGAGAACCCTAAGCCACTTGGGCTCTTTTCTGGTTACCACAAGAGCTATAAACTCGGCCTATATGGTTGAGTGTGAAATACATGTTTGTTTCTTTGACAGCAAGAAACCGCTCCTCCTTTGAACATAAACACCCAACCGATAGTGGAGAGATTACCTCACACACTCGATATCCAACTTGCATCAGAATATCCCTAAAGTATTTTAGGATAATTTGTGTCACGTCCCAAAAATGCTAATAAGGCTTAGTGCCTTGATTAGTGTGCCGGGAGAGCCTAATTGGATATATGTATGAAATTAATTGATTAAATGTGTGACTACATAACATACATGATTTATATGATAATATGAATATATATTTGCATGTTTATGAGTATTAAATATGCATGTGGGCTCGTTCTTGTTAAATAGGGCATATTTGTGATTTTACCCGTTGAGGGCATAAATGTGATTAGATGTGTGTAAATGATTGAGACCACATTATTATGTGGATATATTTGTAGTATTCGACTCGAGGCGGTCCTCGTGAGTGCATTAGCGGAATAGTCACAACGTGGTGAAATGACCACTTAGTGCGTATTTGGGATTTATTGGTTAACGGACAATTATTTGGTGATTAGTTGGGCATGTCAGAATTAATTGGGAACTTATATGAACACTTGAGGATTAGAGAAAATGCGGTAAAATGATGGGTTTGCCCTTATGGGCAATAAAGGGCTGAGATAGCACTAGGGTTATTTTGGTCTTTGTATTATGGGGTATACTTAGGAAATCTTAGGGGTTAGCTAGAAACAACCAGAATCCCTCAGCTCTTTCACTCTCACGTTCATCTCTCTCTCTCTCTCTCTCTAAGGCTTTGGTGCACTTGGAAATTTTGGAGGTAAAGCTCAGAATCAAGGTTATGATTGCTGAGGAATTAAGGCTAGAAGTGGTGGGGATTAGCTTAGGCTCGAGATCATCACAGAAGTAAGGATTAGAGGAAGTTTTTTTATTTTATGAATTTCTCTAGGTTTTTAGTGTTTTGGGGTTTTTGAACTTAAGTGGTTGAATGTTGTAATGAGGTTTTGTTCAGTTTCTTTGGGTTTATGTCCTGCTCTGAGTATAGTATAACTGATTTGGGACTCAATTATGGCATTGGAACATGTTTGGATCGATTTGTAGGAGGTTTAGAAATATGAAAATGGTGGAAATTCTAGGTTCGCGGGATCTCACCGCGACTCTGTTCTTAAGCGTCACAGCCTGCATGATCTCAAGAGGCATTGGGGATTCGCTGAATCCCCTTATCGTTGCTGCTCTTGGTAGGGCACACCGCGGCGCGTGTCCACGAAAATTTAGACTTTGCTCTTTGACTTAGAGAGGGTCATGACCCTAATTGCTGGAGCGTCGTGACTCTAATTGGGGGCGTCGCGACGCAAATAGGGAATTATGGCTAATGTGGGGTTTTAAGGGCTAGGGAAGGATCCTACTACCCGGTTTAGTAGGATTCGAGGTCCCAGAGGCTAGAATAATATTTTGAAGTTCTTATTTGGTTTAGATCTTGATGGATTGTTACTATTGATGTGTTGTGACTAGGTTACCTTTAAGGCTCAGGATTGAGGATTGTGCTTTGGACCGCTCTACATCTTCAGCTCAGGATTCGAGGTAAGAAAACTACACCCGGGTTATGAATGGGGCTGAGACCCCCTGTAAATGAATATATGTGAGATTGTAAATATATCTATGTCTAAGAATATTTGGATAAGCATGTTTGTTCGTGATGTTTTCGATTGCGTGTTTCGCAATCTATTTATCTATTATATTTGATCTAAAAGTCCGGCCTAAGGGAGCCGAGATCAGCTAAATAACTAGAGGGCTCGACCTAAGAGTGCTGACACTTAACTAACTGTACTGGATGTTGAGATTGAATTACATGTTGGATTAAACTGTTTATTATTTCCTAGCTTGTTGATGATGTGCTGCTATTATTGACTTGATCGGTCTGAGTTTACTGCATATGTAATGTTATTAATTTTTGCATGTGAATTAAGTTTTCTTGATGAGTCTTGGCTCACGGGTGCTATGTGGTGCAGGTAAGGGAAATGGATAGCTGGACCAGACGTGAGTTGGAGAGCTTTGGGGGCGGTGTGTACATCATCAGCTGCTCGGCCGCCACAGCCAAGGGATTGAGAGGGACTAGAGCCAAAATTGTATTTTGCCACTTAGGCTGGCTTCAGTTGTATTTACTTTTAAAGGTTGTAATTGCCTTATAAACACTATTTTTTTGGATCCCATGTACCAACTCTTATTTTTAATGAAAGTCAACTATTTTATGATCAAAATCTTTTAACCCTAACCCGTTAGTTGACTTTAGTGACACGTTTATGTCCAAACGACTTGATTAGCAAGTCTTGCACTATTTAAAATACATAGTGTAATGGTCTTGGCTATCCAGGGTGTGGCACATTGAATATTGGAGGCTTAGCTTCTTGGTCCTTTTAAGGTACACTAGAACTATCTCAATTGTCTTCCAATGTTCGATACTTAGATTGCTAGTATACCTACTTAGTTTACTAAATGCATATGAAATATCTGCTCTTGTACAATGAGTGGTACACATTAGACTCCCTAATGAACTTGCATACTCAAGTTGAGCCACCACTCTACCATTTTTCTTTTCAAGCTTTATGCTTGAATCAAATGGTGTGTTGCCTCTCTGATTTTGAGAGGACTAAACTTGTCAAGCACTTTCTCAACATAGTGAGCTTGACTTAAGCCTTTGGCTTTTCCGAGGTATTATAGGTTACTTATCAACCTTTGGATCTTTCCCCTCAAGAGATTCTCCAACACATGTGGGTTCTTCAGAGTTGTTATCACAATATAACATGTTCTCAAAGAACTCCACTTCTCTTGATTCAATTATAACATTACATTCCAAGTCTAATGATCTATAGGCTTTGATATTTTAGGCATAGCCAACAAATGCACACTTAACGATCCCGAACCCAACTTGGTCCTTTTATGGTCCATGCTCTTGCAATAAGCAAGGTACCCCCAGACTTTAAGATAGCCTAGGTTAGGCTTTTTTCTTCTCCATAACTCATATGGAGACATATTGTTCCTAAAACTCTTGAAAAATACTAAAAAATAATATTGACTCATGGACTAGGTGGATTTAAACCACTGAACCACGTAAAAGTTATGGGTTTGTTTAATTATTTTTCTTTAATTCGGTTTATTCAAGCCTAAACTCTTTTAATTATATTTTATTCTAAGTTTTTGAAAAAATGCGTCAACATTGGCTTTCTATATTGCAAGTTTCATCTAGAATCTATTTAGGTAGTTGGTGTAAGTTCACTCTGCCCAACAATCAAATTTTCTATATCACTTTGTTTCATGTTTTCTACATCACCATAGATGAATCTTCATCTATTTTGTGTGTTGTCAAGATAACATTAGGTTTCTTCTACTACTCTCAATGTCTATTACATTTGGATAAGGATTTGAAGGTCGTAGATCCACCCAAGGAGAAAAACACTCAAGAGGTCATCAAACAAAGGAAGAAACATGAAGAAGATGAGCTCATTTGTCGGGGTCACATCCTCAACGCCCCCCGGATCGTCTCTACAAAATTACAAATTTGAGGAAGAATGTACAAAGAAATTCCTTTTTACTTAATAAATGAAATTTAAAGTTGTTAATGATAAACCCCTCCTCCCCTAAATCCATGAACTTCAAATCACTATGAACAAGCTCTCCACCCTTAAGATTGTGTGGCCAAAGCAATTCTTTGTAGGTGCAATAATAGGCAAGTTGCCTCCATCTTAGAGGGGCTATAGGAAGAAGATTCTTCACACGAATGAGGAGATCTCTTAAGAAAAGATTCTCATGAACCTAAGAATTGAAGAGAAGTCCTGTTCTAGGGATAAACATGTGGATGAGTCCATTGGTGGGACCTCCAAAGCTAATGTTATGGCCAAACCTCCTTACAACAAGGGAAAAGGGCATAAGAAGCCCCATGGAAAAAAGTGACAAAACCCTTGGGCCATGAAGAATAAAGGGAAATTCAAGAGCTCCAAATGACCTTGCTTTGTGTGTGGCAAGAGTGGTCATTTCGCAAGGTATTTTAGGTTTTAAAAGAGCCACAACAATGAGGACAAGGTGAACACTAACAAAGAGGAGTTGGTTGTAACCTTAAATGAAGTGAATTCCATCAATGGTAAAGTGCAAGGGTGGTGGTATGGCACTTGTGCTACTATTCATGTTTCATATGATAGGACTTTCTTGAACTTTTAGAGTACAAATGATAGGCATGAAATCCAAATGGGTAACGAGAAGAGATCCAAGGTAGAAGGAAAATGCACTATTGATCTATTCTTCTCTTTTAGCTAGAAGTATCTACTTACTAATGTTCTCCATGTATCAGACATGAGTAGAAACCTTGTGACTAGGGACTTGCTTAGCAAATTTGACATTAAGGCAGTGCTTGAATCCAGAAAGCTCATTTTTTTTAAGGTTAGGAAATTTATGGGGAATGATTATGCTTGTGAGGGTATGTATAAACTTTGTACCTCTATTGATGTGATAAAAAATAATAAAGTTTCTACTTCCTCTTTTTATATGATCGACTTAAATTTTATTACTTTATGCCATAATAGACTTGCACATATATGTTTTAGTACTACAAAAAAATAATAATTAAATGTTGATTGATTCATTGTGATATTGTTGAGCATGATAAATGTGAACTATGTGTGAAATCTAAAATAGTTAAGAAACCTTATCATAGTATTGATAGAAACTCTAACTTGTTAGATTTGGTACATAGTGATTTATGTGAACTTAATGGTAGGTTGATCAAAAGTGAAAGTAGGTATTTCATTATCTTCATAGGTGATTATTCTAGGTTCACATATGTTTATTTTCTTAAGAACAAAAATGAAACATGTAATGTGTTTTAAAGTATATAAAGCCAAAGTTGAAAATCAATTGGAAAGGAAAATAAAAGTTCTTAGAAGTGATTGGGGTGGTTAATAATTTTCAAATAATTTCAACTTATTTGTGAAGAGCATGTTATAATACACGAATGTATTGCCCTATATACTCCACAACAAAATAATACAATGGAAATGAAGAATAGGAAATGTCTAGAAATGGTTAATGCTATGCTATTACATTCTAAATTTAGGTTTAGTTTGTGAGGTGAGGCCCTGTTATACGCATTTCATATTTTTGATCATCCTATGAAGGAAAACAATACATCACCATGAGTTTTGGAAAGAAAAGAAACCAAACATTGGTTATCTTAAAATGTGGGGGTGCCTTGCTTATTGTAAGAGCACAAATCCTAAAATTACCAAGTTGGGTCCTAGGGTTATAAGTTGTGCTTTTGTTGGCATTTGCCTCAAATAGCAAAGCTTATAAATTTTTAGACTTCAAGCCTAATGTGATAATTGAATCTAAATAGTGAGGGTTTGAGCCAAGCCCATTATGTCAAGAGAGTGCTTGGCAAATTTAGTCATCTTAAAGTGGCAATTACACCATTCAATCCAAACATGAAGCTTAAAAAGAATGGAGGTGTAATGCCCCGACTAATTCTAGACCTCGGACCATTAAAATCTACTAAGACATATCTACTATTTTGGGAAACATACATAAGAAATAATATAACTTTGTTATTAAAACCCAAAATATTATGCCAAATACAAAGTAAAGTATGAAATAAAAAATACGGTATGGGTACCCTTTGTTTAGTACATAAAAACATAAAAAACATCATAAATTTAATCAAATGTTTAAAGAACTAAGTGCGGAAATACATAAAGACATAAAATAAAAGACTTCATCCTCGATCTTCCATCAGTCCATTCAATCCATTCATCCTCAACACACATGACAAGCTGCCACGAATCTTTCCCACCTTCCATATTCATTTTCTTGCATCATGCTAAAAATAAAGGAATGAGCCTAATGCCTAGCAAGGAAAATCTACTAACAACATATATCATAAATCATAAACATAAGACTATATCACATACATATACTATAAAACATATGACTATAAAAAAAAACGTATATCATATAGGACTACAATATTAATGACCATTAACTCATTAATGTGGCATGTGATAAAACCATCGAAGTCCTCAGTCTACTAATCGAGGTAGGTTAGATCATAAGGTAGTATATGATAACCCATCTAGGTCCTTTATCTACTAATCAAGGTAGGGTAAATCATAACTCTAAATCCACGAAAATGATAAAAATCTTGGGGTTTGCTATCTAAGCTACTATAATCCCCAAGCGACATAAAAATATTGGGGTTTGCTATCTAAGCAACTATAAGCCTCAAGTGACTACAAAACATATTTATACATATACATATCATAGCATAAAACATATCATAACATAAACATATAAACACATATAATCTAACCTAATTTCCTTACCAAAAATTGGAATATGGAGACAAGAACGAGATTTGGAACACTCCTAAAACCAACAGTAAGAATGGTGAGTTTCTAAAGAAAAGAGATTATAAGAAAACTAAACCATTCAAGTAGAAACTTACCGAAAAGAACCTTAAGTTTCAAGAAACTTAAACACCTAATCAAGAATCATAAAAAAGAGTTAGGATTTGAAAGAAAATAAAAGAAAACTAAAGAACCATGAAGAATTGAACTTAAGGATAAGAATACCTTAAATGATCTTATCACTTGATCTATACCTCGATACCGAAATAACTCAATATCTCACTTCCCAAGTGTTTAGAAAAGCTTAGATTGGAAAAGATTTTATCCCAAAACCCAAGTGTTTATCTCTATATTAACCTTAGCAACTTGAAGGCTCTGAAGAATACTTGAAGAATGAAGAAAATAGATGAGTACTAGGTCCTATTTATAGAGTTCAAGGAGTGAAACTAACCCCTTTTAAATTTAATAAATAAATGAATATAAAATGAAAAAGATTTAATTTTTCATTCAACAAACGCCCAAAACTCGGTTAAAATCATTCAAAGGCAGGTCCAAGTGGTTAAGGCTGTTTTTAAATTTAAAAACCACAAACTTTAAAAAAAAATGCACCATGGGTGATATATCGCCTACACCATTTTCTCGAGCCCCGTTCGTTCGTTTGTGCGAAGTCGACGTGTTTCCCATATCTTCCGTAGGCGATATATCGGACCCTATAGCTGCGATATATTGGCATACGTTGATATATATCAAACACGTATTTGCACTTTTTAAGCATATTTTGAATTGATTAAACAGATTTGACTGAGTCAAAACGTGATCCTAACAGCTACTCGTAGGTTCTACAGCTTCTAGATCTTTCTTTTATTTAAACTATTCATCAAAAATACTTAAATCCTTAATAAACATGATTATGACAAGTGTCACATTCTTAATAATTATATCTAAACCTTAGGTTATAATAAATAATATTTCTAGGACCAGCAATATTAATCAAACCTTATGTTATAATTAATATTTCTAAACTATAGGTTAAACTTATAAAATCCATAACTGTTGCTATGAGTTTCCAACTAAGTCCTGGCTTGAACCAAAATCCACGGAAATTAACATACTACAAACTATACTAACTACTACTACTATCTAGCTAGGTAAAAATTCTGGGACACTACAGGAGGAAGAGTGGTGGCCCAATTTGAATATGCAATTGCAATAGGGAGTCTAATGTATGTTGCTGTTTGTACAAGAGCAGACATATCATATGTAGTTAGTAAATTTAGTAGGGTTACTAGCAATCCAAGTATTGAGCATAGAAGGGCTTTCAAAAGAGTCTTAGGGTATCTTAAGCATACCAAAGATGTTAACCTCAATTACTCAAACTTTCCTTTGATAATTGAAGTATATTATGATGCAATTTGGATATCTAGTGCGGAAGACATTCTCTTAACCACCGGTTGGGTGTTTACATTTGGTAGAGGAGCTATTTCTTAGGGTTCCAAGAAAAAAACTTTTATATCACACTCTACCAGGGAACTCGAGTTTATTGCTCTAGTGACAATTGAAAAAGAGGTTGGGTGGCTTAGGGATCTCATGTTGGGCATCCCATTTATTGCGGATATAGTATCGGCGTTCTCGATACATTGTGATAGTCAAGCTACTCTTACTATAATATATAAATGTAACGACCCAAAATCACTAATATGGCTTAAGGGCCTTGATTAGTGTGCTGGGAAGGCATAATTGGCTTAGGTGTGAATTTATTCAATTAATGAATGATTATATAATAAGCATGCATGTATGATTATATGAATGTAAATGTGGTTAAATGTTGTATCTGTGAGAACCACATTATTATGTGGGTAGATTTGTAGTGAGCGACTTGAGGCGATCCTAGGGAGCTAGATAGAGGGAAAAGTCACAACGGGGCTTAATATTTGACTTTGGATAAGTCAGGGGTATTTTTGTTGGGGTTTTATGCCCTAATTAAAACTCAAATTCTTTGTAATCTCATTTTATTATCAATAAAAGAATAGAAATCATTTTTTGACTTGGTCAATCACTTTGCTCACATGTTTTATTTTCATGATTATTTGTTTAATATAAACTTCTTTTAAATCCCGAGCATATAGCAAATCTTATTTATAGTGACATAATCACAGTAGAATATAAATATGATTATATGTTCAAAATAAGTTAGTCCTAAGATTAGTCAGTGCACCGGATTTACACTGACTTGCCAATTTACGATATGATCTACTTACACATTACAGTGTTATGTTCTTTCCAGAACATTAGCAAAGTAGATAGGATCAGATGTATTTGTTACATCGGACAGGACCGATATTGATAGTTGATAAGATAAGTAAACATACCGTTATTATCTATTCTAGTCATATCATATAGTTGACCATAGGTCAATTCAATCTCAATTCTGAGTGGTTAGTATTCTAACTGATTGTATAATTTGAGTTCTTTGACTTGTTCGTTACCAGCTTACCCTACGGATTAGCCCATACTTACATCTTGGGAACTCGGTAGTATAATTGAGTGGGAGTGTTAATAATAGATATGAACATCTATAGCTTCTGATGAAGAAGTGAAACGATGGTTTCCTTTTAGTTTGGTTCAAGGTGTTAAATGATAGAGATCTCATTTCAGTAATTAAATTAGTTTACTGAAATATCATTTACAAGGAACTAAGTGTTTTAAGGATAAAATACAATGAGGGGTAAAACGATATTTTAGTCCTATCTCATTGTAGACCCTCTATAGAGGATTGAGTGACAATTATGGTTGTAACAATGGATAATTAATAGTGTATCTATATTTGTTATAGAGCGTTCTGTGAATTCAAGAGTGCAATTCCAAGTCTATAGTGGAGTCACGAGGAATTAATAAGTTAGTAAATTTATTTGTTAGATTTATGATAACTTATTGGAGCTTGATTTCATAGGCCCATGGTCCCCATTGTACCTTGGATAAAATCATCTAGATAGTCTCAATTAATTGATTTAATTATCAATATTGACCAAGTCAATTTTGGATAGTTTCACAGAGTTGTGTAATTTTGAGAAGAAAAGAGAATTTATGGCAGATTTATTAATTAAGATAAATTGGTATCTAAATTAATAAATAAATTTAAATCAAGGTTCAAATTATAAATAATTAATTTGATAAAGGATTTAAATAATTATTTAATTAATTAAATCAATAGAAAATAATGCAGGCCTTGATTTTAAGTCCAATGGGCTTATAATCAAATGGGAAATTTCACGGGCCTATAGCCCATGATAATTTCTGTAACGCCCTACTACCTTAGAGTCGTTACTTAGTGAGTTTAAAATAGAAATCGTGCTTTTGACTGACTCTAAGTGGTTTCTAAAACCAAAAGTGTGAATAAACCAGAGTTTAAGGCTGTACTCTTTGAAAATGTTTAGTTTCATTGAAAACGTTAAGTATAAAACATCTGGGATCCCAACATAAGGTTTACAAAGTATTTACAACTCAAAAATAGATTTACACTTGATCAACTATCAAAAGAATGGTTTAATACAGCCATATACAAAATGCCCCCAACCAAAGCAGTCGGGCAGGCCGAACATGTACGCGCCGCCCCCACGCTCTCCATACTCATGGCCGGTTGACTGACTCCTTGCTTTTACCTGCCACACGGAGCACCCGTGAGCCGAAGCCCAGCAAGAAAACCCAAATAGTACATAACATATGCAAATAATATAGCTGGCATAATTCACTGATAAATAGGAAAACCATCAGATTAAACAAGCACGGCCATGCCGCCCCAGAGGCCTTACCAAAGCTTGGGGTCTCGGTCCTCACCGTAGGATAACTCATGTATCCCTTGGGTCCCACCCTGGCTATAGCATCCCATGTGCTGAGCGTTACTTCTGGCCCCGCTGCCGTACCCGGCCTACGCCGCTCTCGGCCTTAGCCGTTCATTCCATTATAATCACATATATAATACATTCTGAAATAACCATTCAAACATACAATAGTTCATCTAAGATTACACATTTGCACACAATACAATCTAGGGCCGTGCCCTGCAATCACACAGTGGGCCCATGCCCTATTCTCGGGTGTTACGGTTTTCTTACCTTTAGATTCGGTAGCCTTGATCACCTGACTCCTTGAGCACGATCCTACCCGAGCCCTAGCGCTTGCCTAAGCAAAATCCACAAGTCAAAGTCATCACCAACCTCAAGTCCAAAACCTAGCCTCGAGACTAATCCCGAGCCCCCGAGGAGTCCTAGATCCCCAAAACAAAGTGGCGGAATCGAGCCTCGAACCCTAGGTCAAAATCCCTTCACAAAAGCCCAAAAATCCCCTCTGTGAACAGTGCAGCGCTACAGCGCTCAAAAGAGGGCACTGTAGCGCTACAAGCAGAACCACCCCACCAGAACAGGGGCTAGCGCTACAGCGCCCCCTGACTAGCGCTGTAGCGCTAGTTGCAGCCAGACCAAACCCAAAATCGCATCTTGCGATTTTCTTCTCCCATTTCAACTCCAAACTTGCCAAAACCTTTTCCAAACCCAAAAACACACATAACCACACCTCACACTCATCCCAAGCATCCCATGAACTCAATCCCAAGCTCAAGCAACCCAAAACTCAAAATCTAACACAATGAACCCAAAAACCAGAAATTCACTCAAACAATCAAGGATAAAGTCTTAGAAATCATACCGTGGGTGGAATTTCGACCTTGAATTGAACCCTAGACTTCCTTGGATTGCACCTTCACAACCTTGACCTGTTTTCCCCAAAAAACCCCATCCATTTAGCTCAAAAACACAGTTCAAACCAGTCAAGCCCTAAAACAGAAAATCCCCAAGAACTTACCTCAATTTCTGATGTGATCTTGCTAACCCCTTGCCAATCCTCAAGCCTAGCTTAGGGTCCTTGATGCTCAGCCTACCCTAGCTCTCCACTGAGCTTGACTCCAAGAAAAATGAAGGAAAATGGTTGGGAGAGCCACAAACCGATTCTTTGGACAAAACCCTTCAGCTTTCCCTCTTTTCTTTTCTCTTCCTTCCTTCTTTCTTCTCAGCCTATAACTTTTTCTCTACTAAATCCACTAAGTATAAAGCCCTCCTTAACTCATCTCTTCCAAGCCTAAAGACCAAAATTCCCTCCCTTGATAATTCTAAACCTTTATGCCCATAAAGGGGCATTTTAGTCATATTACCCAAGTTCCCACTAATTCCTCAAGTGTTCCTAATAATTCCCGCTCGCTACCCAATACCTGATTAATCATCAAATATACATTCCTCATCATCAAGATTAACCTCAATATATTTCCAAATTCTCATTAAAACTCCCCAGGCTTAACCCAAGCCGGGTATAGATTCCCGCTTTGACTTTTCCGCTAACCCGCTCACTCTAGGATCGTCTCGAGTCATGGATCACCGATATCAACACAAAACATGCCCAAAATGGCCAGATTACAATTATGCTCAATCAGGTCTACATGCATACTAATTCACATAGTCATGCATCACAAATAATCAAATAGTCAAATAACGTGCATTAAACCATAATCATGCATTAAACTCATTAAGGTCACACACAGAATCCCATTATGCCCTCCAGGCACACTACTCAAGGCCCTTAAGCCTTAATAGTGAATTTGGGGTCGTTACAATTTCGACCTAGGGCTTCAAAATGGCTATTATTTTATTGATTTTTTTAATTAAATTAAATGGCCTAATTGAGTCTATAAAAGGAGTGCTTAGAGAGAAGTCAAAACAATAAGTTTGATAAGTCACAAGTCAGATTTCCTGATAGTTTTAGATTCTCTCTAAACACAATTCCTTTTCTAAGCCACTTTGTTATTTTCTCTTCTTCTCTCTATATCTATCTCATGTGTTGAGAATTTCCCACACTAGTCTAGGTGGTTCTAAGGATACATTGGAAGATCGTGAAGAAAATAGAAGATCGGTTCAGTTTATTGATAATACTCTGCGACAGAAAGGATACAAGAGTTAGAGAAACTGAAGGAATGACTCTTTAATTCCGCTGCGTATACTGTAAGTATTATATTCTTTGTTTCTCTTTGAATTCAATTTTAGAAACATGTTTTAGGCTATCTCGTATTAATTTGTTTAATATTAGATATACATGAAAATAAATAAAGATCCTGTATAAGCTAATCCAACATCTGGCCTCAGAGCCTTTGGTAATCTTTATTTTCATACATGAACATTTTTAAAATTGGATTATTTGATATGTTTGAATAATTGGATGGTTTTCATGTTTTTATGAAGCAAATTGATTTTATGTGAATTTTAGCAATTTTTAGGTTATTTTGTTGTGTTTTCTATGCTATTAATTTTTATATATGCTTTATTTTGTGTAAAACATGTTAAAGATTAATTAGAAAATGGTTTTGTTTTGAAAAATTGCTCTAAAATTTTTTTTGGAAAAATTTGCACTGGCTGCCATGCGCGCGCACACCGTGCGCACCAGCGCACGCACGCGCGCGCGCCCAGCGCCTCTTCGCGCGCGCGTCCTGCGCGCATCACGCGCACGTCCCTCGGCAGCCTCCTGTGCTGCGCGCGCACACCACTGCAGCCTAGCCAATGAACAGTACCCGATACGGGTACTGTTCTTCCTTTTTTTTTTTAATTTTTTTAAAATTAAAGAAAATTAAAATTTGTAGAAATAAATTATTTATAATCAAAACCAAAAATATCTTTTTTGTTTTATCATTTAATTTTTTTTTTTAAAAAAGAAGATATTTTTGTTAGTTGAGATTTAAATAATTAGATATTTTCTACAAACATTCAAATTCAAATTTAAAAATAGACTAACAACTTAACTTTAAATCTTTTAATAAATTAAAATATTAGAATTATGATATCAGATATTTAAGATATTTTCATTTAAATTCTTGATATTTTTATTAAATCTTTATTTGAAAATATACATATCTTTTTATTCTATAGTTTTTAATATTTAAATTATTTGAAATTTGAACATTGTTAGTTAGATATTTTTATGGGTATTTGAATTTGAATTTGTTTAACTATTTGAGATATTTTAGGGTTGTTATAACTATTTGTATTTTATTATTTTTAAATGGTTAAAATATTAGATAATAGTTGTAACAACACAAGATATTTTTGGAAAATAGTTTAGATATTGATTTTAAAATTTAAAATTGGTTAAATTTTGAAAAATATCATTTTTTTTTCAGCCAATTAATAAAATATTTTTTTTAATAAATGAGATTTAAATTAACTTTGGTTAATTGTTGATAAATCATATTTAAATGAAATTAATATTTTTTTTATCAAATTAACCTAAAACAAAGTTGATTGTTGATAAATGAATTTTAAATTAACTATTGTTAATTGTTGATAAATTTCATGTAAATTGACTTGTTTTTTTGTAAAAATTTAATTAATTTGAATTTTTTTATGATAAATTCTAGATAATTAATTGTGGTATTTTTGCAAATGAAATAAACTGTGGTATTTTTGCATAAATTCATAGAATTGCTCATATAGTAACATGATTAGGCCCATCCAATTATAACATGTCTGTTTGCACTATATGTGGTATTTTTGCAATTGGGCTTAGATGCATATAGTAGTCCATATGTTTGTTAGATATATGGTATTTTGCCAAATAAAATATTCATAAAATGATAGGTTTTATTTGGGCCCATTAGAAAATGTAAAGTTTAAATTCCTCTCTTGTGGGTGATCCCACTTGTGAAGGCCCATTTGCTTTGCATGACTATAGTGAGCCTAATCAATTAATAACAATTAATAAAATGAAGGTTTGAATTCCTGTTTTTTGGACATTGTATGGAAGATAAGGGGCCTTTGTAGTGGGAACGACATACTGGACCCAGCCCTCCTCCATACAAGCCCAATTGTTAAGGCCCATTTACCTGAGTTGGACTTAATTGTATAGGTTCATTATATTAGTTAAACCTAAATATTGATTAGCAACAAATTAATTCTAAATTAATTGAATTTGTTTCAATGTGACACTTTAGAATTAATAAGAAATTATAGGACTTTGGTTTTAAAAATTTTAATCTGTTTAATTTTTTTTGGGAAAACCATAGTCATTAATTTTCTAAAAATAAATAATAAAAATACTATTTTTAATTTTATAATGAGCTTATTTTAAGAATTTTATTCGATCTCCACCGTTGATTTAACATAGTCAATAGCTTAATGGGGCCTCGAGGCTCTTTGATTCGTCCCCATACGAAAGGTGTTCATTAGCTATTTTGACAAGGTTAGATTTCGAAAGATAGATAATTATAGGTCAAATTCTACTAGACTCACCCCTATGGTGACTACTAGGACTAAATCTATGATTATTGAAACCGTGGGTCTAGCTCATAAAATAAGAGATTTTGTTTTCTTATTTTGATCGAATAGTAGGTTGTTAATAGTGGTGTCCATTATTAAATGAGTTTACAACTCTATTTAACTAGTGGTATTTTTGACTCTCGCCAACCGGGACAAGGATATCATAGATTAGTTAAAAACCTAAAGAAATAGAGATATGATTGTTTTTGGTATTTTTTTTCTCATATCTTACATATTTTTGGTATATGTTGTGCTTTTTCTTGAAATTTGTGTGAATAGAAGATTTATTGAGAAAATGTGATTAATTTCTATTTTATTGATAATTTGTAGTTTTAAGTTAAGTAGTGTCTACTCCCATCCTTTCTCAACTTTCGATGGAGAAACTCACCAGAGAAAACTTCCATAATTGGAAGCAGAATATCAACATAAAGTTGATAGGTGACTACTCCGAGTTCTTCATGATTGAGGAATCCCCAGAACGAGCATCGTCTCCTCACGTTCTTGATAGCGTCGTAAATGCTTGGATAACACCGTCTCCACACGTACGTGATGGAACCGTGAATTCTCGGATGGCACCGTGTCTGCACGTTCGTGATCAACTCAACTATGGTCTGACGCAGCTCATGAATGAGCTTCAGATTTTTGAACCTGCCATGGGTGGACCTAGTAAAGGAGGTGAAAATAAGACTACTGATGTTGCTGCTCATCTAGCTAAGGCTGAAGCTAACCAAGCTTCGTCTTCGAAAGTTGAAAAAAAGAGGAAAGGTGGACAAATAAACAACCCTAAGCCTGCAAAGGCTGCAAAGACGAGTGCACAACCACATGCACAGACGCCTAAGGGGAAGAACATGAAAAACAAGAAAGGTAAAAATAAATGTTTTCACTGCAAAGAGAAGGGGCATTGGAAACGAGATTGCCCCAAGTTTCTAGTAGCGAAAAACAAAGGTAATGATTATAGTTCATTTATCTTAGAAACATGTGTTTTAGAGAATGATAAATCTGTTTGGATTATTGATTTTGGATCTACCAACCATGTTTGTAACTCTTTACAGCTTCTTGAATCGTGGGAGGAAGTGAATGAAGGCGGCTTAAAGCTTAGAGTTGGGAACAGAGCGTTCGTTGCGGTCCAAGCTAGAGGAATAGCTCGTCTGAAGTTCGGAAATAAATACTTAATTTTAAAAGATGTATTTTTTATTCTGGATTTTAGTAGAAATTTAATTTCAGTTTCTATGGTGCAATTAGAACGATTTGTTATGACTTTCACAAGCTTTAATATATCTATTTCTTTCAATGGATCACAATTATGTATTGCATGTTTGGAAAACGGGCTTTATATTCTGTGACCTAACGAACCCCTCGCTCTTAATAATGATTTATTCAAAGTAGCTAAACCTAGGACCAATAAACGTCAAAAGACCGATAACAATAATATGACGTATTTATGGCACTTAAGACTAGGTCACATTGGCTATGATATGATTCAAAGACTTACAAAGGACGGACCTTTGACGGAACTCACCTTAGGTGAATTACCTGTCTGTGAATCTTGTCTAGAAGGCAAACTGACCAAGCGTCCATTCTCTGCAAAGGGTGATAGGGCCAAAGAACCACTTGGTCTTGTACATTCAGATGTTTGTGGACCTTTGAATGTACAAGCCAGGGGTGGTTTTGAGTATTTCATCACTTTCATTGACGATTACTCTAGATACTCATGTCTTTACCTAATGCATAGGAGATCAGAAACATTTTCAAAGTTTCAAGAATTCCTAGCAATGGCTCAGAACCAATTAGGTAAAACGTTAAAGATCTTGCGATCTGATAGGGGTGGAGAATATTTGTGTACGCCCTGGTTTTCCCGCGGGCTGATTAGCAAGACGAGCTGCTGACTAATCGAGTTATCTCATGAACTCCCCTAAGACTGGAGCTTCTGTCGTTAGCTCGAGGAAGCCCAAAGGGCTCGCCTCCATTGTCCAAGACTGGAGCAGGCCCCTTGAAGGCCGAAGGTCGAGTCCAGTATGCAGCTCGCGGTACGAGCTGGATATGGAGCTATGACCCCTTGAGAAGTAAACACACGCAAGGTAAACGTGCATATATCAGGCATCACGTGTCTGATATCCCCCTGACTTCTCGGACACGTAGCAGGAACGTGCGTGTTCAGACACCCACGATTGGGTTGGGCCGTGCGGCCCATTACTTCCTTACCTATTGATTTGACCACACTTATGTGTCAGGTTTAGGAATTAATCATGAATGTCACAGAATTGATGCGACAAGTAAGAAGGTCACACGATGGCCTCCCTACCAACTTCCAAGTGCCTTCTCCTATAAATATGGAGACCCTGGGAGTTGATAGGGGTTGGGAAAATAATCTCTTGTAAGAAATACTTTGTAACAAAATACTCAGTATAGATCAATAATATTGACTAGTGGAGTAGAAGGATTTTAACCTTCGAACCACTTAAAAATCGTGTCTTGAGTCACCCCTTTCGTCCTGTAAGATCATATATCTATTTCGGTTCACATTTAGCACTAATCCTTTTCTCTACTTCTCTTAATTACCTGTTGGCGAAGAACCGCGTCAACAGTTTGGTGCTTTCATTGAGAGCTTTTCCGATTAGTGCTGCTACAAACATCCAACTATGGTGACTACACGGTCCAGGCATGGCAACGAGACAGAACAACATGATGGGCAGGAGGCTCATCATACTACCATCCCTGATGAACAAGTTCCTGAAGTCCAGCAGCGGCCAGGAAAACAGCTGGCGGGCCAAGACGATACTGGTAGTTCGGCACCTCGGCCGCCTAATCCGAACCCGTGTTATTATACTGCGGTGGAGATGGAGAACGCTCAACTGAGGAGCCAGTTAGCAACAGCCAGCCAGCAAATCAAGGATATCCTGGCCCGACTACCCCCTCTCACAACCGACGTTAACGTTGGAGAGAGGCAAGGTGAGGCTCCTAAGTCTCGCTGGGGTAACCGGTCCAGGCATAGCTGGTCGGATAGACTTCCAGAAGCCAACTCCACCCCTTCATCACACCATCGAGAGGTAAACTTTGGGGAAATGCCTAGGACCAGACAACAACAATACAGCCGTTCGGTTAGGACATCAACTCCTAGCTCTCAGCCATCCTCGAGGACGCCAAGGGGAGCTCGAGGAAATTCCCGAAGAAGATCCGGGGAGGCCTCGCGACGTCAGCCCGTCCCCGACGACTGTCCGGCGCCTCGTCCAGATCGCCCGGCGCGGAACCAGTAGGTTGGCAGGGCCGAAAGGCCCCTACAAAACTTGATCCGTCCAGACGGAACTAGGATTGCCTCCCCCGTCAGGCATCCTCCATCTCCGATCAGATATCCGTCTCTTCCTCAGCCCATCCGGGACATCCCAACCTATGGGAGTAGTAGGAGGAACCTGCCATCAACTGGACCTTCCCGGTGTAGCAGGGCGCCAGGGGAAAGCTCAGGTCGTCACCGCCAAAGGCAGACTCCAAGCCTATCCAGCAGGAGCCACTGGACCGGCAGTCTCCGGAGTGATCTCTCTGGAGGAGACCTGCGCCAGCGGTTGAGTTCGGCACAAAGTCACCAAACCACCCAGGGAGGCGACCTTTGAGATCGCCTCAACTCTCATAGAGAAAACCGGGCTAGAGATGGCAGCCAGGCTCGTTCAAGGGGGGGCGGGGGGTTCTGTCCGAAGTACGCAACGGGAGGAATGCCCCAAATAACCTATCTCAAGTAGGAGGGGAAATAACCCACCAAATGTGTACAATGGATCCGGAGCTGTTGAACAGCCCCGGAATAACCAAGGACATCAGGACCAAACCCTCGATCGCCTGACCCAGATGGAGGAGCTGATGAAGAAGCTCCTATCTGAAAAAGAAAAAGATGAATATGATTCGGGAGATGAGATGGAACTCTTCGCCCCCAACATAGCATCAACGGCATATCCATCTGGCTTCCGTATGCCTCACTTGTCAAAGTTCAACGGGGACGGAGACCCGTCAGACCATTTAGGGATGTTCAACACCCTAATGATGGCCCATAACATTGGCCCGGAGCTGAGATGCTTGATCTTCCCCTCCACACTGACCGGACCTGCTAGGCAGTGGTTCAAGCAAAGTAAAAAACAGTCCATCAGCTCCTGGAAGACCTTCTCAGCTGACTTCAAAAGGGCATTCTGCACCTCCCAGGCCGCCCGTGTTCAGGCCGACTCCCTGGCCAACGTGAGACAGCAGCCTGGTGAGACGCTGATGGCCTACCTGAGCAGATTCGCGAACTTCGCTGCCCGAGCTAGGGACGCGGATGAAAGCTCCAAGCTCATGGCCATGAGAACCAGAATCCTTGTTGGAGGAGATCTCTGGAAGGATATACAAAAGAAGGGAGTCAGTTCGGTCAACGAATTCCTTAATAGGGCCCAAGAATGGATAAACTTGGAAGAAGCCGAAGCCTCAGCCGCGGGAACCAGCCAGGTTCCCGAGCCGCCCGCTGGAGTAGGGACGGAGGTCGTGGCAGCGACCCCAGACGTCACACAGAACAACCAGCCCGGTGGAAGCAAAAGAAAGGGCAATGGCGAAAACAGTCAGCACGGCCAAAAGAAGAATAAGTCTGCAGATAAGTTTAAGCCCATTTTCACGACGTATACCGAGCTCACTCAGTCCAGGGAGAGTATCTTTCTAGCCAACTCTACTCGAGTCCCCTGGAAGAGGCCGGAGACATTGAAGCACCACAAAGGAAAGAGAGACACTTCCAAGTTTTGCTGTTTTCATAACGATGTGGGCCACAATACCGACAATTGCAGGCACCTAAAAGATGAGATCGAGACTCTCATCCGAGCCGGTCCCTTGGCACAATACTCACGGAACAGAGTTCCGGCGAGTCGACCTGCTCCAAAAGTCCCAGTCAGTCAGTCCGGGCCTCGGGTAGATCAGGATGTTCCTCCTCCCGTGGTCGGAGGAGAGATATCCACCATCTCTGGAGGACCGCACATGGCTGGCACGAGCAGAGGCGCCCAGAAGAGATACGTGAATGAACTAAAGGCTCACAACGGAGTGGAGTTCGTCCCGGAGCAGCGCTAGTCAAAGCAGCAGTGATTGGAGAGACAACCAATCATTTTTACGGAGGAAGATGCAGGCCATGTCCAGTTCCCTCACAACGATCCCTTGGTTGTAGCAGTCCAGCTCGCCAACCGGAGAGTGAGGAGGGTGCTTATAGACAACGGGAGTTCGCTGAACCTCCTATTCCGATCCACCTTAGAGAAGATGGGTTTGACTGTCGCCGAGCTAAAGGCAACCTCCATGATGCTGTATGGTTTTTCGGGAGAAGGATCAACGGCGATAGGAACGATCGAGCTGGTGATCACCCTAGGAGAAGAGTCTCGGAAAGTCTCTAAACTACTCGAGTTCGTGGTCATAGACTGCTCCGCTGCTTACAACGCTATTTTGGGCCGACCTACGCTCATAGCTTTCGAGGCCATCACTTCCATTCGACACCTCGCCATGAAGTTCCCTACTTCAACAGGAATCTGCACTATCCAGGGCGATCAGCTCGCTGCCAGGGAATGCTACAGCATTTCCATGAAGGGAAAGTCCAAACCCGGGCAGCTGGCTATGGCCATTCATAGTGAAAAAGAATCCCAAGAACCCTCGGTGGCTCCTGAGATTGAAAAACCTCAAAGCGCCAAAGGGAAAAATGTCGCCTTGAGTGAGGACATGGACCCCCGAGAAGGCGAAGACAGATCCGAGCTCCAGGCTATTGAGGAGCTCGAGGAGGTGAACCTTGATCCACAAAATCCATCACAGATGGTCAAGCTCGGGAAAAACCTCTGTAGCAAGAGGAAGGCGGAGCTGATTACGTTTCTGCGGGCTAACTTAGATGTATTTTCCTGGTCCCATGAGGACATGGTGGGAATTAGCCCGAGTGTCATCATGCACACGCTCCATCTGGATAAAAGCGTTCCTGCCAAGTCTCAGAAGCAAAGACGTTTAGGAACAACCCGAGCTGAAGCCCTAGAAGAAGAAGTAGCCCGGCTCAAAAAATGTGGCTTTATCCGTGAAGCCAAATTTCCAATTTGGGTCGCCAACCCCGTGCTAGTTCCAAAGCCCAACGGGAAGTGGCGAACCTGCATTGACTTCTCCGACCTGAATAAAGCTTGCCCCAAGGATTGTTTTCCATTACCAAGGATCGATCAGCTGGTGGATGCCACGGCGGGGCACGAGCTCATGTCCTTTATGGACGCGTACTCAGGCTACAATCAGATCGCGATGAATCCGGCGGACCAGGAACATACCAGCTTCATGACCCCGACTAATGTCTATTGCTACAAGGTCATGCCGTTCGGTTTGAAGAACGCCGGAGCTACCTACCAAAGGCTAGTAAATAGAATGTTCCCGGACCAGATCGGAAAGAATATGGAAGTGTACGTTGATGACATGCTAGTCAAGTCAAAGACTACCGACAACCATGTTCCCGACCTGGAGGAATGTTTTAAGATACTACGAGAATATGGCATGAGGCTCAATCCCCAGAAGTGCACTTTTGGAGTTGCATCAGGGAAATTCCTGGGGTTCATAGTCAATACCCAAGGAATCGAGGTGAACCCAGCTAAGATCAGGTCACTGCTCGAGCTTCCCTCGCCCAAATCGCGGAAAGATGTCCAAGGCTTAACAAGAAGAGTGGCGGCGCTAAACCGGTTTATTTCCAAGTCAACCGATAAATGTTTGCCCTTCTACAACCTGCTCCGAGGAAACAAGAAGTTTGAATGGACAGTAGAATGTGAAAGCGCATTCCTCGACCTGAAGACGCATCTAGCTGAACCGCCCGTGCTATCCAAGCCCAAGGCAGGCAAGCCTCTTTTTCACTACCTAGCTATCACTGAGGATGCATCTAGTGCCGTACTGGTACGAGAAGAGGACCAAGTTCAGAAGCCAGTCTACTACATCAGCAAGAGACTTCTCGAGGCAAAATCACGATACCCGCTGATGGAAAAATTGGCGTTCTGCCTAATCACGACCTCGCGAAAGCTTAGGCCATACTTCCAATCTCATTCAATACACGTCATGACCGATCAGTCTTTAAGGCAGGTTTTGCAAAAACTTGAAGCATCGGGACGTCTGTTAAAATGGGCGGTCGAACTCAGTCAGTTCGAGATTTTCTACACCCCCCCGAACTGCTATAAAAAGTCAGGCCTTGGCCGACTTTGTGGCAGAGTGCACGGGATTCCAGGAGAGTCCAGCAGAGGGATCACCCCAGGTCGCCTCGTCCCATTCGTGGTGGAGGATCTTTGTGGATGGTTCATCCAATGAGAATGGCTCCGGGGCCGGAATCATTCTGATATCCCCCGAGGGACATAGATTCCATTCGGCGCTAAGGTTCGGATTCAAGGCCTCCAACAACGAAGCGAAGTACGAAGCTTTGTTGGCTGGGCTGAGGATAGCCAAGGAGTTAAAGGCGAGCTCCGTCCAGTGCTTCAGTGACTCCCAGCTTGCGGTTAACCAGGTTCTGGGCGAATATCAGTCGCGGGGGCCCAAGATGGCTGCCTACCTAGCAAAGGTAAGAACCGAGCTGTCCGGATTTGAACGAGGATCGATCGAACAGATACCTCGAGAACAGAACGCCAATGCAGATGCTCTTGCCAAGCTCGCCACCTCGGGAGAGACGGAGACCTTGGGGTTGGTGCCAATAGAATTCTTGGAAAAACCAAGTATAGAAGGAGATCAGGTGGAGGTCGAAATGATTGACGCTAGGCCGACCTGGATGACCCCCATTCTTGAGTATCTCGTCGAGGGAAAACTGCCTGAAGGACGTAACGACGCACGGTGAATCTTGTATCAAGCTCCGAGATATACACTGGTCGATGGGGTGTTGTACCGGCGTGGGCATTCCCTACCTCTCCTCCGGTGCGTTCTTCCAAGTGAGGCAAAGGCCATCCTGCAGGAAGTTCATGAAGGATTCTGCGGAGACCACACTAGGGGGCAGAGCCTGGCCTTAAAGGTTCTCAGGAAAGGGTATTACTGGCCGACTCTGTCCAAAGACTTGATCTCATACGTGAAGAAGTGCGACAAGTGCCAGCGATTCGCTGCAGTTGCCCGAGCTCCTCCAGTTGAGCTAAAAATGATCTCGGCCCCTTGGCCGTTTGCCATTTGGGGAATAGACTTAGTAGGCGCCCTGCCCACTGGAAAGGGCGGGGTCCGTTACGCCGTGGTAGCCATCGACTACTTTACCAAGTGGGCTGAGGCAGAGCCGTTGGCAACAATCACGTCTAAAAAGGTGCTTGACTTCGTGGTTAAAATCATCATCTGTCACTTCGGCCTGCCCAAGAAGATCGTCTCCGATAACGGCACTCAGTTCGACAGCGACCTGTTTACCGAGTTCTGTGAAAGACATGGGATTGTGAAAAGTTTCTCCTCCGTGGCCTATCCTCAGGCTAATGGCCAAGTCGAAGCTGTCAACAAGACCTTAAAGGCGAGCCTCAAGAAAAGATTAGATGAAGCGAAGGGGGTCTGGCCAGAACAGCTCCCCCAGGTCCTATGGGCATACCGGACCTCGCATCGGACTCCTACGGGTCATACTCCCTTTTCTTTAACTTTTGGGAGTGAGGCAGTCCTCCCCGTGGAGATAAAGGTTCTTTCGCATAGAGTCCAATCTTACGACCAAGATCGAAACCACGAGCTCCTGTGCCATTCCCTCGATCTGGTTGAGGAAAGGCGGGAGGATTCGCAACTCCAGCTCGCCCATTATCAGCAGAAAATCGCCCGCTACTTCAACACCAAGGTTAAAAAATGCACCTTTAGCGTAGGCGACTTGGTCCTGAGAAGAGTTTTCCTCGCCGGAAAAGATCCCAAAGATGGAGTTTTGGGACCGAACTGGGAAGGACCATATCAGGTCATCGAAGTCATCAAGGAGGGAACTTATAAGCTAGCTCGACTTGATGGAGGGGCGGTCCCGCGAACTTGGAACGCCATCCACTTAAAGAGATATTACCAATGATCTACTTGTAAGGCCTGGAAGGCCACTTCTTATGTATCAATGAAAATCAGCTTTTCACGCATATTTGCAAGTGTAATCCTAAAATAACCACGAAAGACCCTTTCCCAGTTACTTGGGGGGCATATGGTACCTGGTTTTAACCGGGTCATAAAACTTAGAAGTTGATTTAAATCTGTTGATCGTTGTTCTTCTTAAAGAGCTTGAGATATGGATAAAAGTTAACACGAACTAAGTTTTCAAATTAAGTTCCTGGTTTTAACCGGGTCATAAAACTTAGAAGTTGATTTAAATCTGTTGATCGTTGTTCTTCTTAAAGAGCTCGAGATATGGATAAAAGTTAACACGAACTAAGTTTTCAAATTAAGTTCCTGGTTTTAACCGGGTCATAAAACTTAGAAGTTGATTTAAATCTATTGATCGTTGTTCTCCTTCAAGAGCTCGAAATATGGGTTAAAGTTAACGCGAACTAGGTTTTTCAATAAATTATAACTGAAATGCATAAAAGCATAAAAGAGAGTAAATTAAAAACGTCAAAGCAAATTGTCTCGAGGTGAAAACACCTCATGCAAAGGTTACAAAAAAAAAATATACTTGAAAATGTTCAAAGGCAACAGGGAAAGAACGCCCTAAGCTCCGTCAGATGGCCCCTTGGAGGTCGCTGTCTCACCCTACTCCGCTGCGCCAGAGGCTTCCCCAGTCACCAGCAAGCGCGCCCAAAGGCTCGGTGACATGAAGGAGTAGTCAGCCTCCGGATTGTAAGCCCAGCAGTGATAGAACAGATCCTGCATGGACTACTCTGAAGTGGTCCGTTCGGCCTCTAGGGCGACCTGGGCGGCCTGGATCTCAGTCTTCACAGCCTCGAGGTTCGTCCGCGAGGTGGCAAGGGAGGTCTCGAGCTCCTGGACCTTCGAGAGGGTTTTCTCCAACTCGGCCTTCGCGGTCGCCAAGGCATCTTTAGTCGCCTTAGCCTCCTGAAGGGAAGCCTGATGCTCAGCTCTCATATCCTCGAGCTAAGTCTTGGCCCTGATGATGCTCCGGTGGAGAGCGACGACGCCCTGCGAGAAATGAAAGATAAAATTTCCTTAGAGGAAAAACAGGGAAAAGTGTAAGGGTAAGAGCTTTACAGAGAAAACAGGGCAACTTACCGTTAGGGTCATGCTCATTGAAGATCCATCACCCCAACCGGGCTCATTGTCTCAATGGCCCGAAGTTCCTTCTCGGTGAACTTATAGATATGGTTGACGGCGTAGTTCGCCGACTCGTACACTGTCCCTCGGAAGGCCTCTGGGATCTTCTCTAGGTCCTGAGGATTGACTGGGATGCGCACATCGGAGGCCACCATGGCCAGAGTCCCGAGCTCCGTTCCTACGTCCTGAGTAGCGGCTGGAGCTCGCGGGGGTGGTGGAGGTATTTGGCCTGCTCCTGCGGCAGGAAGAATTGCTCCCGTGTCCTGGGCAGCCGGGGTTTTCTCCTTCTCCTTTGCCGGAGACTTGGTGGAGGCCCCAGCGGCGCTCCTGGACCCCCGAAGCCTTTCTAGTCTTGGCCCGGCCGAGGGGTTTCCCTCGAAGACTGCACCTCGCAAGCTATCCTCGGGCTGAGACATCTCTTCTGTCAAAACAAAAACATGGTTAGTACAAGTTAGCAACCATACAGACAAGGACAAAGGGTTAAATATAAAAAGTGTGCGAATACTAAGGGAGCCCTACCCCCCGAGCTGGAAGAACCTAAGACGATTATTTCTTGAACTGGCGCAAGTTCTGGGTCCGGTTCTGACTCAGGGCTAGATTCTTCTACATACTGCCTAAGCCCCGGAGCATAGATACCCCTCTAGAGTGATGGCCATGTGCATAGGTTGGTCCCATACTCCTCGAATAGGATCGACCTAAAGGCTAGGGTGTTATCTACTACTACGGTACCCCTAGGTCGGCTCTCTTGGTGATCCAGCACGAGCCGGTCGACACAATGGAGCAGGAGTGTGTTCAGGTCCGGATCGCTTCGGTGACGATGGACGAGCTGCCTAGGATTGAACCTAGCCAGCCGGGGGTCTGCAGTGGCCCTATCTAGACTCCTAAACAAGAAAGGGTTACCTTGGCCAGAAGGACCCACCGCTGCTCCGGATTGGATCCTCTCCTCACCCATCCTCTGGGCGACCTCTAAGGTCCTCTTCCTGTTCCTCACGAGCGGAACTTCGTTGCCCTCGTCCTCCTCATCTTCATCTCCCGCGACCTCCTCCACGATGATAGGTCTGGTGTCCCGAGCTGGGGACGGCCCCCGGGGCCTCTTTAGGTTCAGGGTCTGATTTGGAAAAATCAGCTTGCAGAACACCATCGTCTCGTCCGTCACGAGCACGCGATAATCCTTCTCACTGGGGGGAAAGCCCGCCAGTGTTTTGTATTGGGCCCCGAGGGTCACAGATCTCTCTGTCCTCGCGAAGATGGCTGCAAGATTAGTCTGAGTCAAAATGGGGTACGGGAGGAGCTAAAATAACACTTAAAATGTGAGCTAAGGACGAGAGAAACTTACGAGGACGATTGAAATAGTGGTGCTCGCAGTTCCGAAAACCAGTTGACATGAAGAACTGGTCCTTAAAGTCATTGGGGTGGCTGGGCAGCTCGATGACCGCCGCCGTATTGGGAAACTGGGTTAAATAGTAGAACCCATCACCTCACCCCCGCTGGTCCGGGCTGGCTTTGAGGCAGAAGAAATATAAAATGTCTGCAGGAGTGGGGACCTCCCACTCGTGCTTCTGGAACAAATACCTCAACCCTACCAGCAGACGGTAGGAATTGGGGGGGAGCTGAAATGGGGCCAATCCCACATAGTTAAGGAAATCAGCAAAGTACTGATCCAGTGGAAGGAAGGCCCCTGCCTTAAAATGTTCACCACTCCAGGCCGCGAATGACTCGTCGAGCGGCTCACAGCTCCGCTCGCCTTCTGAAGCAGGTCGGGCGACTACGGACGCTTTCCCCAGGGCGATGTTGTGGGAAAGGAAGATTTTGTTAATCTTCACCTGGTCGGTTATCTTCGAGACGATCCTTTCCGCCTCAAAGAAGGCATCAGGGGCCACCTCGACCTCCTTCTCCACTGCCGGCCCGAAGCGGGGGATCGGGGAGCTAGGCATCGCCGCCTTCCCTTTGTCCTGCTGGGAGGCCGAGCCGCTGACGTTCTTCTGTGGGAGATTTCTCTTTGGAGCCATCTGGTCGCCTAACGAACAAAAGAAAACATTTCAGAAAAGGCGACCCAAGCATGAGGAAAAAGCAATTATTATTTACATGAGCTGAGGTAAGCCCAGCCCGTGGAGAGTGGGACTACGCGGTTCGATGAACACGCGCCTGTGCTCCCAACCGATCCCCGATTACTCAGGATTCATGTGTCAGGAGGGTCAAGATAGAATTTTCCTTGAGGGGAAAGGTTCATTAGGCAGAAGATTGCAAAACCGCTTGTGAGGCGTGTTCCCTAAGCTACCCAGTTTTGCACCCAAAATTCCCAAGACTCCTACGCAGAAATTTTCCCCAGAAAAAGCATCCTGAAACCCATACTCTAAAGAGATTTCCTACAACAAATATACCCTAACCTAAAAAGGCTGTCACCCTCCATATCCACAAAACCCAGCAAACCCTTGCATGCGGCTACAGTAATTTTTTTTACCTAAGCTACAGTAACATATTTTCAAAACACACAGGGTCAGGAAACTTACACTGTGTGGCTGGGAGGTAGACGAAGATGTTGCGTTGGTAAGAGCTTCGTCGGTGTAATAGCTTCCAAAGCTTCGGAGAAATCTGTGCGCCTAAGCTTCTTGAACGCTGAAAGTGGCAGTAGCAGGGTCGAGGGTTTCGTTCTTCTGGAGATATAGAGAGAAGAAGAAGAGGAGCTTGAAGCTTGAAATTTTTTGAATGAAAGGGTGGCCCATGCGTAGGGTGGCCACCCCTTTTTATATGCGTAAAGGATCACGTATAGAGGGCCGTTGGATGGCCCTGATGGGGGATCCGAGGCCCTCCACTCGAAATATGAAACGACGACAGGGCATGGGCTAGGCCATTAAATGCGATTCTCGTAAGACGTACCGTCACCACCCACGATGTTCCACGTATTAGATGCCTGCATAAAAAGTGGAATGCGAAGAGTTCATGGGGAAGTCCAAAAGCCCCTACTGTGGTCTTATATACGACGTGGTATACCACGAGCAGGAGCTTGGGGGGCAGATGTACGCCCTGGTTTTCCCGCAGGCTGATTAGCAAGCCGAGCTGCTGACTAATCGTAGTTATCTCATGAACTCCCCTAAGACCGGAGCTTCTGTCGTTAGCTCGAGGAAGCCCAAAGGGCTCGCCTCCATTGTCCAAGACTGGAGCAGGCCCCCTGAAAGCCGAAGGTCGAGTCCAGTATGCAGCTTGCGATACAAGCTGGATATGGAGCTATGACCCCTTGAGAAGTAAACACACGTAAGGTAAACGTGCATATATCAGGCATCACGTGTCTGATATCCCCCTGACTTCTCGGACACGTAGCAGGAACGTGCGTGTTCAGACACCCACGATTGGGTTGGGCCGTGCGGCCCATTACTTCCTTACCTATTGATTTGACCACACTTATGTGTCAGGTTTAAGAATTAATCATGAATGTCACAGAATTGATGCGACAAGTAAGAAGGTCACGGGATGACCTCCCTACCAACTTCCAGGTGCCTTCTCCTATAAATATGGAGACCCTGGGAGTTGATAGGGGTTGGGAAAATAATCTCTTGTAAGAAATACTTTGTAACCAAATACTCAGTATTGATCAATAATATTGACTAGTGGAGTAGAAGGATTTTAACCTTCGAACCACTTAAAAATCGTGTCTTGAGTCACCCCTTTCGTCCTGTAAGATCATATATCTATTTCGGTTCACATTTAGCACTAATCCTTTTCTCTCCTTCTCTTAATTACCTGTTGGCGAAGAACCGCGTCAACAATTTGGATATGCAGTTCCAAGATCATTTAACTGAACTTGGGATTTTATCCCAACTTACTAATCCAGGTACTCCGCAACAAAATGGTGTAGCGGAACGCCGGAACAGAACTTTATTGGAAATGGTTAGATGCATGCTTAATTACTCAACTCTACCAACTTCGTTCTGGGGACATGCAATTGAAACCACGAATGACATTATCAATGTCGTGCCGTCAAAATCAATCCCCAAAACACCTTTAGAACGTTGGAATGGTCGTGAACCTAGTTTACGCCATTATAGAATCTGGGGGTGTCCCGCTCACGTTCTGAGGAAAAAGGAGGGAAAGCTAGAACCGTGAACTGAAGTTTGCATGTTTGTTGGCTATCCTAAAGGTACTCGGGGTGGACTTTTCTATAGTCATTCAGAAAAGAAAGTGTTTACTTCTACAAATGCTACTTTTCTGGAAAATGACTATGTCCAGAACTTTAAACCTTGCAGCAAAGTAGTTTTAGAGGAGATGGTTAAAGAATTGACTCCAACCAATGTTCCACCGTCATCAAGGCAAGTCGATGATGAAATTCCCACTCTTCACGTCCAACCGATGTAAGTCGATTTAAATGAATAAAGTACCACTATTCTTGAGCAAACAGTTACAGAGCCTTGTCATAGTGGGAGGGTTTCTTGGAACCCAGTTCGCTATGCTTTGGATGGTGAAACCAATATGGTTGTTGGTGAAACTAGTGATGATGATCCATTATCTTTCAAATAGGCAATGGCTAGCCTTGAAAAGGAACTATGGCTCGAAGCCATGAAACAGGAAATGGAGTCCATGTACTCAAATTCCATCTGGGATCTTGTGGAAGCACCTAGTGACTTTAGGGCCATTGGGTGCAAGTGGATCTACAAGAAGAAACGAGGTGTTGAGGGAAATATCGAGACTTATAAAGCTCGATTATTGGCAAAGGGTTATACCCAAAGAGAGGCGTGGACTATGAGGAAACTTTTAGTCCGGTAGCCATGCTCAAATCCATTCGCATCCTCCTATCCATAGCAGCTGCTCTCGACTATAAGATCTGGCAAATGGACGTCAAGACAGCTTTTCTTAATGGAAAGCTTGACGAAGTCATTTATATGGATCAGCCAGAAGGATTTAAAGTATCTAGACAAGAAGGAAAAGTTTGTAATTTAAATAGGTCCATCTATGGACTTAAGAAAGCTTCTCATTCCTGGAATCTTAGGTTTGATGAAATAATCAAAACCTATGGCTTTGAACAAAATATTGATGAGCCATGTGTTTACCAACTAAAGGCAAATCAAATAGTGGTATTCCTGGTTCTTTATGTAGATGATATCTTACTCATTGGGAACAATGTCAAGAAATTATCAGATGTGAAGAATTGGCTGAGCACTCAATTCCAGATGAAGGATTTGGGTGAAGCAAGTTATGTTCTAGGTATCCAGATCATCAGGGATAGAAAGAACAAACTTTTAGCTCTATCTCAAGCAACTTACATTGATAAAGTGCTTGAGCGTTTCTCAATGAAAAATTCCAAGAAAGGGTGTCTACCGTCCCGCCATGGAATTCATCTTTCAAAGAAGCAGTCTCCCCAGACTCCTGAAGAGGAAGATGCAATGAGAAAAGTTCCTTACACATCTGCAGTTAGAAGTCTAATGTATGGCATGTTGTGTACTAGACCAGATATCTGCTATGCAGTGGGAGTAATGAGAAGGTATCAGTCAAACCCAGGACCGGAACATTGGATAGCAGTTAAGCATATCCTGAAGTATTTGAGACGGACTAGGGATTATATGTTAGTCTACAAGGGTGGTGTTCTGAACCTTGCATGCTACACCGATTCAGATTTTCAGACTGATGTCGATGACAGAAAGTCTACTTCTGGAATGGTGTTTACTCTTGGGGGCGGAGCTGTGATTTGGAGAAGCGTAAAGCAGTTTGTAATCTCAGATTCCACCATGGAGGCTGAGTACATAGCTGCGTCAGAAGCAGCTAAGGAAATAGTTTGGCTAAAGAAGTTCTATTCGGATCATGGTGTTATTCCAGAAATGGATAAACCGCTTGTGTTGTTTTGTGACAATACAGGAGCGATAGCCAACTCGAAAGAACCTCGAAGTCACAAGAGGAGTAAGCATATAGAAAGGAAGTATCACATTATTCGAGAATATGTGGCCAGGGGAGATGTGAAGGTTATGAAGATTGCAACTGAAGACAATCTTGTGGATCCGTTTACAAAGACACTACCAGAAGCTACATTTGATAAGCATATCAAGGAAATGGGATTAGTAGAATTAAGGCATTAGTTTCAATTAGTGCAAGTGGGAGTTTGTTGGGGTTTTATGCCCTAATTAAAACTCAAATTCTTTGTAATCTCATTTTATTACCAATAAAAGAATAGAAATCATTTTTTGACTTGGTCAATCACTTTGCTCACATGTTTTATTTTCATGATTATTTGTTTAATATAAACTTCTTTTAAATCCCGAGCATATAGCTAATCTTATTTATAGTGACGTAATCACAGTGGAATATAAATATGATTATATGTTCAAAATAAGTTAGTCTTAAGATTAGTCAATGCACAGGATTTACACTGACTTGCCAATCTACGATATGATCTACTTATACATTACAGTGTTATGTTCTTTCCAGAACATTAGCAAAGTAGATAAGATCAGATGTATTTGTTACATCGGACAAGACCGATATTGATAGTTGATAAGATAAGTAAACATACTTGTATTATCTATTCTAGTCATATCATATAGTTGACCATAGGTCAATTCAATCTCAATTCTGAGTGGTTAGTATTCTAACTGATTGTATTATTTGAGTTCTTTGACTTGTTCGTTACCATCTTACCCTACGGACTAGCACATACTTACATCTTGGGAACTGGGTAGTATAATTGGGTGGGAGTGTTAATCATAGATATGAACATCTATAGCTTCTGATGAAGAAGTGAAATGATGGTTTCCTTTTAGTTTGGTTCAAGGTGTTAAATGATAGAGATCTCATTTCAGTAATTAAATTAGTTTACTGAAATATCATTTACAAGGAACTAAGTGTTTTAAGGATAAAATACAATGAGGGGTAAAACGGTATTTTAGTCCTATCTCATTGTAGACCCTCTATAGAGGATTGAGTGACAATTATGGTTGTAACAATGGATAATTAATAGCGTATCTATATTTGTTATAGAGCGTTCTATGAATTCAAGAGTGAAATTCCAAGTCTATAGTGGAGTCACGAGGAATTAATAAGTTTGTAAATTTATTTGTTAGATTTATGATAACTTATTGGAGCTTGATTTCACAGGCCCATGGTCCCCATTGTACCTTGGATAAAATCATCTAGATAGTCTCAATTAATTGATTTAATTATCAATTAGAATTATCAATGTTGACCAGGTCAATTTTGGATAGTTTCACAGAGTTGTGTAATTTTGAGAAGAAAAGAGAATTTATGGAAGATTTATTAATTAAGATAAATTGGTATCTAAATTAATAAATAAATTTAAATCAAGGTTCAAATTATAAATAATTAATTTGATAAAGGATTTAAATAATTAAATCAATAGAAAATAATGCAGGCCTTGATTTTAAGTCAAATGAGCTTATAATCAAATGGGAAATTTCATGGGCCTATAACCCATGATAATTTCGACCTAGGGCTTCAAAATGGCTATTATTTTATTGATTTTTTAATTAAAATAAATGGCCTAATTGAGTCTATAAAAGGAGTGCTTAGAGAGAAGTCAAAACAATAAGTTTGATAAGTCACAAGTCAGATTTCCTGATAGTTTTAGATTCTCTCTATACACAATTCCTTTTCTAAGCCACTTTGTTATTTTCTCTTCTTCTCTGTATATCTATCTCATGTGTTGAGAATTTCCCACACTAGTCTAGGTGGTTCTAAGGATACATTGGAAGATTTTGAAGAAAATAGAAGATCGGTTCAGTTTCTTGATAATACTCTGCGACAGAAAGGATACAAGAGTTAGAGAAACTGAAGGAAGGACTCTTTAATTCCGCTGCGTATACTGTAAGTATTCTATTCTTTGTTTCTCTTTGAATTCAATTTTAGAAACATGTTTTAGGCTATCTCGTATTAATTTTTTTAATATTAGATATACATGAAAATAAATAAAGATACTGTATAAGCTAATCCAACAATTTTAGGTATCAGGTAGTTATTTAGACTATCGGGTTATGGAAATAAATATATGGAGATATATTTGAGGATAGGAAGCTTAGGCGGGAATATTGGGGAAAATTTACCGTTTTGCCCTCGG
This sequence comes from Humulus lupulus, assembly GCF_963169125.1. Taxonomy (NCBI): domain Eukaryota; kingdom Viridiplantae; phylum Streptophyta; class Magnoliopsida; order Rosales; family Cannabaceae; genus Humulus; species Humulus lupulus. The sequence goes on along the minus strand of NC_084798.1, from coordinate 80,796,109 downwards.
GGACGTTTCTGGTACCCCGAGCATCTGGATTGACTTAATTGGCTAAGATTAGACTAAGTTAATGGTAAGCAGAAGAATAAAACACAAAACGACCTTCAAAACGACCTTCTCAGCTCTTCTCTTGTCTTATCCTCTCTTCTCTTCTCCTCTATACTCTTTTCTCTCCCAAGAAAACTACAGAAAATCAAAGGGAAATCAGCTAGAAAACTCTGTGTTGGAGCTGAATTCACAAAGGTTTAGCTTAGTTCAGACTAAGGGACTCAATCAAGATTAAGGTAAGAGTTGAGTTGTGTTTTTGGGTGTTAGAACTTTGAGTTTTTGGCTGAATATTAAGGTGTTTGTGATTTTGATGTTTAAGGGCTGCATTGAAGCTAAGTGCTTGGGTTTTAGCTTAGAGGTTGTCAGGGAAGTGGTTCAGCAGAAGAGGTAAGCTTCAATTCATAATTCAGAGGTTAAAATTTGAGTTTTGCATGATTGGTTTTGGTGTTTTGAGTTGCTGGGTTTCAGAAATCAAAATGGAATTTTAGTAGGTTTTTAAGCTAGATTTCTGTTGGATTATGCTGTTAGAATCATGTTAAAAGTTTTGTGATTAATGGGTTTTGAATTAGGGTACTTTGGGATGGTTTTGAATGGGGTTAGGATGCTAGAAATGGTGGATTTTCTGGGCACGAAGGATAGGGTCGCGACTCTGTTCTAGAGCGCTGCGGCCCTACGAAGCAAGAGAGCCAGGGAGGCTCGGCCAAGGAAGAGCGCCGCGGGGCCATTGGGCACGGCCGCAGTGCGTGTCTGCTTGCTGGGGGCCTTGGGCTCTGTTTTAGGGGTGGGTCGCGGCTAGGTTTCAAGGGCCGCAACCCTTAGGTACATTCTTGATCATTTGGGGATTTTAAGCGCGGGAATCTAGTCTAGGGTGCTCGGGATCGATTTTGCCATCGTGCTTGGTGGTATTCGATATCCCGAAAGCTAGTATTGTACCCAGAAACCTTTATTTGAATATTAATGGAATCCATTACCTTGGTTGTGACTAGGTGTTAAAGTCAGGGCTCGGGAAACGGATTGTACTCGAGGGATGTCGCTTGAAATCAGTGAACGTAGAAATTAAAGGTAAGAAAACTGCACCTGGTTGTGTATTTGTAATTGGACTAAGGGCTCCCTAATGTGTATGCTTGAAAGGATGGTATTATGCCATGTAAATAGTAAACCAACCTAAGAGTGCTAAGGGTTACACTAGCGCACAGGGCGCGGCATGGCCACTGGTAGCTGAGGACAGCTTATTATGCACTGAGCTCGGTTTAAGCGGGCCAGAGTCAGTGGGGTAAATAGAGGGTGCGGCCTAAGTTTTCGGCCCTGATTAATATGTAACTTGATTGTTATTAATGCTTAGTTGTATCTTTGATTCTGAATACGTGCTATGTGGTTAATATGAGTGTTCGATCATGTTTAAAGGATTACTCATCTGTTATTGTTGTTTGTGATGCATATTATGTTTTCTTGCTGGGCCTTGGCTCACGGGTGCTATATGGTGCAGGTAAAGGCAAGAGCAAACTCGATCAACCCTGACTAGGAGAGCTCTGCGAGCTGAATGTACATGACCAGCTACTCAGCTGCCACGGTTGAGGGGAAAGCAGGAACAGAGGAACCAGAAATATCTGTTTTGCCTTAGAATGGTTGATGGTTGTCTATATTTTGGAAATTCTTTAAACCAACTTTTAAACACGGTTCCTTTTTGGGATCCCATGTGTAAAACTGTTTAAATTTTATAAAATGTATCCTTTGAGACCAAAACCCTTTTTAACCCTAACACATTCATGGTTAGTGACACGTTTTTAATTAAACGACTTGATTAGCAAGTCCTGCACCTTTATAAGTACAGAATGTAGCGGTCTTGGCTATCCAAGGCGTTACAACTTGGTATCAGAGCGTCCTAGGTTTAAGGGTTTCTGAAGACCGACTGGACATGTACATTCGCTGCTAGAGACAAGCTCGATTCAGGGTTTGGTAATGTGTATATGTGCTTATATGCTTATATGCCTGGAATGAGTTATGAATGTTGTTATTTGTTGGATTAATAGGAAGCATGAGATACTGATAGGGCCTGGCCCTTGACTGCTGTATGAAAATATTAAGGCATGCTTATTAGCATCGCAGTGCATGTAAATGAATATATGAATGATTATCTGCTCATGGTGTATTGGTGAATGCTTTTATCTTAGCTGTAGTGTGGTAATTTTGGGGCATGCTTATCAGGAGCTGGTGCATGCAGATGAATGCCTATATTCTGAATGTTTGTGATTGGTTATGTTCCTTTGATGGATTTTGGAGAAGCTTTTATCCTATCATCATGGTCTGAGTGCCGAGTCGTTGATTGCAGATTGACTTGGATAGCTATGCATCTAAGAAAATATACGCGACTAGCCGGCACTAGGTCTGGCACCGGGGATGATGACCAGGGCCAGATTCCTCCGCCAGTCCCTGAGAACTAGTAGTAACTCATGACAGATATGTAGGCTCGATTACAGAGCCAGGATGAACAGATTCATCTATTGCGACAGCAGGCTCCATCAGGGAGCGCTGCCCCTATGGTACCACCTGCAGTGGTACCAGTTGTATAGTCTGGGGAGGTTGGGAACAGGTGGGAGCCTTTATATGAGCGGTTCAGGAAGCAACAACCACCAATCTTTGAAGGGGGACCTGATCCACTGAAGGCCAAGCAATGGCTGACTATGATTACTACTATCATGGATTTTATGAGGATAGAGGGACATGGCAGAGTGGCATGTGCAACGTATATGTTGAGAGAAGATGCCCGCATCTGGTGGGAAGTGGATTCACAGAACAGGGATGTCACTGCTCTGAGTTAGGAATGCTTCAAAGATTTGTTTAGCCAGAAATACTACAATGTTGCTCTCAGGGCAGCAAAAGTTAATGAGTTTATGGGTTTGGTGCAGGGCAATATGACTGTTACAGAGTATGCCCTAAAATTTGACAGGCTTGCGAAGTTTGCACTAGATCTTGTGCCTACTGATGCTACTAGGCAAGACAGATTTATCAGGGGGCTTAATGCTATGATAGCCCGGGATGTCGGGATTACAACAGTACCTGGAGGAACAACTTATGCCCAGGCTGTTGAGAAAGCTCTTACCGCTGAGGAAGCGGAGAACAAGATTTGGAGGGAAAGTGCGGTGAGGCGTGAGGGCCGCAGAGTGGTGCCTCCTTATTTAGGGACAAGTAGGGGCGGAGGCCCCAGTGACTTCAAGAGAAAGGCTCTTGACACTTTGACTGCTACTGGTCCTGATAGGAAGGGTCGGGGTGGTCAGAGTGGCCGTCAGGGTGGCGGTGAGGCATGACAGACCTATCTAGAGTGCTCGAGGTGTAGAAGGCGTCACTTGGGCGAATGTCGGGCCAAATCTTGTTTTGTGTGCGGAACAGTGGGGCATCTCAGGAAAGACTGCCCAACAGTGAAGAAAGGTGAAGCAGGGAAAGTGGATAGCTTGACTCCAGCTCGAGTATTCACTTTGACACAGGCAGAGGCCGAGGCTAGTCCCTCGGTAGTGACAGGTTAGCTTTCTAGCGCTGGCTCTCCTTTTACTGTATTGATTGATTTTGGTGCTACACATTCCTTTGTTTCTAGTAAAGTGATTGATAGATTGTCTAGACCTAGTGAATATCGGACTGCAGGGTTTGGGACTTTATTGCCTACAGGGGAACTGGTAATTTCTAGCAGATGGATTAGGGCACTGCCAGTGATGGTTGATAGTAGGGAACTTTCGGTGGATTTGATTGAGTTAGACATGGAGGATTTTGATATGATTCTGGGGATGGACTGGTTGGTCAGATATGGGGCTACTATTGAATGCAGGAAGAAGATGGTGACTTTTGAGCCTGAGGGCGAGGATCCTTTTGTTTTTGTGGGTGCAGTATGTGGACCCCGTGTACCCATGATTTCAGCGTTGAGAGCCAGAGACTTGTTGCAGGGGGGAAGCATAGGTTTTCTGGCCAGTGTAGTGGACACCACTAGGGTTATGTTAGCAAGGCTGGGGGAGACCAAATTGGTGTGTGAGTTCTTGGACGTATTTCCTGAGGATCTACCAGGGTTGCCGCTGCGCAGGGAGATTCAGTTTGAGATTGAGTTAGCACCGGGGACAGAGCCAGTATCAAGGACACCGTACAGAATGGCACCAGCTGAGTTGAAGGAAGTAAAGATACAGTTGCAGGAGCTTCTAGATCTGGGTTTCATCAGACATAGTTACTCACCATGGGGCGCTCCAGTGTTATTTGTTAAGAAGAAGGATGGGACGTTGAGGATGTGTATAGACTACCGAGAATTGAACAAGTTGACTATAAAGAATAAGTACCCTCTACCAAGGATTGATGATTTGTTCGATCAACTACAGGGAAAGACGGTGTTCTCAAAGAGTGATCTACGATCTGGTTATCACCAGCTGAGGATCAAAGATGAGGATATACCGAAGACGGCCTTCCGGACGCGATATGGGCACTATGAGTTCTTGGTCATGTCTTTCGGTTTGACCAATGCCCCGAAAACTTTTATGGATTTGATGAACAGGGTGTTCAAGGACTTCTTAGATCAGTTCGTCATTGTCTTCATCGATGACATTCTAGTATACTCCAGCTCAGAGGCAGAGTATGAGCAACATCTTTGACAGGTTTTACAGAGGTTACGGTAGCGTCAGCTGTACGCCAAGTTTAAGAAGTGTGAGTTTTGGTTGCCGGAGGTGACCTTCCTTGGGCATATAGTCGGTGCAGAAGGGATTAAGGTGGATCCATCCAAGGTGGAAGCAGTAAGAGATTGGCCGAGGCCAGAGAACGCCTCAGAGGTGCGGAGTTTCCTTGGGTTGGCAGGTTATTACAGGTGGTTTGTGGAGGGATTCTCAAAGATCGCTTCACCAATGACAGAGTTGACAAAAAAGAATCAGAGGTTTGCTTGGTTAGAGAGGTGTGAGAATAGTTTCCAAGAGTTGAAGCGACGACTTATTTCTGCACCTGTGCTAAGTCTTCCTTCGGCGGAAGGAAAGTTTGTGGTTTACTGTGATGCATTGAGGATGGGTTTAGGCTGCGTGCTGATGCAGAATGAGAAAGTTATAGCCTATGCATCGCGCCAGCTGAAGGAGTATGAGCAGCGGTATCCCACTCATGATTTGGAGCTGGAGGCAGTGGATTTCGCACTGAAGGTTTGGCGGCATTACTTGTATGGAGAAAAGTGTGAGATATTCACGGACCATAAGAGTTTGAATTACTTCTTCACTCAGAAGGATCTAAACATGAGACAGAGGTGTTGGTTAGAGCTGGTTAAGGATTATGACTGCGATATCCTTTACCACCCGGGGAAAGCCAATGTGGTGGCGGATGCAATGAGCTGGAGGGGCCCAGGGTAGTTGTATAGTTCCACCCAGATCTCGAGGGATTTAGCAAATGAAATGACCAGGGCAAGGATAGAATTGGTGGTGGGCCAGTTAGCTAATATTACCTTCCAGTCGACCCTACTAAAGAAGATTAAGGAGGGACAATTGGTGGATGCGTAGTTACAGGAAGTTAGACAGCATGTTTTAGCAGGGACAACTAAGGATTATTCTGTCTCTAAGACTGGTATGCTTCGATATCAGGGGCAGATTTGTGTTCCAGCAGATGAGGGGATCAGACGAGAGATACTAGATGAGTCTCACACTACACCATACTCGCTTCATCTGGGTACCACCAATATGTATTAGGATCTACGGACATTATACTGGTGGCCCAGGATGAAGAAGGATGTGGTAGAGTATGTGTCTAGATGTTTGACATGTTAGCAGTTAAAGGCTGAGCATCAGCGACCAATGGGATTGCTTCAGCCTTTGGGTATCCCAGAATGGAAGTGGGAGGACATCACGATGGATTTTGTGGGAGGACTACCCAGGACGGTGGGACTTTGTGACTCGGTGTGGGTGATAGTAAACAGATACACCAAGTCAGCTCATTTTCTACCAATGAAGTCGACCTATACAGTAGAACAGTATGCAGAGTTGTATGTGAGGGAGATAGTTCGTCTCCATGGGGTTCCAAAGTCTATTGTGTCTGATCGAGATCCTATCTTTACCTCTAAATTTTGGGGAGCTCTGCAGAGAGCTATGGGGACCCAGCTGAAATTTTGCACAACTTTTCATCCTCAGACTGAGAGGACGATTCAGGTGTTGGAGGACATGCTTAAGGCGTGTGTGATCAATTTCGAGGGGTCTTGGAGTAAGTATCTACCGTTGATTGAGTTCTTGTATAATAACAGTTATCAATCCACGATTGGAGTGGCTCATTATGAAATGTTATATGGAAGAAAGTGTAGATCACCCATTCATTGGGATGAGATGGGTGAGAGGATGTATTTAGGGCCAGATATGGTTCAGAAGACTAATGAGGCTATTGAGAAGATTCGCGCCAGAATGCTTGCTTCGCAGAGTAGACAGAAAAGCTACGCTGATCCTAAGCGTAGGAATGTGGAGTTCCAGGTTGGGGACCACGTGTTTCTGCGAGTCTCACCATTGAGAGGGGTGAGGAGATTTGGAGTAAAGGGCAAGCTGAGCCCCCAGTTTGTTGGACCTTTCGAGATCCTAGAGAGGATTGGACACGTGGCTTACAGGTTGGCCCTGCCACCGTCACTGTTAGGAGTTCATGATGTATTCCATGTCTCCATGTTGCGGAAGTATGTTTCAGATACAACACATGTGCTGAAGTATGAGGACTTGGAGTTACAGACATATTTGTCCTATGAAGAGCGACCAGTCCAGATTTTGGATCGGAAGGACAAAGTTTTACGGAATAAGACAATCTCGTTAGTTAAGGTGATGTGGAGAAATAGCAAGGTCGAGGAAGCGACCTGGGAGTTAGAGACAGTGATGCGGGATCAATATCCCGAGCTATTCAGGTAAATTTTGAGGACGAAATTCTCAGTAGGAAGGGATAGTTGTAATGACCCAAAATCACTAATATGGCTTAAGGGCCTTGATTAGTGTGTTGGGAAGGCATAATTGGCTTAGGTGTGAATTTATTGAATTAATGCATGATTATATGATAAGCATGCATGTATGATTATATGAATGTAAATGTGGTTAAATGTTGTATCTGTGAGAACCACATTATTAAGTGGGTAGATTTGCAGTGAGCGACTTGAGGTCATCCTAGGGAGCTAGATAACGGGAAAAGTCACAACGGGGCTTAATATTTGCCTTTGGATAAGTCAGGGGTATTTTAGGTATCAGGTAGTTATTTAGACTATCGGGTTATGGAAATAAATATATGGAGATATATTCGAGGATAGAAAGCTTAGAGGGAATATTGGGGAAAATTTACCGTTTTGCCCTCGGGGACGTTTCTGGTACCCCAAGCCTCGGGATTGACTTAATTGCTAAGATTAGACTAAGTTAATGGCAAGCAGAAGAATAAAACACAAACCGACCTTCTCAGCTCTTCTCTTCTCTTCTCCTCTCTTCTCTTCTCCTCTCTTCTCTTTTCTCTCCCAAGAAAACTACAGAAAATCTAAGGGAAATCAGCTAGAAAACTCTATGTTGGAGCGGAATTCACAAAGGTTTAGCTTAGTTCAGACTAAGGGTCACTCAATCAAGATTAAGGTAAGAGTTGAGTTGTGTTTTTGGGTGTTAGAACTCTGAGTTTTTTGCTGAATATTAAGGTGTTTATGATTTTGATGTTTAAGGGCTAAATTGAAGCTAAGTGCTTGGGTTTTAGCACAGAGGTTTTCAGGGAAGTGGTTCAGTAAAAGAGGTAAGCTTCAATTCATAATTCAGAAGTTAAAATTTGAGTTTTGCATGACTGGTTTTGGTGTTTTGAGTTGCTAGGTTTCAGAAATCAAAATGGAATTTTAGTAGGTTTTTAAGCTGGATTTCTGTTGGATTATGCTGTTAGAATCATGTTAAAAGTTTTGTGATTAATGGGTTTTGAATTAGGGTACTTTGGGATGGTTTTGAATGGGGTTAGGATGCTAGAAATGGTGGATTTTCTGGGCACGAAGGAGATGGCCGCGGCTCTGTTCTAGAGTGCTGCGGCCCTACAAAGCAAGAGAGCCAGGGAGGCTCGGGGGCCTTAGGCTCTGTTTTAGGGGCGGGCTGCGGCTAGGTTTCAAGCGCCGCAGCCCTTAGGTACATTCTTGATCATTTGGGGATTTTAAGCGCGAGAATCTAGTCTAGGGTGCTCAGGATCGATTTCGCCACCGTGCTTGGTGGAATTCGATATCCCGGAAGCTAGTATTGTACCCGAAAACCTTTATTTGAATATTAATGGAATCCATTACCTTGTTTGTGACTAGGTGTTAAAGCTAGGGCTCGGGAAACGGATTGTACTCAAGGGGCGTCGCTCGAAATCAGTGAACGTAGAAATTAAAGGTAAGAAAACTGCACCCGGTTGTGTATTTGTAATGGGACTAAGGGCTCCCTAATATGTATGCTTGAAAGGATGGTATTATGCCATGTAAACAGTAAACCAACAGCCTAAGAGTGCCAAGGGTTACACTAGCGCACAGGGCGTGGCTTGGCCACTGGTAGCCGAGGACAGCTTATTATGCATTGAGCTCAGTTTAAGCGGGCCGGAGTTAGTGGAGGTAAACAGAGGGTGCGCCCTAAGTTGTCGGCCCTGACTGATATGTAACTTGATTGTTATTAATGCTTAGTTGTATCTATGATTCTGAATATGTGCTTTGTTGTTAATATGAGTGTTTGATCATGTTCAAAGGATTACTCATTTGTTATTGTTGTTTGTGATGCATATTATGTTTTCCTGTTGGGCCTTGGCTTACGGGTGCTACATGGTGCAGGTAAAGGCAAGGGCAAACTCGATTAGCCTTGACTAGGAGAGCTCTGCGAGCTGAATGTACATGACCAGCTGCTCAGCTGCCACGGTTGAGGGGAAAGCAGGAACAGGGGAATCAGAAATATCTGTTTTGCCTTAGAATGGCTGATGGTTGTTTGTATTTTGGAAATTCTGTAAACAAACTTTTAAACACTGTTCCTTTTTGGGATCCCATGTGTAAAACTGTTTAAATTTTATAAAATGTATCCTTTGAGACCAAAACCCTTTTTAACCCTAGCGCATTCATGGTTAGTGACACATTTTTAATTAAAAGACTTGATTAGCAAGTCCTGCACCTTTACAAGTACACAGTGTAGCGGTCTTGGCTATCCAAGGCATTACAAATAATGTGTATTATGGGAAGTATAAACATATAAGTCTAAGACATGAGTATATAAGAATATCTTATATGTTAAAACTAGTGAGAACTTCAGGAATCCATTTACAAAACCTCTTGGAAGAAGGTAAGTAAGTTCTTTATCCAGAGTGAGGGGACTATAACTCCTAAATTAAGAGATTCACCAATGATGGAAACCCAACAATAAGCTTGTAAACCTCAAGTGCAAGAGTTGAATGGGTAAGAATAATTCATTGATAAGTGAATCTTTTTTAATATTAAAATAATTGTGAGTATTATCTGAGATGGTTAGTGTTTGTTGGTACCGAGTGAGGATGAATTTTAGTTGAGTGCAACATGCATCTCTAAAAGTAGCGAAGATGATATTAGAACTTCACCTATGTGAAATTAAAGGTGGTGCTGCCTCTCATGGGAGTTAGAGTTTATCCCAAGAAAGTTCATGAATGGATGAACAAATCATGTTAGGGCTAAGCAAGAAAAGTGATAAAATGAATGATCAAGTAGAGTTGTGTGAGGTATGGCCGGTCATATCATGGGAATACTTGGTTCAATCTTTTAAGCAACCAATGATTTCAATAAGGCTTCGTGGTACTTTCACCAAGGTAAAGTTCAAGTCAAAAGACCCTTTATTTTAGGCAACAATATCAATTCTAAGCTAGTGGGGGATGTTTGTATTTAACCAAGTGGGAGAATGTTAGAAATTGTTAAAATCCAAAGAGTAAATGGTATTACACAAGTTAGGTGTAAAACCCTTAACGATTTCACATAATGGAGGGGTGAAATTTGAGTTTGAATTGTAGACATTTAAAACTGTCTTTTGGGTTTCAAGTGATACAATGAGGTATCTAAGCATGCCCAAAAAGTTTGCACCGGACTAGTCTGCACCGGATTGCCGAAATTGGAATCGTCACCGACGATTTGGTTCAAACTGGATCGTTCCTTATTCAGTGGTCCGGTCACTGTTCCAACAATTAAGTGACGGTTATAGACCGTCCATTATATATGTATATGTAAAAACTAATAAAAATTAGTTGTAGATATAAATATAACCTTTTGTATTTCAAACCATAAACTAAAACTGTAAGGATTGGTTAAAATACAAAGTCCAAGTTGTCATAGACAAGCTAGGTATAAAACACTAAATGGTTTCACATAGTGAAGATGCGAAAATTGAATTTTTGTTATAGGGATTGAAATTTTTTTTGGGTCCAAACTGATACATTGAGGTATCTAAGGATGCCCAAATTTTTTTGGAGCATTTGGAGGTGTTTAAGGTCAATTTTGAGAATCTTGACTTGCCTAGGGCATTGCGTCGCCACCTTGGAGGTGGTGTATCGTCAATGTCTCCATATATACACATGTTTTAAGCTCCAAATGACGTGTTAAAAATCTCTAATCCTATTGGTTGGACTTAATGGCGGTGCCTACCCAATAAAATGGTTCTCTTAGAGTTTTGATAGACTTGATCACTCTCTCAAATCTCTCTCTCTCTCTCTCTCTAGCTCTCAAGATCAAAAGTTTTCTCCAAGAAATTCATAAAGAAAGTGCTTGTCTTTGTGAATTTCAAGGCTTGTTCAATCCCAATTCCCTTTCCTACTAGAGAAAGTCTTAAGCATCCATCAAGGGCTAGGAAATAGAGAATTTGGATAATGATACATCTCATGTATAAGCCTTGATTTTGATTCTCATCATAGAAGAATTAGATTCAAGTGGTGTTCTAATTAGGGCTTGAAGCTTGCAAGAAGATCCAAGAGTTTTGTTCTATAACTAGGGTTTGCATTACACAATCTCAATCTTTTATTGGACTCTATCAAGGATAATTGTGTGTAGATTCTTATTATTCTCGTGGTGTAATCTCACTTGCTCCCAACAAAAATATGGCAGCCTTTCTCCCTCACACCTCTCTCTTACCCTCTCCATCTATCTTCCTCCCTCTCTCATGGCTCACTCATCCTCTCTGTCTCTCCACCCCACTTGCAAAAAGATGAGTTACTCCACGCCAACACTGAAGGTTCAAGGTTAGTAAATCTTCTATCTGAATGATATTGATTTTCCACACTAGCTAGTTTGTAAAGAGTCACTATATATATATGTTTCCACAAAATTATTTAAATTAGTCTTTGATAAAATACGGTATGAATATATCTTTTAATTCAATAAGTTTTTTCCCTAGCATTTTAATTAAATCAATTTAGTGTTTCTTAAGTTATTTCATATTCAGAACTTAACTTACCCATGGATTCTTCTTATTACAACTTAAGTTTAAAGGACCAATGTATGGAAGTGACAATTGTTTCAAATGCTTTAGTGCATCTTAATGATATCTTTTGATTTTTTGCTTGTTTAGTTTGTAGGTAACTGTAATATTCACCTTTGCATTTTATGTGTATTTTGGTAATTTGGCCTGTGAGGAAAATTCGGTAATTTATGTGAATTTGTTTTCTTTTAAATTTCATGATAATATGTGACTTGTTTCATTATTATGATATGTATATGTATGATTGGAAAAACATGGTTCCTTCAAGTATCAAGGGCTTAAATTCCAAAGATATTGGAAATTTGGGGTTAAAGTATAATTATGAATCTTGTGGTAGAGATTGTAATTTTCACAAGTAAAAACCATTTCCTTAAGAATGAATTATTAAAAAATGGCTTAAGTAGTTTCATAAGAAAGATTAGATGAGGATAGGATGGTAATTGTGTATTATTGATTGTTATGAATTAATTAATTATGGAAAAAAATAAGATTAGGTTTACATAGATACGTCTTTTAGAATTAGGTTATTAGATCGGGAGGCAAGTCACACATTCCTGATCTGGTTATTTGAGGCTTAAGGACTTGAAGGAGGACCTTGGTGTTAAATAAATAGATTAGCTATGGGAATTGAGGAAAGAAAACGAGATTGGTGGCTGAAGAAATAATTGGTAAGAATTTATAATCTTGTTATTTATGTTTCATGCTAGATTCAAGTTTTGATGATGAAAAAGGGTTATGATTTGTTATTGATTAATGGATGTTTATTAGATACTTAGGTTTGAATTTATTTGAGTTTCAAGTGTTGGAAACATGCTAGGTTGATCGATCTGGTGATTTGGGTCGAAACCTTGCGATTCAGGGCTAGAAATTGGGGTTAAAATCACACTTACGATTTCAGAAATTGCATCGAGCGCGACTGCGCCCATGCCCTGGATAGTTTGAATTCTCAGTGGGGACGACCGTGCCGGTTGCCCAGAAATGGAATGTTTGGGTTTGGTTCACCCCTATTAAATATGAAATGGCACCTTTTGGTTTAGTACTGTCTGGAGGTTCATAAAGGATATTTAAATCATGTTTTTTTTCAAATAAGTTTCGATAATGTTTTGTAGTAAATTATATAGTTTATGTCGGGTCGTTACAGCAACTCTCTACATTGGGTGCACGTATATGAATTTGTTCAATAGTTATGAACTTATTATCATATTTCAAGTAAAAGCTACAACTGACTATGTGTTTAGCATCAGAAAGCAAATTTTGATTTTGTGGTTTCCTGAGAAAGTGGTTATGAGCATTTATTTTTTTTCTATATAAGTTATTATTTGTATCTTAGTTGTACAGTTTGACCATGATTTTGACCATGAAATCTATTCATTTCCTCATAATTCTTCTCTTTGACTATTCTCTGAAGGTTACAATGTAATTCATTAGACTAGTATGCATAATAGACTGTGACTTTCCTTAGTAGCTCATGTTGAGGGAGAGTGAGATTACACCTCCATAAAATTATGACTCTACACAAAAATATCATTGACAGAGACCAACAAAATATTGAGTCAGATGACGCAAAAGCTAGTTTGTAGGCAAAACTTCTTGTGTCTTCTTGGAGCTTCAAAACTTTGCTTAGAACACCACCTTTGGAACTTCTTCTTCTTTAATAAAAGACAACCAAGGCTTATACACGAGGTGTATCACTGTCCTAATTCTGTATTTCTTAGCCCTTAATGGATGCTTGAGGCCTTTCTAAGAGGAAATGGGAATTGAGATTGAACAAGCATTTAAACTCACAAAGACAAGCACTTTTTTTATGAGTTTCTTGGAGAAAACTTGAGACCTTGAAAGTTACAAAGAGAGAAAGAGGTTAGCAAGAGATCTGAGAGACTAATCAAGTCTACCAAAACTCTATGAGAACTCTTTTATAGAGTAGGCATAGTCGTTAGTTCTAATCAATAGGATTAAAGCCTAAAAAACACACCATTTGGAGATAAAACACGTGTACTTACGGACATGTCAGGCTACGCATAGCGTGCTAGTAGTCAATGTGTCGCCTACAAGCAAGTGATGCATTTCCTGATGGGTTTCTCAAAACCCTATGACCTTGGGCGATGCATCGCCTCCTGGGAGGCGATGCAACACAAACCGAACTGCCCAAAATAGTCAAAATTGACCTTCAACTCCTCCAAATGCCCCCAAACTTTTTGGGCATCCTTAGATACCTCATTGTACAACTTTGGACCCCAAAACACAATTTTTAAGTGTCTACAATTGAAACACAAATTTCACATTTTCACCATGTGATATTCTAAGTGTTTACACCTAGCTTGTATAAAAACACTTAGCCTTTGTATTTGACCAATCATAACATTTCCCCACTTGGATAAATACAAACTTCAATCTCTTGCTCAAAACAACATTGGTGCCAAAAGTAAAGTGTCTTTCGACTTGAACTTTACCTTAGTGCAAGTACCACAAAGTCTTATCGAAATCATTGATAGCTAAAAGCTTGAACCAAGTATTCCTTATGATGAAGCAGGTGGTACCTCACACACCTCCACTAGATCTTTTGTTTTCCCACTTTTCTCGCTTAGCACTCATATGGCCATGTGTTCATCCCTTCATGAACTTTCTGGGGAGAAACTCAAACTCCCATGAGAGGCGGCACAACTTCTAAGTTCACATAGGTGAAGTTATTACATCATCTTTGCAACCTTTATAGATGCTTGTTCAACTAAACTTCATTAAAATCCCTAGGCTTAACCCTCACTCAGTAGCAACCAACACTAACCATCTTGGATGGAATTCACAAAATTCTTAGCATTGAAAATTTTCAATTATCAATGTCTTGTTCTTACCCATTGAACTATTTCCCTTTATATTCACCAGTTTGGAGTTGGTTTGCCATCATTGGTGAATCTCTTGTTCTAGGAGTTCTAATTCCATCATTTTTTAAGTGGGACTTACTAACCTTCACACAAGAGGTTTTGTAAATGGATATGCTAAGTTCTCACTTGTCTTAACATATGAGATTGATATGATTCCATCTTGAATCAATTGTCTCACATATTAATGTCTTAGACTAATATGTATATACTTCCCATTGTACACACTATTATATGCTCTAGAAAGAGTGGATTGACTATGGCAATGTATTGAGATCTTCGATAACATATCTGCAATAAAATGGATTTCCAACAAGAGATCCCTAAGCCACTCGCCCTCTTTGCCAATTGCCGCTAGAGCTATAAATTTTTCTTTCAAGGTTGAGTGTGATATACAAGTTTTCTTCTTGGAACCCAAGAGATAGCATCTCCTCCAAGAGTAAACACTCAACTGGTGGTGGAGAGATTATCTCCCACTTTCGATATCCAACTAGTATTTGAATATCCTTCAAGTATCCTTTGAAATTGGAATAGTGAAGGCTATATTCTTTGGTACTCTTGAGGTATCTTAGAATCCTCTGAATATACTTCTAATGTTTGATACTTGGATTGCTAGTAAACCTACTGAGCTTACTAACCGCATATGCAATATTCGCTCTTGTGCAATGAGCAACATACATTAGATTTCCTATTACACTTGCATATTCCAATTGAGTCACTGCTCTCCCTTCCTTCATTCTTTTCAAACTTCATGTTTGAATCGACTGATGTATTTGCCTCTTTGATTTTGAGATGACTAAATTTGTCAAGCACTCTCTCGACATAATGGTTTTGACTCAATACAAAAGCCCCATTATTCCTTCTAACATTTATATCCAGAATGGTATCGACCTCTCCAAGTTCCTTCATCTTGAAGTAAAAAGATAGATACCTCTGTGTATCTATTATTCCTCTCATGTCATTACTCAAAATCAACATATCATCTAAATAAAGACACACTAATATGACATAGTCATCACAAGTCTTAGATTATAAGCACTTGTCCACATTATTGTGTCTAAATCCATTTGAAACAATGACTTTATCAAACTTCTCATGTCATTGTTTTGGAGCTTGTTTCAAACCATTTAATGATTTGACAAGTCTACATACTTTATGTTCATTTTCTTAAAGAACAAATGTCGAGATCTCCTCCTTGAGAACTCCATTTGGGAATGTCATTTTTACATAAGGTTATATATATATATGATATGGAAAATAACAATCTTATAGAAGTAGTTCTTGCTACCTCCATTGATAATTTGAACAATAAAACTTCTAGTTCTTTTTGTTATATGCTTGACTAAAATTCTATTACTTTGTGGCATATTAGACTTGCACATATATGATTTAGCAAAATGAAAAAAGAGCAATTAAATGTGGATTGATTGATTGTGATATTGTTGAGCATGATAAATGTAAACTATTTGTTGAATCTTAAATGGTAAAAAAAAAAAAAAACCCTTTCCTAGTGTTGATAGAAATTTTAAATTGTTAGATTTGATACATAGTGATTTATATGAAAAAATTGAATGTTGACTAGAGGAGGAAGTAGATACTTTATTACTTTCATTGATGATTGCTTTAGGTTCACACATGTATATTTGCTTAAGAACAAAGATGAAACCTTTAATGTGTTTAAAGCTTACAAAGCTAAAGTTGAAAATCAATTAGAAAGGAAAATAAAATTACTTAGAAGTGATAGGGGTGGTGAATATTTTTAAAAATTACTTTAACTTGTTTTGTGAAAAGCATAGAATAATACATGAATGTACCACCTCATATACTCCATAAAAAATGGTATAGTGAAAAGGAAAAATAGAACATTTCTTAAGATTATTAATGCTATCATAATACATTCAAAATTAAGTTTTAATTTGTGAGGTGAATCCTTGCAATACACATGTCATATTTTACATCGTGTTCCCATAAAGAAAAACAATATATCTCCATATGAGTTATGGAAAGGAAAAAAACCAAACATTGATTATCTTAAAGTGTGGGGGTGTCTCATTTATTACAAGAACACATATCCTAAAAGGACCATGTTGGGTTCAAGGGCTATAAGATGTGCATTTGTGGGCTATGCCTCAAATAGAAAAGCTTAAAGATTATTAGACTTGGAGTCTAATGTGATAATTAAATCAAGAAAGATTGAGTTCTTTGAGAACATGTCATGCGATGAGAACAAGTTAATAGTTACAACTCAAATTAGAGAGTCTCAAGAGGAGACTCCTAAAAGGGTTTGTAAGAAATCTCTATTGCCTAGAAGGAACAAAATGCTCAAATATTTGGGATCAAGTAGTAAGGGCTCTCATATAGATACATTATACCTTATAAAAGCTAAGGATTTGGAGTTTGTTTCCAACCATATAATGATTTGACAAGTCAACACACTTTATGTTCATTTCCTTGAAGAAGAAAACCCTTCGATTGTTCCATATAGATCTCCTCCTTGAGATCTCCATTTAGGAATGTCGTTTTGACATCCATTTGGTGAACATAAAGGTTTTACATAGATGATACGAAAAAAACAATCTAATAGAAGTAGTTCTTGCTTTCGGTGCATGTGTGTCAAAGTAATATATTCCCTCCTTTTGTTTGAACCATTTGGATACTAATCTAGCCTTAAAGGTTTGAATGGTGCCATCAGTATAGTATTTTCTTCTAAACACCCATTTGCACCCAATTGGTTTAGACCCCTTTGGAAGGTCAATCAATTTCCTAGTGTCGTTAGACATAATTGAATCAATTTCGTCATTTATTGCCTCCTTCCAAAAAGCAGAGTCCCTTGAGGACTAGCTTCTTTGAAAGTTTTGGGATCATCCTCTATTTGAAGTACTATTGGATATTGCCAAGTGACTTCCTCATTATTACCTTCTATAAGGTATAATGTCTCTATTTGAGAGAACTTACTACTTGATCTCATATCTTTGAGCTTTTGGCTCCTTCTAGGCAACAGAGGTTGCTTTCCAACCATTTTAGGAGTCTCTTCATGAGGCTCCTTAATTTGAGTTGGTTCTATTAACTTGTTGTCATTGCATGACATGTCCTCAAAGAACTCAACATATCTTAATTCAATTATCACAGTAGACTCCAGGTTTAATACTCTATAAGCTTTGCTATTTTGGGCATAGCCCACCAATCAATGTCTTATAGCCCTTGGACCCACCTTAGTCCATTTAGGATCTGTGTTCTTGCAATAAGTGAGCCACCCCGACAATTAAAGATAACCAATGTATGGTTTCTTTCCTTTCCATAACTCATATGGAGATATATATTTTTTCTTCATGGGAATAGATTCAAAATATGACAAGCGGATAGCAAGGCTTCACCCCACAAACTAAAACTAAATTTTGGATGTAATAGCATTACATTAATCATCTCAAGAAATTTTCTATTTTTTCCTTTCCGCTATATCATTTTATTGGGGAGTATAAGAAGTGGTACATTCATATATTATACCATGTTTTTCACAAAACAAGTTGAAATCATTTGAAAAATATTCACCGCCTCTATAACTTCTAAGCACTTTTATCGTCCTTTCTAATTAATTTTCAAATTCCTCTTTATATGCTATAAATACATTAAATACTTCATCTTTATTCTTAAAAAAATATACATATGTGGACCTAGAGCAATCATTTATGTGATCCTATATGTGCAAGTCGAACATGCCACAAAGTAATAGAATTTGAGTCAAGCATATAACAAGAAGAACTAGAAGCTTTATTATTCACAAGCATATCCCTTCCCCACAAATGCATGTCCCTTTGACAATGTAAGCTAGTCGGAATCTATCACAACCTTGATTCCTGGTTTGCCAAGCAAATTTCCATTCACAAGGATTTTTGGTACATACATGACATTAGTGAGTAGAACCCTCTTGCCGGATGTGAAGAATAAGTCTATAGTCCTTTCCTTCAACATTGGACCTTTTTCTGTTGTCCATTTAAATCTCATATCCTTCCTTTGAAGCTTCAAAGGTCTTGAATAAAGATCTATCAAAGGTAACATGGATGGTAGATTAAGTATAATACCACCACCCATTTACCTTTCCATGTATGGGTTTGATTTCGTTTAGTGTTGCCTCTAGCTCTTCTTCGGTTGAATTGGTTCTTGCTTCATTGTTATGGTTCCTTTTGAACCTACAACTCTAGCAAAGTGGTCATTCTTGCCACATACAAAGCAAGGTCCCTTGGAACTTTAGAATTGTCCTTCATTTTTCTTAGACCCTAAGGGTCTTTGACCATTGCCTTTATTCTTTCCAATTCCTTTGCCCTTGTTATGAGGATTGACCACCACCTCCTTGTTCTTCTCTCTAGAATAGGATTTTTCCTTAATTCTCAAGTTTTTGAGAATTTCCTCCAAGGAAATATCCTCATTCTTGTGGCAGATTTTCTTCCTATAGCCCCTCCCAGATGGAGGCAACTTGGCTATTATTGCACTAACAAGGAATTGCTCTTGTAATACAATATATAAGGTATATAACTTATTCACAATAATATGAAACTCATGTTGTTGTCCGTGATTTCATCATTTGACATGTGACAGTCATTAGAGAAGTAATTAAGCTTCTTGAGAGCTGATGAAGTTTTGCAGAGCTCACCCACAGCTCCTCGGAATGTAGTATCCACTCTAGCAGGTCAAGTTTCTCTCGGGGTTGGATGTCTCCAAGTGAGGCCATGTTTCGAGGACCACCCCAGAAGTCCTCTCGTCTTCTTGATTTGATAGTCCGTCGGGTCTTGGAGCTTTGTCCTTGGGCCTGGAGGGAGCGCCAGGTGTCCTTTACTGTAGCCTTGGGCCACCACAAGAATGTCTGAAAGATTTTTGGGTGCCTCGAGTAATGGCGCCAAGTTCGTACTCTCGACAATTGGTATTTCCCACAACGTCGTCTGACACGGAAAAATGTGCAGCTGCACCTTGACGGTGCCAAGGGCATGTCTACTATAAATTTGATGGGCTACAACCTACAGATTGGGCCCCCTGCGATACGCACAGGCCCACAGTCTTTATCAGAACATGCAGAGGGGTTAAATAGCAATTAACTCCCCAAATAATTGGGGAATATTTGTAATTAATAATACTAATGACCTTCAACCCCTATAAATAGGGCTTCGATATCATTGTAAAAGGGTTCACAATTTTTTTACTCAGAGCAATATATACGGTGCTTGAGAAAATCTCCATTGAAACTTGCCATCTCAAGCTTCAAGAACTCTAATACTAAAGACCTGTGGACTAGGGTTTTTTTTATAACCTGAACCACGTAAAACCTTGGTGTTTATCTTCATTATTTTCTTTAATGTTCTTTTATTAAGTTGATAGCGAAAAAGACAGTTAACACATTTAATTAGGGAAGAAGGGGTTTCATATCATAAAACTTAAATTCCATATATTGAGTGATAAGGAATTTCTTTGTACCTTCTTCTTCCGCATTGTACTTTTTCTCTATAACTTCCCATATCTCCTTGGCGGTCTTGGTGTTGGTGTAGAGATCGTATAACCTGTCAAAGAGCACATTGAGAATGTGACCCCTACAAATCAATTCATCTTCTTTGCATTTCTTTCTTTGTTTGATGACTTCCTGAGTGTCATCTTCTTTAGCAGGTTCTATAGACTTTAAGTCCTTATCCAAGCATAGAACACTTTGAGAGTGGTTAGCAAGAGCCTAATCTTACCTTGCCAATGAAAAAAGTTAGTCCCATCGAATCTATCCACTCTCACAAAGTCTTGAGTCATGTATTTCAAGGCCAAAAATGAAGAAAATTCTTCCATGATAATATATCTCAAATAATAGAGAATCAGAGTGTTGGGGAGAGTGAGATTACAACACCAAAAAATTATGAATCTACACAAAAATATCGTTGATAGAGACCAACAAAAGATTGAGTTAGATGATGCAAGCCTTAGTTTGTAGAACAAACATCTTGAGTCTTTTGGAGCTTCAAAACCTTTTCTTAGAACACCACCTTAGGAACTTCTTTTTCTTCAATAAAACACAACCATGGCTTATACACGAGATATATCACTGTCTTAATTCTCTATTTTCTAGCCCTTAATGGATTCTTGAAGCCTTTCTAAAAGGAAGTGGGAATTGGGATTGAACAAGCCCTTGAACTCACAAAGACAAGCACTTTCTTTATGAGTTTCTTAGAGAAAACATGAGATCTTGAAAGCTAGAAAGAGAGGTTAGAGATTGATTTGAGATAGTGATAAAGTCCATCAAAACTCTATGAGAACCATTTTATAGAGTAGGCATAGTCATTAGTTCTAACTAATAGGATTAGAGCCTAAAAATACATCATTTGGAGTTAAAACACATGTTTGTATGGACATGTTAAGCGACGCGTTGCCTACAAGCTGGAGACGCATCACCTGCTGGGTTTCTCAAAACCTTATGGCCTTCGGCGATGCATCGCCTCAATGCACACTGAACTGCCCAAAACTCTCAAAATTAGCCTTAAACTCCTCCAAATGATGCCAAACTTTTTGGGCATCCAGAGATACCTCATTGTATCACTTTGGACCCAGAAACTCAATTTTTAAGTGCCTACAATTAAAACTCAAATTTCACATCTTCACTATGTGAAATTTCTTAGTGTTTTACACCTAGCATGTATAACAACACTTGTCTTTGGATTTAACCAATCATTAAAACTCATATTATGAACGAGAACTTGAAAAGTATATCATTTATTTGACAGATGCCTAGATATTTTATTTCATTTAAAAAAAGAGAAGAAAACTACATGTGTATGCTTTACTTCAACTTTAGCATGTAAGTGCTTTTTGTGTTGATCTACAATGATGAAGAGCATTATTTCTTGCACAAAATTTTCTGGTATACTTAATTTTGCAAATTGCTTTATCTTCCATAGCTAGAGTCCTTGATTTTGCTCTTGGACTAGGATTCCATTTGTTCTAATTTGTGTGACTATTAATGTTCTTGGACAAGGACAATCATTAAAGAAAGCAAAAGTGCATTTTTTGGGTAAAATCTTTTGAGTTTGTGAAGCTTGGTACGCTTGAAGTGAGAGCATAATGTATTTAACCTTTCATAAACAGGTATATATTTCTCTTCTACTTTTGACTAGTTGTGCATATATGAGGTGCGACAGAGAATTTTTTTTTTACCTATATTTTATAACTTTTGTATTAGGTTTCTATTCAATCAACAATAAAACTAATAGTGAATTGTATGCAATGTTTAAAAGAGATTATCATTATTGATATGTTCTTGTCTTTCTTCGCGAAAGTGAAAATGTATAGTTATGTTAAAAAGAAAAAGTTAAAGTAAAAAAAATGAAACAATTACATTAAAAAAAGAACAATTATAAAGTCAATCCTCGGTTTCAAACCAAACCACTCTGTTCTTAATAGGTTTGGTATTGGTTTGAACATTTAATAGGTCTAGTTTGCTTTTGAACTTTAAAAAAATAGCTATGTTGGTTTGGTTTGAAAAGAATGAAAATCAGGACCAAACCAATCCGTGAATAGCCCTAAATGGTGGTGCCTAGAATATAAAAGGGGTAAATTAGAGTTGAGCGGCCATGATCACACTTCTCATAGAGATCATTTGGATAGTAATAATCCTCGTGTATGATAAAAAAAATATAGAGATTAATTGAGCAAGAAAAAGATAAACAAATATTTTTACGGGGTCTACGAGTTAACAAGGCTTAGTCCATGAGTTTGTGAATTGAGTATGATTGTATGTATGATAGTATCTACTATATAAGGAATATGTCATCTAGAAAGATGAGAATCAAGTGTTACAACTATAAGAGTTATTTCACTTCAAATTCCAGTACAAAATCTCTAGAGTTTGTGTATGAGAAATCTTATGTGTTTTGTCACGCAGTGATAGCCTTTATTTATAGTGGAGATGAATAAAAGGTTGTCCGCATTTTTTGGGTACTTGACTACTTCCTAGGCTATTTGAATTTAAACATTACATTTGAATTTTATATGTAAATATCTGTATGATTCTTTATTTTATGGAACCACTTTTAGTTACAAACAACCTTAGTGATATTATTATGGAAAAAGTCATCGCTCTCCCAAGCTTAGTCCTTAGAAGACACAAATCAGGTTCTTCTTTTCCATGTTTGACTTATTCCACTTTTCTCTTCCTGGAGAAACATGAGTTTGACTCATCTTTCTCTCAAGCTCAGTTCTCTACTCAATTATCTATTATGTAAACAATGATATACTAACTTGTATACTGATCTAAACATTTGTATGTGATACACAAGAAATTAACTCAAAATTTGGGTTCAACAAAAATTAATTCAAAAAAACATAATTTGAAAAATAAAAATACAAAAGACACTTGTTATTATATTTATCTTGAATAACTTTAATTCATTTAAGAATATCAAAACAAATCTTTTGGCTAGCTTTTTCGTCAACTACCAAATTAATATAAAGCTCAAAGAAAAAGAAGATCAAACACATAGTTTTTTTACGTGGTTCAGGCTATTAACTAGCCCTAATCCGCGAGTCAGCTATATTGAGGATGAAGAACTTGCAAAGCTTAAGTTCTCTTAGAATTCAGGCAACACTTTTGCATACACTGAAAGTTGGGGATCCATTTACAAGTGATTCCCTAACCCTATTTATAGGTGGCTGAGGAAAATCCCACTATGGGAACAAATATTTTCCTTCCATTAAATAAGTCAATGGGCCCCATTGGATATTTGGCAGGACCAATACGAGGATGTCAAGCTCGCTGCTTTATTGAGAAAAATATTTCTTGGTACTTGTTAGAGTGGTAGCTGCATGTTTTCCCATGTCAAGCGGCGTAGTGGGACATCCTTTTTTACCACTTGTACGAAACTGGCAGCACAATCTCTGCAGCCACAGGGTGTCAAATAGGTGTCTGTGGTCCCGAGTATCTCTCTGGTTGACGCTTGGCAAGCGTAACCCTTCCCCGGAGGAAATATTCTTGAGATTTAAACAAATTAATTATGACTCGAGAAATCTCAGTGGGTCACCTCTCGACCACGTTCTCGGGAGGTGGATCTTATTGATAACAGGCATGATATCTTCTCTGGGAGTGGTAGGAACGATACTCACAGATTAAGTACCAACTTCCAAGGAGGACTAAACGACATGATCATTTAGGCCACGTTGTCGTACGCTGAGAATATGAATAAGAAAATGAAAATTACTTAATTCATTAAAATCGAGGACAATTTGGTCATTATGAAAATTTTGTTGACCAAAGTCAAATTAAAAGTATATATATTTATGTTAGATTAAAATCCTATTATATGGGCACATATGTATAATGTATAATGCTATTATAAAGTGTAATACAAAATTAAGTAACCAATTATGCTATAAATATCATAGGGTATTAAAGTGTCATGAATTTAATGTGTAGATTCAGGAAAGTGAATTTTTAATTTTATAATGGAAAAAATTAGAAATCACTAATTATAAATTAGGGTTGTGGTCCCCTATGTAGATATGTATCATTCTATTCTGTCTGTCCTCCCATTAACATAGATAAAAAGAGAGACTTTCTCTCATAGAGATACATATTATATAGGAATATCTAAACCCTCTGTGCAATCTCCAACAATGGCCTCAGGTTAGTGTTTTCATTCTCATGTTCATCTTCTTCTTTAATTTAGCAAATGATCTGTAGAAATATCATTTAGGATTTTATATTGAATCATTTTTAGTAACATGTTTAGGATATGAGATTATGTATTGTAATATTGATATTTATGCATGTTGCTTGAGTGGTAAATAATCCTAATAAGTGGTACTAGAGCCATATTTGTTGAATTTATTGAAGATTTGATGATTTTATTCAAGAAATTTAGGGTTTTGATCTTTCTTCATATTTTTGTTTTTTAGCTTCTGTTGATAATATAGATTTATAATCGGTGATGTCAAAGTTCTATGTTTGATGTGTTTGATGAATTGATTATTGTCGTAAAAGTTAGGGTATTTGTTTCTTGATTTCTAAAGAAATCAAGCCCAACCCAATTTTCTTTTAAAGGCACACTTTATGCATCAATTCCATCATATATTATATATGTATATACTAGTACATGAGTTTCATTATAAAATAATTGTTTATTATTTTATGTTATATTGTTGGAATACCAGTTTGCAGCTTTTCATTTGGTTAATATTTTTTCTTTCATATTTATATATGTTTCGGTTTACTAAAGTTTCATATATAATATATGATATAAATGGTTTTGTTAACAAAATATATACATATATATTCATATAAGGATTCCTTCATGGAAAAGAAAGAATTTTGTCCAATTTATTTTCTTCCTTATTTAGTCTTTTCTTCCTTTTTTCTTCCTTCATATATGTTAACACTTTATTTTAAATATTTATATTCATATCTATATTTATTTACATACTTTTGCGTAGATTTTTCAATTTAGTTTATATTTAATGAAAAGATAAAAAGTTAAAGGATTGATAATTTTTTTAAGAAACAATTCAATTTAATTTTGGTTTTGGAATTTGCTTAAGGATGTCTAATATTTTGAATAGATTAATTAAAACAATATGTTGCCAAAGTGACCTCTTTTGTGTAGATGAATTTATTTAAAATATCAAGATGCTTGTGTGTTTGTAATTTATGCATATATTAACTGACCTAAATGTAAGTGAATACTTCGTTGAATTTCATACACACCTGTGGTGATAAGTATGTGGCAACTATAAGGTATTTTGTGTGAGCAATATGTTAATACAAAGATTGACAATATTGTTTGACATAATTTATTGCCAATGTTTGATTACTACAACAATAGTATCACTTACAGTTAATATTATTGTCCAAATATTTGATATTAATGTTGTGTTTGGTATATTGAGATGTGATTAACCAATTTTTGAATTATTGTTTGATTATGCATATTGATGTGAGGTTGTTTTATTTGTTTTGTTCTATATTCAGCTAGTTCATCTTCTGCTGCCTCGATATCTGCTAATATTACTTCTATTCCTATGCTTAATGGGACAACTTTCAAGGATTGGAAAATGAACTTACTTATAGTTCTGGGATGTATGGAGTTCACACCATGAATTAAGGGATGAGAACTTGCACCTCTCACTAAGGAAAACACCTGTGATGAGAAATCAAATTTTGAGAGGTGGGATCATTCAAATCGCATGAGTTTAATGATTATGAAACACAACATCCCAGAAGCCTTTTGGGGGACAGAATCTGAAAGGATTACTAAGGCCAATAATTTTTTAAAGACCTGACTAATTTAAAGACCCCAGACCTTTAAAACTATTAAGACATAACTACCATCGTTTGGATATATATAATAATCAAACTTTATTAATAATACTTAGAAAATTCGAAAATACGGGATCCCATTGTTCATACATAAAATAATAAAGGAAACAAAATCTTTAATTAAATTTCAATATTTCAAAGTACTAACTGCGGAAACTTTAAAGACATAATTCAAAAGACTCAAAAATAACAACGTCATCTTTGATCGATCCCATCGGTTCATTCCTTCACTTCATCGTTGATACACAAGCAAAACCTCCTCGGATCTGTCTCACCTTCAATGTTCATTTTCCTGCACAATATAAATAAAAAGGAATGAGTCTAATGCCCAATAAGGAAACATTACTAAAACATAAGACATAAAATAGACTTCAATATTAATGGTCATTAACTAATTATCACAGTATGTGATAAAAACCGCTATAGTCCTCTCATTTTAACTATTATTTTAGAGGCAGGTTTAGACACAACTATAGTCTACAATAACAATAGAAATCTCAGGATTTGTTATCTAAGCAACCATATTTCCCGAGTTACTAAAGACATAAAAAAAAATATACAAACACATAACACATAAAATCTAACTTATTTTCCTTACCAAAATCGAGATATTGGAGAAAAGTGTAGGATTGGAAAATCCTAAAACAAAACATAAAAAACCATAAGTATCCTAGAGAAAAGAAGATGAAAAGAAGATCTAAACCATTAGAATAAAGACTTACCGAAAATCTTATGTTTCAAAGAAATCGAGTACCTAACCAAAAGCCATTATGACGAGTCAGGAATTGACTTAAAAGAAAAGAATAAGAAGAATAAAAATAGACTAGACCTGAGAATTAAGAGTACCTTAGAGAGCAAGAGCTTCGATCTATACATCAAACACCGAAATCACACTATACTTACTTCCCAAGTGTTTAGAAAAGCTTAGATTTGGAAGCTTTAACCCCAAACCCTATTGTTTCTCTCTAGAATGAAAATGGCAGCTTGGAGGCTCTGAGAAGTGTTTGAAAAATGATGCAAATGATTGAGTGAAGGATCCTATTTATAGGATTCAAGCAGTAAAACTAACTCATATGAAAATGAATAAAAATGACACTTTTCACTCAACAAATACCTAGAACTCGGTCAAAATCGTGTAAGAACAAGTCTAAGCGGTTGAGGACTGATTCTATCTTCAGATTTCATGAAGATTCAAATATGGTAGTTGCAACTGATATATCGCCCATCATAGGTGATATATCGCATGTCTTGATTTGTCGAGGGTTCGTGGTTTTGATCATGCAAAGTCGACGTGTATTTTCATATCAACATAGGCGATATATCGCCTCCTATAGTTGTGATATATCGGCTTACACTTATGTACTAAACCACATTTTTGTATGTTTTAAGCACACTTAAAGCTTTTTAAAACACTTTGACTGATTAATATGAGATCCTAGCATCTGAGGGAAGGTTATAGACTTCCTAGGCTTATCATTGATTATTTTTATTCATCTAAAATCCTTAATAAATATATGTGTGACAAATGTCTCATTCTTAATTATTCTATTTAAATCTTAGGTTATACTAAATAATATTTCTAGGACCAACTAAATTAATTAAACCTTATGATAGAATTAATGTTTCTAAACTATAGGCTAAACTTATAAAAGTCATAACTAGCTCTAAGAGATTTCCAAATAATTCCCAACGTAGACCGATATCACGAAAATTAAAAATACCACAACATAAGATAATATTATCTAACTAAGTAAAATTCTGAGGCACTACAATTCTCACCTACTTAAAATTATTTCATCCTAAGAATTTACTTACCATACAATTCCAGATACCAAGCTTGGATGTCTTCCTCCAATTCCCACGTTGCCTCCCGTTCTGTGCTATTACTCCATAAGACCTTGACTATCAGAAAACTCTTTGACCATAATTCTTCACCCCCTTTTCCAGGATGTGAATCGGTCGTTCCTCATAAATTAAGTCTTTCTAGAGTGATAACGTATCATATCTAAGCACGTGGGACATGTCTGGCACATATCTACACAACATCAAGATGTGAAACACATTGTGGTTGTCTGCTAGACCTGGTGGTAGGGCTAATCTATACGCTACTGGTCCCACCTTGTCCGATATCTCAAAGGGACCTATGTACAAGGGACTGAGTTTGCCTTTCTTCCCGAACTGCTTCACTCCTTTCATTGGAGATATCCTTAAGAAGACTTGATCTCTGACCTTGAATTCCACATCTCATCGCTTGTCATCCGCATAACTCTTTTGTTGACTCCGAGCAGCGAGCATACGCTTTCTAATTAGCTCCATCACGTCTTGAGCCTCTCTAACAACCTCGATTCCAAGCAGTTGTCTTTCTCCTACCTCGTACCAATGTAACGACGACTGACATTTCCTTTCGTAAAGTAGTTCATAGGGCGCCAGACCGATTGTTGCCTGGTAGATGTTATTGTAGGAGAATTCTACAAGTGGAAAATACTTACTCCATGATCCTCCAAAGTCTAGTACACAAGCGCACAACATATCTTCTAAAATCTGTATGGTACGCTCGGACTGTCCGTCGGTCTGAGAATGAAATGTCGTACTGAGACTTAGCTTGGTACCCATGGCTTGCTGTAAGCTTCCCCAAAATCTCGATGTGAACACCGAACCTCTATTGGATACTATGTTCTTAGGGATTCCATGCAATCATACAATTTCTCGAACATAGATGTCTGCATACTGGTCCACAGTGTACGTAGTCTTGGCAGGCATGAAGTGAGCTGACTTTGTGAGTCTCTCCACCATGACCCAAACTGAGTTGTGTTGTTTACGTGTTCATGGTAGTCATGTCACGAAGTCCATGGCTATGTCTTCCCATTTCCATTCCGGAATACTAAGCGGTTGTAATAAGCTTGTGGGTCGCTGATGTTTTTCCTTTACTTGCTGGGATCTTAGGCAATTCGACACATACTCTGCTACGTCTTTCTTCATTCTCACCCACCAATATAGTGCCTTAAGGTCGTGATTCATTTTGGTGGACCCCGAGTGAACTGAGTATGGGGTAGTGTGTGTTTCCTCTAATATCTTCATCTTAATCCCATGGTTATTCGGCACGCATACCCGACCCTTATATTTCAAGAACCCATGTCATGATATAGAGAACTTAGTAGTCTTGCCTTCTTTGACTGTAGCAATACGTGGTAATAGTGTGTCATCATGCCCTTGCTCGATCCATATATCATATAGTAAACTTGACTGGATAGACAAGTTAGCCAGTTGACCCATGACTATTTCCATCCCGCCATTAATCAGCTCTTACTGTAGCGACTTCTTAATTCCAGATAATGTTGTCAGACTTCCACAATTCTTTCGACTTAATGCATCTACAACGACATTTGTCTTTCATGGTGGTATAGGATTTCACAGTCATAGTCCTTTACTGGTTCCAACCACCTGCGCTACCTCATGTTGAGCTTCTTGTGTGTGAAGAAATATTTTAAGCTTTTGTGGTCCGTATAAATCTCACACCGTTCTCCATATAGATAGTGGTGCCAGATTTTCAGTGCGAAGACCACTATTGCCAACTCCATATCGTGTGTTGGATAGCGTTGCTCATATTCCTTCAGCTATCTTGAGGGGTAGGCTGTCACCTTGTCATTTTGCATTAGCACGCAGCCCAACCCTTGCTGGGATGCATCACAGAATACTACAAACTTGTCGTTGGGTGTCGGTACGCAAAGCATTGGTGATGAACACAACTTGTCTTTGAGCTGCTGAAAGCTTTCTTAACATTTATCTGTCTAGTTGAACGTCTATTGTTTCTGGGTCAGGTTGGTAAGTGGAGTGGCTTTCTTAGAAAAACCTTCCACAAACCTCTGGTAATAGCCTGCCAGCCCGGGAAAACTTCTAACCTCTGCCGCATTCTTAAGTATTGGCTAATCCTTCACAGCCTCTACCTTAGTTGGGTCCACTGGGACTCCGTCCTTGGAAACTATGTGCTCGAGGGAACACCACTTGTGATAGCCAAAATTCACATTTCTTGAACTTGGCATAAAGTTGGTGCTCCTTCAGTCGTAGCATGGTCAGTCTTAAGTGTTCCCCGTGCTTGACTTTGTCCTTGGAGTACACCAATATATTGTCGATGAATACCACAATGAATTTTTGTAGGAAATCCTTAAAGTCCCGGTTCATTAAGTCCATAAATGCAGTTGGAGCATTGGTAAGACCAAAAGACATATCTAGGAACTTGTAATGTCCGTATCGAGTCTTAAAAGTCATCTTTGGTATATCTTCTTCCTTTACCTTGAGCTGGTGATAACCAGACTGCAGATCAATTTTTGAAAATATTGTCGCTCCACGGAGTTGATCAAATAAGTTATCGATCCGGAGTAGCGGGTACTTGTTCTTAATTGTTACCTTGTTCAGTTCACGATAATCGATACACATCTGCATGCTTCCATCCTTCTTCTTCACAAATAGAATTGGTGCCCCCCATGGCCAATGTCTTGGTCTGATAAATCCTAAGTCTAAGAGCTCTTGTAACTATGTTTTTAACTCCTTTAGTTTTGCAGGTGCCATCCGTTATGGTGCCTTTGAGACAAGCTCGGTTCTTGGTACTAGTTTGATTGTGAAGTCAATTTCCCAGTTAAGGGGTAACCCTCATAAGTCATCAGGAAATATCTCTGGAAATTCCTTTATAATGCGAACGTCTCCAACCTTTAATGGTGTTTTTCATGCAGCATTCGTGATGCCTACTAAGAATTTGTGACATCCTTTATTTATCATCCTATGGGCCTTGAGAGATGAGATAAACGGTGTCCGTAGTCCTAAAACCTTGCCCATAAAATACAATATCTGACCTTCAGGGGTTTCGAATGTCACTTGCTTGCGTCGATAGTTGATGGTTGTGCCATGCCTCGCTAACCAGTCCATGCCTAGTATTACGCAAAAATCCTTGATCTTTAGCTTTATCATGTCTCCTTCTATCTTCGTATCCTCGACTTTGATCAGTACTCCTCGTACTATCTGTGATGATAGAATGATTTTTCCCAAAGACAGTTCTATAACAAACCTATTTCTAAATCTTTCACAAGGTTTGTCTAGTTTCTCTATCATTCCTAACAAGACATACGAGTGTGTCTCCTGAATTAAACAATACTTAACATATATTATCGAGGATAGGAAGCAGACCTATGACCACCTTGTTACTAGTTTCAGCTTCTCCTTGGGTCAAAGCAAAGACTCTGGCTGGGACCATCTTGTTATCCTTCTTCTCTTATGCTCTAAGATTAGGACATTATTTTTTTAGATTACCTTCCTGGCCACACTTGTAGTAACCTTTGCTATTTGCACGACACTCCCCAGTATGTCTTTTTTGGTACTTGGAGCACTGAGGGTATTCCACAAAACCCGACTTGTTATTGCTGTTGTTGGTCCATGCTCTTTTGTCAGCATCGGTCTACTTATTATAGAGATACTTCCTTTTCTGTCTATTATTGTTATGCTGGTTGTTGTGGTTTTGACTATTTTGAGTTTGATTCTGCTACTTGGGGTCTGACTTTCTCGCCTCCTCCTTGATAACATTTCCCTGGAGCCTTTCCTCCTCTATAGCCATTTCCAGGACATCAGCGTAAGAAGTGGTTTCAGGGTTTGCTAACTTAACCTCTTAAGTGATCTTTGGTCTGAGCCCTCTGGAAAAATTTGGTTACCCACAAGTAGTCGTTCGGGACTAACTCTGGTGCAAACTTTGCTAGCCGATCAAACTGTCGGGCGTACTCGACTGCCAAAAAATTTCCCTATTTCAGGCTAATAAATTCTTCCACCCTTGTAGCGATGACTTGCAAATTGTAATACTTCATGTGAAACAACTCAACAAATCTGGCATAAGTCATGATGGTGATATTGTGAGATTGTTGCACTAGATCTCACCAGATTCTAACATCCTTTTATAGTACAGATTAAACACAGGATCGCGATCCATGTTACCAAGGTTCATGTGCATCAAAATCGACTCTACATTCCTGAGCCACTCCTCAGCCTCAAAGGGGTCGGTTATCCCTTCCAAATTCAGAGCATGCTGCTTTCAGAAATGCTCATAGACTTGCTCCATGTACTGAGCTGGATAGGGTGCGAAATTTTCCATTGGCCATCCCCCGTAATGATATCCTCCATTTGGATAGCCACTATTTGGGTATTCTCCATTCTGCTCTAGCTGGGGTGCTTGAGTCGTTGGCTGAGGCTATGGCTGAGATTGTTGTTGTTGCCGCTGTAGTTCTTCTACTTGTCGTCATAACCAGATAACTTCAGCATTGTTGTCAACCGGAGGTGGTGCGTTCCTATTAGGAGCAGCATGTTTTCCCCTTCTTCGGACTTGTGGGGTCTCAAGTGGCTTGTTAGTGGTTTCATTGTTGTTAGTGCATGTAGACCTTCGGAGCAAAATCTTCAGCAAAGTTCTAACAGTTGAGAGAAACATGTTAGAACTTACCCTAATAGTTTCTAAGGAAAACTCTTAGTCTAAGCAAACATAACTTGAACCTACCAGTTATGATTTCTTATGAAAATTTATGTAAGTCATCTTTATAAATTAAGGTGTGTTTATATACTTAGACTATTAGGCCATCTTATTATTTCCTAAGTTTGTTTCTAACCACCATATATGACTTAATTCTTAGGCTCGAAATTTGTCGTTGTTCTAAAGTTAACCATAATGAGGGAGGGTGGAGATTAATAAAATTGTTCCCACTACTATGGCCCCTTAAACTCTCAATACAGAACCTGATCCATTGATTTGTATCCACCTTCACCGAACTCAGTCATTATTTATTAAGTTATTCTAAATGAAATATGATTTAAAAAAAAAATTCAAATTTCATACATACAAAAAAATAATAATAACTTTATTCATTTGGAATTAAAATTTCACTTATAATAATTCAAAATAAATAAAGCAATAATACTAATAATAACTAAAATTTTCTAAAAAAAATAGGGTCTTCTACATCTGATACTTCATCTAAAATATCATTAGTTATTTCCTTATTATCATAAGCCTCGAATCTACTACCAGAAATATTTATTAAGATATTATTCTTTTGTTCATTGGTGAATCGAATCTCAAACCTATAGGTAAACCTAAGAATAAGAAAATAATATCTAATGGCTACCGGTAAGTTATCCTCATTATCTAGAGCTTCCCATAATTCTTTCAATTTTGAAACTACAAAAGGCATATCTTCAAAAAGCCTAATTACTAGGACATATTGATCCATGGTTCTCATCATAATTTGCCTAGTAATTAGAAGGTGAGCTATCTCCTTGTGAAATCTGACCAATCTTTGAGTGATTCATTCTAACACATTTATTGTATCCTGTGGCTCTTTAATCCTTTTCAATGCCTTAATGGCACGTGTATCCTGATAATTCATGGCTCCATTCATTTTGACTGAAAACATATTAACTAAAACGTTAGTTTTAACATAATCATAATATTCTTAACATAAACACTTACATTGGCGGCTAGATCCGGAACTTTTGCATGTGTATCAAGGAGAACTTTATGCATATGAACCGTGACTCTGATACCAACTGTAAAGACCAGACTAATTTAAATACCTTAGGCCTTTAAAACTACTAAGACATAAATACTATCGTTTGGATATATATATATAAAATAATCAAACTTTATTATTAATACTTAGAAAATCCAAAAATACGAATCCCATTGTTCATACATAAAATAATAAAGGACACAAAATCATTAATTAAATTTAAATATTTCAAAGTACTAATTGCGAAAACTTTAAAGAAATAATTCAAAAGACTAAAAAATAACGTCATTCTCGATCGATCCCATCGGTTCATTCCTTTAGTTCCACGTCGATACACAAGTCAAAGCCACCTTTAATCCGTCCCGCCTTCCATGTTCATTTTCCTGCACAATCTAAATAAAAATAAATTAGCTTAATGCCCAGTTAGGAAAAACTACTAAAACATAAAACATAAAATAGACTTCAATATTAATGACCATTAACTCATTATTGTAGTATGTGATAAAAACTGCTATAGTCCTCTCATTTTAAATATTATTTTAGAGGTAGGTTTAGACGCAACTATAGTCTACGATAACAATAAAAATCTTAGGATTTGCTATCTAAGCAACCATATTTCCCGAGTGACTAAAGACATAAAAAAAATATACAAACATATAACACATAAATCTAACTTATTTTCCATACCAAAATCGAGATATTGGAGACAAATGCGGGATTGGAAACTCCTAAAACCAAACATTAAAAACCATAAGTTTCCTAGAGAAAAGAAAATGAAAAGAAAATCTAAACCATCGGAATAAAGACTTACCGAAAATCTTAAGTTTCAAAGAAATCGATTACCTAGCCAAAAGCCATTATGACAAGTTAGGATTTGAATTAAAAGAAAATAATAAGAAGAATAGAAATAGACTAGATCTGAGGATTAAGAGTACCTTAGATAGCTAGAGCTTCGATCTATATCACAAACACTGAAATCACACTATACTTACTTCCCAAGTGTTTAGAAAAGCTTAGATTTGAAAGCTTTAACCCCAAAACCCTAGTGTTTCTCTCTAGATCAAAATGGTCGGTTGGAGCTTCTGAGAAGTGTTTGAAAAATGATGCAAATGAATGAGTGAAGAGTCCTATTTATAGGATTCAAGGAGTGAAACTAACTCCCATTAAAATGAATATATATATATGAATAAAAATGGCACTTTCCGCTCAACAAATGCCCCGAACTCGGCCAAAATTGTTTAAGAACAAGTCAAAGCAGTTGAGGACTGATTCTAGCTTCGGATTTCACGAAGATTCAAATATGGAACATGCAACCGATATATCGCCCATCATAGGCGATATATCACCTGTCTTGATTTGTTGAGGGTCCGTGGTTTTGATCATACAAAATTGACGTGTATTTCCATATCAACATAGGAGATATATCACCTCCTATAGTTGTGATATATCGGCTTACACTTATGTACTAAACCATATTTTTGTACGTTTTAAGCACACTTAAAGCTTTTTAAAACACTTTGGCTGATTAATATGAGATCCTAGCATCTGAGGGAAGGTTCTAGACTTCCTAGGCTTATCTTTGAATATTTTTATTCATCTAAAATCCTTAAATCCTTAATAAATATATGTGTGACAAATGTCACATTCTTAATTATTCTATTTAAATCTTAGGTTATACTAAATAATATTTCTAGGACCAACTACATTAATTAAACCATACGATAAAATTAATATTTATAAACCATAGGCTAAACTTATAAAATTCATAACTAGCTCTACTAGTTTCCAAATAATTCTCGGCTTAGACCAATGTCACGAATATTAAAAATACTACACTAAGTAAAATTCTGAGGCACTACCAATTTCCTTGAACTAATTGAGGAAAATTTTGCTAAAAATGATAAGGTTGAAATGACAACACTTCTAGGTTCTTTGATGACCATGAAGTATAAGGGTCAAGGAAATGTAAGGGAGTACATTATGGAAATGCATCATATTGTCTCAAGGCTTAAGACACATAAGATTGAGCTTTTTGATAATGTGCTTATGCTTATGGTTTTGTTAACAATTCCTACACAGTTTAACCAGTTTAAAATTAGTTACAACTGTCAAAGGAGAAATGGACTCTTAATGAGCTCATTTCTCATTGTGTGCAAGAGGAATAAAGTTAAAAAAAGAATAAGACTGATAGTTCTCACTTGGCCACTGCCCCTAAAGATAAGGGCAAGAAAAGGAAATTTTAGAATGAAGTTGCTAAACATCCAACCAAAAAGAAACAACATAAGGATTTAGAGGGTTGTTTCTTTTATAACAAGCCTGGACATGTGAAGAAAGATTCAGTCAAGTATCACACATGGCATGCAATGAAAGGTATGATTCTTACTTTGGTCTGTTCTGAGGTTAATTTGGCTTCAGTACCTAGGAACACTTGGTGGATAGATTATGGTGCTACTACTCACATAAGTGTTTCTATGCAGGGTTGTCTGACCTACCGAAAGCCAAGTGATGGTGAAAGATACATCTTCGTGGGCGATGGAAAATCGGTGGAAGTTGAAGTAATTGGGCATTTTAGGTTTGTTGTTAGGAACTGGTTTTTATTTGGATTTGAAAGACACTTTTGTTGTAACGTATTTTAGACAAAATTTAGTTTCTATTTCTTTGTTGGACAAATTTGGATATTGTTGTTCTTTTGGAAACAATTAGTTTAGTTTGTCTTTAAATTCAAATGTTGTTGGAGCTGGTTACTTGAATGCTTATGACAACCTTTATTTGCTAAAAACAATTGCATCCTATAATGAAACCTTGCATGTGGAATCACATGGTACTAAATACAAATTAAATCAGGAAAATTCAGCGTCATTATGGCATAAACGCTTTGTAACGACCCAACTACTCTAGACTTTAGACCATTAATGACTACTATACATAGACACTAATTTTTTAATAAAACTTACAAGTGAAATAATCATAACTTCATTAAAAACTTGTAAAACAAATTGTTAAACTACATAAAATTTAAAGTAGGATATGGGATCCCATTTTTTTTTAAAAGAAAAACATAACATAATTTTAAATAAAATGGATTACATAATAAAGTGCGGAAAATACATATAAAATTTAAAGAGACTTTATCCTCGAATCGAACACTCAGTCCATCGATTCCATCCCGCCTCAATACACATCCCCATGCTACCAAGATCCTTTCCCGCCACCAAAGCTATTTTCCTGCACATATAAACATAAAGGAATGAGCCTAATGCCCAGCAAGGAAAATCTAACACATAACTCATATACATAAAATTCATAACGTAGCATATAATAAAACATATCATAAACATATGTCACACATACTATAATGGCCATTATTACTTGGGGTCCCATAACTAAACAAGTCATATGCCCATTAGCTTTGTGGGGCTTGCTAGCTAAGCAAGTCATATGCCCATAAATTTATTGGGGCTTGTTAGTGTACAGGTTATATGCCCAAGTCTACAAACATCATAACACACAAATCATAAGTTAACATAACACATAAATCATAAGATAACATATGGCATAACACATAATATCCTATCCTATTTTCCTTACCAATATACCAGGATGATTAGAACAAAGTCGGGATTTTGGAACACTCCTAAAAACCATAATATAGAGGTGAGTATTCTAAAAGAAAGAGATGAATGAACTAAAAACCACCGAGAATATTCTTACCGACAAGAAACCTCAAGTTCGAAGAACTTAGATGCCTAACCAAGAATAGAGAAGACTGAGTTAGGACTATAAAACTAATGAAACAATACTGAAAAGAACTAAGAATAGGAATACCTTGAATGCTTCTATGACCGAACTATACCTCGAAACTGAAATACACTATAACCTTACTTCCCAAGTGTTTATTAAGCTTATAACCCCAATCCAAGTGTTTATCACTCTATAGTCTCACTAGCACTTGGAAGGCTCTGATCAATGCTTGAAGAATGAATGAAAAGGCTTGGTGCTAGGTCTTATTTATAGAGTTCTAGGAATAAAAATCTTCTTTTTGGCTTAGAATAAAAATAATGAATTAAATTGAAAATATTTGAATATTCTTCAGCCAAAGGCTTAGGACTTGGTCAAATTGTCCAGAGAGAGGTTTAAGGAGTTAAAGCTTGATTTATAAAACAAAAATAATAAAAACAAATAGAATCCTAACTTCTAACTCCCTAAATCTCGTAACTCTAAACTCACCTGCAGTAAAATCAACATATATAGATCCTTAGGACTCCAATTTAGACTCTCTTTATATCGTTAGAAAGGTAATTCAATTATCTACAACTTTATAGAAATACTATTTTTCGAAATTCATAATATAACTAGGTCAAAAATAGGTCGGAAGTTACAGTACCCTAAAGTTACGAAAAATCTATTTAATTATCTAACCTAATCCACAAATAAATAAAATTATGACAAATGCCATGCTCCTAACATATTCAGGTGAAGACTAAGTCTTATATTTCCCTTATTTTATCATTGAAATAATAATTCCTTAATAGCCATGCATATGACAAGTATCAGAATCCTATTGGTTCTATCTAAACCTTAGGTTATAATAATTACCATATTAATAACCAGCAATATTAATCAAACCTTATGTTATAATTAATATTCTTAAACTATAGGTTAAACTTATAAAATCCATAACTATTGTTAGGAGTTTCCAACTAAGTCCCGGCTTGAACCAAAATCCACAGTCATAAACATACTACAACTACTACTAGCTATTACTATTACTACTACTATCTAACTAGCTAAGTAAAGTTCTTGGACTCTACATGCTTAGGCCATTTATCATAAGGTAGATTTGGACGCCTTGTGTCTGATGGAATTTTAGAGTCTCCTGACTTCATAGACTTTGATGTTTGTGTCGATTGTATCAAGGGAAAATAGTCCAATACTAAGAGATTAGGTGCCAACAGATCTTCAGATTTCTTAGAATTGATTCATACAATTATTTGTGGGCCATTCCTTACAGCATCATGGAATGGTCAACAATATTTCATTCATGAAAAGTCCCAGTCTCTGGATGTGTTCAAAGTTTATAAAGCTGAAGTTGAGAATCAACTCAACAAAAGGATTTAAAACATCAGATCTGATCGTGTTGGTGAGTACTACGGTAGATATGATGGCTCAGGCGAACAATGTCCAGGACCATTTGCCAAATTCCTAGAGGAATGTGGTATTGTCCCATAGTACACCATGCCATGATCACCTAGCATGAATGGTTTTGTTGAAAGATGCAATAGGACTCTTAAGGATATGGTAAGAAGTATGATTGCCCATTCTACCTTACTTGAGTCCCTTTGGGGAGAAGCATTAAAGACAGTAGCTTACATTCTGAATAGAGTACCAACTAAAGCAGTTGCAAAAACACCTTATGAGCTTTGGACAGGTCGAAAGCCTAGTCTAAAGCACTTTCACATTTGGGGATGTCCAGCTGAGGCAAGGCCTTATAAGCCACATGAAAAGAAATTGGACTCCCAAATAATGAACAACTACTTTATAGGTTATTCTGAGCGATATATGGGCTATAAGTTTTATGATCCCACAATTAGAAATAATTTTATGAAAGGAACTGCAACATTTTTTGAGGATGTTGAGTTTGGGGGGGAGAAATAAGGTTAGAGACATTGCTTTTGCGGAGGAATTGAATTCAAACTCAGTTCCTACTATCATTTTTTATAATGTTCAGGCTTCTACACCTATCATTGTTTAAGAAATGAATACAGAACCTCAACAAGACAATGTTGAACAACCCCTAATTCAAGATGAGGTAATTGTTCCAGAAGAACAAACTCAACAACCTTAAGAACTAGAGCCATTAAGAAGGACCACAAGAGAAGAAGAAATGGTATTTCAGATGATTATGTTGTATTTCTTCAAGAACATGAGGATGACAATGAAATGATGGAAGATGATACAATCAACTTTCATTAGGCCATTAAAAGTTATAACTCTCAAAAGTAGATTGATGTCATGAAAGAAGAGTATAAGTCTATGCAAGACAATAAAAATTGGAAACTTGTCCCATTACCAGATGGTGCAAAACCAATTGGTTGTAAATGGATATTTAAAACCAAGAAGGATGCAAATGGTAATGTGGAGAGATATAAAGTGCGTCTTGTAGCTAAAGGCTATACTAAAAAAGAAGGCATTGATTATACAGTGACTTTATCTCCAGTTTCATCGAAAGACTCTTTTAGAAAAATAATGGCACTTGTTGTTCACATTGATCTTGAGCAACATCAGATGGATGTTAACACAACATTTCTCAATGGAGACATTGATGAAAAAAATTATATGGTACAACCAGAAAACTTTGTGCCAGGAGACCCAAAGAATATGGTTTGCAAATGGACAAAATTCATCTATGGACTCAAGCAAGCTTCTCATCGATGGTATCACAAGTTTCATCAAGTAACTATCTCATTCAGTTTTGAGATGAATGTTGTTGATGATTGTGAATATCACAAGTTCAGTGGGAGTAAGTATATATTCCTGGTTCTATATGTCGATGACATATTGTTTGCCACTAATGATATAGACTTACTGCACAAAACCAAGAGATTTCTATCTAAGCATTTTGAGATGAAAGATCTTGGGGAAGCCTCTTTTGTATTAGGAATTCAGAGACATCGAGATCGTTTTCGGGGTATTCTTGGATTTCACAAAAGAGCTATATCGATAAAGTACTCAAAAGATTTGGCATGCAAGATTGTAGACCAATTGATGCCCCTGTTGCTAAAGGAGACAAATTCAGCCTTATTCATTGCCCAAAAAGTAACCTTGATATTCATGAAATGCAAAAGATTTCGTATGCATCAACTCTTGGGAGTCTGATGTATGCTCAAGTTTGTACGCATCCGGATATTGCGTACATTGTTGGAATGTTAGGCAGATATTTAAGCAATCCTGGTATGAACCATTGAATAGCAACCAAGAAGGTTATGAGGTATCTTCAGAGAACAAAAGGTTACATGATCACATATGAGAAATTAGATCATTTGGAGGTCGTAGGGTATTTTGATTCTGATTTCGCTGGGTGCCAAGATAGAAAAAAGTCTACATAAGGCTATATGTACCTGCTAGCTAGAGGAGCTATATCTTGGAAAAGTGCCAAATAGACACTTGTAGATTCTTCCACTATGGCAGCAGAATTTGTAGCATGCTATTGTTGGGAAAACATTCACAGCATGCAGGGAAAAATCATGCGTGGTGGGCCCATTGTTATTTGGATAACGAAACAACAATAATAAAAAAAATTCATTAATCATATAAACAATTTATATGACCAAGAAAAAAATCCAGAAACATTATCATACAATACTATTAATCATGCAACAAATGTGCATATAAATATACATTATAATTATATTTAACATATAAACACAAAAAATCAAGAACATAAACTTTTACCTCTTGAAGCCTATAAAGTATCCTTGAGTCTTTTCGTATTTTTATCGATCTTCCTATCAAATGTAATGTCCCGAATTCCCTAATGTGGTATGTACCTGGATTACGGGGCCAGGAGGACCATAATTGATTTATTATGCCATTATGTGATTAAATGCATTACTATGTGAAATATATGATGATAATTGCGCATCTGTATATTAATCTGCATGTCTATGATTTATGGATGAGACCACATTATAACGTGGATTTTTTCGAGCTATTCACCATGAGACGATCTTAGAATGTAAATTAGCAGTTTGGTCATAACGGGATTAATTTCCAGCTCGGGGTGAGCCTAGAGGTAATTTGATGCTTAATACATTACCGAGAATGAGCGGGTAATGGGATATGATTTAATTATTATTTGAGAATATTGGGAATAACGGGAATAGGAGGACATTAATTATAATTAGTGGGATAAGTGGGAAATGATTTTTTTGCCCTTGGGTGGCTATTTAGGAGTTAAAAGGACATAGGGGCATTTTGGTCTTTTGACATGGGATAGATTTAAGTGGCTGGTTGTACAATATTTCAGCGGCCATAACAAAGCCTCTTTCCTTCTACCTCTCGATCATCTATCTTTCTCTCATTTCCTTTGGAATTTGGAAGCTTAACCTAAGGATTCAAGCTAGGAGATCAATGTTTGGAGACTTAGGACCTTAGTTCAACCATTGAAGGGGGTTCAATTATGAGTTAAAGGTAAGACTTCAGTTCAAGTTCCTGGTTATTGCTCTGTTTTTAAGTTGGTTTTTAGTTGATATTTTGGATTGAGTAGTTGGGAATTTGATGAGGTTTTAAGTGTTATAAAGCTTAGGTTTTGTTGGTTGAATGATGAATATGTTGTGGTAATGCTTGGTTGTGATTTTGGGATTTAATTGGTGAAGATTTTGGCTAGTTTGGATTGAGAATATGGGTAGGGGAGCTGGGTTCGCTGGGTCAAGTCGCGACCAAGTTCATGGAAGTCGTGACTTGGACCCAAGCCAGAGCCTCCCCTGGGCTCTGTTAGGTAGGCACGCCGCGACCCACTAGGCCAAGTCGCGGCCCGCCCCTGGTACCCCAGAAAGATTGCTCTCTGTCTTGAGGGCTCGCCACGACTCACTAGGCCAAATCGTGGTCCGCCCTTTCCTTTTGAGTCAGGGAGGAGTTTTTCAAGGGTTTAGGCTCGGGGTTTCATTTCCTAAGGCTTGAGATCAAATCTACTAACCTTTTATTATTTATTTTTATTGATGTGATTTCATATTGGTTATGACTAGGTGACCGCTAAGGGACTTAAGGATCGATCGTTCTCAAAGGTCGTTCTTTTATTATTTCATGCTTGAACCAGAGGTAAGAAAATTGCACCTAGTATGTGACATGCATGGTTATTGATGAAGCATGTTGAGTGCTCTATATATTGACATTGATTGCATAGTAAATGCATAACAACTTTGCATATCTGTGTATGGAAATGACTTATTAGTCAAAGAATGACAATGGTGTTTAGTATTGATCATGAAGCTATGACTTATCAGTCAAGTTCAGCGGTGATATGAGCACTGGTCGTATGGTATTGGCTTAAGAGTCAAGAACAACATTAATGTGTTTAACTCAGGCCAAAATGATTAGATCTAATTAACATGAGAATGAAATGCTTGACCGACCCCAATTTCGATGAAAACTAAAAGCGCTTGTCTTGTCTAAAGACTAGTTACATAGAGCCAGAGCCAAAAGACTCAGGTGAATGAATATCGCATGGCTTAGGGTGCAGAGCCCTAGAGATAGACTTATTAGTCATATATCCAGAGATAGACTTATTAGTCATCTATCCAGAGATAGACTTAATAGTCACTTATCTGATTATGGTGCGGAGCCAATTGTGTGACTCACTATCTGATTAGGGCTGCAAGCCCCAGAATGATTACCAT
Source organism: Humulus lupulus (assembly GCF_963169125.1). Lineage (NCBI taxonomy): Eukaryota > Viridiplantae > Streptophyta > Magnoliopsida > Rosales > Cannabaceae > Humulus > Humulus lupulus. The sequence goes on along the minus strand of NC_084798.1, from coordinate 80,753,515 downwards.
AATCCTTTATTGATATTACATAGATGTAGTAATAAGTTTTCTTGCTGAGCCTTGACCCACGGATGCTATGTGGTGTAGGTAAAGGGAAAGAAAAGCTCACCTAGCCTTGAGTGGAGAGCTTAGGTGGCGATGTGTACATATGCAGCCGCTTGACCACCACGACCAAGGTGTTTCTCAGAAGAACTAGGGGTTAACCCTATTTTTGTCGCTTAGGTCGACGGGTTGCAATTTTTACACTGTAATGACCATTTTGGATTGTAAATAGCTTTGTAAACACTTTTATGAGCCCATGTACAGTTTTATGTTTTAAATAAAATATATTCATTCCTTTTGATCGATATTTTTCACCTTAGCCTATTAATAACACCTAGATGCAAGTTTATAACCAAATGAATCATTTAGCGAGTTAAGCACTGTTTAAAGTCCACAGTAACGGTCTTGGAGTAATCAAGGCGTTATAACTTGGTATTAGAGCGTGCCAAGGTTTAGGGTTTCTGTAGACTGGTTGGGCATGTACACTCGCCATAGAAGACAAGTTCGACTCATGGTTTGGTAACTATTTATGTGGTTATGTGTTTAACTGCTTAAATAGAATATAAATGCTTTACCTGTCTACGTGAGATACAATAATAAGGCTGGGCCTTGACTACTGCATCATAAACAAGAATGTGCTTATTAGTACTGATATTGCTAGAACATGCTTATTTGCATTGTTCATTGATAATAGTTAATTGTTAAATTATAAATGCTAAATGTTATGATGATGTATCAACATGTTTATCTGTATGATTGTGGAACATGGATGAATATCTGCTTGATCTTGGACTGTAAGGCGACAAGAGGTTTAGTTATTACTGCCTAACTGCCCGCATTGACTATTGCAGGAAGGTTTAAGTTGATAATATGATTCCAAGGTAGACAGATTCATCAGCTGGCCAGGATGAGCAGGACCAGAATTGCAGACAGGGTCAAGAGAATGACTAGAATGAGATTCCTCGGCCAGCTCCTGATAACTGGCAGCAGCTGTTTGCTGATTTACAGGCAAGAGTTATGAGGCAGTAAGAAGAAATTTGCCTCCTGAGACAATAACAGGTTCCTCAAGGGAACGTTTTACATGGGGCACCACCTGCAGCGGTGTCAACGGTTGAGCAACTGCTAGAGGATGGAAGCAAATGGGAACCTCTTTATGAAAGGTTCAGAAAACAACAACCTCTAGTATTTTAGGGTAGTGCTGATCTAGCTAAGCCAGAGCAGTGGATGAGCATGATTACCACCATCCTTGACTTTATGAGGGTGTTTGGTAATGAGAGGGTGGCATGTTCCACACACATGTTTCAGGAGGATGCCCAAATTTGGTGGGAAGTGATATCCTAGACCAAAAATATCAATGCCCTGAGTTGGGAAGAGTTTCAGACTCTATTTAATGAGAAGTACTATAATGATGCCATCAGGGCTGCAAAAGCTGAAGAGTTCAACAGATTACTTCAGGGAAGTTTGTTAGTGACTGAATATGCTCTGAAGTTTGACAGATTGGCAAATTTTTCCATGGAGCTGGTGCCCGCTGATGGGATCAAAAGGGAGAGGTATATCCACTGGCTACAACCTAGAATAGCATGGGATGTTCATATCACCACTATGGCTAGACTTACTACTTATGCACAGGTGGTTGAAAAGGCGCTCACAGATGAGAGCACAGAGAACAAGATTTGGCAGGACAATGCAAACAGAAGAGAGTTGAGGAGGACAGGACCTCCATTTATGGGTTCAGGTTGGGGCAGAGCCCCAGTGATTAGAAGAGGAAGGCTCCTGATACCTTCCTAGCTCCAGGCCCTGATAGGGGACCACATCGTATTTCAATGGGTCGCCAGGGTGGCAGTGAGGCTTGGAGGACTTATCCAGAGTGCTCTAGGTGCAAGAGACACCAATTGGGGGAGTGTAGGGAAAATGCTTGCTTCTTATGTGGGGCAGTGGGACATTTCAAGAAAGATTGCCCAAAAGTAAGAAAGGAAAAACCCAGGAAGTCAGACATCTCAGTCCCAGCTTAAGTGTTTGCATTGACTCAGGCAGAAGCTGAGGCTTCACCCTCAGTAGTTACAGGTTAGCTTTTTAGTGCTGGAACCCTTTATACTATTTTTATTGATTCTGGTGCTACACATTCTTTTGTTGCTAGTAGATTTATTGATAGACTGTGTAGACCATGTGATTATTATGTTGTGGGGTTTGGGACCTTATTACCCACTGGGGAGTTGGTGGTATCCAGAAGATGGGTCAGATCACTGCCAGTGACAGTAGAGGGCAGAGAGTTGTCAATTGATTTGATAGAGTTTGTTATGACTAACTTTGATATGATTCTGGGTATGGATTGGTTGGTGAAGTATGGGGCAACCATAGATTGCAGAAGGAAGATGGTAACCTTTGAATATGAAGATGAGGATCCTTTTGTATTTGTTGGCACTATGCATGGACCCCATATACCTATGATATCTATTTTGAGGGCTAGAGATCTATTGCAAGGAGGTTGCATAGGATTCTTAGCCAGTGTGATTGATACCACTCACGCCATGCTAGTGAGACCAGAGGAGACCAGATTAGTGTGTGAGTTTCTGGATGTGTTTCTAGAAGATTTACCAGGGTTGCCACCACACCAAGAGATTGAATTCGTGATAGAATTGGCACCAGGGACAGTGCCAGTGTCTAGAGCACCATACAGAATGGCCCCAACAAAGTTAAAAGAACTGAATGTACAGCTGCAGGAGCTGTTAGATTTAGGTTTTATCAGACCTATCTTTTCACCTCGGGGCGCACCTGTTCTGTTTGTGAAGAAGAAAGATGGTTATCTGAGGATGTGTATTGATTACAAAGAACTAAATAAGTTAACAATTAAGAACAAGTATCCTCTGCCAAGAATAGATGATCTGTTTGATCAGTTGCAAGGTAAAAGGATATTGTCAAAGATAGACCATCGATCTGGTTATCATCATCTGAGGTTCAAGGAAGGAGATATACCAAAGACTGCTTTTCGCACTAGATATGGGCATTATGAGTTCTTAGTCATATCTTTTGGATTGACTAACGCCCCAACTACTTTTATGGATTTGATGAACAAAGTGTTCAAGGATTATTTGGACAGGTTTGTGATTGTCTTCATCAACGATATTCTAGTTTATTCTCAGTGAGAGTCAGTGCATGAGCAACATTTGAGGTTGGTTCTATAGAGACTGGGGGAACACCGATTGTTTGCAAAGTTCAAGAAGTGTGAATTCTGGTTATCTCAGGTAACTTTCCTTGGGCACATTGTCAGTAAGGAGGGGATTAAAGTAGATCCAGCCAAGAATGAGGAGGTCAGATATTGGCCAAGGCCAAAGAATGCTTCTAAAGTTAGGAGTTTCCTTGGATTGGCAGGTTATTGCAGATGTTTCATGGAAGGATTCTCAAAGATTTCCACTTCATTGACTGAGCTGACACGCAAGAATTAGAAGTTTGTATGGCCAGAAAATTGTGAGAACAACTTCCAGGAACTGAAATAAAGGGTGATTACAACTCCAGTTCTGAGTCTTCCTACAGATCAGGAGAAGTTTGCGATATACTGTGATGCCTCAGATAAGGGTTTGGGTTGTGTTTTGATGCGGTCAGGGAAGGTGATTGCTTATGCCTCACGTCAGCTGAAGGAGTATGAACATAGATATCCCACTCATGATTCGGAGTTGGCAGCTATGGCCTTTGCATTAAAGTACGGAGACATTACCTTTATGGGGAGAAGTGTGAGTTTTATACTGAACACAAGAGCCTGGAGTACTTCTTCACACAGAAAGACCTGAACATGAGACAAAGGCGTTGACTGGAGTTAGTAAAAGATTATGATTGTGAGATTCTGTATCATCCCGGAAAGGACAATGTGGTAGCAGATGCTTTAAGTCGGAAGGGTCCAGGGTAGATTTTTAGTGCGAGGCTGATATCAAGAGAATTGGCAGAGGATATGACCAGATCTGGTATAGAATTGCTGGTAGGCCAATTGGCCAACATTACGCTTCAGTCTACACTGTTGGAGAGAATCAAGGAAAGTTTTTTGGGTGATCCACAGCTGACCACGATCAAAGAGGATGTTTTGGCTGGAGTGTCCAGAGATTATTCAGTGTCAGATATGGGTTTGTTGAGATACAAAGGTCAGATATGTGTTCCGTTAGACACTGCTTTGAGGCAAGAGATTCTGAATGGATCTCATACTACTCCTTACTCTTTGCATCCAGGCACCACGAAGATGTATCAGGATGTGAGATCATTGTATTGGTGGCCTGGGATGAAGAGGGATGTAATGGAGTATGTGGCTAAGTGCTTGACATGTCAACATGTCAAGACTGAGCATCAGAGGCCTATAGGGCTATTGCAGCCTCTGGATATCCCAGAGTGGAAATGGGAAGACATCACGAGGGATTTCGTGGTGGGCTTACTGTTGACTGCAGAAACTCATTAACAAAATATGGATGGAAAACTCAAAGTCTTAATCAGTGACTTATGAATGCAAAAGAACTTGTAGAAATTTGAAGGAAAATTACAAGTGAACAATAGAAGAAACCTCGTATATTGCTCTTAGAATAGTATGGTATTACAAGAATATTTAAACCCCTTAGTTTGAGGGGTGGAAGTCTATTTATAGCCTGGCTCTAATGGCCTCTGATACAAGGTGGTCCCAAGGGACAAGAAGGTACTTGGGTACACTGTCATGGTAGTGGCATAGGTCGTGGTGGAATAGAGGATCATGGTGTCGGTGCTTGTTTGTGGTCAAGGACATGCAGGTCATGCCACCACTCTTCGTACTGCCACTACATGTCAGGGATGGATGTCAGAGGTTGGCTGAGAAGGACCACATCAGGTACCTTACTCGTACGACCATTACCAGTGTTGCATGGATATGAGGATCAGATGCCTAGGGTCCTGAGAGTCGTACATAAGTACATACTTCATACCCGTACGATCTCTTTGAGTAGCATGCAGGTTCTTACCCTCACAGGGCACCTATTCTTTTAACCATTGAATGTTCCTTCTCTACTCATATAACTACTCCATTGATGACACTGTCCATGGAAAGCAGGGATTTCTCTACTCGCGAGGTGCATGGTGCCGTGTGGTTGATTGGTGTGCACTGAGGGTGCAGGCGTGCCTGTTGGGCGCGTGGGGTACATTTGCTGGGCGTGCAAGGCACTGGTGCGCGGCATGGGCCTATGGCGCGAGGCACTGGCACGTGGCATGGCTATGTGACATCACGACACAAAGGCACCTGGGCGAGGTGAGGTGCTGGCGCGCAGCATGGGTACGCGACACCACGGCACGGAGGCTCCTGGGCTAGGCGAGGTGCGCCCCGCTATGCGTGGCCTCAACGTCTCGTGAGTTGTTGGGCGAGGCGAGGTGCTGGCGCATGGCATGGGTACACGACGCCACGACATGGAGGCTCCTGGGCGAGGTTATGTGCGCCTCACTATGCAAGGCCTTAATGTCTCGCGAGGTGATGGGTGGCCAAGGCATGGGTATGCGACATCATGACACGGAGGCTCCTCGGAAAGGTGAGGTACGCCTCGCTATGCAAGGCCTTAACGTCTCGTTAGGTGCTTGGTGGCCAAGGCATGGATATGTGGCATCACGGCACGAAGGCTCCTGGGTGAGGCGAGGTGCACCTTTCTATGCGAGGCCTTAACATCCCACGAGGTGTTGGGTGGCTAAGGCATGCCTCGCTATGTGAGGCCCTTGTGCCCGGCATGGACAAGTCATTCCTCCTTTCTGAGGAATCTTGACGACTTGGGAAGCCATTCTTTGGGCATTGCATAGGAGACCTTCATATATTGAGGTCTATCCCTATGACTTGGAGTGGGGTGCTCAAAGGGACAATTTCCCCTTTTGAATGATATCCTGTGGCAAATGAGGAAACACAAAATTGACCTTGGTGGTGTGTTTCTTTGTAATTCATAAAGAAACACAAAAACCACCCTATTTTGGTTGTGATCCAAATGTGACCTTAATATGTGATGAAGGCCAATCATTTCCAATTACGGATCCCAAGGTTGCCAAGGCTCTTGATCTCCACCATCCATCAAAATTTGATCCAATGGCTAGAAAACCTTGACCTTCCTTATAAATACTCCAAGACTTGAACCCACTTCTTCACACCAACACCTATTTAGCTTAGTGGTATTTTCTTCAATCTATATCTAAGAGGTCCAAGGTTCTAATCTCTGTAGAGGCATTTTTGAGGTGATTTTCACCCCTTTTCATTTATTCATTCATTATTTTTTTTACGACCCTTCAAGTACATACACATGAGTCCTTTTCTTATACCCCTCATACTTATGTTGTAGATATAGGGTTATCTTCACGCACATACGTCATCGAGTCTTACCTGGCCCATGGCATCTAGATGGTGTTATGAAGGTCCATATAATATAGAATTTATCGAGTTGTCATCCTCCGACTCTGAGGCTGACGTTCGCAAACCCCCTAACCATGGGAGTGTGTGAATGCTCTACCTATAGAGGTTGTCCTACCTTAGGTAGAAGGTGTGTGGCCTTTAGAATGAACTCGAATATGTTACTAGTGGCGAGGGTTTAGGTTTATCCCCATGGCATGAACATATGTCTCCCAACTAAAATCAACCCTTCAGGATTGTATAGCCGAAATCTCCTTCCTAGAGGAAAACATGCCACTTGAACCTTTTTCTTTTTGTGGTGACAAATCCTCAAGCTATGGGGATCCTGTCCATGGGGATGCTGATTGTGAACCTGCTGAACCTAAGTTTCTTTCTATGATCTTCCCCACGTCCCCTCACCTTCCCCCTATTTTAGGGTTAGGTACAGTGTGTGTGGTTGTGGAAGTCAGTCACTCACAAATTTCCCATCTCTGTCCAGGTACCCGACATGACAAGGAGGACTTCCGAAAATTTTGGAAACGCGGGCATCATGTCCACTCTTACCAGTGTTAAGCTTGCCAACATGCTAAAGGCCCACCAACTATCGCCGGACATCAAGTCCATAATTCCAAAGCACGAGGACCGTGCGTCTGAGCCGCCCGAAGGGCTCGTTGCTTTCAGCGACTCAATAATCAATTACGATGGAGTTTTGTTGCTTCACCCTTTTTTTTATCAAGGTACTTAACTACTTCGAGCTGGCGCCCCTCAAACTGTTCCCCAACTCTTGGGTGGTGCTCAGTTGTTTATACATATTATACAAACAATGCACTCTAGAGGGCCTTCCATGAGTGAGGTCCATCACCTTTATACCCTTAGGGCAAACCCATCAGCCCCCGGCTTCTATCAGCTCTAGAAAGTCGTGGCCCATACAAGATATCCCCTCGTGGAGGGCTCCATTTCCAATAGAGGCTTGTGGAAAAGTGACTTATTCTTCATCCCCAGCGTGTCCACCCAACATACGCGCTTCAACACTTCAAGTAAGCTAATTCCCACCTTGAGTTCGTATATGAGAAATTTCTCTTTTAATCCTCCTTTTTCTGGTTTATCTAACTATGGTTATTCCTTTTCTCTTGACCGTAGGTCTCAAAGGGGTTGTCGGCCCTACCTTGAAATCATCGGCCCACGATCGAGTGGCGAAGATCCTGGATGTGTCGGCCTTGTGCAAACAGGCCTGTGGCCTCTTTATAGAGGGAAATCTTTATTCATACAAGCTGCTATCTCCAGATCAAGTTGTTTCCTTATGCTCAGTCTCATCCAAATCTACCTTTTCATGGGTATATTGTGGTGATGAAGAGAGTTATGATGAGGCAGCTGATAAAGATTACATCTACCCCTCGGGTGACCATATGGACATGGAAGAGGAGGTGGAGTCCAAGAATTACTCATGTTTACGGTCCTTGGCCGGTGGGGCTAGGGATGTGGCTGACGACAGACATACCGACGGTGTTACTTCTTAGGTTTCGCAGTCGATGCTTGGTGGCGAGTCTGCTTTCAACACCCATGCTCCCCCCCCCCCCCCCCTTCTATCCCTAAGAGGAACTTTTTCATTCCTTCTTTTGGTGAAGCCCTTCCACCCTCAGAGGGTGCTTGAGGCGGGTGCCTCTCTTCCTGAAGAGGTGACTCCGCACCCCTCTACCCCTCGTGCATCTGTAGATGGATCAGGACCTTCTCGGTCTCCTTCCTTGTCCAAGCATGCGTCGACGGATACACATGTTTCCCCTCGTCAAGCTTATGCTTCTGCTTCTGGAGGCCATCCTCTGGCAAGCCAGTATGGGGAAGCCATGAACCATTACATGGGCAACATTCCTGAAGGTGAGTGGTGGTCTATGCACGACATTCCTAATGTCGGTTTGGGTGAGGCTTATATGCGAACCTCCTTGCAGGTATTTGTCAAAAAAATCGATGTATGTTTTTCGGTTTTGATATCGCTTGGCCCTTGAGGTTTTATTTTTTTTCTTTTTCCTTACTTAGGCTTCTATCCTGGGTCACCGAATTTTCGCCTCGAGCTTCTCATCCACACAACGGCTGCAGCTCGAACTCGAGGGGGCAATGAAGAATCTCTCGATGGCCGAGGTAGAAAAGGATAGTTTGTCCACACGGGCCCGTGACTTGGAGGGTCAACTTGCCGAGGCAGTTTTATAGAGACACTGCATTAGCCAAGGCTGCTTCAACTTCTCACTCCAACACTTGGGTTGAAGTTACAATCCACACTCTAAATGAGAAGATTACTGCGCTTGAGAATAAACTTGTAAATACCGAGAACGACATAATTGAGCACACACTACACACTATATGGAGGACCAACCTTGGCGTCCACATGTCTCCCTTTGGAGATTATGCAATTGGGAAAATCTCTTACTGGGAAGGTTAGGGTGGAAACCCATAGATCCCTCTTCAAGGCTTATTTGCATACATAAATGTTGTTACCATGTAATCCTCCATATTGTTTTCCTTTTTCTTGAACTCCTCATAAATCTTTAATGGTGTGTGGAACTCTTGATTTGTATGTCCTTGTTTGTTCTTTATATCGACTATGAGGATGAATTGGCCTTTCTAGCCTTTGTCATTCTCTTTTGATTATCAAACTTAAGGGACTTTGGTAAGTCCCTCTTATTATTGTTATTTTTTATTTGATGAATTCCGTATCTCTTCCTTGGTCTGATGATGATATTCTTTTTAGTGCACCTTGACTATACTTGTAAGGACATGTTAACGCCTTGGGTTCTCGGTATCCTTTTATATTCTTTGTGCGCGCTTGTTATTTCTTGCGAGAAGCATCCTTCTCGTCATTATGCATAGTACTATTTTTACAAGGGTCTTTTTTAGGACCTTTTTTGGCTAGCCAGCTTAGTGGCTGTTCTAGACTTATTGGGAGATGCCTTCCTTACAGCCTCACCCCCTGTGGGGGCGTCAGCCTTTGGTTGGAGGTCATCTTTTTTACAAAATATTCTTTATTTTATTGTTCCCTTGATATTCATAAGGGTAGCTAATCCTTTTGAATATAAGAGACAACTTGCTGAGTTTATTCTTTTTTGCATATATGCGTGCCTCCTGTCCTGCCCCCCAAGTGCTTGGTGAAATTTATTCCATCAAGCACTTTGGTGAATGTTTTCATAGAGAATAAATGTAGCATCTGAAGTAGCGAACACTTTCATTCATAGTAGGCAGAATACAAAGACATATATGTAATGGTTACATCTACTTGTGAGATTATCTAGGTAACCTCTTTGATTCTTATCTGCTAAAGTTAGCATAACATATAATAGACTAAATACGGATATTCTTTGCATCGAATATGTAAGTCTTACTGGTAGTATTTCTTGAGGTGTTCCACATTCCATGCTTGGGGTATTACAGTGTCATCCATGCGTGCTAGTTTATAAGTGCTTGGCGGTATGCATTGGGCGACTTGGTAGGGTCCTTCCTAGTTTGCCCCTAATACCCCTGCCCCCAGGTCTCGTGTGTTGGGGAGTACTTTTCTCAGCGCCAAGTCTCCTACCCTGAACATTCTTTCTTGCACCCTTGAATTGTAGTACCTCGCTGCCCGTTGCTAGTATACTGCCACTCTTATCTGCGCCATTTCCCTTCTTTCTTTTAACATATCTAAGTTTTCGGCCATTGCCGCATGGTTGACTTGGTCCTCGTATGCCTGTATCCTGAAGGAGTTAACCTTCATTTCAACTGGGAGAACAACCTCACATCCATATGCTAAGGCAAAAGGGGTCTCCCCAGTGGTTATGCGCGGTGTGGTCCTAGAGGCCCAAAGCACATTAGGTAGCTCCTCAACCCAGGCTCCTTTCAGTTTCTCAAGCTTCGTTTTTAGGTTCTTCTTAAGGACTTTGTTAATGGCCTCCACCTGCCCATTGGCCTGTGGATGCACAACAGCTGAGAAGCTTCTTTTTATTCCTTTCTCCTTACTATACTCCTCGAACATTTCCCCCTCAAACTGGGTGTCGTTGTCAGAAATGATTTTGTAGGGCACTCCGTACCTGCATACAATGAATTTACTGACAAAGGTGGTGATCTGCGTGGCCGTTATTTTTATTAGAGGTTCTGCTTCAACCCACTTGGTGAAGTAATCTACCGCTACGACTGTGTACTTCGCTCCACCCCTGCCTGCGGGAAGGCCGGCGATCAGGTCTATTCCCTAAATAGCAAATTGCCAAGGGCTGGTCAGGCTTGTTAGCTCATTTGGGGGCTTCTAGGAGTAGTCTGCGTGTCTCTGACATTTGTCACAGTTTCTCGCGAAGTCACTTGCATCCTTCTCCATAGAGGGCCAGTAGTACCCTTTCCTCATGGCTTTCCTGGCCGTGGATGGCCCACTCGCAAGGTTGCCGCATTCTCCCTCATGTATTTCATACAGAACTTTCATTGCCTCCACTTCATCAACACACAACAAGAGCAGCACAAAAAACCCTCTCTTGTACAAGACTCTGTCTACTAAGGTGTACCGGGCGGCTTTATACACCAGCCTCTGAGCCTCTCTCTTGTTTATTGGTAGAGCTCCATCCTTCAGGTAGTTCATAATTTGGTTGACCCATGATACTTTTGGGGTGTTGATCATATGAACCTCTGCTTCAATGATGCTTGGCCTGGATAAGTACTCCACAGGTACAGACTCAAGGATATCTCCATCCTATGTGGAAGCTAGCTTTGCAAGGGCATTGGCATGGGTATTCCTCTCTCTTGGGATTTGCTCTATGTTATACCCCTCCAATTGCTCCAGATAGCCTTTTACCCTTTTTAAGTATGCGACCATCTTAGGACCCCTTGCCTGATACTCGCCTTTGACCTGGAATACCACCAATTGTGAGTCGCTAAAAATGTGTAAATGTATTACCTTTAGCCCCTGGGCCAACTGCAATCCAGCTAGGAGCGCTTCGTACTCCGCCTCGTTGTTCGAGGCTTTAACCTAAATCGTATCGCACAATACATCTTGTGTCCTCTGGGTCTAGTCATCACGATACCTGCTCCTGCTGTCCCTTCGTTGGATGCTCCATCCACATGGAGGCTCCATTCCTCAAACTTCCTTTCCTCTTCTCTTTCGACCAACTGACCCTCTCCTATATCTCCTTATTCATTTGGTCGATAGGTGAACTCCACTATGAAGTCTGTGAGCACTTTCCCATTGATGGAAGTCCTTGGGGTAAATGTGATGTCGAATTGACTTAACTAAATCGACCATTTCATCAATCTCCCCGAGGTTTCAGGTTTGTTCAGGGGGTTATCAGTGAGTACCTCGATCGCATGGGCGTGGAAGTAGGGCCTTAACTTTCTTGAGGCCATGACTAAGGCATATGCTAACTTCTCTGTCTCTGGGTATCAGGTTTCCTTGTCTACCAACCGTTTACTGACGTAGTACATGGGTTGTTGATGCTTCTTCTCTCCTTTAACAAAGGCAGCGCTTATGGCATGCTCAAATACTGCCAAGTATAAGTATAGCCTTTCGCCCTTTTTAGGTTTAGCCAACAAGGGTGGCTTCCCTAGGTGTTCCTTCAACTTGGTAAAAGCATCCTCACAATCTCCATCCCAAGCGAACTTTTTGCTCCCTTTTAGGATGTTGAAGAAGGGGAGGCACTTGTCCGTAGACCTTGAAATGAATCTGTTGAGGCTACTACCTGTCCCGTTAGACATTGGACCTCTTTCTTGCTCTTAGGTGGATTCATTTCCACTAAGGCTTTTATTTTGTCAGCGTTAGCTTCAATGCCTATGGAGTTGACCATAAAACCCAAGAACTTTCCTGAAAAGACTCCGAAAGTGCACTTGAGTGGATTCAGCTTTATTCGGTATCTTTAGAGTGTGTCGAACATCTCACTTAGGTCTCCATTGGGTTCTTCGGCATTTTTGGTATTCACCAACATATTGTCAAGGTATACCTCCATGTTCCTTCCTATCTGGTTAGCGAACATCTTGTTCACCATTCTCTGATAGGTGGCACCTGCGTTCTTTAATCCAAAAGGCATCACTTTGTAGCAGTAAAGTCCTTTATATGTTATGAATGAAGTATGTTCTTTGTTAGCTGGGTTCATGGGTATCTGGTTGTATCCTGAGTACGCATACATGAAGCTAAGTAACTCGTGTCCGACTGTTGCGTCCACCAGTTGATCTATTCTTGGAAGCGGGAAGCTGTCCTTAGGACAAGCCTTATTGAGGTTAGGGAAGTCCACATAGGTCCTCCATTTTCCATTCAGTTTTGGGAGTAGTACGGGGTTCAATACCCATACGGTATAGAACGCTTCACGGATAAACCCATTCACCTTCAATTTGTCAACCTCCTCCTTCAAGGCTGCATACCTTTCCAGGTCGAGCGCTCGTCTTTTCTGCCTAACTGGCCTTGCCTCGGGGTCGATATTTAAATGGTGGCACATGATGGAAGGATCTATCCCCACCAAGTCTTCGTGACTCCAAGCGAACACATTGAGATTATCCTTCAAGAACCTCACCAATTTCACCTTTGTGTCCTCGTGAAGGTTTTTTCCCACCTTTAACTTTTGCAATGGCTCTTCCATTACAATATTTTTCTTACTCCTCCACAGGTTCGGCCCCTAGCTCCTCTGTGACTCGGGGGTCCAGTTCCTGCGGGTTTGTACCTCCATGTATTACCATCACCATTGGTTCTCGTGGCTTTACAGACATGCGGAATGAGGTGTTATAACACTCCCTCGCTTCTTTCTGTTCCCCTTCATACTCGTTATTCCCCCCAGGAGTTGGGAATTTGACAACTAGGTGATATACTGAAGTTATCGCTTTCAACTCTCTTAGGGATGGTCTCCCCATTACGGCATTGAAAGCTGAAGTACAGTCTACCACGATGAAGTTTTCCATGATAGTAGTTTTTCTGGGTTGTTCTCCCATGGTGAAGGCTAATTCGATTACCCCTAAAGGATGTATCGAGTCCCCTGTGAATCCGTACAGGGAGGAATGGCAGGGTCTCAAGTGTCTAACGCCCAACCCCATCTTTTCCAAGGAAGGGTGATACAAGATGTCCACGAAACTTCCATTGTCTATGAGGACCCAATGCACCCTCATGTTGGTCAATTGGTCTGTCAACACCAAAGGGTCATTGTGAGAGAAGTACACCCCTCGTGCATCCTCCTCCATTAAATTGACTGACTTATTTTCTCCCTTAAAACTCTTCGGGGGTCGTTGCTCCAGGCTCATGACACACGGTGGTAGACTTCGTCTGGCTTCTCTAGCGTACCTGTCTCGACCCTTCCTGGACTCTCCTCCAAACCCCGAGCCTCTGAGGATCTTTCTCACTTCTCCTTGTATTTTTGGGGCTCTTTCTCGGCCCCGAGGTGACACTGGATCGTCCTCTGGTTTTTTATTTTCCCTTCTGACATATCTTCCTAGGTGCCCCCTACGTATGAGCTCCTCAATTTCCACCTTCAAATGGGTGCACTCTGCTGTGGTATGGCCAATGTCCTTGTGGTACTGACAGTATTTGATAGGGTCCCTTTTGGACCGGTCTTTCCTCATCAGTGGGGGTCTCTTGAAGGGAACTTGACCTTCATTCGTGAGGTAGATATGTTCTCCAGTGTCTGTCAAGTTTGTATAGAAGGTGTAAGACATTTTCCTGGAGTCGCTCCCGTGTTTGGGCCTTCTCTAGTGGTCATCTCCCGGCCCCTTATACACCCTCTTCTCTTTTGCACTATTTGAACCCTCATGGGTCGAAGGCTTGACGTGGGTTTCGAACTTTCCTACCTTTAGGTTCTCATGGCCATCCTCGACACGGATGTACTTTTGTGCTCTTTCGTAGAAGTCATCTAAGTCAATGACCTCCCTTTTGAGCATATTATCCCAAATCTTACTGCCTAGGCGCACTCCAGCTGTGATTGCCATCTTGAGTTCTCCCCTGGTTAGGCTTCCCACTTTAGCCGCCTCCATGTTGAACCTATGAATATAGCTCTTCAAGCTTTCTCCTTCACCTTGCTTTATGTTAGTGAGGCTAGTGCCCAACATGGTGTAATCGCGTACGGCATGATGTTGTTGGAGAAACTCGTCGGAAAATTGCTGTCATGACCTGATGGTTCCCAGCCTCAGTCTCTTGAACCATTTGTACGCAGGCCCTTTTAGCATGATAGAGAAACAGTGACATCTTGCTCTACTATCGATTCCTCTCAACTTCATTAAATTGTTGAAGGCGTCCAAGTGGTACTTGGGGTCCGAGGTGCCCTCATAAGGGGTCATCTGAGGTTCTTTAAAGTTAGTCGGGAGTCGTTCAAACTAGATTTCTCGCATGAAGGGTGACTCGTAGTCGAACTCTTCATTGATAATGTGCCCCCTAGGCGCTGTGACGATCTTGCTTCAAAGGTTCCTCATTTCGTTGTCTAGCTCCTGTCGCCTCGTATTCAAGGAGTCTTTCAGCTCGGTAGGGTTGGCCTTTCTCTTCTCTCTACCCTTCGGAGGGGCCATAGGAGGTGTTGTCCTTAGTTCTGACCTCCTCCCATTGAGATTTTCTCTTAGGTCAAGTAGCGCCTCCTTAGAGGTGACTTCGGCTTCATTCTTACGACCAGCGTCATCCCTCCGCCTTTGTTCCTGGGGGTATTTCGCCAGCCTAGGTCCCTCATGGTACTTTTTCTGGGGAGTGTTTCTCGTGGAAATATGGGTTCTCTTATCGTCTATGGGGACAGTGGTTTCCCCTCTTTCACGCTCTTTCTGTTTATGCTTCAGAAGGGGTATGCTCGACTTTCCTTGTAGAAGGTCGCTTAAAACCTCCTCCATGTTCTCTAGTGTGATTTCTAGCCTTTGGTTCTTTTTGTGTAACTCACTAATCTCATCCTCATAGAAGCGAGTCCTTGAGTTGGAACATACCGAGTGTACTCGAGGAGTCTTGCCTGGCCTATGCATCGAGGGTCCCGGTGGCCAGAGCGTGGTGCCACCGGGGGCCGAGGATGTGGGTGTGCTGGTGGCTCTGGACGACCTCCATCAGGCTAGATAGCTGGGGCTGATGTTTCCTTCTCCTCCCTTGGGGGAGGACGTTCCTTCGGCATATCTCCATGCTTAGGCAGAGGAGGGTATTTCCTGGAGGCCCTCCATTGTTCTCCATCCAGGTGAACCTCAACATCTTGTAGTTGTCGTAAGTGCTTTAAATGCCTTGGCATTTTTCCTTGTTGGATGTGATGAGAGAACATTGGCTTGATGCTTGTTTTTCCCATAGACGACACCAAACTTTGACAACAGAAACTCGTCAACGAAATATGGATGGAAAACTCAATGACTTAATCAATGACTTATGAATGCATAAGAACTTGTAGAAATTTGTAGGAAAATTGCATGTGAACAATAGAAGAAAACACATATGTTCCTCTTAGAATAGTCTGGTATTACCATAAATTTCCAATCCCTTATCTTGAGGGGTGGAAGTCTATTTATAGCCTGGCTCTGATGGCCTCTGATATAAGGTGGTCCCAAGGGACAAGAAGGTACTTGGGTACACTGACATGGTAGTGGCATAGGTCGTGGTGGAACAGAGGATCGTGGTATCGGCGCTTGTTTGTGTTCAAGGACATGCAGGTCATGCCACCATTCTTCGTACTACCACTACTTGTCAGGGATAGATGTCATAGGTTGGCTGAGAAGGACCACATCAGGTACCTTACTCGTATGACCATTACCTATGTGGGATGGTTATGAGGATTAGATGCCTGGGGTCCTCAGAGTCGTACATCAGTATGTACTTCATACTCATACGAACTCTTTGAGTCACGTGCAGGTTCATACCCTCACAGGGCGCCTATTCTTTTAACCTTTGAATGTTCCTTCTCTACTCATATAACTACTCCATTAATGACACCTTCCACAGAAAGCAGGGAGTTGTGAGGGTGCAGCTAGGCGGTGCACGAGGTGCGCCTGCTGGATGCACGCGAGGTGCACCTGCTGGGCGAGACATGGGCCTATGGCGCGAGGCGGGGTCGCAAAGCACTAGCACGCGGCATGGGTATACGGCATCACGGCATGGAGGCACCTGGGCGAGGTGAGGTGCTAGCGCGCGGTATGGGTACATGTAACGCTCCAACTCCAGGGACCGCTACAATGCACATTGCAAACAGTGCTAAACTCGTTAATCGAGTCGTTTGGCCATAAACGTGTAACTAAGTAGAAGTAGCGGTTTAGGGATTAAAAATTTTGGTTAAGACATAACGTTTCACTAGAACGTTTAGTGTATACATTGGGATCCCAAAAATATAATTTCAGAGTCTATTACAATGGAATATTTACAACAGGCCATTCTAAGCAGCAAAACAGGGTTTATCCCTAGTTCCTCTTTCAAACCTCGCCCAAGTATTGGTCGAGCAGCTGCATATGTACACGTCATCACCTAAGCTCTCCAACTCAAGGATGGGCCAGCTTCCTTTTGCCTTTACCTACACCACAAAGCACTCGTGAGCCGAAGCCCAGCAAGAAAAACTCATATGCTCATGAACAGTCATATCATGATATCAAATCATACCTGGCATGCCTAGCAAACATAGCTTTATTCAAGCATGCAAATGAATTCAAACAATGCTGGGGTATCCAGGATAAGAAATCCTGCTCTTCTGATTGGATGACTATCAAGTCAATCCTAATCAAATGAGTGTCTCAACACTTAAGGTTCTGGTAAACCATGCTGAGTGACCAACAAGCAAGTCACTACGGGGCTCAGCACCCAAAGCCATGCATATGATGATCAAAATGTTCATACAGAGCTCGTAGTTCTGATCAGATGAGTGAATATCACTTGAGGTTCTGGTAAACCATACTGAGTGACTGACAAGCAGGTCACTAATTCAAATGGAAGAGTGGCTGCTAGGTAAGCCACTAGCCTTCAACAAATGAGACTGATGGGTAGGTCTCTACTTTAACAAATGAGTGACTGATGGGTAAGCCACACAAGCGCTTATAATATTCATCGAACTTGAGGTCGGTCCGACATTAAAGCTCTTTGAGTCATTCAATGCAGAAAGTCGATTAGATCTAATCTTTGTTGGCTAGCATTGAACATGCTAAGGCCGTCCTGACTAATGAGTCAGCGCAATGTGACCAGTGCCTAGTACCACTGCCGAACCTGACTAATGAGTCACAGCTTCACAGTTGATACTAACACCTTTGCCAATTCTGACTAATGAGTCAGTACCATGCACAAGTAAGCATTGCTACCAAACATATATCATATGTCACACATCCAAAGATGAGGCATTCAACATGCTTACTTAACAATTGCGAGCATAATAATGATCATGCACAAACACAGAGACTCAAGCTCTGACCAATCTCATATCCATCATTCATGGCATGCCCTGATCACATGTTTCTCGTGCATCACACTTAGTCATCCAGCATGCCTCAGTAATAATCATATGCAAATGAGCAAGATCGCTAAGCATTCTTTATGCTATCAATGTTTACATTTAAACAACCAACATGCATCAATAATAGTCATGCATGTCACACATGGGGTGCAGTTTTCTTACCTTGGGTCCAAGCACAGGTTACCAACAAATGAGCCACAAGCACAATCCTGATTCCAAGCCTCTAGTGATAACCTAGTCACAACCACAAATGGTGATCCAATAAGTTTAAGTTCTAAAACCAATCCTTGAACTAAAACTTAGCCTCCAAGACATCAATCCTCACTAATCCGGGAAGTAGGAATGATCCCGAGGCCTAAAACAATGTTCCCGGGGTCAAAACACGCAAATGGGCTCAAAAGCCTGCCCGAGCCACGACCCTGGAACCTTGAGCCGCGGCCCCCAGCCAACTCTGAAGTAAGGGCCGCGGTGCCAAGCAGGAACAAATTCCTGCACCAGCTTCATCA
Organism: Humulus lupulus; assembly: GCF_963169125.1. NCBI lineage: Eukaryota > Viridiplantae > Streptophyta > Magnoliopsida > Rosales > Cannabaceae > Humulus > Humulus lupulus. The sequence continues at coordinate 80,735,261 of NC_084798.1, read as the reverse complement.
AGCAAGGGCCGCGGCGCCCAAGAACAGGGCCGCGGCCCAACTTCGGGGCAGCCATTTTTCTTCATTTTTAACATTTTAAAACCTCCCCAAAAACATGTCTAAACAATCCCAAATCATCAAAATCAAAGTTCCCAAACTCCCCTATGGTCCAAAACCACCAAAACCCAAGGCTGAAACAAACTAAAAACTCAACGATTCACAAAGTCCAATTCAAGCTTAAAAAACTTTTAAAAACTTAAACTTGAATTACCTCCGATTGAGTTGTTTCCAACTAAATCCTCCAGCTAATAAGCTTCTAATTCTCCTTAGGATTTCTATGCCTCGATCCTCGCTTGATTCCGAGTCCTAGAACTCAAGTTATCCTTGAAAATGCGATCGGGAGACAAAAAGGAAACTTTTAGGGAGAGAGAATGTACATAACTTTCTTTTTTATTTTCTTAAAAGGTTACTTCAAGCTTAAGTAGCTTCCAATAAAACCTAATGCTCGGAGTCCCGAAAACACCCCCGGGGACATTATAGTCAAAACTTCCATAATTTTCCCCTGATCTTACTAACTCCCAATTTATCACCAAATATTAATTCTCATTACCCAATAACCCAGTAATGCTCTAAATACCCCTTGACTTACTACAAGTCAAGCTTAAATTCCGTTGTGACTTTCCCACTAGCTTACCCCTTAGGATCGTCTTGTGCTGGGTAACCCTGGCATAACCAAATAATTAACAAAGCACCACTCCCATTTCACATATATGCCAAAAATGCCCGAAATGGCCAAAATATGAAAATCGCCCAATTAATCACAAATGGGTTCACATGCAATTTAATACACCTAACACATGCATATTGTCATTAAATAGCATAATAAATCAATTATGGCCCTCCCAGCCTCCTAATCAAGGTCCTAAACCTTATTAGGAAATTTGGGGCATTACAGTACGCGACACCACGACATGGAGGCTCCTGGGCGAGGTGAGGTGAGCCTCGCTATGCGAGGCCTCAACATCTCGCGAGGTGTTGGGCGGCCAAGGTATGGGTACATGGGATCATGACATGGAGGCATCTGGGAGAGGCGAGGTTCTGGCGTGCGGCATGGCTACGCAACACTACGGCACGGAGGCTCCTGGGCGAGGCGAGGTGTGCCTCGCTATGCGAGGCCTTAACATCTCGTGAGGAGCTGGGCGGCCAAGGCATGGGCACGCAGCATCATGGCGCGGAGGCATCTGGGCAAGGAGAGATGCACCTTGCTATGCGAGGCCTTAACATCTTGCAAGGTGCTGGGCGGTCAAGGCATGGGTACATGACATCACGGCACAGAGGCTCCTGGGCGAGGCGAGGTGCGCCTCGCTATGCGAGACCTTAATGTCTCACGAGATGTTGGGTGACCAGGGCATGCCTCGCTATGCGAGGCCCTTGTGCCTGGCATGGATAAGTCATTCCTCCTTTCCAAGGAATCTTGACGACTTGGGAAGCCATTCTTTGAGCGTTGCGTAGGAGACCTTGGAGTGGGGTGCTCAAAGGGACAATTTCCCGTATTCACAGTTACCCAGGAATGTAGGTCAACATGATTCAATGTGGGTTATTGTGGATCGATATACCAAGTCAGCTCACTTTCTACCAGTGAGGACTACTTTTTATAGTTGACTAGTACGCAGATCTCTATGTGAGAAAGATTATGCGCCTCCATGGAGGACCGAGGTCGATCGTGTCAGATCGGGATCCCACTTTCACTTCCAATTTTTGAGGAAGTTTGCAGAATGCCATGGGAACATAGTTAAAGTTCAATACTACTTATCACCCTTGGACAGATGGACAATCTAAGAGGACAATTTAGATATTAGAAGACATGCTGTGAGCATGTGTGCTGGACTTTGGTAGGTCCTGGAGTAAGTATCTACCTTCGATAGATTTTTCCTACAACCACAATTATCAGTCTACCATTGGGGTGGCACCTTATGAGATGTTGTATGGTAGGAAATGTAGATCTCCCATTCATTGGGATGAGACAAGAGAAAGGAGATACTTGGGTCCTGAAGCTGTTCAGAGGACCAATGAGGCCATTGAGAAGATTAGTGCTCAGATGCTTGCTACTCAAAATAGACAGAAAAGTTATGTCGATCCCAAATGCAAGAACGTGGAGTTCCAGGTGGGAGACTATGTTTTCCTTAGAGTCTTGCCATGGAAAGAGGTGAGAAGATTTGGGAAGAAGGGCAAGTTGAGCCCTAGATTTGTAGGTCCATTTGAGATCTTGGAGAGGATTGGTCAGGTCCTATAGGTTGGCCTTACCACCAGCATTGTCGGTCATGCATAACGTATTTCATGTTTCAGCTCTTCGGAGGTATGTATCAGATGTGACTTATATTTTGAGTTATGAAGATCTGGAGCTTGAGGCAGATCTCTCCTACGAGGAACAGCCAGTTCAGATACTAGACAGAAAGGACAAGCACTACAAGAAAAAATACTTTCAATAAGACCGAAAAAGTATTATCAAATATATACCATAACATTTTTTGATGTGTTAAGGAAAGCGGTGTTATAATACGTCAGAGCACTTTGCATAACACTTTTCCATAATTATAGACATGTGTTATGGTAAAGCCTACGATAACACTTTTATTGTGTTATTTTAATAGTTAGATAAGTATTTCATTATGCTATTTATAAATAGATTATATAACATTTTTTTGTACTTATAAAGTAGTGTTACTATACACTTTATAATAACACACTTTCTGCATTCTAGAAAATAGTTTGCATAACATAATTTTATGCTTATAAACCAGTGTTATTGTAAAAGATACAATAACACATTTTTTGTATTATTCTAATATTTGGATAAACTTGAATTATTATATAAACCTGTACATTATAATCATTTTTTATTGCTTTAATTCAAACCCGCTTCATTTAATTTACTTAAGACACCCTTAACATTGTACAAATATATTTTTGAGTACCAATTATATGGTTTATAACACATAACCAAATAATTATGTGAAAATACATTCAAGATTATCTTAAAAACAATCCAAAAGTCTTAAGATATTCAACACTGCCTAATTAACATAAACAAAATATTCTCACAATAGTCAACAAAAATAGTCTTAAACAGTTGCATATTCAAAAGTAAAGGTAGGAATTCATGATCTTCCAAATGTCAGCACACCAAAGCCCTTCCAAATCAGATTTTCTTTTGCACTTCACTTGTTGAATCTGGTAAATAAAACATAAAATAAAAACTAATGAGGTCATGAAATATCATATCATTCATCTAAAATAGTCAATAATATCATGACACATAACCAAATTTACAATAATTGAGTTTGAATAATAAACAAGTTATTATATTACACACATTACTACAACTATCTATACTCATGTGACCTTAGAACTTTAATTAAATGGTGCATAATATTAATTCAAATTGGCCCCGTTATCATTTTGTCTTTCTCATCTTCCCTATCAAATCAATTATATGTAGAACTTGTCTTAGTCATGCTACTTTGAACTAGATCTTCCCTGTGATGAAACCATGTTTTGTATGATTTGTCCATGCTGTACAAAACTAAGTGTTCTACAACTTCATCTTAAAGTTGATATGTTAGATTCTGACATTTGCTGCATGGACAAAGAATCTTACTTGGAAAACTGGCATTCATTATTGTAGTCTTCACAAACTCCCTAGCTTTTCTCTCATATTAATTCGTAGCTCTACAATTTTTAAGGATACTTCAATACTAAAATACCAAAACTTAAACTTAAACTTAAACTTGAACTTAAACTTAGACTATATAATTTTATTTGCAAACCTGTTAAGATGGATCCAAGTTTTATCCATTTGCATATCATAAGCATAGATATAAAAAAGATAATCACAACTCATATGTACAATGTTTTATTATTCAAACCCTAAGGTTGGGGACGTGAAAACTACCTTTATTCACACCCCAGGCGAGATATCTATCAATATAATCAAACCAATTCAAGCAAACACAAATTATTTGTAAGAAGACAATACATAATTCTAGATAAAATCTAATATCATTTCCCATATAAAGGTTACTTAACCATCGATCAATACCAAGTAAAAAAATTCAAACAACACACAACAAATTTTCTTCCTTATAACACTGCAACACATAAACAAATTTTCCAAAACCTACTTCTCTAAGACGCATAAGTTTTCAACCTTTCGTTATCACTGCAACACACAATTTTAATCTCATAACCTACTTCTCTACGAATGAATATTTAAGATATTCAAACTCCTTTAACATTTGTATGATATTAATAAAGAACACATTTTCGTACCTCTTGCAATTAATAATCAAGTTAATTAACTTTTCAATGCTCCTTGCCAATTCGATTCACAACCTAAAGAATATAATCAATACCTAAAAGATTAATACCATGAATGATGTGGATAAGTAATACATATAAATTAAACCCTAAATATATATATAGTTAATTGCAGCTTCAATAATCTTGTGGTGGTTTACTTGCTTTGGAGGAGTTTATGTCGTCGTTTTCACACAAATACAAATTCACATACTTTGCCATGTTTGACAAGAAATTTAGTACATACATATATGTAATTTTGTAATTTCTCTAAACATGTTGTTTCAACCACACAATTATTGGTTTGAATTGATTACCCTAGAAAGCTCCTCCTTAACCAATCTCTCTCTATTCAAAGTTGTAATTATTATTCTTCTGAGTAAATAATGTTATCGGTTGTATATGAGATAACCCATAGGTCTGGGTCAGCATAATATCTCATACAACCCTTATTGTAGAGTTCAAGAACTTTACTTAGCTAGTTAGATAGTAGTATTATAGTATTTATAGTATTATCTTTGTAACTGTGGGTTTTTGGTTCAGACCGGAAATTATTTGGACACTCATAGTAGTACTTATAGATTTTCTAAGTTTAATCTATAGTTTAAGAATATTAATTTTAACCTAAGGTTTGATTAATATGACTGATATTAAGGATAATATTTATTATACTATAAGGTTTAGATAAGGACCAATAGGATTTTAAGCACATGTTATGTATGGATGATTAAGGATTAAGTATTTTGAGGATTTAATTTAATAAGGGTAAAAGTTTGAATGCTATAAGGTCAGTCAGCAGCTTTGAATACGTTGAGGGCTTAGTCAAGGCTGTTTACTCCATTCAAACTTAGCTAAAAATGTGTAATTTCGTGTTTAAATAATCAGCGTGTGCCGATATATCGCAGCTATAGGGGGCGATATATCGCAGCACGTAGATACGGAAAACACGAGACGATGCACGACAGCCTCGGGCATACTGGCCCAGGCGATATATCGCCTACAGGGGGCGATATATCATCTCCTTCAGTATATTTCAAAAGTTTTTGAATTCTTTTTCCTTTCAGCCATTCAACCTCTTGATAAGTCCAGCACCTTTTTGAACGAGTCTTCAGCCTCTGCTGAACGATTATTCAAATTATTTTCACCTAAAAAGCTATTATTTCTATTCAAGTAAAATTAAGATCCTTTCATTCCTAAACTCTATAAATAGGACCTAGTACCCAGCCATTATTCATCTTTTGCTCTAAGTTCAGAGGCTGCAAGTGCTAAGTGAGTGTGAGAGTGTAAACACCTGGGTTGGGGAATCATAAGCTTGATCATTATAAGCTTATCAAACACTTGGGGAAGTAAGGTTTCATAGTATTTCAGTTGAGGTTTAGATTGGTCTTATAAGTCTTCAAGGTATTTCCACACTCTAGTTCATTGGTTTTATGTTATTTTTCTTTCTCATAGTCCTCTACTCAGTCTTCTAACCTCATTCTTATTTTGGTTAGGAAATCTAAGAACTTACACATAAGTTTTTGGTAAGTATATTTCTCAAAGGTTTAGTCATTCCATTCCTTCTACTCTTTTCATTTTCTTCAATCTTCTCACCCCTGTTATATATGGTTTTAGGAGTGTTCCAAAAGTCCCAACACTGTCCTCTTATCCCGGTAACTTTGGTAAGGAAAATAGGATAGAAATGCATATGTTATATGTTCTATATGTTATCTTATGTTTTTTATGTTATGATAAGTGTTATGATATATATGTTTGTAGGCATGGGCATATGACCCATATAACTAACAAGACCCCAAATAGATTATGGGCATATGACCTACTTAGCTAGTAGGACTCCACTAATCTCATGGGCATATGACTTGTTTAGTCTATGGGACCCCAAGTAATAATGGCCATTATAGTATGTGTATGTAATAAGTGTTATGTTATGTCTTTATGTTTATTATGAAATTTATGTATATGAAGTATATGTTAGATTTTCCTTGCTGGGCATTAGGCTCATTCCTTTTTGCTTAAATGTGCAGGAAAATAGCTATTAGTGGCGGTAAGGTTCGTGGATGCTTGGAGATTATGTATCGATGGTGAATGGATTCAAGGAGTCGAGAGTTCGATTTCGAGGATGTAGTCTTTTATTTATGGGTTTATGTGTAATTTTTCCGCACTTTCTATGTAACTCCTTTATTTTAAATTATGTTTTGTTTTTAAGACAATGGGATCCCATATCCTTCTTGATATTTTTGTAAGTAACTCTTATTTTTACAAGTTACCTAATAAAATTATGGTATTTTCGCAATGTAAGCTTTATTAAGGATTTGTATGTATAGTTTCATTAATGGTCCAAAAGTCTAGAGTAGTTGGGTCATTACACTTATGGTTAAATAAACATGCCATTCTATGAAATATAATTGCATAGAATTACCATACCATTTTGTTATGAATGATATTCAAATTTATTTCAACCTATTAAGCTATAACGAAAATAGAGAAAAAAAAAAGTTTCAGTAATTGAGGAATATCACTTGAAAAGGTTTGGAAAAAAAATACCATATCAATAACTAAATTCTACAAAAAAAAAATGTTGACATTTCATGCTTAAGAATCTATCAAAGCATATATTTGATCATATGACAAACATATCTATATGCATTATATTATATGTGACCTTTGGAATAATTGGTCTTCTCCAATAGCCCCACATTTATCTGAAATATTTAATTGATAGTTATTGTTTATTAGGAAGATTAAATATAGATATCTATCCAATAACTTAGTGCAGGAGATAGAAAAGTGAAGTGGAGAAGTTGAAATTGAATTTCTCCTTTATTATGATTCTAAAATATTATTGAAACTATTTTGATTATTTTATTAATTGAACAAATCCTAGATGTCCAAAAAGGATTAGACAAAAGATAAATGTTGGCCAATTCTTAGTGGTGGCCAATGGCAGTAGGCCGCTCAATGGCCTTCCTCTCTTCAAAATATTTCATATGTATGTATGTATATAATATATATATTGGCCAATGGCAGGCTCACCAATTCCTTTAAAATATTTTAGATGTTGGCCAATGGCAGACTCACCAATTCTTTTAAAATTATTTTCCTGTTTTAGAAAGTATCTTTCATTTAAAAAAAAAATAAGAGCAAAGGTAAAACTACATAACAAAGCAACAATGTCGATAAGTTTTTTAGGTTTAACAAAATATAGATTATTTTGTACCAGAAACATCATATATTTTCAAAATTATATTTAATAAAAATTTACTACATTACACGGTCTTTAATTGAAACAACATGAGATACATACAATCTGGCATATCGAAAAAATAATCCTAATTACTTGACCTACACACCTACATCTTACACATATAGTAATCAAATCTCTTCATCTTTGCATCCAAATTATTTTCTCATACATTTATATCCAAAATATTTTCTAGCATGATCAACTCACCCCAAACCAGTGTTCAATTAGAATAACCCTCGCATAGACTAATCACATTCCTATGAGCTAAGTTCAAACTACAAAATCAAGTACCCAAAACGTTAACGTTCTATCGTACCAATATGATATCATCTCAAAAGGGCCTAATTTCACAACTTCCAAGCATCTTAAATATAAATCAAACAACATGCTAACAAGACCATAAAATACACACAGTTAAAGCCTAACATATGCAGAAATGAAACCATAAATCAAAGAAACAAAAATCTGAATATATTATAACACTCATATTTATAGAATACAACCACAAGCCCAGAAATCAGAAATGAGATAACAAATACAAAAATATCAGTAAGAGATAATAAGAACATAGCAGTAACAACAATAGTCAGGCATCATATTGCAATTAAGTATAAAAGACACCATTATCCACATATGATGATGATTAATTTGAACAAGATTAACTAAAATCCTGATACTTTAAATTTATGTATAAACTTTAAATTTTGCTCCACAAAGCAAAGCATATTATTTTAAAAAACAACTATGACATCAAAACCACCACAAGCCAAAATGAACAAAATACATATATACATATACCTATTAACAAATAAAAGCAAGGTCAGATTAAATAAAATACCTAAGACTATAATAATTACAAAAATAAAAGTAAGTGAAATGCAATATTAGTAAGACAAACAATTAAACAATTTATGAACTACACTCTAAAACGACTCTTAAAAAACAGAGTATTGACAAGATAAGATTTCACTAAATTTTGACTTGCAAAAACAAATATTCCACAACTGTTTTATATTATACCATTGGACGGAAACAATAAACCTCTAAAAGCCAACTCAGATTTGGGTTAGCAAAAATCAAACAAAGGATAAAAATAAGGATGAGGGGTTCAATTAACAAAATCAAACAACATATCCCCTAATTTCCTAGCCTAGCAAACTGTCACAAACAATTAAAACAAATCAAACAACACAGGTCTGCATCCATATATCACCGCAGCACACAAAATTCTCTGAACCTACTTCACTAAGACATCCAAGTTTTCAACCTTCCGTTATCACCGCAGCACACATAATTCTCATAGCCTACTTCACTACGGATGAATATCTAAGATATCCAAAATCCATTAAAGTTATAAAATTTATATTCAAAATTTTGAAAGATTTAAAAATAAGAAAAATCAAATACAACATACCTCTTGCAAGCCAAGTATCAATCCAATGCTTTAAGATCAAATTATATTATAGCTCTTAGGAGACAAAGACCTGAAAACTTAAACCAATAAATCTTAAATTACATGGTAAACTATCTAAAAAGCTTTTAGTTTTATCTTTAAATCTGTACTTTAATTAACTATCTCAAAGCTCTAACGGAAGAACAAAATTTCCACACTATGTTCCCTTATCTAATACATACTTTCTTGGCTGTATGAAACAATGTAACAAACATATGTGCCATGATTTTTTTAGTACATTAATTTCTCCATATAAATATACATGAAACCATAACATAGAAGTCAAATAACTGGATCAAGAACTTAAACCATCTTCACCATATAAATATACATGAATTATTGTAGTTGGGTTCTCTAAGGTCAACCTAACTCGGTAAATTCCACGAGAACATAAATCTTTAGTCTGCCATGGATACAATGCTACTACCTGTAAAACACATAGGAACTTAGCTGTAACCTGTTAGATATGAAATTAATCAAGCAGAAATTATTATTATCATCCTAAGCCAGCTAATAGCTCACTAAATGTGTAAGGATGCGTTTTTTTAATTCAATAAGTTCATAAGTTGTAAAGGTTTAAAAATCCAGATGTGAGAGCACTAGCAATTACTTAAAAGGTTCCATAATCATCAGTTCGATGGAATGAGTATCAAAAGCTATACATGAACAAAATGAAAAGACAAGCACCAAATCATGATTGAAAATCACAAAAGTCTGGATGCAGTAATAGTTGCTAGTTAAGATTAGGAATTGTCATAATAATGAAATTGTTTACATGAATGCATAAATGGTGCCATAATCCAATAAAGACATTATAAAACTAAGTAATGCATTGCAGAACTAGTTGATAGATAGACATAACTTGTCTTGTATACTATTATTGATTAAGATATTTCAAGATTAAGTTCAATTCTATTATGAAAAATTAGAATTTTATAAAGTTTTAATTTCTTAGAATAGTTTTCTAATTAAGTCAGAGCTTGTTATTTTGTTTATCTATAAAATAGGCTCTTGGCCATGTGAATTATTTGTAAAAGGATAGAATAAAAAAAATCAGATTGTCTCTCACTAAAACTATTATCTTTCTCTCTAGTTCTTTGTCATTTCTATCCATGTTTATTTCTCTCCCTAAATTATCCTCTCCTATTGCTCATTCTTTTTTCTTTCTTGGTTCTACATCAGTAAGGAGGTTTAATTCCAATGTCACATTCAATTAAAATGTTCAAAAAAACTGATCTATGGTTTATTACTTGATATTTTATATAGGAAATTCTAGAATGTACTCATAGAATCAGATAGTGGGACCAGAAAACTTGAGAGCTACCAAATAAAATAATAAAATATGATACCTCTGGAAGGGTAAGAACATCCATTAAAGTAACAAATGGTACATCTTTGTGGTCAACCTCTGCACGACGACGGAACAAGTAAACACACCATCATCACTTGAGAATAATTTTCAAATAAGGAATGGTAAGCATAAATAAATATACATATATAATTAACAAACTAACAATTAAAACCTATAATAGGAGAAGTCCACGGAAAGTTCCAGTATGGATTTCGCCCATATCTCATACCTAACCGCTCATTATATAACCTGAAATAGTTATTGCACAAAACTCACCAAAACAAAAGAAAGAAAGAAAAAAAAACAGAAAAGAAATTAAAAAAAAAATTAAAAAGCAATCTTCATACCTGAGTGACTGAGAGAGGGAATGGACTGAGAAAATGCCTAGCCCCTGTTGTAGTGGGAGTGTATACACCCTCTAGAACACTGCTTTTCCTATGATATAGATGTTATAACTACTACAACAATTGCAGCAGAGATAAAACACATAGCACAACAGAATATTCCATTAAGAGTTACCCTATAAGTTTCATTATAAATAGCATGAAATCACAAAAGAGAAGCCAAAGCAGTGAGAAATGGATTCTCTCTGTCACATGTATTAACCAACAGCAAAAGATGTATCACTAATGACAGTTAAAACATAACTAATGGCTATGTCTGGTGTAAAAACTTAAAATCATATAGTAGAACACTCTAATAAAAATGTACATACTTTAAAACTTACATCAAATGCTTTACTCCAAAAAAAGGTATATATATAAATATATATATAATGTTAACAACTTCAATACACGCGACTTTAATTATATAAATCTGCATATATAGAGGAACACATTATGGGAAATGGTACATACATATTTCTAGATAGATTTTAGATTTGATATATAAATTAAAAATGGAAAGATGACTAAACTTAGAGAAGCCCAATGTGGAAGTAGGAAAATCCTCATCACATATTTCTCCACAATATCTAGAATGAAAACAATTACCCTAGTATAACAATTAAACTAAACTAAATAAATAAATAAAACAAAAAAGAATAATAGAAAGATGTTTAGCTAAGTGAAGCCCAATCTGGATATGGGCATTCATAAATCCATCCTGGCCCAGAGTTTCTAACACAATGTAGCCACAGACTCTCTTCATGGCCACCATATCTGTAATTATGACAAGGGAAACAAAGTCTTGTAACTAATAAATAAGATTCCAACTCCATTGTCAAACCTCCCCTATATGATGTGTGTGTGTGCAGACCACGCATTGTGTTTTTATGCACTTTCATTAATGACATACATTCCCCACTCATCATTTATAACAACTAACAAATGAAAGAAAAATACTCTAAAACTAGACAACTAGTGATATCATAAATTCATTCTCTATGTAATTCATGTCATAGGCACGATTAAGTATTGTATTTTTATGTTTTCACAAATGGCTTACCCTTTCGGAGCCAAATTTGGACAGTTTGTACACATGGGATCGATGCTTAAATATTCACTGGAGTTTTCTTCATTTTCACATGAACAGTCTTCACCACGTTTAGATGACAATGAAGGGTCTGAACAAGCAGCAGCTCTATCTGCACTCATTCCTTCGGTGGAACAATCAACAACTTCATTGGATAGGTAAAGCATGTCATTGGCTATTGGATGACCTACATGTTGCAAATGAACATGTATCTACATAAAAGAAATAGAATGAGTGAGTAGCATAAAGTCATTAGCTTTTTCAAGCTAAAGCAAAGGAAAAATATTCATAGTAGGATCACTACCTCAAGAATTTATGTCCAAATTATTAGTGCAAGCTTAACTTTTAACGTTGAAATATTTAGTTCACTAGAGTATTACGCATGTGAGCCCCATAATATAAATTAAAGAAAGCGCGCACATCAAATAATTAACCACCAAATTTATTACAGTTTACGGACTAAATTTTAGAGATGCAACAAGGGTTTTGTAGTATGGTCAGTGAATAAAACGTGTTCATGGCATTTTCTTAACTTGGTGAACTTACTTGATGAGTTCTTCCAGTGATTGGATGGCATGAGACAATGCTATGAATTCCATTGGTACTAGTTCTAGTGAACTTGGTACAAGCAACCTTCCCTTTTACTAAAGTGCCACCAGAGGAGTTGAGCACCTGCATAACAAAGAGGTAGGATTTACAAAAGATATCTATTCTCAGGCACATGCCCAAGGACAATGGCCTCAAATGCTAAAAATAAGGGACACCGAAATACCTCTCAGCAGACATAAAAACAAACTAATAACAGACTGTTTTCATATGAAAGTTATAGAAAATGTAGCATCAAACTAACCTTTGCTGTGCTCTTTCCTTCCCGGACATTATAATTTATATTGGCATCTATAACTTTCTGAGAAGGAAAAAAACAAATTAATTAAATGATGATATCAGAATTCAAAATAAGCATGCACTTAGATATCAATATGTGCTGTAAAAAATAACTTTTCTAACTTATGAATCGTGAATTTGAAGCTCAATGCATTTACTTTTTCTTTTCAAAACGAAAACCCTCGATAAGGAGGTTTAGATTGTGGTAATACAACAACAATAAAAAGTAAATAAGAATGAGTTCTCAACTCTGGTAATTTTAAAATTAAGTCTTCAAGATAACCAACAAATTAACAAGCAAAGGTAAGCCAGCCCTGCGTTGCAGCCAGTTACGAACAAGACAATATTTACACAGATTTATGTGTTCATGCATAGATTACATAGCTTTACATACCTCATGCTCGGGAAATGCCCCAATAACTCTTGCAATGTACTGTTTTTGCACCTACCCTGCTTCAATCTGTGACAAATGCACTGTATTATAGTGAAGAAAGAATATATCATGAATAAAAATACTTGTATTTACACTAAGTGCTGGAGAAAAGAGAAATACCCTTTTGATTTACATATTAATGAATGCAAAAAAACATAATTTTACTTGGATTTATATATACTTTCCTTTTTCCAGTGTGAAAACAATTTTTTCAGAAAAATTTAGAGACGTTTGAAAACTTGCTATCTAACAATAATAATTAATCACAGAAATTAATAGCATTTATCAATAACATTTGATCACAATAATGCTACCACTATCATAAACTTCAATTGAAACGAACTGCATGATTTTCTAAATGAGCTTCATATACTTAAACAATAGTAGTTCAAGTCTCACCTGTTGCCTAAACATGCCAGCTTTTGAAGCACTTCTTGCCAAGATAAGGAGCCCCGAGACTAGTTGGGTAGTGGTGGAACGACATTGGGGCTCGGGTTGTGGTGTTGCTTAACCAGGAACTCATGAAGCTGGGGTCGGGGCCAATTTTTTTCTAGGTGCGATGGAGCTCTCGATGCAGGAGTTTTCTTGGAGACACACGTGACCTTGCATTAAGGGGAGGCGTGCCTAGGCTTGTGGAATCTAGGCCCTCGCTTGGTGCACACTCGGGGCTCTACAGCGGAATGGGTGCAGAATCGTGCGAGGTGGTGGCCTGTGAATGGAAGTCACACTAGGTCGAAGGCACGCAGAGGTGAGCTTGCACCAAGGGTCACTTGGTTCGAGGGTTGGGTTCACGGGTGCCTGAGATTTGTAGCTTGGCTCGGAGAAAAAGGGTTGTGAGGATGGTGGTTAGGTGGTCGAAGCTGAGGATGATGGTGGTTACGGGAGTGGCAACTAGGATGAAGGGAAGAGAAAGAGACGAGAAGGAGAATGGGAAAAAAGGTATCGGGGTAGGCTGGTTCTTTTTTTATATTTTATTTCTATTACTTTACCACTTTTAACATAGTATATATTATAATACATTTTCAAAAGACTTATAATTATGTGTTGTGTAAAGTAGGTTTTGGTGTAGTGAAGGTCCTGAGGAATAAAACTATACCTTTGGTTAAGGTATTATGGAGGAATAGCAAGGTCGAGGAAACGACCTGGGAGTTGGAATCAGATATGCAAAGTCAGTATATGGAGCTGTTCAGGTAAATTTCGAGGACGAAATTTTTGTAAGGAGGGGATAGTTGTAATGTCCCAAATTCCCTAATGTGGTTTATGCCTGGATTAGGGGGCCAGGAGGGCCATAATTGATTTATTATGCCATTATGTGATTAAATGCATTACTGTGTGAAATATATGATGATATTTGCATATCTGTATATTTATGTGCATCTCTATGATTTATGGATGAGACCACATTATAATGTGGATTAATTCGAGCTATTTGGCATGAGACGATCTTAGAATGTAAATTAGCGATTTAGTCATAACGAGATTAATTTCCAGGCTCGGGGTGAGCCTAGAGGTAATTTGATGCTTAGTACATTACCGGGAATGAATGGGTAGTGGGATATGATTTAATTATTATTTGAGAATATTGGGAATAACGAGAAATGAAGGACATTAATTATAATTAGCGGGATAAGTGGGAAATGATTGTCTTGCCCTTGGGTGGCTGTTTAGGAGTTAAATGCGCTTAGGGGCATTTTGATCTTTTGACCATGGGATAGATTTAAGTGGCTAGTTGTAGAAGATTTCAGCGGCCAAAACAGAGCCTCTTTCCTTCTACCTCTCGATCATCTTTCTTTCTCTCATTTCCTTTGGAATTTTGAAGCTTAACCTAAGGATTCAAGCTAGGAGATCAAGGCTTGGGGACTTAGGACCTTAGTTCAACCATTGAAAGGGGTTCAATTATGAGTTTAAGGTAAGATTTCAATTCAAGTTCCTGGTTTTTTCTCTGTTTTTCAATTGGTTTTTAGTAGATATTTTGGATTGAGTAGTTGGGAGTTTGATGAGGTTTTAAGTGTTATAAAGCTTAGGTTTTGTTGGTTGAATGATGAATATGTTGTGGTAATGCTTGGCTATGATTTTGGGATTTAATTGTTGACGATTTTGGCTAGTTTGGATTGAGAAAATGGGCAGGGGAGCTGTGTTTGTTGGGTCAAGTCGCAACTTGGACCCAAGCCAAAGCCTCCCCTGAGCACTGTTAGGCAGGTGTACCGCGACCCACTAGGCCAAGTCGCGGCCCACTCCTGGTACCCCAGGCAGATTGCTCTATGTCTTGGGGGCGTGCCGCGACTCACTAGTCAAAGTCGCGGCCCACCCCTTCCTTTTGAGCTAGGGAGAAGTTTTTCAAGGGTTTAGGCTTGGCATTTAATTTCTTACGGCTTGGGATTGAATCTACTAACCGTTTTAGTACAATTCGAGGCCGCGGGAGCGAGGTTTTAGATTATAAACCTTTTATTATTTATTTTTATTGATGGGATTTGATATTGGTTATGACTAGGTGACCGCTAAGGGACTTAAGGACCGATCGTTCTCAAAGGTCGTTCTTTTATTATTTCACACTCGAACTAGAGGTAAGAAAACTACACCCAGTATGTGACAGGCATGGTTATTGATGAAGCATGTTGAGTGCTCTATATATTGACATTGATTGCATAGTAAATGCATTACAGATTTGCTTATCTGTGTATGGAAATGACTTATTAGTTAGAGAATGATAGTGGTGTTTAGTATTGATCTCGAAGCTGTGACTTATCAGTCAAGTTCAGCGATGATATGAGCACTGGTCATATGGTATTGGCTTAAGAGTCAAGAATGACATTAATGTGTTTAACACAGGCTGAAATGATTAGATCTAATCAGCATGCTTGAAATGCTTGACCGACCCCAAGTTCGATGAAAATTAAAAGCGCTTGTCTAGTGTAAAGACTAGTTACATAGAGCCAGAGCCAGAAGGCTCAGGTGACTAAATGTCACATGGCTTAGGGTGGAGAGCCCTAGAGATAGACTTATTAGTCATCTATCCAGAGATAGACTTATTAGACATCTATTCAGAGTATGACTTAATAGTCCCTTATCTAATTAGGGTGCAGAGCCCAAAGTGTGACTCACTATTTGATTAGGGCTGCAAGCCCCAGAATGATTACCATAATCATTTATTGATATTACATACATGCAGTAATAAGTTTTCTTGCTGAGCCTTGACTCACGGGTGCTATGTGGTGCTGGTAATGGGAAAGAAAACTCACCCAGCCTTGAGCGGAGAGCTTAGCTGGCGATGTGTACATATGCGGCCGCTTGACCACCACAACCAAGGTGCTTCTCTGAGGAACTAAGGGTTAACCCTATTTTTGTCACTTAGGTCGACGGGTTGTAATTTTTACACTGTAATGACCATTTCGGATTGTAAATAACTTTGTAAACACTTTTATGGGCCCATGTACAGTTTAATTTTTTAAATAAAATATATCAATTCCTTTTGATCGAGATTTTTCACCTTAGCCTATTAATAACACCTAGATGCACATTTATAACCAAATGACTCGTTTAGCGAGTTAAGCACTGTTTAAAGTCCACAGTAACGGTCTTGGAGTAACTAGCGTTACACCAAAGCTTTAAGCACTCAAACCACGATCTTCCAGACTGTTCTCTACACCTCAAGATGTGTGTGGGCACATAGAGAACATGGGTTTGTATTTTAGGAATCACAAGTATTTCTCAACACATGATAACTTGCATCTTTGAGTACCCAAAACAATTGTTCTTAGCCTGATCATTCTGACGATCCTTAACACATGAATCAAAGGAACAGATGACATATATAGGAGTTCAAAGTAACCTCAGGATTAAGATCATCGTGTATATGATCATTGCTTGGTGTGTTTAATTAATACTATGAAACAGTGTTTAAACAAGTATTAACAAATCACATTTGGTCCTGTTCTACATACCCTCAGCATGCAAAGTACCTCCACTAAAGTGTCCTACTACACTAGTAACTCGGATCTAGGTCACATGAATTCATAATACTAGTGGACCGTACTAGCAGTAATTAATTTAAAGATTCCATAACCTTATTTTACTGTGAAATTTTTAAGTTTATTATCTTAATCTCGATCCTCCCATACAAATATGAGATTAAGACCACATAGATAAACTTTTGAATTTTCTGATATTCACTTAATATTATCATATAATATTGAACATAATCTATCTATATAATAATTCAATTCAATTATTTATTTCATTTTAAACATTTGTCAACTACAATTGCTTTAAGGGAACTATTCCCAACAGCTATGAGGCATCGAATCATGTAATATGGCTGCGAAACTTTGTCACTAGGCTACGCATTTTGGAGAATGTAGAAAGACCACTCTAGTTATTTTGTGACAATAATTCAGCAGTGCTTTATTCCAACAATAACAAGAGCTCATCCAAGTCAAAGCATATTGATATTAATTTCGTAGTTGTGAAAGAGAGAGTGCATAGTGGAGAAATATCCATAGATCACATTGGGATAAACTCCATGATAGCGGATCCACTCACAAAGGGACTACCACCCAAGGTGTTTCATGAGCACATTGCTCATATGGGTGTTGTATTGTTTGAGGATATCGTGATTTAGTGGGAGTTTGTATTTTATTTGCTTTATGACATTTATGTATTTGGTTATTTTCTGATCAGCTCATTAACTCTGTTTTTGTTATGTTTGATTCTGACCTCATTAAAGTTTAAGGAGTACCAGTTGGAAATAGACATGTGTTGGTTCACATTGAATGTAATTTCCATGCTACGCATCCATGATTGATCTATGTCATTTGACAGTATTTGTATATGTGACCATTGATTGGTTTAGTCATGATTAATATGATAAAGATCGCTTTGATCCTATATGAATATGGTTGATGAACGAGATTGTTAAAGGATACATTTATGTGATAGCAAATTTTGAGCTCATAAGGTTATACATTTATAAGGAAACATATGTTGCCCAAGTGGGAGATTGATAGATTAAATTCTTATTTTATGGGCACATGTGTATAATGTATAATGCTATTATAAAGTGTGATACAAAATTAAGTGACCAATTATGTTATAAATATCATAGGGTATTAAAGTGTCATGGATTTATTGTGGAGAAACAGGAAAGTGAATTTTCAATTTTATAATGGGCAAAACTAATTATAAATTAGGGTTGTGGTCCCTTATATATATGTATCATTCTATTTTTTCTGCCATCCCATTAACAGAGAAGAAAAGAGAGACTTTCTCTCATAGAGAAACATATTATATAAGAAGATCTAAACCCTCTGTGCATTCTCCAACAATTTCCTCAAGTTAGTGCTTCCGCTCTCATGTTCATCTATTTCTTTGATTTAACAAAGGATCTATAGAAATATGATTTAGGATTTTATATTGAACCACTTTTAGTAACATGTTTAGGATCTGGGATTATGTATTGAAATATTGGCATTCATGCATGTTTCTTGAGTGATTAATAATCCTAACAATTTACTGATTTTCATTTTACAGAGTACCTAGTGAATATTCACTACTACAAATATAGGCTTTCTCTGCACTTTTTTTTTCAAACTTAAAGAAAAAGCGCAGAGAAAAATGTTTGAATGAGTCTAAAATATCACATTTAATACTCGTGCCCTATTTTATTGTGGTTTTAAAAAAATGCGGTGTAAAGTGTGAAGCTTGGGGGAGGTGGGGACTTTTCTCCACCGTTATATAGCAAAAACCTCAGAGAAAAACCCTTCTCCCCTACAAAACAACCCGGGACCCTAACTTCCCCTCATTTCCTACATTTGACACACGAGAAAGGAGCGGCTCCACCTTCGTCCCCAGCCACGGGTAAGCTCCATTTTCACCATTTTTTTTTTCATTTTCTTGCATATTAAAGCTTTAAATCATGTAAATATACCTACTATTGATTTATAGTTTTAGGGAAAAAATGAAGAAATATTCAGTGAGTTTAATCAGGTTTCAATGTATATTTATAGGATGATTTTCAAGCTTTTTTCTAACGTTTTTTAAAGTTCATGTAGGACTTGAAGACATTTTCATTGTTCAAAACATGTATTGATCACTAAAACTTGATTTTTTTAATATATATTTCAGATTTTGGGTACTTTTTATATTATTTACCTAATCTATTGATTTTTTAATAAATTTGATTTTAATTATGTTAAATCTTTAGAATGTATTGTATTTTACATAATTTTTTATATTATAATTTTGTTATTTACATAATTTTTTTTATATTAGTTGCATAATGAATTCTTTTAAATTTTATTTTTGTTAATTATATTATTTTAGGATCAATTCAATTACCATATATTTACTAACCAGTGTTATACTTTTATTGTAGGAAATATTTGTTTGAATTTGAGGTGTGTTGAAATTGTTGAAGATTAATTTTGAAGGTGAGTAATAATTACTACTTAATTTATTTTTTTTATTTTTTATATTTACAAACTATTGTTAGAGGGGTTTGAATATATTAGATATTCATCTATAGTGAAGTAGATTCTGAAATAAAATTGTGTGTTGCGTAGATAACAGAAGGTTGAGAACATGTGTGTCTTAGTGAAGTAGGTTCTGTGAATTCTGTGTGTGCTTCCGTGGCTTATGGTTGAGAACATGCATGTTGTTTGTTGTATGTTTTGTTTGATTTGTATTTATAGGTAGTAATACCTTGGGATATGCTATAAAAATAAAAGAAACTCTGCCCAATTTTTTTTAAGATTAATATATTTATTGAACATGTTTTATAGGTTAATATATGTAATAATTATAATTGTTATGTTGAAATTGTAAATACATATGAATTTTGAATATGTAATAGAAATTGAGGAAACTCTGCCCATTTCATTTTAGAATTTATTAGTTGAACATATTTTTTTTTCAATTACAATATTAATTTTCTATTCATTATTGACTTAGGAATCAGGTAGATATTACCATTATGGATAAATCATGGATTCTTGAGAATAGAGAAACACAAAAATTTCAAGATGGATTCAACCAATTATTAGAATTTTGCAAAAAAAAAATTGTAGTGATCTAGAAAGAATTCATTGTCCATGTATAGATTGGGGTAATTGATCAAAAGGAAATATTACCATGATAAAGAATCATGTATTTTGTTGAGGATTTGATACAAGTTATTGTACATGGTATCGGCATGGGGAATCATTGAAAAATAATAATCCATGTCCATTCAAGAGGTGAAGGGTTGATGATTTGGGTTATAGAGATTTTGACGATCATCCTATAGAATTGTTCAATGAAGCACAAGAAGAGTTTGTTGATGATCCTTCAAATTTTGATAAATTGGTTAAAGATGCGGATAAACCATTATTCAATGGTTGTTTGAAACAATGAATACCAACGATGGTAAACTTTTACAACATAAAAGCAGAAAATGGAGTTAGCGATAAATGTTTTAGTCAATGTTTAGTTGCTTTTAAGGAGATTTTGCCGTCAGATAATTTCATCCCTGAGTCTACACA
The DNA here is from genome assembly GCF_963169125.1 of Humulus lupulus. Lineage (NCBI taxonomy): Eukaryota > Viridiplantae > Streptophyta > Magnoliopsida > Rosales > Cannabaceae > Humulus > Humulus lupulus. Next base: position 80,714,573 of record NC_084798.1, on the reverse strand, counting down.
TGAACTGAAGAAAACTTTAAATTGCATAGGGTTGAAGTATGAGAAGATCCATGCATGTCCGAATGATTGTGTGTTATATCGTAAAGAGTATGCAGACATGGACACTTGCCCAGAATGTGATTTACCCCGCTACAAACCTAACAAGATTAAGGAGATTAGGAAACGTATTCATCAGAAAGTGAAGTGATACTTTCATTTGGTTCTGTCGCTTAAGCAGTTATATCGAAGTGCAGAACACTCTAAAAACTTAATATGGCATGAGAATAGGTGAGTGAAAGATGGTAAACTCTGACATCCTGCAGATTCGCAAGCTTGGAAAAAAGTTAATAACTTAAATCCATAATTTAAAACTGAAGCAAGACATCTTCGTCTAGGTCTAGCTGCCGATGGTGTAAATCCACATAAATTTCTAAGTAGTAGGCATAGTTTGTGGCCTATCTTCCTTGTTATGTACAATCTTCCTCATGGTTAGTGATGAGAAAAAAGTTTTTGATGCTCACGTTAATGATTTCTTGCCCAAAATAACCACGCCACGATATAGATGTTTATTTGGCACCATTAATTGTTGATTTGAAAGATTTGTATGAAAATGGTGTTGAGGCATATGACGGTTTTAAGAAAGAAGTCTTTAACTTAAAAGTTGTTTTGTTGTGGGCTGTTAATGATTTCCCAGCTTGTGGTAATCTATCAGTTTTAAGCACAAAATGTTACCAGGGATGTCCAATATGTTGCACTAACACAAGGGCTCTTCATCTGTCGAATGGGGACAAAATGTGTTATATGGGTCATAGATGATACTTGCCCCTAAATCATCGTTATAGGAAAAAAAAACATTTGATGGTGATAAAGAACAAGGTGTTGCTTCTTTGCCACTTTTGGGGCAACAAATTCTTAAAGAAGTAGAGAAAATTGATTTCAAGTATGGAAAATGAAGAAAAATAAGAAAGTAAATGGATGTTTCCAAATGAAATTAATTTTTTTCGTCTCCCTTACTAGAAAGATTTACTTGTTCGACATTGCTTGGATGTAATGCATATAGAAATAAATGTGTGCGAAAGTATTATAGGTACATTACTTGATATTCCCGGTAAAACTAAGGATGGTTTAACTAGTCATTTAGATCTTGTTGAAATGGATATACGAACTGATTTAGCACCTGAAGAGAAAGTTAAACGCACATATTTACCTCCTTCTTGTTTCACGTTGTCCAGAGAAGAGAAAAAAGTTGTATGTAAATCATTTGCGGAGATGAAAGTGCCTGATGGCTATTCATCCAACATTCAAAACTTGGTATCCATGGGGGATTTGAAGCTGATGGGTATGAAATCACATGATTGTCATATGTTAATGTAACAATTACTTCTGATTGCTATCCAGTTAGTCTTACCGAAAAAAGTTCGAGATTGTTTGACGAATGTTTGCATATTCTTGGAAAATAATTAGAAATGAAAATTTTGGATGCATTGCATTGTAAGATAGTGGAAATTCTATGAAACCTTGAAATGTTTTCTCTGCCATCCTTCTTTGACATTATGATACATTTAATGACCCATCTAGTAAGAGAAGCCAAGTTGTGTGGACCCGTTTGGTAGAGATGGATGTATCCATTTGAAAGGAGTACGAAGGTGTTGAGAAATTATGTGTGTAATCATTATCGTCCTGAAGCTAGTATGGTTGAATGTTATATATAGGAAGAGGCAGTAGAATTTTGCTCAGAATACATGTGTGGGGTTGAGGCAATCGGAATAAGAAAACCACATAATACCTTAGATGGGGTTGATAAAGGTCTACGAGGGAACAGAACAGTGATCACTGTATATAGGGCAGAATTAGATCAAGCTCAATTAGTTGTGATACAAAATAATCCCGAGATTCAATCATATATAATGTGAGTAGACAATATATTTCAATCATATATATTAGAGTAGTGATTTTCTTTTTGTTGTTTAAACTTGTTTGTACTCTTTTTTATGTTTTAGTGATCACATGGAGTTATTATAGTCGATGATTCCAAACAATGTTAAAAATAAACATAAATGGGTTATAGATGAGCATAATAAAACATTTTGCCGGTGGCTGAAGAATACAATTTTGAGGAAGTTGGGAGAACAAATTCATGGAGTATCGTGTGAGTTGAAGCACATATCTCTTGGAGCAAGCATTGATGTAATAAAACACCAAGCTTACATTGTTAAGGGGAAACAATTTCATACTAAGTGAAGAGATGATGCTCAACTGGTTCAACAGTGGAGTAAGTATAGTTGCAGAAGCTATACATTTTACCAGTGGAAAAGATAATAATCCAATTTCAGGCACAATGACATACTACAGGATTATTGAAGAAATATGGGAGCTAGATTATTCATTATTTCGTATTCCTCTTCTTAACCGTTCTTGGGTAGACAACAATACTAGAGTTAAAACTGACGAACTTGGATTCACTTTGGTTGATTTAAGTAAGAAGGGAAGCAAGAATGATCATTTTATCATGGCTGCCAAGCAAAATAAGTGTTTTATATAACTGATCCAGTTAATGATAAATGGTCAATCATTTTATCAGTTCCGAGAGGAAGTTCTCAGAAAAAGAAGACGATGAAAATGATGATTTATATCATGACTATTTCATCATTGGACAACCGATACATGAACAAGTTGAGAATACTCAACATAATGATAATGATAGTGATAGCGATACCGATGTTCATGATTATCTTAGAAATGACATCGAAGAAAGAATATGGGTCGATTGTGAATCGACCAAAAAGAAAATAAAAAAAAATATGTTTAGTAAGTTATATAATACTTGTGTTTATTTATTTGTGTAATTCATTAATACTTATGATTATTTATTTGTGTAATGCATTAACACTTGTGTTTATTTATTTGTGTAATGCATTAATTTAAAATAATACTAATTTATTTATGTGTTGCAAATGACAAATAAAAGAGATGACAATGAGCAACATCAGGGTCGTGGTAAAACAAGAATAAGTTATATGACCCAACAAAAAGCCAAAGGAATCAAGAAAGATCTTGAATGGAACGATTTGGGACAACAAGTAGGTGAAGTGTATACAAATATGATATCATATCTTGGATCTAGAGTATGAGCCAGGATTGCTATCAACTCAGGTGATTGGACGAAGGTCCCACAAGATCTGAAACACAGTCTATGGGAGGATATCATTGTAAGAAATTATCATTATGATATTTATTTATTTCTATGTGATATCCAAATTTAATAATTACTTTTCTTGTTTATATTCTCAGGATGGTCACAACATTCCTCAAACCTTCAAACGTGAGATTTTGGAAAAAGCTAGTCATATAATGAGGGAATTTAAAAGTGAACTCACTACGGAGTACATCAAACCTTTGGCTGAAATGGGTATGATTGAATAACTCAACATTCCCCCTAAGAAGTATAGTGATATACTTGATGAAAGAGAATGGTTAAAATTTGTAGCTAGCTGTCTATATCTAGAGTTTCAAAAAATGAATCAAGAACAAAAAGCACGTGCATTACAAATGAAGTCAAGGCATCGAACATCTCATAGAGGAATGGCTAATATAAGAAAAGATTTGGTAAGTGTAGTGTCCCAAATTTGCTAATACGGCTTAGGGTCTTGATTCGCGTGCCGGGAGGGAAATAATTGATTTAACATTGCTAATATGTGAATTTTATGATTATGTGATTAGATGTGCATGTTTATGTGAATTAAATATGCATGTGGGCCCAATTTGGTTATTAGGGGAATATTTGTAATTTTGGCCCGTTGAGGGCATAAATGCAATATATTTGTATGTTATGCTTGATACGACAAGAGTGTGGTGATATATTTGTGATGTGCGATCCGAGACTGTCCTAGGGAGCGGAATAGCTAAATAGTCACAACAGGGTCGAATACCCGGCTCGGGAGGAGCCTAGGGGTATTTTGGGAATATATTACATGATTGGGATTACCGGGCAACGAGTAGTGATTTAATGTCTATTTAAGTATGTTTGGGATTAAATGAGAATTTATAGGGACACTCGACGAATTAAAGGGATAAGGCAAATGACAAGATTGCCCTTGGAGGCATTACAGGATTTAGAATGGACTTAAGGGCATTTTGGGCATTTTTGGGACATTGGTTGCTGAGGATTGGCTTAAGCTGACAAAAAAGAACACACTTCTCAAATTAAGGAAAGAAAAAACAAAACAGAACTCTCTCTAAGCTATCTCACTTTCTCTCTCTCGGTTTCCTCTCCCTCTCTTTGGTGCTTGGAGTTTGATGGAATTTTGAGGATTTTAGGCTTAAGAATTGAAGGATAGAGATTGGCTGCGCTTGGGAATTAGGTCAAGGTTGAACATATCTTAGAGGTAAGGGCCTAAACCTATTATTTTTGTTTAATTCTACTGTAAATTGGAAGTTTGCAGGGGAGTTGGACTCTAAGATTGGTTTTGAGTATTGATGAGCTCCTAGTGTGATTTCTAGGATTGTTAGGATGCCTAGGCTATGGGGATAGAGAATCTGGGCTCAATTTTGGGTTTAAATGGTGTTAGGTTTGGGGAAAATGCAGTAGAAAAGCTTGGTTTATGTGTTTCTGGGGCTCGCACCGTGACCCGTGTGTGCGATGGGGCCTGGGGAGCCCCTGAGATTGCCTAGGTGCCACGGTGCAGGGCATAGCGTGTCGCGGCCTGTGTCCTTCAGCGAAGAGATCTTAGCTCTTTGACATGTAGCAGGCTGCGACCCTAGGGGGCAGGCTACAGCTCAAAATAGGGAAAAAGGGGCAAATGTGGGTTTTAAACTCGAGAACCCAAATGTTAAGGCTCGGGAAGGTTCCTACTACCCGGTTTAGTACAATTCAAGGTCCTAGAGGCTAGAATAATATTCTAAAGTTCTTATTTGGTTTAGAGTTTGATGGATTGTTATTATGGAAGCGTTGTGACTAGGTTTCCATCGAAGCTTGGGATAGGGGATAGTGCTCAAGGTCACAGTAATCAATCAGCTCGAGACACAGGTACAAAAAATGGTTGTACCCGTAGAGCAGGGCATGAACCTATTACTTATATTTAGTATATTTATGAATATATGTGAATGTTATGTTTTGTTATGCACGTTTATGAAAGAACGACGAAGGCCAGAAACAGCAAAGACCGAGAACGACGAAGGTCGAGTACGACAAGGGGCTGAGATCGGTGTTAAGCACATTGAGTGCAGGCCGCTAGGACGAGACCCTCCAAGGGTGTTGTATCCACCCGCTCGGTGAAGACTGCGAACCTAGGGCCTGGTAAAGCACCTGGGTCAGCATAGGCCACTATTTGTTTAGTCTGTTGACTGCTTTGCTATATATTGTGGATTGATATGTGCGAATTATTATGTGTTGAGTTTTCTTGCTGGGCGCTGGCACACGGGTGCTCTATGGTGCAGGTAAGGGCAAGGGAAAGGTCGACAACCATGAGTTGGAGAGCGTGGAGCGACGGGTAAATGTTCAGCCTACCTGGCTGCCATGGCCAGGGTTATTTTGGCAAAAGTATTGTAATGATTTGCTTTGTAGCTTAGGTCGATCGTAATTACATTTTTTAGTTGCATTACATTTTCTAAAAAATATTTTGGGATCACAAATGAACTTTTATGATTTTAATGAATGTCTAAATCTTTATATCCAATGTTGTCAAATGAGTCTTTATTTCAATTTTAATCACACTTTTTAACCTAAAACCTCGATTAGCAAGTTAATTTCACATTTATAAATCACATGGTAACAACTCTAAGGAAGTAGGACATTACAGTAAGTATAATTGATATTAAAGTATAAATAATCGTGGATATTATCTCAACATATAACTATAATTATCTTGTCCGTTGTAGAAAAAAGAACAAAATATTCAAAATCCGAATAGGTATCAAGTTTGTCCTAGATCGCGTGAAAAATATAAAGTTCTCATGACAAAGTTGGACCGACAAATTGCCAATAAGATAGTAAGTTTTCTACGATTTTATAATTAACATATTTGTTTTATTTATATAAACTAATTTGACCAAATAATATCTTGAGTAGGAGGAGGTCAAAGAAAAATTGAGTCGTGGTGAAATTACAGCTCTGGGTCACGATGACATCTTAACTCAAGCATTAGGGACACTGGAACACCCAGGTCGTGTTCGAGATGGCGGGTATGATACTTTATAATACTTGTTTTATTTTAAGAATTATTTAGCTTAATTTATTGATTAACTTGGTTGATTATTTTGTAGGTTCACTGCGACCGTGTCCAAAATGTTTGGTAAAAAAACCAAAGAAAATGACTGCAAAAGAGGAGATTGTTCGGCTAAAAGTCGAGATTGAAAAGCCAAAAAGACATAAATCTACAGTAGAAGAAGAATTATCTCAAAATGAGGAATACAATGAGGAAAATGATGAGTGGGAATACTATGATGAAGGACAATACTGTGAGAATCCAAATGATGAAGGACAATATTATGATAATCCAAACGATAATGAAAGACAATGCTATGAGAATCCAAATGATGAAGTCTATCGACCTGCCTCCTACGCAGATGATCATTTTCATCAAGTATATTCACATGTCCCACAAACCAAAGACTATCCTATTGGTGAATTCTATCAACGTGTCCACCAAAACATAACGAATCCTTTTGATGAAGATGATCTATCAATTTATGAGTCCCCGCCAACGCTGAGCTATGAAGTGTAATTGTGTTCCGACAATATTGACAATGTAGTGGCTAAGGGTGATATCATTGTAACAAACATGGGTAGTCAAATTACCATCCACGGAGTTATACTTGATGATTCAGTTGTGAGGGTTTGGCTTATAGATGTCTTACAAGAAGAAGTTGAGATACCTATTCCCTTTAATAACATACGATATGTTGGGGACGCATGAGACACATTTCTGCCTTGGCCAAAAAATTTAATCATGACTTGTGAGGTATGGGTACACTATATTGATATGTTAAATGATATTATTGTTGGAAAAACATTCGGAGCACGCAATGGAATAGGCGTGGTGGACCCATTGTGTACAACAATAATTTTTTTTATTAATCATATAAACAATTTATATGACCAAGAAAACATCCAGACAGAAACATTAACATACAATATTATTAATCATGCAACATATATATATATATATTTATATATAACATACAAACACGTAAATATTCAAGAACATGAGCAATTACCTCTTGAATCCTATCAAGTGTCCTTGAGTCTTTTCGTATATTTATTTATCTTCCTATCCAATGCTTTGAGAACTCAAACCACGATCTTTCGGAGTGTTTTCAACACCTCAAGATGCGTGTGGGCACATAGAAAACATGTGTTTGCAATTTAGGAATCACAAGTATTTCTCAACACATGAGAACTTGGATTATGGTATGAGAAATGTTAGAATAAAGAAGAAGAAGAAAAAACTTTTGTGTGACAAAAATTCTGAAACCTATTCTGAATTGTGTTTTATGTCTATATGTCTTTCTTCTCTTTATTCTATATCATATATATAAAGATACATTTGGGAAAGCATGCACCCAAATTCACGACAGCTATACAAATTTTTTGACACCGAACAACTTTCTAGGCAATGATGAAAGTAAAAATAATACGGTGGATCTTATAGCCAAATGGATGATGACTATGGATAGATGAAGACAAATATATTTCATTCATTGGATTGTTGAGTAAGAACGAACTACTTAAATATTATCGCTACTATGGCTATTGGATTTTAATCTTATAATAATTATAATTTATTATTGTTTTAGTCGACATTGGATGTTGGTGCTCGTGATGATGCGGGGGATGACCATAATTTTGGACCATTTGAAAAATCATAAATCTCCATCAATAATTAAGGATGTTATGGAAATGTAAGTTTTTCAATTTTAATGTATGCATTGTTAATTTTTAAGAGTTGAAAGTATAATATGTATTGTTATTACTTTTCATTGCGATTTTGTTATTACTTTTCTCTGCGGTCGTAAACACTGCGGTTCTTGGTGCTCCCAAAAACCGTTGAGAATTTTTTTTTTTGTATTAGTGTTTACTCGTAATACTTATATATTCTTAATATTTTGATTTATTTATTTTTCATTTTGATACAATAAAATATTTTATAAATTGAATCGTCATTAAATTTCTGTCATTTTCAAAACCTAAAGTGGAATGTCTAATTTAACCGAAACAATTAAGAAATTATCGTTTTTGAATTCTAGCTCAAAATATCTAAAGGCAATCTACGTACAAATTAATGAGACCGAAAATGAATCCTACACGTGATAATGTTAACTAATTTGTCACAAAAAGTAACACATTAGTACATCACCATTAAACAAATTGCTCCAAATAAAGATAGATTGAAGTAGGTACATACCCCTTCTCAATAAGTTAAATTTACATACGTAAAGGTAGCTTTGAGAATACTATTTAAAAAAAACATGTACAATTAATACATATCATAACATAAAATTAATCTGTTTATACGTGAGGACCATTCCATTCCTGTTTTTTTCTTTCTTTTTATTGAGACATCATTCAAAATCTATAATAGTACTTGTATCATTGGTTATTCACAAGCAATAGCACACTTGTATAGTAAAATTGGTTAAGTGAGGCCATAACTTAAGTCTTAAGATATATATGGTCACATGTTTCTTCGTGTGTTCATAATTTTTATGGCAGAAAAAAGAAAAGGAGTTATGTTGTCACAAGAAAACATGTATAAAACCTATGACTAGCTATGACAACCAAATAAAAATCTATGCCTATGTTTTATTTACCACTTTAGAATATATAAAGCTAATTATTTAAAAATATATATTTAATGTCTCATTCCCAGCATATTTATGTATAATTAATTAAATTGATATGAGGTTAGGTGGTTAGGTTTTGAATGTTAAGTAAAGCGAACCTAATATATATAAATAATACTTATTTTGCATTATTAGACTCAAAGATTTGGAAAATATGATAAAACAAGAACTTTTGTACATTTTGTAATTATTAAAAATAATAAATAGAATGCGTCTTTTAGATTATTCATTATATGGAGAGTCTTGCATTGTTCTTGAACATTTTTTTTAGAAGTGTATATAGAGTAGTGACTCTTGTGCCCCAAGAAATAAATTTCCTACTTTTATTGTGAAACATCTTAAAGAGAATGACTTTATCCGCAACTTAACCCATTGATTATGTTTGGTAATTTCATTTTAATTTTAAATAATGTTCCAGCATTTTCTTCTTCTTTTTTATTAAAATTTTTTAACAAATATTCGTGAGATTTAGTTAGGAACAACCCTACCAATATTTTACATCGTTACCTCATAAATGTTGGTTAAGTGTTAATATGTTTATATAGTGTTCTTTTTAAAATATATATTTTTATTTAATTTTTTTTTACGTGTGAATATGTGACCATGAAATGGATCCTCAATCCCAATAAAAAATCTACGCTCCTGTCCCTACTTTTGTTAGGATTACACAAGACAAAAAGGAAGACAAAGATGGGAACAAGTCATTGTCCTCTACGATTTCATCCCTAGCTAATACTACAACACTGCCATCCTCATCACCTTAGAAGATTCTACTTTGATCTTTCTTTCACGTCTATCGTTGAAATGTTCATATCTTAAGTTAAATCTTGATGGTCTATCTCAGTTGTTGATCTGTTTATTTATTTACCAACCAATGTAAAATTTAATACAAATATAAGTCGTGGTATTTTATTTAATAAAAATCATAAACAATAATATAATATCACCCATCAAATTATTATATTGGAGTAAAAAACAATCATAAGAAGATTGTTTATCCAAAAAATAGCTATTGATGATGTGATAAGAATTTTCGACACTTGGCAGAGATGCTGCTCGCCTATCGATCAGAGATATTTCCATATGCGGAGTTCAAGTTTTATATACAACCAGCCTAGTCGTATACTCCGTTTATTTATGTGTAAATCTTTACAGTTGTAATGATATCCGAGAATATCTCTTCATTATAGCCTGAATATCCGTAGATATGATTAATTGACTCATGTAACCCTCCTTGAGCCTATAAATATACAAGAAATAGCTCAAGGGGGGATCTTTGGATCTTTTTCCGAATTGCATTACTATTATCTATCGTTTGTACTGTTTTCTCCTTCTAAGGTCTGTGAAACTCATGAACCCTAATTCTTTGATCACACCTTTGAAGTTCAATATTAATAATAGTATCAAGTGGACGTAGGTCATTACCAATCACTGGGGCCGAACCACTATAATTCTTTGTGTTCTTTACTTTCCATTAGATTGTTTTCTCAAGCATCGTACTATTTCCTGTCGTTTATTTGACTTCGTGTCATTGACCAAAATGAGGGTCCACATTCTAGTGCTTTCATTGAGAGCTTGATAAAGAATCTAATGGCAAAAACTACCAAGAAGACTGGACAAGCTGCCGCTGCACCATCCCAGCCTCCTCCCCCAAATGTGACTGAAGACGAACCTCATTTGGAGTTTGATGAGGTGGAGTTGGATTTTGAGTCCCTGAAGGCAACACTGGGGGTGTTGCAAGATGAGTTGGCCAATCTAAGGGCCAATCAAGAGAATGATGCCGAGATAATGGTGTCGCAGCAAAGGGAGATAGAACGCCAGCACCAAGAGCTGAGCGAGCGGCAGGCGGAGATGGACCGTCGACAGAGGGATGCCATGGCAGCCCTTGAAGCAGCCATCCAGCTGGCTAGGAATTAGGTTGCGCCAGCCTCCCAACCAGATCAGCCACCAAACGGGCCACCTCAAAGGGGTCCCAATCCTAGTCCTTCGCTCCAGCCAGTAAGCCCTCAGAGGACGAAGTAGCCACCTATGCCTTAAGATGATGTCCCACCTAGGGATCCTGAGACACAGCCTTCGTCTCAGGCTGGTCAAGGCAATCCCTCGCGCCCGAGGCAGAATAGGGCCGAGCAACAGCCCCGCAGCCCTAGACGCCCAGGGGGTGAAGAGCTGCATCCACCGAGCAAGGGGAAGCGTCCTTCTGCCAACAGGAGGAACTCAGAGACAGGCTCTACGGTCAAGGGCCCCCCACGGCATGACAATGCACGAGGACCCACCGACCAGCGCAGGCCTCCCCATAACGCTCGGGAAATGCCAGCCCAAGGAGGAAACAGAGGGAATAGTCGGTCGTACCATAGCCAACCATGGTTCAGAGATGGCCACGGCTACAATGAATCCGACTCAGGCAGAGGAAATGCTGTTCGGAGGAACGAAGATAGAGGTGGAGGCAGGAGCCCCTCACCTAGAGAAGACCGACCAGCAGGTCATAACGCTGGGGGGCGGCCCAGGCAGAATAATGTCTTTAGTCGGTTCGGAGCCAGCGAGCAGCGACGAAGAGATGATGATTTGAGGGATGTACTCAATGACCGCAGAGAAAGGCATGATGAATACATTCCACCGGCACCAGAGGCCCCAGCAATCCCAGAAGTTGTTTAGGCTCAAATCGATGCCCTGAACCAGGCTGTGCAGCAGCTGGTCGGGGGGCGAACATCACACATTGAGTACGATCTGATGAGAGGCACCCCTTTCGTACAGAGGATTGTTGTGGCAGAAACCCCCAGTAAGTTCAAGATGCCAACTCTGTCAAGTTTCAACGGGTATGGAGACCCAATATCTCATGTCAACAAGTTTGAGATACAAATGGACATTTAGAAAGTCTCTGAAGATGCTCGCTGCAGGATCTTCCCAGCAACACTTTCTGATGCCGCCCAGGAGTGGTTCTTTAAGTTCCCTCCATAAGTATAGTATCCTGGGAGATGTTCGTGAAGGAGTTTTACAGACAGTTTTATGTGGGTTGTGTGCACCCCACTGAGGCGAACCAACTGGTCTAGATACGCCAGGAAGAGGGAGAGCCCTTGAAGGAATACGTTCAACGCTTCATGCGAGCTGCAGTTGGAGCCAAGACTGTGGGCGATGAAGGCAATATGATGGCCCTAACTGCTGGGGTTAGGCGCCATTCTCCCCTCTGGAGTAGCCTCAGAAAGCATGGGGTTAAAAGTACCCAAGAGTTTTTAGATCGAGCTGATCGGTACATCAAGCTCGAGGACGTGATTGCCAATGAAGGGAAATCGCCAGCAAAAGACAAGGGGCCCAAGGAAGAACCTGCCAAAGCCGCCAACTGGTCGAAGCCCAATGGCAACGGCAAAGGCAACGGGAATGACAATGGTAAGAATGGTGGAAAGCGGGCGAGCAACGAACTCTCGACCTCCGAGAGTAAGCGCCCCAAAGATAATTGTTATGAACCGAGATTCACCAATTACACTACCCTTGTTGAAAGCCGAGCCGAGATCTACTAGGCGACCAGCTCAAGCGTGCCCTACAAATGACCCGCACCAATAAGAAAAGATATCTCCAAGAGAGATTCAACAAAGTTCTGTCATTTTCATAACGACTACGGGCACGACACTAATGAGTGTAACCAGCTGAAGGACGAAATTGAGTTACTGATAAGACAGGGACATTTAAGAAGATATGTGCAAGCCGCGGGAGGTTCTCAGCGGGAGGCTCAAGGTGGCAACGAGTCGGTGCCTGCACGCCAACACTCGCCACCTTTACAGCCAGCTCCCATGGCAGGTACCCTACTCACCATCTGCGAAGGCCCACATCTTGCAAGAGATAGTGGGAAAGTGAGGGAACGATATGCTTGAACCCTGCACCACGACCAGGACATCGAGATGATGAGTGTTGAGGATCGAGCACCAAAAAAGGCTCGAACAGAGGAGGAACTCATCACCTTCTCTGATGACGATGCCCAGCACGTGCGATTCCCACACTCTGATCTGCTGGTCGTGGACGTACAGATTGCAAACATGATGGTGAAAAGGGTGTTGGTCGATACAAGAAGTTCGGTAACTTCCTATACAAGTCCTCGCTGGAGAGGATGGAGTTGTCCGTGAAAGACCTGGAGCCATGCAACCAAACAATTTATGGATTTTCCAGAGAAGGGTTCGCCCTAGTAGGGTCGATTAGACTCCCACTCACAGCAGGCACTGCACCTGCTAACAGGACATTACTCACTATTTTTATAGTAGTTGATTGTCCTTCAGCGTACAATGCTATGATAGGGAGGCCAATTTTGGTCGATCTGTGAGCCGTCACCTCTATATGGCACCTCGCTATGAAATTCCCAACGGACGCAGGGATAGGATGCGCGTTGGGAAACCAGAGGGAAGCGAGGGACTGCTACAACGCCTCGATCACCAAGGGAAAGAAGGGTGTATTGAGAGATGCCACCAGAAAGGAGTTGCAAATGGCAACTGATGTTCAGGCCCGCTCAGGTGATAATCTCACCAAATAGGGTGTTGCCCAAAGGGAGGATAGGGACTTAGATCCTTGCTTTGGGGATTTTGAAGAAGAAGTGGGACCCATGGAGGACCTTGAAGAGGTCCAACTTGATGAGGAAAATCCGACCAGAGTTGTGAAAGTCAGTAAAATCTTAGAGACAACAACAAAACAAGCATTGGTGGAGTTCTTAAGGAGGAATCAGGATGTCTTTGCCTGGTCGCATAAAGACATGGTCGGGATAGATCCTGTAGTCATCTACCATGTCCTAAACATCGACAAAAGCTTTCCACTAGTACAACAAAAAAGAAGGCTGCTCGACAAAGATAGATCAAGGGCCTTGAAAAAGGAAGTCGAGAAGCTGAAGGAGAATGGGTTCATCAAGGTGGCGTTTTATCCATCATGGGTCTCTAATCCCGTACTAGTGCCCAAGCCGAATGGCAAGTGGAGTATGTGCATAGATTTTACAGACCTAAATAAAGCCTGCCTCAAAGATTGTTTCCCACTCCCGAGGATTGACCAGCTGGTCGATGCCACCGCAGGGCATGAGATCCTCTCATTCATGGATGCATACCTCGGGTATAATCAAATAAGTATGCATCCCCTTGATGAGGATCACACTAGCTTTCAAACTTATACAGGGCTCTACTATTACAAGGTGATGCCCTTCGGTTTGAAAAACATTGGTGCGACTTACCAGAGACTCGTCAACCACATGTGTCAAGGAGCTGATCAGCACAAACATGGAGGTTTACGTTGACGACATGCTGGTTAAGTCGAAGAAAGCATAAGGGCAAGTAAGGGATTTGCAAGAATGCTTCAACGTCCTGAATAAATATCAGATGAAGTTAAATCCCCTTAAATGCTCCTTCGGGGTAGGATCAAGGAAGTTCTTGGGATTTATAGTTAATTCGAGAGGAATTGAAGCTAATCCCGAGAAAATAAAAGCCCTGATCGAGATGAAGTCGCCAGTAAAGATTAACGATGTTCAAAGCCTGACCGGGAGGATTGCTGCTCTCAGCAGATTCATTTTGAAATCGACAGACAAGTGTGTCCCATTTTTCAATCTACTAAGAGGCAATAAGAAATTTGAATGGACAGATGAGTGCGAACAGGCCTTTCAAGCACTAAAAACGCATATGGTACAACCACCCATCCTGTCAAAGCCGGTCGATAAAGAGACTTTGTTCATCTACCTGGCAATCACAGATTACGCTGCTAGTGCTATTCTAGTAAGAGAAGAAGAGGGTGTGCAGAAGGCTATCTATTATGTAAGCAAAAGGCTGATCGGAGTAGAGTTGAGGTATCCCCCCATCGAAAGGTTAGCCTATTGTTTAGTTTTGGCCTCTAGGAAGCTGCAGCCTTACTTCCAAGCTCATCCAATTACGGTATTGATTGACCAGCCTCTTCGGCAAGTCCTGCAAATGCCAGAGGCTGCAGGAAGATTACTAAAGTGGGCAGTCCAACTCGGGCAGTTCGACATATCTTACTTGTCGCAAGCAGTAATAAAAGGACAAGCCTTGGCTGGATTCATTGTCGAATTCACAGAGCTCACGGGTGGCGAGCACATTGAAGAGCCCAGTGAGCCTAAATGTCAAATCCAAGCACCCTCGTGGAAATTGTTCATAGACGGTTCATCTAACGAATCCCATGCAGGAGCAGAAGTGATATTGATAACACCGGAAGGGCATCAATTTCACTGTGTAATTAGATTTGACTTCTCTGCTTCTAACAATGAGGCTGAATATGAAGCATTACTCGCTGGATTCCGGTTAGCCAAGGATATGAACATAAAAGTGCTTGACATCTATAGCGATTCACAACTGGTGGTGAATCAAGTCTTGGGAGAGTATCAAGCACGAGGTTTGAAGATGGTCGCCTATCTAAACAAAGCGAAGGATCTGTTAGCCCAGTTCGACAGATATAGTCTCTAGCAAGTACCTCACGATCAGAATTCCAATGCAGACGCTTTGGCAAAGTTGGCAAGTGCAAAGGATGCTGATACTCTGAACATAGTGCCAGTCGAACGACTATCAGTACCAAGCATCCAATCAGCAGAAACCACTCTGGTCATCCAGATGGCAGATACATGGATGGCACCATATGTAGAGTATCTGTCAAGCGGCGTACTACCAACAGACAGAAACAAAGTCAGGACCCTTCAGCGTCAAGTTGTTAGGTATATCCTGGTCGATGGGATCCTGTACCGAAGGGGATATTCACTGCCACTTCTTAGATGTATTACCAAGGAAAAAGCCAAAGAATTGATGAAAGAGGTACACGAAGGCTTTTGCAGGGACCACATTGGGGGGGCAAAGTTTGTCAAAAAAGATCCTAAGGCAAGGATACTTCTGGCCAACCATGAATGAAGACTCAATGGAGTTCGTGTTGAGGTGTGACAAGTGTCAGAGATTTTCCAAAATCCTACGAGCAGCTCCCAACGAGTTAAAGCAAATGCAGAGTCCATGGCCCTTCGCAGTTTGGGGAATAGATCTAATCGGATCTTTGCCTACAGGAAAAGGTGGTGTAAAGTATGCAGTGGTTGCCGTCAACTACTTTACCAAATGGGTCGAGGATGAGCCACTCGCAACCATAACGACCAAGAAAGTGCTTGACTCTGTAGTCAAGAACATCATTTTTCGCTATGGATTACCAAGGAAGATAGTCTCGGATAACGACACCAAGTTTGACTGTGATCTATTCACAGACTTCTGCAAACGACATGATATTATCAAAAGCTTTTCTTCAGTCGCTCATTCCCAAGTGAATGGGCAAGTCAAAGCAGTTAATAAAATGTTGAAGGATACCTTGAAGAAAAGACTTGAAGAAGCTAAGGGAGCATGGCCGGAGCAGTTGCCTGAAGTTCTTTGGTCGTACAGAACTTCCCAACGAACAGCAACAGGTCATACCCCATTTTCCTTGGCGTACGGGTATAAAGCTATGTTGCCTGTCGATTTAGATCCACCCTCACACCGCAGATTAACATACGACCAAGACTCTAACAGCCAGCTATTAATGGAATCCCTTTACTCAATTGATGAGAAACGTGAAAAAGTTCAACTCCGAGTAGCTGTGGTCCAGCAAAAGGTCGCCCGGTATTTCAACTCTAAAGTGCGAGAAAGAAAATTCAGTGTTGGAGACCTTGTACTCCAAAGAGTTTTTCTAAACACCCACGACCAAGCCGCTGGAGTACTCGGGCCTAATTGGGAAGGGCCATACCAGATTAATGAGGTCCTTCACCCAGGCACTTATAAACTTGCACGCTTAAACGGAGTTCTCGTTCCTCGCTATTGGAATGGAGAACACCTGTGCAAGTATTACCAATAAACAATCCTTCTTAAAGAATTGGCTTGTATTAATTTTACTTTTTACAAGTTTTGAAAAAAGGTTGGTCATTTTATGTGACTGATCGCTTATCAATGTAAGATCTTATTGATCACTCGTACAGACATGTTTAGTCCATTTATTATGAGAAATAAAAGGGACTGTGCGCAGCCAGTCATTTCTTGCCAACTATTGTATTTATTACAAGTATTTGCTCATTACGTGTGTTGTTTTGCTGTATTATAATGCTAATCATATTTCTTTGAGCAGTAATGTTCGAGCAGGTTCTGTTCAAGGCAAGTGACCAAGGACCTGAAACTCCTCGATCACTTGGGGGGCATATAAGGTACAAGTAAGCAAAGCATATCGTTAAAAGGTATGTAAACACATGAACAAAATAAGTGAAAGCATGCTAGGGCACTTAGAGTATTTTTCAAAATTTTGTTATTTTGTTAAATCAAACCAAAGTGCTATGCTAAGTTCGGTCATGCGAATAGATGTTATAATAATATACAAATATATTATAATGTCAAAATGTATCTTTTTACACCGTGAGCAGTCGCTGCTCGGATGAAATTGTTCAAATAAAAGTAAAAGCTGCCCATGCAACAATAAAAAATATATTGTCTTTACATCACGACCCGTAGGTCGTGTAGTTAAAAAGATAAAATATAAATACAAAAAGCTTAAGCAGCCGGAGCATCTTGAGGAGCCGGAGGACCTTGAGGAGGGCCTTGATCGATGATGTCTACAGCCTCATTATCTGCCCCATCCATCCCGGCGGCCAGCGAGATCTCAGGGGAAGCAAGAATCCTCGCCCTTTCTTCCTCTGCCAGTCGAGCGACACAGCGAGCAAGCTCGGCAGTTCTGGCATTCTCAGGAAGGTAATTGAAGTCGATACCCTGGTTGTGCTTCCAGAAATCATAGAAGCATCGGAGAGTGGCATTCTTATACCTTTCCAAGTTGCTGGCATTGGCTTTCTCGAGCTCCTCGATCTGGCCTTCCAGAGTAGTATTCTCCTATCTACTCGCAACCAGTTCCCCCACGAGCTGTTGGGCCGCGCGAAAATTGAAGCGGTTAGACTCCTTGAACTGGTCCCTTTGAGCAATGGCCTTGTCCAGAGACTTCTGCTTCTCCTTCAACTCCTCCGCTAGCTTATTTTTCTGTAATGACCCACTACTCTAGACTATTTGGACCATTAACGAAACTATACATAAAACTTACATTTTTACGAAAATACCATAATTTATTGAGTAACTTGCAAAATAAGAGTTATTTACAAATAAACAGAATACTAAGAAGGATTATGGGATCCCATTGTCTTTAAAAACAAAAGATGATTTAAAATAAAAGACATTACATAATTGGTGCGGAAAATACACATAAAATCATAAAAAACATAAAATGAGACTACATCCTCGAATCGAATAACGCTCGGCCCCTTGACTCCATTCACCATCGATACACATCCTCTAAGCGTCACGAATCTTACCGCCTCTAAAGCTTATTTTCCTGCACATAAAACAGAAAGGAATGAGCCTAATGCCCAGCAAGAAAAATCTAACACATAGTCATACACATAATTTCATAAGAAACATAAAGACTTAACATAATACATATAACATACACTTATTATAATGGCCATTATTACTTGGGGTCCCATAGACTAAACAAGCATATGCCCATGGAATTAGTGGGGTCCTACTAGCTAAGTAGGTCATATGCCCATAACCCATTTGGGGTCTTGTTAGCCATATGGGTCATATGCCCAAGCCTACAAACATATATATATCATAACACATTTAATAACATAAAACATATAGATAACATAAGCACATAACATATTGATTCTAGCCTATTTTCCTTACCAAAGTTACCGGGATATGTGGACTGAGTTGGGACTTTTTGGAACACTCCTATAACCATAAGAAAGAGTGAGTCTAAAGAAAGGAGATGAAATGAAAGAGATGGAACGACTAAACCATTTGAGAAACATGCTTACCGAACTTATGTGATCAAGAACTTAGATTCCCTAACCAAAATGAAGTTTAAGGTTAGAGATTGAGTAGAAGACTATGAGAAAGAAAATAACATAATACAGAAAGGAACTAGAGTTTTGGTTACCTCAAAGACTTGAAAGACCAATCTACACCTCCACCGAAATACTATAGAACTCACTTCCCAAAGTGTTTGATAAGCTTATGATGTTTAAGCTTATGATTTTTCCCTAAACCAGGTGTTTACACTCTCACACTTACTTAGCACTAGCAGCTTCTGAACTTAGAGTAAAAGGTGAAGAAATGGCTGGGTACTAGGTCCTATTTATAGAGTTTGGAAATGAAAATATCTTGATTTTACTTGAATAAAAATAATGGCTTTTTAGGTGAAAATCATTTGAATAATCTTTCAGCAGAGGCTGAAGACTCGTTCAAAAGATGCTGGACTGTTGAAGGAGTTTGAATGGCTGAAAGGAAATGAATTCAAAAACGTTTGAAAACATACTGGAGGAGGCGATATATCGCCCCCTGTAGGCGATATATCACCTGGGCCAGTATGCCCGAGGCGACCGTGCATCATTTCGTGTTTTCTGTATTTACGTGCTGCGATATATCGCCCCCTATAGCTGCGATATATCGGCACACGCTGAATAATTAAACACGAAATTACACATTTTTAGCTAAGTTTGAATGGAGTAAACAGCCTTGACTAAGCCTTTAACGTATTCAAAGCTGCTGACTGACCCTATAACATTCAAACTTTACCCTTATTTAATTTAATCCTCCAAAATACTTAATCCTTAATTACCATTCATAACATGTGCTTAAAATCCTATTGGTTGATGTCTAAACCTTATAATATAATAAATATAATCCATAATATCAGTCACATTAATCAAACCTTAGGTTATACTTAATATTCTTAAACTATAGGTTAAACTTAGAAAATCTATAAGTACTACTATGAGTGTCCAAATAATTCCCGGTCTGAACCAAAAATCCATGGTAACAAAGATAACACTAAACATACTATAATACTACTAAACAATTAGCTAAGTAAAGTTCTTGGACTCTACATTTTCTCCTCGAGCACCACTACAAGTTGGTCAGCATATTTTTCTTCGGCAGCTTTAAGTTCATCAGCGCCCCTTTGCTCCAAAGATTTGGCCTCCTCGGAAGCAGCACCTGATCGGAGGCGGCCAGCGGTAAGGGTTAGCACTGCCTGCGGTTAAAGCAGAAGTTAGGCTAACTGTAAAGCATAGAAGAGTTATCTCTGCAGAAAAATATGACTTACACTGGTAAACTCATTCAAGGCACGGTTTAAGATCGGGTCGACGTCCATCGCTTCGGTCACAGCCATCGCCTCTCGGCAGCGGTTGTGCTTTACAATCTTCGCGACCCTGTTCTTGACCAATTTGAAGACGCGACCAGTTATATCGCCCCCAGTCGAAGCAGGACCGGCCTACTGGGTCTGGTCATTTGGGGCCACTGGAGGTGGAGTCGATCCGGCTGGAGCAGGGGGAGTGTGCTACTCGCGAGGAGAGGGTGGAGTTGCATTGGCTGAGGGCCCATCCTCCGGGGGGCCAGCATTGTGAGCCTTCTTAGCCTGAGGCGCTTTGCTGCTTTCCCCATGGTGCCTCTTGCTTGCCTTCTTTTTGCTCGAAGAAGCTGCGGCAGCCTCGGGAGTGCTATAAATGTCGAACACGTTTACGGAGTCCATGTCTGGAAAAGAAGAAAAATGTCAAACAGTGAGATAGCATAAATGACTGAGTATATAACATCAGGAAAAGAAATAAAGAAAGATTGCAAAGTCAAATACCCGAGCTATTATTACTGGTCGCTATACTATAGACTCTAGTCTTATACTCACTCTCTGACATGAAGATGTCTAGAGCTAAATTTGGAGCATATTTAAAATTGTCGTTCCCGTCGAATAGGTGACAGGGAATTGGTAAGCTATCTAAAAGTGAAATAACTATACCATTCTCGCATGAAGACTCATTCGAGTGTTCAACAGGCTCGGTGGCCTTCTTTTTCCCCTTCCCAAGGGGGACAAAGGGCCTCTCTACTGGAGGTGTGCCAGTAGGTTCTCTGATCGTGACCATGGTTGGTCTCCTTCATGGAGGCGACGCTGGTGGTTGCTGCTCGGGTTCCTCCTCGGCTGTGGCACTCCCTGCAGTTGACTCCCTCATGTCCTGATGAGGGGCTAAGAGGCCAACCAGCCTAAGATTTGCTTCTGTGACCAGATGTTTGACACTTTTTTCTACGTCAGTCATTCTGGCCAAGAGGGCTGACCTTTACTCCATATCTGGAGTTGGGTCTGGTCACAGCCATGGGCCTGGAGGACATTAAAAGTTTAAGAGATGGTGGAAAAGAACACTAAATAAATATCAACAGCCAGTGGTACGAAAGTTTTACCTCCTTGAGCGAAGGCCAGGTTATTCACGATCATGTCAGTTGTGAGGAAGTACTCCTGGTAGTACCTCCCCACATTTGATATATGGGTGGTGTCAGTTAGGTAGGTGCGCCCGATTTCCTAATGACAGAAGTGAAAAAACCCCATGCCTTCTTGGTTGGGGTTAGACTTGAGGTCGAACAAGTAATTAACCTCATGAGGAGTTGGCATGGGCCATTTCTTGTGGCTGTACAGGATATAGAGTGCAAGGAGCATCCTATATCCATTTGGGGTTATTTGAAAAGGGGCAACTCCAAAATAGTTGGCCACCCCTTAGAAAAATGAGTGAAGAGGCAAGGTAGCCCCTGCCTCGATGTGAAACCACGACCAGGAGCTGAAGGCGCCTCCGGGCAGGTTCACCCTTTGGTCTTGGTCAGGTCGGATTAAGGTCACCCCCGTGAGACCGTACTTCCTGATATAATTGGCGATCATCCTGATCGTCACTCTACTCTCAGGAACTAAATGGCACTCCACATCTAGTTGAATGGCATGTCGAGGTCAAGCGTGTCTTTGGATGTTGGGGTCAGGAGCATTTTCATCTCGACCACTGGTCGAGGGAGTTTCAGCCCGAGGAGCAGGCTGATGTGAAAAAGTGGGGGTTTTCTTTTTCTGAGCTTTGGTTTTAGCACGAGCCGTACTTTGAGTAAGGACGGCTGAAGTGTTTGGAGTGACACGAGAAAATGGGATGTCAGGTATCAGTGATGATGGTTGCTCTTTGTCCTCGAGCAGTTGAGCCAATAGGTCGTTGTCTATAGGTCTTTCTCCTCCCCACAGATCTTGCATGTAAACTGCGAATAGAGAAAGGAGTAGATAAGATGCACAACCTGGGAGCTTATGTTGAAAGTTGGAATAACGTTGCTCGCGTCTACGACCAGTAGCATTCTAACAGAAACACTAAGTTCTATGCGAGCAGTTTGAAAAACATATCAAAAAGCGGAAATAAAAAGTTTTTGGAAAAAAGCTTTTTCGACTCCGAAGGCGCGGGAAAAACCCAGTTTTTCAGCTAGCCTAAAAATCGAATTTTTACTTTGATTTTACGCCCTAAACTTACGATCTTGACTATCAAACTGGCTCCTAACTCCTACAGAGCAAAACTACACTACCCTATCAAGCATCAATCAGTATTCCCACAATCCTCATGCATTTCTACTCAAGAACACGAAAAATTTCAGAACTCAAAGCAGGCGTATAGCAATATGCATGGCATGTCAAAGAGCTTGAAAGTTGAAGAAATTTACCTAGAAGAAGATCAGAGGTCCTGAAATGAAGCGACTTTGGGTGTGTGAAAAAAGGATCCTTAGAACAGTGACGGAAGATCTTCGAAATTTTTGAGCTCTGAGATGGAGTTCTTGAAGGTTCTTGGCAAGAAAACGGCTAGTAAAAAGTTAAAAGGTAAATTTGGGGATTATTTATAATGGCTGAGATATGTTGAAAAGGGGTAATCACGAGTTACCTTTTTCAAGGCATGGGGGAGTGTAATAGCCGTTAGAGGGATTACTTGGAAACCGAAAAGGCGTGATTGGACGTGATTAGGTCACAGTTTTCAAGAATGCACGAGGGACTCTGACAGATTTCGTGGGGCATACGAAAAGTTAGTTTCCTAAGTTTACTTATTGCTGGTCACAATAAATAAACTTGGGGGCACATGTTTATCCAAAAAATAGCTGTTGATGATGTGGCAAGAATTTTTGACACGTGGCAAAGATGCTGCTCGCCTATCAACCAGAGATATTTCCATATGCGGAGTTCAAGTTTTATATACGACCAACCTGGTCGTATACTTCATTTATTTATGTGTAAATATGTACAGTTGTAATGATATCCGAGAATATGTCTTCATTATAGCCTGAATATCCGTAGATATGATTAATTGATGCATGTAAGCCTCCTTGAGCCTATAAATATACAAGAAATAGCTCAAGGGGGAATCTTTGGATCTTTTTCCGAATTGCATTACTATTATCTATCGTTTGTACTGTTTTCTCCTTTTAAGGTCTGTGAAACTCATGAACCCTAGTTCTTTGATCACACCTTTGAAGCTCAATATTAATAATAGTATCAAGTGGACGTAGGTCATTACCAATCACTGGGGTCGAACTACTATAATTATTTATGTTCTTTACTTTCCATTAGATTTTTTTCTCAAGCATCGTACTATTTTCATGTCGTTTATTTGACTCCGTATCGTTGACCAAAATGAGGGTCAACAAAGATAATAAATCATATATGAAATCCAATATATTTATTGAAACAATAACATATTTTTGTTTTTAATTTTCTAAAATTTTTAGATAATCAACTATTTTTAAGTATCTTATCATTTAGTTAACTTTCCCTTATTATTATTTCAATTAATTACAAAATCAAGAACAAAAAAACAGTTGCAAAATTATTAAAATTTCAAAATTCATTTGTAATTAGTTATAATTATTTGAAAAAAATTGTTATTTTGAAATTTTAGAAAATTTAATTTAATGTTTTTTAATATATCAGATGTATTACGTAATTAATCTATGGAAATTTTGATAATATTAAAATTAAATTTATCCAAAATTACGAGGAGGGTACATTTATATTTAAGTAATGATTGAGACACTGAAATTGTACATTTATCTCACACCGTGCAAGCTACGATGAGACCTCTCCATCTACCGACAAAGCCTGGTAAGAAATCCATCTAGTGGATCCCTTAGTGCGCCTCGATGTGGGCGAGAACATCGAGATTCCTCAACTTGGAGGAAATATGCTCAGCCTTAAACCCCAAGCCTTGTAAGTGGATTCTTCATTAAGGACTGGAACTACGTTGACCTCCTCCTCTATAAACTCCCTTAGTTTTTACTTCACCTGAACATTTAGGGGTTGCTAGGCCGCTAGAGCTATTTCAACTATTGCCAAGCGCTGAAATGCCTGGCTATTCTTGAGAGTTGATTCCTTTTCTTGGGTCATGTATACATGCCTCTCCTAATTATGTTCTTGAATCTCATATTTGAATTAGTAGAAGCCATGCTCGTGGAGTTCCTTAAGCTCCTCGTACATCTTAAACACAAAACCAAGCTGTTAGTATCCTGACCGAAAGAAAATGGCCAGAATACAAGAATACCCTAAGACAACTACTCAAAAATGAAGAAGGAGAAGAAAATTTTCTATAAAGATGTAACGTCTCAAATTTTCTATTGTTGTACCCTAATTTTAGCATGAGTTCACTCACTCAGCTCGGGTACAGCTGGCAAGTAAATACGTGGAAAGATAACCAAGTAGAATATTTTATTATTAACCATGTGAGCAGCTCGAGATTCATAATGGCCAATATTAGGCGTCCTAGACTTATTATGAGTTGGGGGTCAGATAACTATCAAACACGAGCTCGGAGTCAGATAAGCTGTCAAGCTTGAGCTCGTGTGAGATATTCAGCTCGTGAGGACCTAGATATAACGCATACTGAAGGATCCCAAGAGACTCGGGGATTCTCTATACGCTCATTAATGACCAGGCAACATCGTATTTATGTAATTTATTACCCGAGATAGCAGGAACATGTTTATTATGTTATCAAATCATATCCCAATGTAAATGGGAATAATTTGTATTAATTATATACCGTATGTGTAGTTACGCGGTTTGTTTACACGGTTACCCAAACCTGTCCATGGAATTCCCTATAAATACTGGGAATATTGGACATGAAGGAGGACCATTATTCTGTATTACGAAAACTCTGCCAAAATAGAGAGAGAAACAACAATAATATTTACTCATGGATTAAGTGGATTTTAACCATTGAGCCACGTAAAAATTTTGTGCTTTTGAGAGAGTTCTTGCTATTTCATTAAGGTTTACTATTAAGCACTAATCTACCCATTTTGTTTCTTATTATATCATTGACGAAAAACCGCGTCAATAGTTTGGTGCTTTCATTGAGAGAAAATTAGTGCTACACAAGTTCCAACCAATTATCACCATGGTCGCCACTCGTTCAATGCACGATAATGAGGCAGAACAGCCTGGTGGGTAGGAGACCAATCATACTGCTGTTCCCAATGAAAGGGGTCTGAATGTTCAGCAACGTCCCAGAAAACAACCGGCAGGTCAGGGCGATACCGGGAGTTTGGTGTTGTTACCACCAAATCCTAATCTAGGCTATCTGACTTCCATCAAGATGGAAAACATGCAGCTGAGGAGCCATCTCGCTAGGGCAAACAGGCAGAATGAGGAGGTCTTGGCTCGGTTACCCCCTCTTGCAACTGACGTTAATGTCGGAAAGAGGCAAAGTGGGTCTCATAAGTCGCACAGGAATAACCGGTCTAAACCAAGTCGATCTATCAGAACCGCAACCCCAAGTTCTATGCCTGCAAAGCGAGATCACCAGAATGCTCGGCCCTGTGACCATCACAGTAGTTGTTAGCATGTCAGTCGGTCAGTCAAGACTGGAACCCCAAGTTCGGTGCCTTCTTCACAGGTCCCCAGGAATGCCCATGACAATCCACGAGGATGGGTTAGGACAGGCTCACGAATGGAAAAATGCTCCAACAAATCCTTTTATGCCACGATCGGATCACCGGACACAGAGACCTAGAGATGTTGGAATAGAACAGAGGCGGGCTAATTTAGTCCGTTCTGATGGAACGAGGATAGCCTCACCAATAAGGCATCCCCCGTCAACTATAAGGCTTCCGACACCACCTCGTCCTCAGCGAGATATTCCAGCTCATGGGGACAGTAGGAGAAATCCTCCCCCGTCCGCCAATACTTACATCCCACGAATGCGTGTTGAGAATCTAGGTCCTCGATCTTAACCACGAGTTGTAAGCTTCGCAAACAAAAGTTACTGGGCCAAAATACATTGTAGCGGCAAGTCCGAGAGCGACCTAAGGAATCATTTGAGTTCAGCACAAAGTCCTCGGTATGACCCGCAACACGATTTGCGCGATCATCTGAACTTGAAGAAGGTATCTAGCTCGGGATGAAGATATTAGACACACTGGACAAGAGGGAGGTCCGTCCATAGTATGCGACAACAGAAATGCCCTGCCAAACCAAGCTCGAGCTTGGAGGAACAATAACCCGTCAAATGCGTACGATAGGATGGGAGCTTTTGAACAACCCCCAGCTAACCTAGGGACTAGGGAAAAAACTCTTGAGAGACTGGCTCTAATGGAAGGGAAAATGAAAAGACTCTTTTCTGAAAAAGAAAAGGATGAATGCGACACAGAAGAGGAGGTTGAGCCTTTCGCTCCAAACATTGTGGCGACAACATATCCCGTAGGTTTTAGGATGCCACACATGTCAAAGTTTGATGGAGATGGAGATCCGTTCAATCACCTCAGAATGTTTAACACCATGATGATGGCCCACAATGTCGGGCTCGATCTAAGGTGTATCTTATTCCCTACAACTTTGGTCGGGCCTGCTAGGCAGTGGTTTAAATAATATAAGAGGCATTCTATAAGCTCGTGGAAGAAATTTTCTTCCAATTTCAAAAAAGTATTCAGAGCTTCCCAGGAAGCTCGAGCTGAGGCTAATTCATTGGTCAATGTAAAGCACCAACCTGGCGAAATGTTGAAGGCATATCTGAGTAGATTCGCCAATGTTGCTGCACAAGGTAGGGATGCTGATGACAGTTCCAAGCTCATGGCAATGAGGGCGGGAACCCTCGTCGGGGGAGACTTATGGCAGGAACTCCAAAGAAAAGGAGTTAAGAGCATAGAAGAATTCGTGGCCTGAGCTCAAGAGTGGATAAATGTGGAGGAGGCGCGAGCTTCTGTCGCAGGAACCAGCCAGACCCCTGTCCAACCTATTGGAGCGATAACGGATGTTGCAACTGGCTCAAACCGTTGCCCAAAATCACCAAGGGGAAATAATAAAAGGAAGGGGAATGGTGAGGGCGACCAGAGGGGGACGAAGAAAAACAAGTCCGGGGAGAAATTCAAACTTGTGTACCCTACCTATACTGACCTAACAGACACCCGGGAGCATATTTTTCTGGCGAATTTTAATCGTCTTCCATGGAAGAAGTCATAATCGTTGAGGAACTAGAGGGCGAAGAGAGATCCCTTAAAATTCAGTCGATTCCATAACGACATCGATCATAATACTGATGACTATTGGTAGCTGAAGGATGAGATCGAAACTCTCATCAGAGCTGGACCATTGGCCCAGTACGCCCGAAATCGGGTAGTCCCTAATCAGCCCGCCGGGCAGAACCCTCAATCAGTCTCTGAAGCTCCGATAGGCCAAAATGGAGCACAGGCGAATCAGGTCAAACCCCCTTCGATAGTAGGAGGAGATATAACTACTATTGCAAGAGGGACATATTTGGCAGGCACGAGCAACGGGGCCCAAAAGAGGTCATTAACGAACTGAAGGCTCATAACGGGGTAGAGTTCGTCACACAACAGCGATTATCGAAATAGCAGCGATTGGAAAAGCAACCAATCATTTTCACAAAAGAGGATGCTAGCCACGTCCAATTCTTACATAATGATCCGCTGGTGGTAACCGTTCAGCTCGCTAACCTAAGGGTTCGAAGAACACTAGTGGATAATGGAAGCTCTGTAAATCTTCTTTTCAGGTCCACCTTGGAAAAAATGGGACTATCCATAACTGATTTGAAGGCGTCCTTGATGATCCTGTATGGGTTTTTGGGTGAAGGGTCAGTGGTCATCGGGACAATCGGACTGGTGGTGATATTGGGAGAAGAGTCATGAGCTGTTTCCAAAGTACTCGAGTTTGTGGTAATCGATTGGCTGGCTGCATACAATGCGATTTTGGGCCGACCTGCGCTGATGGCATTTGAAGCCATAACCTCTAACCACCACTTGGCAATGAAGTTCCCCTCAGCTATGGGGATATACACAGTCAGAGGCAATCAGCTCGTCGCCAGGGAATGCTATAGCATTTCTATGAAGGGAAAATCACAACCCGGGCAGCAAGCGATGGTCAAAAATGACGGAGGTGAGGAGTCTAAGGAAGTAGAAGTTACTCGTGGGACGGAAGAACCTTAGTAGGAAGAGGATAGTGAGGTCGCCCAACGCGACGACATTGACCCATGGATAGGCGAAGACATATTAAAGCTCAAAGCCATAGATGAGCTCGAGGAAGTAAACATCGATCCCAAAGAAGCTTAAAGAGTCGTAAAGATTGGAAAGAATCTTGACGACAAAGGAAAGACATAGCTGGTCAATTTTTTACAAAAAAACCTAGATGTCTTCGCTCGGTCGCATGAGGATATGGGGGAAATCAATCTAACTATAGCTATGCACACTTTAAATTTGGACGAGAATGTGCCTGCAAAATGCCAAAAACGGAGACTTTTGGGAATAGTCCGAGCTGAAGCCCTTGAGGAAGAAGTAGCTCAGTTACTAACATGCAGGTTTATCCGGGAGGCAAAATACCTGATCTGGGTTGCCAATCCCGTGCTAGGCCCGAAGACGAATGGGAAGTGGAGAACATGTATCAACTTCTTCGACCTAAACAAGGCTTGTCCCAAGGACTGTTTCCCACTGCCTAGGATCGACCAATTGGTAGATGCCATGGTAGGTCACAAGCTCATGTCTTTCATGGATGCGCACTCTAGATATAACCAGATTGTGATGAACCCTGCGGACCAGGAGCATACTAGTTTCATGACAGAGCATAATGTATATTGTTATAAAGTTATGCCATTCGGATTGAAGAATGTTGGGGCTACATACCAATGCTTGGTCAACAAAATGTTCGCTAACCAGATCAGGAGAAATATGGAAGTGTATGTCGATGACATGCTTGTCAAATCAAAGACTGCCAATAACCATGTATCTGATTTGGAAGAATGTTTTGGAATATTGAGGATATATGACATGAAGCTGAATCCCCAGAAATGCACTTTCGGGGTGGCTCTGGAAAGTTTCTGGGGTTCATAATCAACACGAGGGGAAAAAATCAGATCATTGTTAGAAATGTCTTCACCAAGGTCACAGAAAGAAGTTCAAAGCCTAATGGGAAGGGTGGTGGCTTTGAATCGCTTCATTTCAAAATCCACTGACAAGTGTCTGCCATTCTACAACTTGCTCAGAGGAAACAAGATATTTGAGTGGATCAAGGAGTGTGAGCTAGCATTCCTCGACCTAACAACGCATCTGGCCAAGCCCCCAGTATTATCTAAACTAATATCTAGAGAGACTTTGTTCCTTTATCTGGTCGTGACAGAGAATGCAGTCAGTGTCGTGTTAGTTCAAGAAGAAGACTGTGCTCATAAACCAATGTATTATGTAAGCAAGAGGCTTCTCGAAGCTGAGTCACCATACCCACTGATAGAGAAGCTGGCTTTCTATCTGATATTGGCTTCGAGAAAGCTCTGACCATACTTCCAGTCCCATTCTATAAACATCTTAACTAACCAACCTTTAAGGCAGGTTTTGCAAAAAACCTAAATCATTGGGACATCTTTTAAAATGGGCCATCGAACTTAGCCAGTTCGAGATATTGTACATGCCACAGACTTCAATCAAGACGAGCTCATGAGGGAGCCGGCGCAGGAATTATGGAGAAACTTCATTGATGGATCGTTGAACGAGAATGGATGAGGAGCTGGGATAATCTTAATCTCGCCAAAGGGACATTGATTCCATACAATTCTACGATTTGGATTTGAGGCATCCAACAATGAAGCAGAATATGAGGCTTCACTGGCACGGATGAGGGTGGCAAGAGAGCTAAAGGCAAAGGCCATCCAATGCTATAGTGATTCACAACTCATTGTAAATCAGGCATTGGGGGAGTACCAAGCTCGAGGCATCAAGATGGTCGCCTACCTAGCTAAGGTAAAAGGGGAACTTTCTCAATTTTAGCACAACTCTATTGAACTGATACCACGCGAGCAGAATTCTAACGCTGACGCTTTGGCACAACTTGCTACCACGAAAGAGGCTGAAACATTAAATGTAGTGCTAGTGGAGTTCTTGGAGAGCCCAAGCATGACTGGAGAAGCAACGGAGGTCGGAATGATTGACATAGGACCGACCCGGATGACTCCTATATGGAATATCTCGCAACTGGAAAGTTTCCTGACGACATAAAAGACGCAAGAAAAGTACTCTATCAAGCTCCAAGGTATGTAATATTCGATGGGACCTTATATTGGCATGGTCATTCGTTGCCTCTCCTGTGATGTGTTCTGCTTGAGGAGGCCAAAACCATTTTGCAAGAAATACACGAAGGTTTTTGTTTAGATCATGCTGGGGGGGAAAATTGATGCTAAAGGTACTAAGACATGGCTATTTTTGACCCACTTTAAGGAAAGATTCGATCTCGTATGTTCAAAAGTGTGACAAATTCAAGCGTTTCGCCATAGTTGCCGAGCTACTCCGGTCGAGCTAACAATGATTTCCTCCCCGTGGCCATTTGCATCATGGGGAATTGATCTGATAGGTTCCCTACCTATGGGAAAAGGAGGAGTTCGATATGCGATAGTGGCAATCGATTACTTCACAAAGTGGGTAGAAGCAGAACCTCTGGCAACGATCACTTCAAAGAGAGTCTAGGATTTCATGGTGAAAAGTATCATCTGTCGATTTGGACTCGCTAAGAAGATCGTGTCAGATAATGGGACACAGTTCGATAGTGATCTCTTCACAAAATTTTGTGAAAGATACGACATAACAAAGGGTTTCTCGTCAGTAGCATACCTATAAGCCAACGAGCAGGTCGAAGCTATAAATAAGACCCTCAAGGCGAGCCTGAAGAAGAGGTTAGAGAAAGCCAAAGGATTATGGCCCGAATAGCTCTCGCAAGTACTTTGGGCCTATCGAACTTCTCACAGGAACTCCACGGGGCATACTCATTTTTCCATAACTTTCGGAAGTGAGGCAATGCTTCCAATTGAAGCCATGATAACTAACTACAGGCAAAGGACGTTTGATCAAGAACAGAATAACGGGCTACTTAATGCATCTCTCGATCTGATCAAAGAAAAATGAGAAGAATCGCAATTACAACTCGCCCATTATCAACAAAATATCACTCGCTATTTCAATTCAAAAGTTAAGGGGCATAGACTTGGATTAGGCGACCTGGTTCTCAGAAGGGTCTTTTTGGCGAACAAAGACCCTAAGTATGGTGTTTTAGGCCCGAACTGGGAAGTACCGTACTAGATCATAGAAGTCTTATGCGAGGGAACTTTTAAGCTAGCTTGATTGACTGGGGAAGTAGTCCCACGGACCTGGAATGCTCTTCACTTGAAAAAGTATTATCAATAGTACTACCATCAATGTAAGGCTTGTTTATAAAAGTCACTTCTATTAAATAACAGATGGATTATTAAATAACCATTTCCTAGTTTTATTATTGTGAGCTCGTGTTCTTATAATTGTAAAAGCAACCAAGAAATTTTATACTTCCTAGGTTACTTGGGGGGCACATAACTGAGGACGGTGCTCGAATAAGATTAAAATCTTAAAAGCTGGGAAAAATTGATTATTCAACTGGTTTTTAAAGCTTGAATTTTCAATAAACCTAGCGTGAACTAAGTTTAAATCATATAAAACCCTGGATAACCATGTCCGAAACTTAGCAACTTGGAAAAATGGATTATTCAACAGATTTTAAAAGCTCGATTTTTGCACAAACCTAGTGCGAACTAAGTTTAAATCATTAAAAACCATGGACATACCAGGTCCGAGGCCTGATTATTAACAGGTATGACGCAAATAAGTGAGCAAAATATTGGATACAACCAAAATTGATATAATCTATCTTGATCTAAAGTCGATCCCTGAGATTTTGAATGTACAAGAGTCCAAGGATTCACAAGCATGAGAAAATAATAGAAAAATGTAAAATGTACATTCAAATATTAAAAAAAAAAACCTCGAGCTAAGCCCAGAGGCAATTGTTTTAAATCTCAAGGGATTGTTAGAAAATACATGATGATTACAAAAGACAATCTTTAAAATATGTCATTGGGCTCCGCCAGCTCGCTCCATGGAAGAAACCTCCTCTCCATCTCCTTCAACTGCTCCGGATGCCTCGACAATCTCCGAAGGTTCTTGCGCAAACCGAGTCTTGAATTTAGCAAGATACGGATCCCACAGCTCGGGCTCCATGAAAGAGAAGTTCCCGTCCTAGTCAAAAGCCTGGCAACGGTAATGCATCTCCTCCATTATTGACAAAGGCAGTATCGCTTCCTTCTTGGCTTTAGCCTGGGCCTCAACAAGCTTCGCTTTGAGTTCATCATTCTCAGCATGAAGTTGATCAGCACGACGACTTGCCTCTATGACCTGAGTTTGAGAGGTGAACAGTGCGGCCTTTGTGGATTGCTCGCCCTCCTGAGAAGAAGTCAGAGCAGCCTTAGCAGCATGCTCACTCTCCTATGCAGCTGTCAGGGCGGCTTTGGCGGCACACTTACTCTCTTGAGAAACATTCAAGGCAACTTGGGTAGTGGTCAGCTCAGCTCAGAGTTCTTCGTTCCTGGCCTTGACTCGAGCTATGCTTCAGTATTTGGCTAAGACGGACTGCAGAATAACAGAACAAGTTAATAAAAAATAAACATAAGGAAGAAAGATTAGCAATGGGAAAGAGACTCACAATGAGATTCATCCCCATAACAGACTCGAGGACATCTTCCAGGCTGTGCTCCTCTATGGCTCTCAGATCCCTCGCACTG
This sequence comes from Humulus lupulus, assembly GCF_963169125.1. NCBI lineage: Eukaryota > Viridiplantae > Streptophyta > Magnoliopsida > Rosales > Cannabaceae > Humulus > Humulus lupulus. The sequence continues at coordinate 80,681,842 of NC_084798.1, read as the reverse complement.
GCCTTGTATGCATGACCCACCATGTGACTCGCTATTTTAGACACGATGCCCCAAAAGGCTTCGGGAATCTTGTCTAGGTCGTGTGGCTCGACTGGTATCTGGATGAGAGAACCTTGACTTCGGATGATAGGCACCTTGGTTTGAATTACTTGGGGACGTGAGGGAGGCATATGTCAAGGAGGGGGAGGAGGAACTTGCTGAACGATGACAGTTGTCACTGGAGCTGGCTCTCGAGCAGAGCTCACATCTTTACCCTTAAAGGGGGACTTTGTAGTACCCCCCGTTTTAGGGGTGGCCTTCTTCGCCACACTGGGCCTTTTCACGACGGGACCAGTTCTTGACCCTCCAGTCTGGAATTTTAATGACCCAACTATTTCCAATACCTTGGACCATTAAATCTACTAGACACAGCTACTACTATTTTGATACAAACATAATAAGAAATAACATAACTCTATTGAAAACCCAAAATATTGTATCAAATACAAGATAATATAAAAAATATAAAATGTGATAGATATGGTATGGGATCCCATTGTTTTTAAAACATAAAACATAAAGTTTAATTCAATTGTTCAAAAGTAAGTGCGGAATTACAAATGAAACATAATTCAAAAGACTAAATAACGTCATCCTCGATCGAGATTTCTTAATTTATTCAGAAATAATTCGTGGAATCATGCACCCTTTCTTTTCTTAACACACAAGCCAAGCTGCCAAGAATCCTTCCGCCTTCCATAATCATTTTCCTGTATCAAGCTAAAAATAAAGGAGTAAGCCTAATTCCCAGCAAAGAAAATCTACTAAAAGCATACATCATAAATCATAAACATATACTATAAACATATGACTATAAAAACATATATCATATAGGACTACAATATAAATGGCCATTAACTCATTAACATGGCATGTGATCAACCATCTAGGTCCTCTATCTACTAATCGAGGTAGGTTAGATCACATAGTAGTATATGATAACCCATCTAGGTCCTCTACTAGTCGAGGTAGGGTAAATCATAACTCTAAACCATGAAAATGATAAATAATCTTGAGGTTTGCTATCTAAGCAACTATAAGCCCCAAGCGACATAAAATATTGGGGTTTGCTATCTAAGCAACTATAAGCCCCAAATGACTACAAGACATATTTATACATATACATATCATAACATAAAACATATAATAACATAAACATATAAGCACATAAAATCTATCCTATTTTCCTTACCAAAAGTCGGGATATTTGGGAACAAGAACGGGATTAGAACACTCCTATAAACAAACGATAAAAATGGTAAGTATTGCTAAAGAATAAAGATGAAATGAGAACTAAACCATCAAGAAGAAATTTACCAAGAAGAACCTTAAGTTTCAAGAAACTTAAATACCTAATTAAGAATCATAAATAAGAGTTAGGGTCTGAGTAAAAGAAAACTAAAGAAACTAACGAAAACCACAGAACTAAACTTAGGAATAAGAATACCTTGAATGATATTATGGATTGATCTAAACCTCAATACCGAAATCACACTATATCTCACTTCCCAAGTGTTTAGAAAAGATTAGAATGATAAAGCTTTTAACCTAAAAACCCAAGTGTTTCTCTCTATAGTAACACTAGCAACTTGGAGGCTCTGAAGAATGCAAAAAATGGCTGAGTACTAGGTCCTATTTATAGAGTTCAAGGAGTGATACTAACCCCTTTTAATTTGAATAAATAAATGATTATAAAATGAAAAATATTTGAATTTTCGTTCAACAGACGCCCAGAACTCGATCAAAATCTGTCAAAGGCAGGTCTAAGTGGTTAAGGGTATTTTTAAATTTAAAAATCATCAACATTCAAAAATCATGCCTTGGAGCGGATATATCACCCCCCATAGGTGATATATCGCCTCCCCCAAATTCCCGAGCTCCGTTCGTGCAAAGTCGACGTGTTTTATGTATCTCTCATAGGCGATATATCGGCCCCTATAGCTCCGATATATCGACATACATTGATATATCAAACACATATTTGTACTTTTTCAGCATATTTTGAATTGGATAAACAGCTTTGACTGAGTCATAATATGATCCTAACAATATCTGGAAGGTTTTAGAGCTTCTAGATCTTTCTTTTATTAAAATTATTCATCCAAATACTTAAATCCTTAATAAACATGATTATGACAAGTTGCATGCTCTTATTAGTTCTATCTAAACCTTGGGTTATAATGAAGATATTTCTATGACCAGCAATATTAATCAAACCTTATGTTATAATTAATATTCTTAAACTATAGATTAAACTTATAAAATCCATAACTGTTGCTATGAGTGTCCAACTAATTCTCGGCTTGAACAAAAATCCACGGAATCTATCATACTACAAATTACTACTAACTACTACTACTATCTAGCTAGCTAAGTAAATATTCCGGGACACTACAAGAATGCTTTCCTTAAATCAGGAGCTCCTGTCGATTCAATCTCTTCACCTAAAAATACAAAGAGTTAATTCACGGGAGTAATGTTTTAAAAGAAATATATATGTATATATATATAAAGAACAAGAATCTTACCCTCTGGGCTAGGGGAGTAATCTATAACGATAAGTTCGGGTGTATGGATCGGGCTAGGTGCGACCTCCAACTCTTGGATTAATGGAGGGGAGGGGGAATCTAAGGCTACAATCTCTGGGATCCTAGGGGGTTTAGGTCCCTCCTCGAGGCTGGATTCATCTACATATTGCCTGAACCCAGGAGCAAATGCACCCTGGAGTAGAGAAGGCCAAGTCCTACAGTTAGTTCCATATTCTTCGAAGATAGAGGATCTAAAGTTTAGCGTGTTGTCGACTACAACAGTGCCTCTAGGAAAGCTATGATCGTAGGGCATCGCCAAATGATCCACGCACTGGAGAACGGTTACATTTAGATCCGGATCAGTCGGATGATGACTAATGAGCTGGTTAGGATTAAAGTAGATTAACCTAAAGCTGGTAGCAGCCCGATCTAACTCTCTAAAGAGGTATAGGTTACCTTGGCCGGAGGGGCCGGCTACTGCCCCTGACGCAGCTCGGTCCGGATAAGGTCCCTAATCAGCTTTGGGAGCCCATATTTTTTGCACAAGAGCCAACTCGGTCTCTTCCTCATTGGTGTCCTCAGTGGCTGGCAAGGCCACTTGAGAAAAGGGAAGCTTGAGGATAACCGGGAGCGGAGCTCGGGTCCTCAGAGCTAGTGTTTAACCCTTGCTGGTCAATTTACAAGCCAACGTCGTGGCATCATTCACGACTTGGCGATAATCTTTCTCCCCGAGGGGAAGACTAGAAAATGTCTCGTACTGACCCCCGAGGGTCACAAATTTGCCCGTCCTTGTGAATATAGCTGCACCAGGAACAAACTCAGTCAAAACATATGTGAAAAAAGAGTTATTATGTACAATGAAAGGGACAACATTCACGTGCTGAGATTATAAAGATAGAGGACTTACAAGGATGGTTGAAGTACCGATATTCACAGTTCTTGAACCCATTCAAAATAAAGAATACATCTTTATAGTCATTTGGGTGGCTGGGGAGCTCAATGACGAAGGTGGAATTCGAAAATCGTCCAAGGTAGTAGAACCCATCACCTCGCCCCTTCTGGTCGGGGCTTGCTTTGAGGCTAAAGAAGTATAAAATATGTGTCGGAGTGGGGACCTCTCACTCATGCCTCAAAAACAGATACTTCCGTCCCACCAGAAGTTTGTAGGAATTTTGAGGGAGCTAGAAGGGAGCCAATTTCACGTAGTTTAAGAAATCTATGAAATATTGGTCTAGAGGGAGGAAAGCACCAGCCTTCAGGTGCTCGTCACTCCAGGCCCAAAAGTCATCTTGGAAGGGGGCACAACTCCTTTCCCTTTCGAACACAGGTTGGGCGAGGAGACCATCAGCTCCCATCTCGATGTTGTAACTCAGCATAATTTTGTTCACCTTTCTTTGATTCGTTATCTTTGAGATTATGCGCTCAGCCTCAACGAATGCATCGAGGTTGACGGTAACTTCTCTCTCCACCACCGGACCAGAATGTGGGATACGAGATTTAGGGGCAATCTGCTCCCCTTTTTCTTTGTGTTGAGTGGATGAGCTTGCAACATTCTTCTTAGGGGGTGCCATCAGATCGCTTGACGACAACGGCCTAGTTAGTAAGTGACCTAGAATGGTCTATAACTATGGTCGGAAAGGTACGAGGGACGAAATGGATTATTTTTGTTATACGAGCTAAAGTTAGCCTTAGCCTCATTGCGTGATGCCACGAAATATCCTAAGCTACGCATATCAATTTCTTAAAATCCCTAGAAACTTTGGGATCCGCGTGTCAGAAATGTTAGACCCGCTACTTTCCTTTGGAAAGCGGTTTAGTGTGAAACCGCTTAAGGAATTATAACCCCTAAGCTACCAACTATTAAACCTAAAACCCTTCGGTTTCTATACCTTAAATAGGTATTCTTTAAACCGATTTCCCATTAGGGCCACCCCAGATTAACCCAGAAATAAGCCCTGTTTTATGAAGGTCTTATTTCTAAATTACGTTTGGGTTCACTCATGGAACCTAAACTGAAACCTATTTCCTATTAGCATTTAGAAATAACCTAACGGTACCGAACAATTAACACTGTTGAGGACCAAAAATCTCATTGGATAATGAAGAATGAAAAAAAACTCTTCAAACTAGGGGATAAAATAATTACATGAAATATGTTCATTTCGGAGAGGATGTAAATACGGCCACAGGAAGCTCCTGGAAAGCTTCTGAAGGTCTCGGACACAATGAAAGTTCTGGGAATTCTGGAGAAGAAGAAAGGAAGCTTGAGAGTTTAAAAAGGGGAAATTTTTTAATACAAAGGTAGTGAGGTTTGAAGACTGATCACCTTATTTATATGTAAACCACGAAAATTAATCTGGGCCATCCAATTGGGTTAGCTCGAGATCCATGGGCCAAGATTAGATAGATCGAATAGCGGCAAAAAGTTGACAAGACAATTAGTCCTCAAAACGTGAACAGACGCCAATTGCAGAAGGCCACGTGTCCAGTACTTAAGTAGTAGGCAGGCACAATTTTATGTGACAGAAGTCTAAAAGCTCTTACCGTGTATGTCAGAAAGTGACGACATCAAACACGAGCAGGAGCTTGGAGGATAATGTTGTACCCTAATTTTAGCTCGAGTTCACTCACTCAGCTCAGGTACAACTGGCAGGTAAATACGTGGAAATATAACCAAGTAGAATATCTGATTATTAGTCATGTGAGCAGCTTGAGATTCATAAGGGCCAGATCTAATATTAGATGTCCTGGCCTTATTATAAGCTGGGGGTCAAATAACTATCAAGCACGAGCTCGGAGTCAGATAAGCTGTCAAGCTTGAGCTCATGTGAGATATTCAGCTCGTGAGGACCTGGATATAACGTATATTGAAGGATCCCAATAGACTCGGGGATTCTCTATACGCTCATTAATGACCAGGTTGCATCGTATTTATGTCATTTATTACCCGAGATAGCAGGAACATGTTTATTATGTTATCACATGATATCCCAATGTAAATGGGAATAACTTGTTTTAATTATATGTCGTATGTGTAGTTACACGATTTTTTTACACGGTTACCCAAACCTGTCCATGGAATTCCCCTATAAATACAGGGAATATTGGACAGGGAGGGGGACCATTATTCTGTATTACCAAAACTCTGCAAAAATAGAGAGGGAAACAGTAATAATATTGACTCGTGGATTAGGTAGATTTTAACCACTGAATCAAGTAAAAGTTCTGTGCTTTTGAGAGAGTTATTTCTATTTCATTACAGTTTACTATTAAGCACTAATCTACCCATTTTGTTTCTTATTATCTCGTTGGAGAATAACCGCGTCAACAGCTATTAAGGCTGAGTGCCTTGATTACTGTACCTGGATAGCACAATCAGAATTTGTATTGCCCTGAAATCCCTAATGCAGTTTAATGGCTGGATTAGTAGGCCGAGAGGGCCATAACTGTTTAATTATGCCATTAAATGAATATATGCATGTTTATGTGAATTATATTATAATATGATGTTATATGCATGCATGTGGGTCCACATTTGAATATTAGGGTGTTTTGATAATTTGGCCTGTTAAGGGTATATTTGTGAATTTGGGTGCATATTGTGATTTATGAATGAGATTCCATTATTATGGAGATATATTCGAGCTATTCAGCATGAGATAGAATTATATTATGGACTAGTGGTTTTGTCATAACGGGGTCAATTATTGGGTAATAAGAATGTTTATTTGATGATAATTTGGGAGTTATTGAGATCAGGATGAAATTCTGGAAGTTTTGACTATAATGTCCCCAAGGGTGTTTTCGGGACCCCGAGCACTAGGTTTTATTTGAGGTTACTTAAGCTTGAAGTATCTTGTTAGATAGAACGTACGTTAGAAAACCTCTCTTTCTTTCCTGTTAGTTCATTTTTACCGTTCGAAGCATTTTTGAAGATATCTCGAGTTCTAGGAGTCGGAATCAAGCGAGGATCGAGGCATAGCGATCCTAGGAAAGATTAGAAGCTTCTGGACCGAAGGATTTGACGAGAAACAACCCAATCAAAGGTAATCTAAGTTTTAAGTTTTGATTTTTTAGAGTTTCTAAGCTTAGAATTGGCTTTTGTGAATCGTTGAGTTTTTGGTTCGATTGAACCTTGGGTTTTGATGGTTTTGGACCATTGGGAAGCTTGGGAACTTTGATTTGATGATTTGGGAATGTTTAGGCATGTTTTTGTAGGGTTTGGAGTGATGAAAAATGTGTTTGGGGATGGCTCTGGGTTGGGGTCCGCGACCCTGTTCTTGGGCGCCACGGCCCTAGCTCGAAGAAGCAGGTGGAGCAATTTTGCCATTGCTGGGCGTCGTGGCCCTTGGTGTTGGGTACCGCGGCCCTTGCTCCTGGAGTGGCTGGGGGTCGCGGCCCAAGGTGCTAGGGCTGCAGCCCTTGAGTAGGGTTGAGCCTGTTTGAGTGTTTTGGCCCCGGGAACATGGTTTTAGGCCTCAGGATCGTTCCTGCTACCTGGATTAGTGGGGATTGATGTCTCGGAGGCTAGATCTTGGTTTGGGAACCCTAGATTATCATTTTATTGATGGTGTCCCATATATGGTTATGACTAGGTGATCGCTAAAGGACTAAAAGTCAGATCGTTCTCAAGGGTCGTTCTTTTATTCATTCTCGCTCGAATCAACGGTAAGAAAACTGCACCCCATATGTGACATGCATGATTATTCTTTAGGCATGTTGATTGTGTAAATGTGGAAATGGATTGATTATTGAATGCTTAGCAAATCTTGCTCACTTGTGCATGGTACTGGCTAATTAGTCAGATTTGACAAAGGTGTCAGTATCAACTGTGAAGCTGGGACTTATTAGTCAAGTTCGGCAGTGGTACTGTGCACTGGTCACATAGTGTTGACTTATAAGTCAGGACGAACTTAGCGTGTTCAATGCAAGCCAATAAATATTAGATTTAATCGACACCTTCATTAAATGACTCAGAAGAGCGTTAATGCTGGACCGACCTCAAGTTCGATGAAAACTAAAAGCGCTTGTGTGTCTTACCCATTAGTCACTCATCTGTTAAGTTAGAGACTCCCCTCAATCTCTCATCTGTTTAAGCTAGTGGCTTACCCAGCAGTCACTCAACTGTTTAAGCTAGTGACTTACCCAGTAGTCACTCATCTGTTTAAGCTAGTGACTTACCCAACAGTCACTCATCTGTTTAAATTAGTGACTTGCTTGTCAGTCACTCATTATGGTTTGCCAGAACCTCAAGTGATATTCACTCATCTGTTTAAGAGATATAAGCTCTGTGTGATTATAATGATAATTAGTTGATAATGTTTATATGCAATACTATGTTTTCTTGTTGGGCCTTGGCTCATGGGTGCTATGTGGTGCAGGTAAAGGGAAAGAAAAGCCCACCCAGCCTTGAGTGGAGAGCTTAGGTGGTGATATGTACATATGCGTCCGCTTGACCACCACGGCCAAGGAGTTCTTAGAGGAACGATGGGGTCTACCCTATTTTTGCCGCTTAGGTCGGCGGGTTTGAAAATTTGAAACAGTAATGACCAGTTTGAGTTGTAAATAACTTGTAAATATTTTTTATGGGCCCATGAATGGTTTTATGTATTTAATAAAATATATCCTTTCCTTTTATTGGTTTTTCACCTTAGCCTGTTAATAACACTTAGATGCATGTTTTTAACCAAAGGACTCGGGTAGAGGGTAAAATTTCCGGTTCACCGTTCACCGTAACTGTTATGGGGTAACCAGGGTGTTACAGAATTATAGGCAGGATTAGTGGAACATATGTGTGATTATGCGGTATGAATGATTTATATGGTAATGTGAATATATATATGCATGTTTAGGTGAATTAATTATGCATGTGGGCCTGTTCTTATTAATTGGGGCATATTTGTAATTTTTGACCCGTTGAGGGTATATTTGCTTTATGTATATGTTTTGTGTGAGATTATGGGGATATATTTGAGGTGTGTGGTTCGAGACGGTCCCAGGGTGCAGATTAGCATAATAATCATAATGTGGTAGAATACCTGGCTCGAAGTGAGCCGAGGGGTATTTTGGGGAATCCTAGTGAGTATTCGTGATTTCTCGGATAACGGGTAATTATTTTGTGATTATTTGGGTATGTTGGGATTAAATGGGAATTTATAGAGCTACTTGAGGATTAGCGGGAAATGTGGTAAATGACGATTTTGCCCTTGGGGCCATTAAAGGATAAGATTATGCATATTTTGGTATTTTATCAAAGGAATAGACTCAGTTAAGTTGAAAGACCTTAGAAACTAAAAGAAACTATTACAAACAATATCTCTCACGTTTTTTTTCTCTCTCCCTCTATGTTTTTCTCTCAAAGCTTGGAAATGTAGAATTGTAGAGCTTTTTTAACTAGGTGATGATTTGAATTAGACTTTAGGCGGTGACTGAAGATTGGAGGCAGCTAAGAGTGCCAACAGCTAGGGGGGATTTGAATTCTCCTGAGATTCAAAGGTATGGAGTAGAACCTTGAGTTATTTAAGTGTTATTGGTGAGTTCTGAACTTTGATGTTTAGGAATATTTTAGAAGCTATAGGTTGTTAATAATTGTGCATCTGAATTGATGGAATGATTTGGGTGGTTTATTTAGGGTAAAAACTGAGTTTGGGACAATTTTGGGGAGTTTAAGAATTTGAAAATGCTTGGAAAAACTGGTTCGCAGGTCAGAGTCATGGCCCTGTTCTTCAGGCATCGCGACTCGCATGAACCCAGTAGGCTTTGGAGCCTCTGAAATGGCCCTGGCGCAATGGCGCAACGCAGCCCGTGACCCCAGAAGAGAACCTCGGGGCCCTTAGACTTGTAGCGCATCATGGCCCTAAGGTGCTAGGCCACAACTCAAATAGATAACATTGGCTAATTGAGGGTTTTAAGCTCTATAACTCAAATCTAAAGGCTCAGGAAGGATTCTACTACCCAGTTTAGTAGAATTTAAGGTCCCGGAGGCTAGTATATTGTTGTATGTATTTTCACCTCTGACACGTGGCACCCCCCAATAATTGGATTGGACGATTATAAACATCGTCGGGGCATGTTACTGCCTGAGGCCCCTAGTCGGAGCAAAGGTCCTCTTAGTGAGACTTTTTCTTTGACAGTGAGACGGGGGTACCTTAGTAGATTACTCCTCGATATTCACTCTCAAAGCTGGTGGTTCTCCAACTCGGACAATTAAGGAGAGGGCTCTCGCCTCCCAGTCATCTCTCGGGTCCAAGGTTTTGGTTCTCGGACTTATGATAAGGCACAATGTGTCAGTAATTGCAAGTTTTCAGAGCTAGAGGATCGTCTGACAACCTTTATGGGTGATCCATCAATAGTGTTGTCGAGTGTATGACTTGACAATTTGCACACCCACTACGCCGCCTGACATGGAGGTACTTAGAGCACGCCCTGACAATATCTGGGGCATGTTCCTAATTAAGTTGGTGCTTTTCAGTAGTAGGCCCCGCAAACCTCGTTTGGGCCATGATCTATATTCACTACAGCCCAATGCATTGAATTGGTATTAATCCTTCAATAATGGAAAGAATGTGTATTAATTAATTATGATTAGTATTAATGACCCCAGCCTCTATAAATAAGGCTGGAAGTCTCATTGTAAAGGGTTTATTTTTTTAGAGAGAGAAAACTACTTGTACTTAGAGCAATCTAAACGCTGCCTGAGAATACACCATTGAAGCTTGCAATCACAAGCTTACAATCCTCTTAATACCAGAGACTCGTGGACTAGGATTCTTTTATAACTTGAACCACGTAAAAATCCTTACGATCTTACAATTTATTTCTTTAATCTCTCTTATTAAGGTTGATAGCGAAAATGGCAGTCAACATTTTGGTGCTTTAATTGAGAGCTTAAAGAAAGCATTTGAAACATTCACAACCATGGTGACTACACGAAGAAACGTTACAGATGAGGTGTTCCCTCCTACCAGAGTTGAAGGAGGAGAACCCAATAGACAACCACCTTAGGACGTACCTGAGATGGTGGAGGACTACGATGAATACACCGAGTATGGCGGCAAAGATAATGGTGCAGACCAAGGGTATTATGAGGATGAATATCCTCAGCTCATGGAGGTGGAAGAGACACTGGAGGTGGTAGTGCTTCATGAGCAGCTGGCTACCCAACAACAAAAAATTGATGATTAAGAAGGTAACATCGCTACCCTTCAAGAGATGGTACTTGCCATGAAGGCCACTCTTGCATCCCAGAGGTTGCGAGAGGACCCCAATGGTAATGTGCCAGCTGGGCACCCAATGGTCATTCCAACTGCGCATCCCGTTGGAGTGCCGCTTGTCAATGCAGCTGGAGTACCTCCCGAGCACCCGGCTGCAGAGGCACGAGAACCGCCAACTGAGATGCCCACCAAGCACCCAGTAGAATTTGGAGCCTCAATGCCACCGCAAGACTGTGGTAAGGGAAAAGTTGATGATAACCCTTCTTCGAAGCATAAGATGGCCCGTCAAGAGCCCGAAGGCCACCAGGTTCCACATGAGGCTATCAAAGGTAATGAAACAAGGGCCCGAGGACACCGCCAAGCAGTCAGCGCCAGTGGAGCTCGAGGTGTTCCACTCTGACGTGCCCACATGAACTGCGCGAGGCTTGGAGCTGGTGTCCCTTCAGGACCTAACTAGTCCCACATAGATAACAGTCTAGGAATTCGCCTGAGGAATGCCCCACAAAATTGAGAACATGACATCAGTATCTTGGTAAACAAAAACGAGTACAATGGAGAGACAGAAATGGCTTGCCCAGAATAGAATGATGCATTTCAAGGATAGGCCAACATCCGAGACAACCTCAATGCTCAAAGTTGCAATAAGGAAGGAGTACGTGAGCTTGTTGGAAGAGGCCTGTCAAATCTTTGAGATAATCTCAACGCTCGGAGAAGAAATAACCCGGCTCAGAGCATCAAACAGGAACGCAACCCGCTAGGTGCAGAGTTAGAAAGTCTGAAGCGCATAATTCTTAGGATGGAAAGGCGGCAAGGACACGAGTATGACTCTGAAGATGAAGAGGTAGAGCCATGTGCTACCTTTACGATTAAAAATTCCATCCATACCGTCTTATGATGGTGGTTGAGAACCCACAGACCACCTGTCCTATTTCAATAGGTTAATGTATTTGCATCGTGTCTCCAACAACGCTAAGTATCATGTGTTCCCATTCACCCTGACAAGACCAGTAGATGAATGGTTTAAGAAACTCAAACCAGGGTCCATTCAATCATGGAACCAATTATCATCCGCCTTCCGAAGACAGTTCATAGGAGTTCGGAAGGTAAGCTTTTGTTATATTATTTTATAATATAATATAATATAATATTATATTATAATATAATGTTTTAGATTAAATAAATGTGACAAAGTGTGTCACATATTGTAACATATTTGGTGTTACAAATTTGTAACTTTCAAATATTACCCTTTATTGTGTAAAATTGTTGTTACACAATATTGAGATGAATTTCATAAAGCCATATGTGATATGCCTGTTAGAGATATGATTTTAACCCAAATAATGTGTTTTGGGAGTTACAAAATCATTTGGGAGGGTTTGGAACCGTTTGGAAAAACAGCACATTTTTTGTGCTGAAATTGGTCGGTGGCTGCGTCCACCAACATTCAGTGGCCGCGGCCTATGGGACAGAGATCAGTGGCCGCGGCCACAAGCCAAAACTTACCAATTTTTCAGTTTTTTCAATCTTTGTTGAACGGCTCAAAAAACCAAAATAACTCCCAAATCTCATTTTTAATTCCATATTAATCCAATTAAACATTGGTAACAGCCATGGGGGTTGGTGGAATTTGAAATTCAAAGGGTGCCTCTAAACTCTATAAATAGGAGCCTATAGCTCACTTGAAAGGCACAACATTTCTATCCATTAGAACACTTGGCTAGAAACACCTTGAGGCTTGATTATTCAAGAAAGCATTTCTTATAATCTGTGAGAGACCCCTTAGTGCTTGAGTTAGGGGAAAATAAGCTTTTGGACAAAGGTTTCAAACCTTGTTCAAGTTGGTGATCCCCAACGCTCTTCACTTTGGTTGTGTGAGTGAGAGTTCCCCAACACTCTTCACTTTGGTTGTGTGAGTGAGAGTTTATTGTTTTGGTTTTTGTTCTTATTTTCTTCTATTGCTCTTTCTTCTTTTCATCTTATTCTATTTACTTGTACTTTTGTTTACGAGTTGTAATCCTTTTATTTCCTTTGTTCAAACACTTCTAGTTTACTTGTATCCTTTTGTAATAGAGTTGTACTTTCTATTTCTATTATCTTACATCTCCTTCTCCTTTTATTTGTATTTTCAGTTATAGAGTTGTAAAACTTTATTTAATCAATCGTTGTCTATTGTAATATTTTGCATAGAGTTGTAATATTTTCTTACCTTTTCCATTGAGACAATTTATATTTTCCTAACATTCAAAAGCTTATCCGTTTTTGTTTCAATGGAAGGGGAGACCATCAAGATCATGAACCAAGACCTAGTGAGGTTGGTAGGTTTGATGGATCCAATTTTACTAGGTGGCAAGACAAGGTGAGGTTTCTTTTAACCACTCTCAAAATCGCCTACATCCTTGAGTCATCCTTGGCACCTCTAGCCGAGCCATCCGACAAAGACACTCCCGAGGAGGTGGAGAAAAGAAGGAAGAGGGAGGAGGACAATCTCCTTTGTAGGGGTTATATCCTCAACGCCCTATCCGATAGGATCTATGACCTCTACACCGAGACCAAATCGGCCAAGGAGATATGGCATGCACTTGAGAAAAAGTTTAAGGTGGAAGAGGAAGGTACCAAAAAGTTTTTGATATCTCAATACTTAGATTTCAATTTTTTTGGTGATAAACCTATTCTTCCTCAAATTCATGAATTGCAAATTATTGTTAATAAATTGAAAGTGTTAAAGATTGAGCTTCCCGAGACCTTTCAAGTTGGTGCAATAGTGGCTAAATTACCACCAACTTGGAAGAGCTATAGGAAAAGAATCCTTCATAAAAATGAGGATTATTCTTTGGAGGAGATCCAAAAGCATATTTGAATCGAAGAGGAATCGGTATGTAGAGGTAAACTTGTGGAGGGGTCTAATGGAGAGACTTCCAAAGAAAATGCGGTGTCACAACCAAAACATCCCAAAAACAAAGGGAAAAAGGGTAATGAGAAACCTTTGGGTCCAAAAACCAACCCAAACAAGTTTAAGGGCGAGAAAGGTCCTTGCTTTGTGTGTGGGAAAAAGGATCACTATGCTAGAGAGTGTAGGCATAGAAAAGACCAACAAGGACCTAAGGTTAACGCAACTCAAGAGGAAAACATAGTTGCTACCCTTATTGAGGTGAATGCGGTCCAAGGGAAGGTGAAAGGGTGGTGGTATGATACATGTGCCACCATCCATATCACCTATGACAAATCATTGTTCAAGACCTTTGAAGAGTCAAAGGGCAACCATGAGATACAAATGGGCAATGAGGGAAAATCCAAGGTACTTGGCAAAGGTACTATTGAAGTCTACTTCACCTCCGGCAAGAAAGTTACATTAGTGAATGTACTTTATGTTCCCGAAATGAGTAGAAACTTGGTAAGTGGTGATTTGCTTGGCAAGCCCGGCATTAAAGCCATTTTTTAGTCCGGTAAACTTATACTTACCAAATCAAATGTATTCTTGGGAAAAGGGTACTCTTGTGAGGGAATGGTTAAATTGTGCACCAATGATGTAACTTTCAATGTTATCAATAAAAATGCTAATTCCGCCTATATTATTGAGTATGATTCTTTATTTTTGTGGCATCTTAGACTATCGTATATAGGTTTTTCTACCATGAAAAGAGTAGTAAAATGTGGTATGATTGCATGCAATATTAAAAACTATGGTAAATGTGAAACATGTGTTAAGGCAAAAATGATTAAGAAACCATTTCCTAGTGTAGAAAGATCATCTAATTTACTAGATTTAATCCATAGTGATCTTTGTGAATTAAATGGTGTTTTAACTAGAGGTGGTTAAAGGTATTTTCTTACTTTTATAGATGATTTTAGTAGATATACCTATGTGTTTCTTTTAAAGCATAAAGATGAAAATTTTGATGCTTTTAAATTGTATAAGTTAGAAGTTGAAAATCAACTAAATAAAAAGATTAAGGTGCTAAGAAGTGATAGAGGAGGAGAGTACTTCTCTAATGAATTCAATACATTTTGTGAAGAAAATGGTATAATTCATGAGTGCACTGCACCTTATACACCACAACACAATGGTGTTGCCGAAAGGAAAAATAGGACTTATCTAGAGATGATAAATTCTATGTTGGTGTTTTCTAAGTTGAACTTCAACCTATGGGGTGGAGCGCTTTTAACCGCTTGTCACATTCTTAATCTAATACCGATGAAGAAAAATGAGATATCTCAATATGAGTTATGGAAAGGAAAAAAACCCAACATAGGGTACTTCGAAGTGTGGGGGTGTCTTGCATATTGCAAGAAAAACAAACCTAATAGAACAAAGTTAGGTTCAAGAGCCATAAAGTGTGCTTTTGTTGGTTATGCCAACAATAGTAAAGCTTATAGGCTATTAGACTTAGAGTCTAATATTGTGATTGAATCTAGATAAGTTGAATTTTTTGAGAATATGTTATGTGACAACAATTCTGAAGCTTCAACATCTCTAAAGGAGAATTTGTTATATGAGAACAATTCTCAAGCTTCTACATCCAAAGTTGATTCTGAAGAGGAGAATTCTCAGAAGGATGTAAAGCAATCCTTTGAACCTAGAAGAAGTCAAAGGCATGAAAATCATAAAAGGCTAGTAGTGGATGAGATAGATTCTCAACGAATTTCATTCTACATGGTAGAAGGAAATAGAGAGGAAGTCATTAGGAAAATTCCTATTGTACTTCTCGTTGAGGATGATCCTAAGACTTATAAAGAAGCTATGCAATCGAGAGATAGTGCATTTTGGAAAGAAGCCATCAATGATGAGATGGATTCCATTCTTTCCAATAACACTTAGGAATTGATAGACCTCCCATTGAGGTCTAAGCCAATTGGGTGTAAGTGGGTATTTAGGAAGAAATACCACACTGACGGCACTATCCAAACATTTAAAGCTAGATTAGTAGCTAAAGGGTTTAGGCAAAAAGAGGGTATCGATTATTTCGATACCTATGTGCCTGTTGCAAGAACAACTTCTATAAGAATTTTGTTCGCTTTAGCTTCTATACACAACTTGTATGTTCATCAAATGGATGTCAAAATGACATTCCTTAATGGTGACCTCAATGAGAAGGTCTATATGGAACAACCCGAAGGGTTTGTCCAACCAAAATATGAACATAAAGTTTGTAGACTTGTAAAATCCCTATATGGATTGAAACAAGCTCCTAAGCAATGGCATGAGAAATTTGATCAAGCCATCTTGTCTAATGGATTTAGACATAACAATGGAGACAAGTGTTTGTATTCCAAAAATTATAAGGGATATGCGATCATTGTTTACTTATATGTGGACGACATGCTTATTCTAAGTAATAGCATGAAAGGGATAGAAGAAACGAAGAGGTTTCTATCATCAACCTTCAAGATGAAGGATCTTGGAGAAGTTGATACCATACTTGGTATCAAAGTAAAGAATCATAGTGGGGGTTTTGCGTTAGGGCAAGCCCACTATGTTGAGAAAGTATTGAACAAATTTAACCATCTCAAGGTTAAAGATGCCAATACTCCATTCGATCATAGTGTAAAACTAGAGAAGAATGAAGGAAGAGCGGTGGCTCAATTGGAGTACGCTAGTGCTATAGGGAGTCTAATGTACGCTGGCCAGTGTACTAGACCTGATATAGAATTTGCGGTAAGTAAACTTAGTAGGTTTACAAGTAATCCAAGTGTGGATCACTGGAAGGCAATTGGAAGAGTCCTAGGTTATCTCAAGAAAACCAAAGGACTAAGCCTTCACTACTCCAAATTTCCTTCAATATTAGAAGGATATATAGATGAAAGTTGGATATCCAATCTTGGGGACAACTTGTCCACAACTGGTTGGGTATTTACACTTGGTGGAGGTGCAATTTCTTGGGATTCCAAGAAACAAACCTGTATATCTCATTCCACTAGGGAAGCAGAGTTCATAGTTCTAGCTGCTACCAGCAAAGAGGCCGAATGGTTAAGGGATCTGTTGATAGAGATTCCCCTAATCAAAGATAATGTATCTACTATATCGATACATTGTGATAGCCATGTGACATTGGCTAGAGCATATAGCGGAGTGTATAATTGGAAGTCTAGACATATTAGTCTAAGATATGGATATGTAAGAGAATTGATTCAAAGAGGAGTCATCTCAATATCCTATATGAGAACAAGTGAAAATCTGGCGGATCCTTTCACTAAGCCACTAACGAGGGATTTAGTGGTTGTATCATCTCGAGGGATGGGACTTAAACTCCCTAAAGAGATTCACGATTGATGGTAACCTATCTTAACACTAGTTATTCAACTAGTGTTAGGCTCAATAGGTAACAACAAGTCAATCAAGTGAATATTAGTTGTACTCAAAACAAGTCCCATCTGAGATATTGAGTACTTGTGTGTTACCAAGTGGAGGGTTAAAACCGAAAGGTTTTTTAATAGAATTCAGTCCTGTAAAGACAAGTATTTTTGGTAACGAAATACTGTAAGAATTCTACCTATATGGACCTAGGGGTGGTGCCGCCTCTCATGAGAATTGGGAGTATTCTCAAGAACATCCATGAATGGAAAGTGCACATGGCCATTAACGGTGCAAAGCGAGACATAGAGGTCTCAAGTGAACATCGTAAATGTGTGTGTGTTATCACCGATTTGTCATCATAAAAAGATTGTTTAATGCCTAGTGCAACCTAATTTTGACAAATGTTGTGATAATTACACTATAGTAAAGTTCAAGTTGAAAAACACTTTGCTTTATGCACTAATGCAATGACTCCTATAAGAGAGAGTTTTTATTTAATCAAGTGGGGGATATGTTATATTTCAAAATATAATGATTGATTAAATAAATGTTACAATAGATAACTATTTAATCTAGTGGGGGAATGTTATATTATTTTATAATATCATATAATATAATGTTTTAGATTAAATAAATGTGACAAAGTGTGTCACATATTGTAACATATAATAGAGAGTTACAATATTTAGATATATGAGATATATCCAAATAATGTAACATATTTGGTGTTACAAATTTGTAACTTTCAAATATTACCCTTTATTGTGTAAAATTATAGTTACACAATATTGAGATGAATTTCATAAAGCCTTATGTGATATGGCTGTTAGAGATGTGATTTTAACCCCAATAATGTGTTTTGGGAGTTACAAAATCATTTGGGAGGGTTTGGAACTGTTTGGAAAAACAACACATTTTTTGTGCTGAAATTGGTCGGTGGCCGCGACCACCAACATTCAGTGGTCGCGGCCTGTCGGACAGAGACCAGTGGCCGCGGCCACAGGCCAAAACTTACCAATTTTTCAGTTTTTTCAATCTTTGTTGAATGGCTCAAAAAACCCAAATAACTCCAAAATCTCATTTTTAATTCCATATTAATCCAATTAAACATTAGTAGCAGCCATGGGGGTTGGTGGAATTTGAAATTCAAAGGGTGCCTCTAAACTCTATAAATAGGAGCCTATAGCTCACTTGAAAGACACAACATTTCTATCCATTAGAGCACTTGGCTAAAAACACCTTGAGGCTTGATTATTCCAGAAAGCATTTCCTATAATCAGTGAGAGATCCCTTAGTGCTTGATTTAGGAGGAAATAAGCTTTTGGACAAAGGTTTCAAACCTTGTTCAAGTTGGTGATCCCCAACGCTCTTCACTTTGGTTGTGTGAGTGAGAGTTTATTGTTTTGGTTCTTGTTCTTATTTTCTTCTATTGCTCTTTCCTCTTTTCTTCTTATTCTATTTACTTGTACTTTTGTTTAAGAGTTGTAATCCTTTTATTTCCTTTGTTCAAACACTTCTAGTTTACTTGTATCCTTTTGTAAGAGAGTTGTACTTTCTATTTCTATTATCTTACATCTCCTTCTTCTTTTATTTGTATTTTCAGTTATAGAGTTGTGACACTTTATTTAATCAATCCTTGTCTATTGTAATATTTTGCATAGAGGTTTAATATTTTCTTACCTTTTCCATTGAGACAATTTATATTTTCCTAACAGCTTTGAGGTCAACGCCTTGGCCAATGTCAAGCAAGGACCTTTCGAGACCCTCAAAGCCTACATCAAACACTTCAAAGAAGAAGCAGTGAGAACCAAGAGGGTCGATGATGGCCAACAATTGATGGCGTTATAGGTTGGCATATGCACGGGATCCCCACTCTGGGATGATCTCTAGTGAAGGGGATGTCGGCGTCTCGACGACTTCATTAGTCAAGCACAAGAATACACCAACTGGGAGGACGCCCAGATCAGGGAATTTGGAGTGTCCGCACTTTTCCCTACATCGGCTACACCTAGCCCCATGGCCTTGAGGATCCAATACTCTCCCTATGTTCACATCCAATAGAGCTCGGTGGGAGCCCAACCCAACAAGAGTCACCCCTTCCGGTTACAATGTCATGTCTGCTCTTGGATTTGGTATGGCTCCGGCAGGGTTCGGAGCGACGCCCATTGGACACAACTCTTTTCAGCCTGCATTCAGTGCTAAAGTTGTCACCCCACCCCAGCCGGCTGAATCCAGTAGAGTTCCCAATGGCACAAGGCGCGAAGGGAAGGGTGAGGGCTTAAAACCCAGAGGGGGCGGAACCACACAACCTGAGAAGGGAGTCACATCAAGCGAGAAGTATGTCTCGCAGTACTCTAAATACATTGACTTGGAGGACTACCGAGAGAACATCTTCGTGGCCATGACACAACACGTTCATTACAGGATGCCGCAGCCCATCTGAAGAGATAGGTACAGGCGAGACCCCAAAAATTTTTGTCGTTTCCACAACGACATAGGGCACCACCAATGAGTGTTGTCAACTCAAAGATGAGATTGAGAATCTCATCAAGATAGGGCACCTCCATCAATATGCCAAGGGTGGAGTGCGTCAAGCACAACCTCTCGTCGCAGGACCAGTGGTCCCACATGCTGCACCGCAGGACCCAGTGGTGGCTCCTGTAATTCCCTAACATCCAGTGGCCCAAGGACTTCCTCCAATGAACAGGCGGGTAGGAACAATCTCAGGAGGACCTCACTTGGGGGCACCTCATGAAGCTCGCAGAATAGGTATGCGCAAGCTTTGAACCACAATTATGTGGTAATGGCGCTGGCCCAGCTACCTGCCAAACTGCCGCGAATGACTGACCAAGTCATAACATTCTTCAAGGATGATGCTCGGAGAGTGCATTTCCCCAATCATGACCCGTTGTTGATTGAGAGCCAAATCTTTAACAAAATGGTGGCGTGGATTCTAATAGACAATGGGAGTTCGATGAATATCCTGTTTAAGTCATCCTTTGAGAAGATAAGGCTGATTGCGGCATACTTGTCCCCATGCGCCTCGACACTCTATGGATTCTCAGGAGAATCTCTCATCTCGATGAGGCAGATAAATCTCCCTGTGATGCTTGGAGAGGTACCTTGCCAAGCTTTCAAATACTGCACATTCATATTGGTGGATTGTCTCTCGGCTTACAATGCCATCTTGGAGCAACCAACACTAGTGGAGTTTGGAGCTGTCACCTCCATCCTTCATCTGTGCATGAAATTCCCCACGGATGCAGGTATTGGAACAGTCTGTGGTTACCAAATAGAGGTGAGACAGTGTTACAATGTCTCCCTCAAGGCTCCCGTGATGAAGGTAAGGGAGGAAGGTCCCGATAAGGTTGGAGCTTCAGAGGTACAGGCTGTTCAAGAGTCGGGGCTCGACGAGTTAGACACAAGAGTTAAAGAGGAGAGGTCCATTGAATTGATAGAGGAGGTGGAGGAGGTTGTTCTTGATACCTCCACCCCGACAAGAAAGTAAAAGTCAAGGGAAGCCTGAAAATGGAAGTCCATGAGGCATTGGTGGTTTTCCTCTGTAAAACCAAGACATGTTCGTGTGGTCACATTCTGACATGACTGGCATTGATCTGAATATCATATGCCATGCCTTGAATGTTGACCCTAGCTTTGCTCCTGTCCATTAGAAGCAACGGATGTTTGACCAAACTCGGAAAGAGGACCTCAACGCCAAAGTGGACAAGCTCCTCTCCAATAGGTTTATCCGAGAAGCCCAATATCCCAAGTGGCTATCCAATCATGTCCTTGTGCCAAATTCAAATGGAACTTTGAGGACATGCACCAATTTTTTAGACCTTAATAAGGCTTGTCTGAAGGATTGTTTTCCGCTCCCCAAGATAGACCAAATGGTCAATGCCACGTCTGGTTACGAGTTGCTATCATTCATGGATGCATACTCGGGATATAATCAAATATCCATGCACGTCGTCGATCAAGAACTCACTAGCTTTTGAACCAACAAAGGTGTCTATTGTTACATCATGATGCCTTTCGGTTTGAAAAATGTTGGCGCCACCTACCAAAGGCTGGTTAACAAGATGTTCAAAAACTAGTTGGGGAGGAACATGGAGGTCTATGTCAATGATGTGTTGGTTAAGTCTCAGACTTCCCCCAATCATGCAGGCGACCTAGCTGAGGTCTTCACAGTGCTCGCCGGTTTGGGATGAAGTTCACCCCCAAAAGTGCACCTTTGGGGTAGCCTCCTACAAGTTCCTAGGCTTCATCGTAAGTGCTTGGGGGATTGAGGCGAACCCTGAAAAGATCAAGGCTCTAATCGAAATGTCCTCTCCCCAGAAACATAAAGATGTTCAAAGCTTGACAGAAAGGATCGCAGTTTTGAGTCGTTCTGCCTCCTAGGTAACGAACAAGTGCATCCCTTTCTTCAATGTTCTCCGAAGGACTCAGAGGTTTGAATGGAAAGAAGAGTACGAACATGCATTCCAACAGCTCAAGGCGCACATGGCAAGCCCTCCGATCCTATCCAAGCCAGTGGATGGAGAACCTCTCTTGCTCTACTTGGCTATTTTGGAAGATGCCATCAATGTCGCGTTGGTAAGGAAAGAAAGCCGCGTCCAGCACCCCGTCTATTATGTCAGCAAAAGACTCCTTGGGGCAGAGTCTAGATATCCGGTGATAGAGAAGTTAACCTTTTGCTTAATGGTTGCCTCTCAGAATCTAAGACCCTACTTCCAGGCACATCCAATTAAATTCCTTACAAACCAGCCACTTAGACAAGTTCTTCAGAAGCCTAAGTCATCGGGAAGGCTTTTGAAGTAGTCAATGGAGTTCAGTCAGTTTGACATCACCTACCACTCGAGCATTGCCATAAAAGGTCAAGCACTTGCCAATTTTATTACTAAGTGCACCAGGAATCAGGAGAGGACCGAGTGCACCTCAACGGTCAGACCAACATGGAAGCTATTCATGGATGGGTCTTCAAATGAGAATGGCGACGGGCCGGGACTTATTTTGGTTTTCCCCGAGGGTCATAGGGTGCATAGTGCTCTCCGCTTTGGGTTTAGGACCTCTAACAATGAAGTAGAATACGAAGCCTTAGTCACTGTGCTCCGTTTGGCACTGACGCTCAAGGCCGAAGGACTCAAGATCTTTAGCGACTCCCAACTCGTGGTAAATCAAGTTCTCAGAGAGTACCAGGCCTGGGGGACAAAGATGGCAACATACTTGGCAAAGGCTCAAGAAATGTTGTACAACTTCTGAAGATTCATTATTTGGCAAGTGTCGCGGGAGCAAAATTCCAATTCGGACACCCTGGCTCAGCTGGCCACGACCAAAGATGCTGAATTAATCAATGTGGTACCCATTGACTATTTGGAGTCTTCGAGTATCTCGGCTCTAGACGTGGTGGAATTAGTGCAACCCCAAGAAGGGTGGATGGAGCCAATAGTTAAATACCTCATCTCTGAGGAGTTGCCCCAAGATAAGAAGGCAGTTCGGAAGTTGTTGTACCAAGTACTGAGATACATAATCATGGATAGTAGGCTTTATAGACGAGGCTATTCTTTGCCCTTGCTTCAGTGCCTGTCCAAGCAAGAAGCCAGTTTAATATTGCGAGAGGTACACGAAGGTTTCTGCGGAGATCACGCTGAAGGGCAAACCTTTCCAAAAGGATCTTAAGACAGGGGTATTTCTGGCCCACCATGGATGGAAATGTGTTGGATTACGTCAAGAAATATGAAAAGTGATAGCACTTCACCAACATCCCCTGAGCGCCTCCAAATGAGCTTTATCAAATGACCAACCCATGGCCTTTTACTGTCTAGGACATCGACCTTATAGAGTCCTTGCCTACAAGGAAAGGAGGGGTGAAATATGCATACTGGCCATCGGCTACTTCACGAAGTGGGTTGAGGCCGAGCCGCTCGCCACAATCACCTCCAAAAAGGCTTTGGATTTCTTCATAAAAAATATCGTTTGCCAGTATGGGATTCCAAGGAAGATAGTCTCCGACAATGGATTACAGTTCGATGGTGAAGTATTAATGGACTTCTATCAACATAATGGTGTCATCAAGAGCTTCTCTTCTGTGGCCCATTGGCAAGCTAATGGCCAAGTGGAAGCAGTGAACAAGACACTTAAGTCCACTTTGAAGAAAAGGCTGGAGCAGGGAGAAGGAGCTTGGCCCGAGGAGCTACCTAGGGCATTGTGGAGCTATGACACCACTGCCCGGACCTCCACAGGCCATTCTCCCTTCTTGATGCCCTACGAGTGTGAGGATATGCTCTGGGTCGAAGCGGTAATCTCCACGCACTGACGGGATATGTATGGTCCGACCACGAACCATACTTTACATCATGAATCCATGGACCTCGTGGAGGAGCTACACGAAGCTTCTCAGCTAGGAGTAGCATCCTACCAGCAGAAGGTGGCCAGATATTTTAACTCCAAAGTGAAAGATAGAAAATTTGGGGTCAGAGATTTGGTGTTGTGAAGAGTCTTCTTAGCCCCTTGAGACCCCAATGCAGGAGTACTGGGACCCAACTGGGAAGGCCCATACCAAGTCGAGAGCGTTGTATGTCCGGGAACATACAAATTACCCCAACTTAATGGGGAGCTGATTCCTCACGCCTGGAATGTCGAGCATCTTTGCCAGTACTACCAGTAATATGAGCAACAAACATTGTCAATTTTTTAAATACCCCCTGTAGCCTTCGGGCATATGTAATGGAAACCGTGTATATAAATCATGGTAAGAAATTTGTTTGTTTTGCTTATGTTCTTTAGTTTCCGTTATATTCTATTAATGTTGTGTAAGAGCACTCGCTTGCCTGGACAAGTGACAACAAACTAGTCTCTGATCACTTGGGGACATGGAGTTAGGGCAGCACTAAACCTCACAAGGAACAACCTAGGAAACTAAACTTGTCAATTTCCAAGAGGAGTAGACCTAGCATTGCCATCTCGAGAATAGAAAGTCCTAGGAAACTAATAAAGTCTATCCTAGAAGACAGCTTATTCCAAGCAGAACTAAGCTTAGCACCTAGGAGCTAGATAACCTAAGTAGCGTGAGAATAGACCATTGTTACCTCCCATGGACACCAAGCCCGAGGAGCTCTGACCAAGTCTCTTGGTCTCGAGATGCGAATGGAAGGCTGAGTACCCTATACTTGACCTTGGGAAATCCACGACATTAGAAGCTTGGCTAGTTGATGAGCGAAGCGCCCTTAATATCACTATATCCCATATCTAGAAAAAAACAATATAACAGACTTAAGAGTTTAGGTTACCTCCCAAGGACAGCGCGTGCTCGGAGAGTAATAACCAATTCCTAATTTGTGTGATACGAACAGATACCTAGGCGGCCTACACCTGGGTGTCTCATTAACATCACCTCCTGAGGAGGTATGCACTTGGGGAGCAGTGTCGAAACCACGACCTCTCGAGTAGTGCATACTCGAGGGGCAGGAGTGAAGACCCACGATAAACTTTGAGTCAAAGCTACTTCTAGGACTATGGGCCTACAAGAGACTAATCGCGGAAGCCAAGTGTTTAAAATGATTGAGTTCTTGTTCTTATGACATTCGTGTTATGTTGTATTTATAGCACCATGTGTTTTAAACGGTTTGAGTTCTTGTTCTCGTGACATTCGTGTTATGTTGAATTTATAGAACCAAGTGTTTTAAACGGTTTGAGTTCTTGTTCTCGTGAAAATCATGTTACGTTGAATTTATAGAACCAAATGTTTTAAACAGGTTGAGTTCTTGTTCTCATGACATTCGTGTTACGTTAAATTTATAGAACCAAGTATTTAAAATGATTTGAGTTCTTGTTCTAGTGACATTCATGTTACGTTGAATTTATAGAACCAAGTGTTTAAAACGGCTGAGTTCTTGTTCTCGTGACATTCGTGTTACGTTGAATTTATAGAACCAAGTATTTAAAATGGTTTGAGTTATTATTCTCATGCCAAGTTAAGTTACGGTGAATTCATAAAACAAAACTAAATAAAAAGTAGGGCAAGCTACATAATTTGTAAATGGGTGAATAATTACAACTATGATTAGGGGCTCGAGCTATTGTTTGTCTATACCCCAATAAGTTCATGGCACGCAGGCCTAAATGCAAAAATTATAATCAGTCTTTGGGAAACTCCGCCACCAGTTCAATGATCGGATCTCCATTCTGGCCACCCCCTGCCTGGACCGTCTCAGCTACTGAGGTCACCTCAATTTGTAGAATGGCCTGAGCAGATGGGGTTGCCTCGGCCGTTGGAACAACTTGGGTCGCCTCGTCAGCTTGGGTAGCTTGGAGGCACTCATTGAAAAGGAGCTTGTACTTCTCGAGCTCCCTGGTGAAGTCTAAGTTCATATACGTGTTGTGATACAAAGTCACATAGAAGGCATCCTCGGTGATAAACTTGGTCTCCTATTTGAGCTTCTCCACCTGGCACCTAGTAAAGTTGTTCATCTCCATGGCTTGGAGGGCTTTCCTCTCAGCTAGCTTAGCCCAATCGATAGCCTCATTAGCCTCCTCCTCAAGCTAGGAATTCTCCAAGGCCACTTAGGTGATCTCAGCCGTGGCTTTCTTAGCCTCCTCCTGGGCTCGCTACATGCCCTCAACAACCGCCTTCATTTCCCCTTGCTGCATGTCCTCAGAGGCCTATTGGAGGGTCCCTTCAAGCTCCCAAGAGTACTTTCTCTTAGCCTCGAGGGCAACTCTGCGTCAGGCAAGTTCTTCCCAAGAGTACTTTCGCTTAGCCCTTCGTTTTCTCCTTAAGGGAGACAATCTTATCCTATGATTTTTGAAGTTCGTATGACTTCTCCATCATGATGTCTCCCAGGCATTGGCAGGCAAAGGCAAACTACAAAACAAAAAAAAAATATACATAAGTACGTTAGCTCAAGAACACCTTGTTAAGTTGAATTCAAACACGAGAATGATCAGCTTACTTGGACAGAGGTGTACTGACATGATGCCATAAGAGATGCCTCGTTATTGTCACCGAGTTGAGAGAAGCCTCGGGCAATCAACTCGCACATGGTGGAGCTGACCCCCTGGAGGAGCTCGGCAACGAGATGAGCAAAGATCTCCCCTAACTTTGTGAAGAACAAAGTCTCTAGCTCAGCTCGACCAATTGGAGGGACGAGGGGCCCCTCTCGGGCTTTATTGCCTTCTTCCAACCTCGCTTCAAATTGTTAAAGCATCTTCTTATACTGCTCCAACAAATCCCCCTTATACTTCTCAGGGTACACCAGGAGATGGACTTGGGGTTGCTCTGCCTCCTTCTCCAAATCTTGAACCGACCCGTGGTCCTGCTCTGGGACCTCTTCTAGTCTTACCTCTTGAACTACCTCTTCTGACCCAGGCGAGGAGGGAATCTCCACCACTAGGGGAAAGTCGGCTGCAAGGGGCTCTGCGGGGGGAGTAGAGACTCTCTGCCTTTTTGCCAGAGGAGAGGGATCGATTTTCTTTCGAGGATGCGACGATCCTTCTCCTGCCGAAGAGCTAAGGGTGTTCCTAACCTTAACGCAGACCGGGCAATGTCCGCTAGTCCCATGTGAGCTCCATGAACAAGTTAAATATTTAGCGTACATTCTACACAAAAGGACAATGCAATAAAATAAGCTACTCGAAGGCTCACCATGAGTTGAGCCTCAGTGCAAACAGTGAGGGTGTACTATCCTATTCCCGGCCTCACAGTTGATGTTGGTGCCATATTGGCAAAACCAGCTCGAGGTGAAGGACATCACTCGTTCTAAGGGTACGAACCCATGAGAGGTGGTTTGCCTCCTAGGGTGGTGGAGATAAACATCTTTAAGATATAGGTAATCCTAGAATTCTTCCCTAGTCCAACGTCGATGTGAGATTTAACCACAACGAATGAGTGCTAGGGAAGCCTAGACATGCTCGGGACTTACTCTATCACCTACTCAGAAAGCAGAAGTCAAAGTGAGAGGTGATTTATCTAAGTCCAGGTGGGAAGCTTCCATCCCTACCTCAAGCTCCTGATCCCCTTGGCCCTCTTAGGCCTCTTCTATGGCATGCATATTCACCAGCCTTTCCTCTGCCAGTTGTCTGTGAAATGTTGTCTTGGCCAGCCCTTCTCTGTAATTGATATGGCGAGACGCCAACTCCCGAGACATTTTGGACTGGCGGTATTTGGTCAGCTCCAAGTTGCTTATTCATTGTTCGGCGTTGAGAAGCCCCAACCTAATGAAATTCTCCTCTGTTACCAAGACACTAATGTCCATGTCCCGGTCAAGGAGAGCCGTCATCACCTGAGTGATCCTCGAAGAGCTGGACATATGGAGTTCAATGGAAAGGACCTATTCAAAAGGAAATGACTAAGTATCGAATATAGAGGTCCCAGTGAGGCAAAGAATAATCACATTCAGAAAGATATTCACCTACTTGGGTGAAGTCGAGAATTAAGGTCGGATTACTACAGGTCGGGAAGCCATTTGTAAAGAAAAAGACATCCTTGTAGTCCCGAGCATGATTCTCATTATGTTGGGGAGCCTTGTAGCTGAATGACGAAGCTGGATACTTCGCCAGAGCATAATACCCATCTCACTTAAAGCCTTTCTTCCGAGGAGTGGTCTTGAAACTATAGAAATAGAGAATCTCTGCTGGTGAAGGCTTTGACCATTTCTGCTTCTAGTACAGAATGTACACCCCCGCGAGCACTCTATTGCCGTTGGGGGAAAGCTGGAAGAGGGATATCCCCACAAACTTCAGTAAGTTCACGAAGTACTCCTTGAAGGGTAGGGTAGCCCCTTCCATAAGGTGGGCCTGGCTTCAAGCACCCAGGGCGTAGACGCTGCGATGCACCCTCTCGGACTCTCGACAGAGGTGGATGAGGCATTTGTCTCTGACCGAGTAATACCTCATGATCGCCTTGAGAGCATCGGGATGTCGAAGCAGAGTGCAGTAATCCTCTGCCTTGAACGCATAACCCTCGTATTTTTGCGTAGGGTGTGAAGTGGGGGCCCTATTTACCTCCTCCACGGTGAGCCCCCGGTCTTCGGGCATTTCAGATCTCACCAACACTTGAAGTTTTGGACGAACAACTAGCTCCTTGGTCAACTCTGGGGTCCCCATCCTCACATTGCTTTCGGAAGCTTCTCGTGTTTTGGCCATATTGGAGATCTTCTGGTCAAAGAGGTAAAAATCATGTTCGTGTAGTTGATGGAGTTCCTCGGACATCTGAGACAAAAAACCAAGCAGTTAGTATTCTGATCAAAGGAAAAATGGCCAAAATACGAACGAATCTAGGAATACTGCTCGAGAAGGAAAAGAGAGTTTTGGAAATGCGAGGTATCCTCAATGCCTAAGGACAAGCTAGAGAAGATGAACCTACCAAAATCTGGAAAATTCCCAGATTCTGGTCACAGGCTCAGAAACGCAAAGTTGACAAAAAGACTCTTGAAGGTCATTTCGAACGAGCCTAATATCAAAATGTGCCTAAAACGACTCTTGAAAATGAGAAACAGACTCCAAAAATTCCACACTAATACCATTACTAAACATATATTTTTTAAAATCAAGCACACACCAAAAACACGAAAGCGGAGGTAGGTGCTAAGGTGAGTCTTGACCTTGAGGTACTACTTGCCGTCTGACTAGAAGTAAGACGATTCACGCAGTTTTCCAGAACTCCAGGAAGGAGTTGGAGATGAGAAGCAGACGAGGGAGAAGAAAGTGTGCTGAGAAATTTCATGATTATCGAATGGTTATAGTATGAGACTGAAGGTTTTTTCTAGGTTTTTATGCCCAGTAAAACGTATTTGGGAAGCAACTTTCCTATAACCATCGAATGGCTTGCCTTAGTAGGTTCACGAAGGTCAACCGACAGTCAGGTTTCAAAAGGCGTGGATCCCAATCACTATTTTCTTTGGGAAAAGATGCCCCAGGCGCAGAGTGGATGTTTGGGATATCGAGTTGACCCCTAATTAAATGCACGGATTGATGAGCCCGGCAATGAGGTGTTGACACATGGTTTGGCTTTACAAAATGACATCAACAGAAGTCCAAATGTTTCTTATCCAAGGACTTTTCAAAATCTTCCTCAGTTTGAAGTCTCCACTATCCGAGGACAAGTAGAGACTTGGGGGGGGGGGGGGGAATGTTGTCTGTATTTTCCCCTTTGACACATGGAAACCCCTAGTAACTAGCTTGTACGATCGTAGACATCCTCGGAGCATGTTACTGCCTGAGGCCTCTAGTCGGAGCAAGAGTCCTCTTAGTGAGACTTTGTCTTTGACAGTGGGTCGAGGTTGCCTTAGTAGATTACTCCCCGATATTCACTCTTGAAGCTAGAAGTTCTCAAGCTCGAGAAATTAAGGCGAGGGCTCTCGCCTCCCAGTCATCTCCAAGGTCTGAGGTTTGGTTCTCGGACCTTAGATAAGGTGCAACGTATCAATAAATGCGGGTTTTCAGAGCCAGAATATCGTCTGATACCCTTTATGGGAGATCTGTCAACAGAGTTGTCAAGTGTACGACTCGACAATTTGTACACTCACTACGCCGCCTGACATAGAGGTACTTACAGCACACACTGACAGTACCTGAGGCATATTCCCTATAAAGTAGGTGCTTTTTAACAATGGGCCCCGCAAACCTCGCTTGGGCCATGGTCTCTATTCACTGCAACCCAATGCATTGAATTGGAATTAATCACCCAATAATGGGAAGAATGTGTATTAATTATTTATGGTTAGTATTAATGACCCCAGCCTCTATAAATAGGGCTGGGAGTCTCATTGTAAAGGGTTTGGTTTTTTAGAGAGAGAAAACTACTTGTAGTCAGAGCAATCTAAACGTTGCCTGAGAATACACCATTGAAGCTTGCAATAACAAGCTTACAATCCTCTTAATACCAGAGACTCATGGACTAGGGTTCTTTTATAACCTGAACCACGTAAAAATCCTTGCGTTCAAGTTTATTTCTGTAATCTCTCTTATTAAGGTTGATAGTGAAAAAGACAGTCAACATATATTATTTCAAAGCTTTTAAATTGGTTTAGGTCTTAATGGTTATTCCTTATTGTGTTATGACTAGGTTTTACCACTCAGGCTCGGGTTTAGGGGATCCTTCTTGGGAACACACTTTACGGTCAGTTCGAACTTAAGTAAGAAAACGGTTTGTTCTAATAGAGCTATGTTGTGCTTTGTGTTGTGTATATTGTTTGTAACTATTATGTCATACATGTGTTTATGACAGAGTGGCAAAGGTCGGGAACGGAATAGCCTGGGAGCAGTGAAGGCCGAGAACGGGGAAGGCTGGGAACAGCAAAGGCCGGGATCGACGGAGGTCAGGACTGACAAAATTCGCGAACGACATAGGTCAGGAGTGACATTAAGCATGTTTAATGCTGGCCGCTAGGGCAAGACCCTCTATGGATGCTATACTCACCCACTTGGTTTTTGGTAACGATCCCTGATTGGCGTAGGTCGTTGTTGTGAATGCTGATAGGAACTTGTAATTGTCTGTTGTGTTTGATTAATTATGCATTTGTTGAAGTAAGTTATTATATGTTGTGCTGTGAAGTTTTCTTGCTGGGCTTTGGCTCACGGGTGCTCTATGGTGCAGGTAAGGGAAAAGGAAAGGTCGACAAAGCATAAGTTAGAGGGCATGGAGCAACACGTACATGTTTGGCCTACCTGGCCACAACTACTAGGGTAGTTTTGAGGAATGAGATGTAAATTTTTTATTTTGTCGCCTAGGTCGATTGAAAAGTAACTTTTGAGTTGTAAACACGTTTTAAACGATATTTTGGGATCCCAATGTAACACTTTTATGATTTAACTGAATGTCTGCCCTTTTAAACTAAATCTTATTTAAAAGAGTCTTCATTTTAATTAATCACGCTTTTGGGCCTAAAACCTTGATTAGCGAGTTAATTTCACATTTTAAAATCACGTGGTTGCGGCTCTAGGGTAGTAGGGTGTTACAGAAGACGTCTCCCAGGGCAATGAAACGTCACCCGGAGAGACCATCAGAGATTAAAGAAACACAACAAAAAGACCAAAACCTAGGAAAGCAAATCTTTGAAAAGAAGCATTTGTGATGATGGTGACCAAATTCCAAAAATCTAAATTCTAGAAAAAAAACAAGATGGGCCACCATCTATGAACAAATTCCTCACTAGAAAAATCATAATAATGTAAATGGAACCAATCGGAAACCGGGAGCACCCATTTACATAATTCAAGACCTGACATGCTTACTACCCAATCGAAATGACAATAACACAAAGAACATATATGCTAAACCAAATAGAAAAAGAAGAAGAAAGTAAGGTTCGACTCACTTACTCGATAGATGGCGGACATAGGTGTGCAGCTTGGTATGGTAAGTTATTTGGTGTTGTTAACCCTGAATTACCTTACAACCTTCCAGTTATCTAGATGGGATAAAAGACGATCGACGAATCGAGAAATTTTTTGAAATAGGGTTTTGGGGAGCTCTAAAAGCCTATAAGCTTTTTGAAAATGAGAAGGCAAGAAATGTGGGAAGAAAAAGTATTTGGGTTATTTGAATTTAAATCCCCAAAGGTCGAGTTATACCAGATTGTTGATCGCCTACGGGGAGGCACTCGAGCATGATCCAACAGTCTTGAAAAACGAAGTGACATCCATACTCGGATACTGGAAGGACATCTCGGGTACGAAAATAATGTCTCATTTAAAGCAGGTGAATGACCATCCAAACAATAGGAAGCTACAATGTGTTTCCCCTCATCAGAGGTATCAGTGCCTGAGACCCTTCGCTGGTTACTGTATCGCCCTACTACCCTAGAGTCGTTACCATGTGATTTTAAAATGTGTCATTAGTTCACTAATCGACGATTTAGCCCAAAAGTGTGACTAAATTAAAATAAAGATTCAATTAATGAAACTCTAAGAGAAAATGTTTGGAGATTCATTAAAGTTATAAAAGTAATACATAGGGATCCCCAAAACATTGTTTAAAACATAATTACAACTCAAAAGTTAGTTACAGTCGACCTAGGCGACAAAATCAAACAGTCATAACTTGTTCCTCAAAACTACCTCAGTTGTGGCGTCCAAGTAGGCCAAACATGTACACGTCGCTCCATGCCCTCCAACTCATGTTTGGTCGGCATTTCCTTTGCCCTTACCTGCACCATAGAGCACCCATGAGCCAAGGCCCAACAAGAAAACTCGAATGCATAGCATATAACAATTCATTCCAATAAATGATTAACTAAAACATACACAATAGACTATTCACATAGCGGCCTAAGCCAATCTAGGTCCGTTACCAGGCACCAGATTCGCGGTCTTCACTGAGCGGGTGAGTACAACATCCTAGATGGCCATGCCATGGTGGCAGGCATTCAGCATGCTTGTTGCCAATCCCGGCCTTTGCCGATCCCGACCTTCACCGTTCTCGGACTTCGTCGATCATTCATAAAAACACAAACATGGCATAACAATTATAAACATTCATACATAACACTAAACAGAGATAATCGATCCATGTCCTACCATAAACAGTTTTCTTACCTGAGTCCCGAGCTGACTGTATAGTGCGATCCCGAGCACGATCCCCAAAACCTGAGCCTTAGCGATAAAACCTAGTCACGACGCAATAATATTAAATTTTCATCAAACCCAGAACATTTTAAAAACATCGGAACAATATTCTAGCCTTTGAGACCTCAAATTCTACTAAACTAGGTAGTAGAATCCTTCCCGAGCCCTTAAATTTGAATTTACGAGCATAAAACCATGTTTTGGCCATTTCCCTTAATTTGAGTTGCGCCACATCCCCTAGGGCACGTGCTACAAGTCTGAGAGCCCCAAGGTTCTCCGCTAGGGGATGCGGGCCACAGCGCACTCTGCCTGTGCTGCGACGCCTGGGAAACTTCCAAGACCCTCCAAGGTCTTCTCACACAAACGGGTCTTGGCACCTGAAGAATAGGGCCACAGCTTGAACCCCAAATGCAGAACTCCCCTACATTTTTCTCGAGCCAAATCCACTAAAATCCACCTAAATCAATACCTAAACCCAAAATTGCGTCTAGAATCCATATCAGTACAACATAATCATTATAATTAGCTCAAAAACTACTCCATATCCTCACTAAAACCCAAAATCATACCAAAGTTTAAACCTAAAAGAATGCCTTTAAACTACAGCTAAAACTACCAAAAATTCAAAGTAAAACCTTACCTCAATCAAGGAATTCGACCCTCAAAAATCTTAGACTTGCCCCTAGCTTATTTTCCCTAAGTTCCCAGCCTCATATCCTCAATTCCCAGCCCCGAATTCAGAGTTTTTCCTTCAAGACTCCCAAACCTTCCAAGCCACCAAGAGTGAGAGTGACTAAGCCTTTTTCTTCTAATTGAGTCTAAAGTCCTAAGGTCACAAGTCCATGTCTTTCCCTTGGCACCAAAATAACCAAATTTTCCCTAACTTAACTCTTACACTTTAATAACACCAAGGGAAAATCCATCATTGCACCATTCTCGCTAATTCCTCGAGTATTCCTATAAATCCCCAATTAATCATGGCATACCCAAATACTCGCTAAATAGCTATCCATTACCTGGTAAATTCTGAACACACACTAACTCCCTAAAATACTCCTAGGCTCACCCCGAGCCAGGCATTTGACCCCGTTGTGACTATTTTGCGTGTCCGCTCCCTAGGACCGCCCCAGATCACACATATCAAATATATCTCAACAATAGTGTGGTCTCAGACATATCACAACATAACACACACATATATATACCCCCATCTGGTCAAAAATTTCAAATATGCCCTTAATTACACGAATGGGCCCACATGCATATTTAATTCACCTAAACATGCATATCTAGTCATATAATAATATAATTCGAGTAATCACATAATGAGTCACATATATCACAATTAATCACGTAGTAATACAATTAAATCAATTATTGCCCTACCAGCACACTAATCAAGGCACTAAGCCTTATTAGCAAATTTGTGACGCTACAACTATCCCCTCCTTACTAAAATTTCATCCTCGAAATTTACCTGAATAATTCGGCATATCAATCCCGCACATCAGACTCAAGCTCCCAAGTTGCCTCTTCTACCTTGTTGTTTCTCCACATCACTTTCACTAAGGCAATGGTCTTGTTCCGCAAGACTTTATCCTTTCGGTCTAGGATTTGAACTGGTTTATCCTCATAGGAAAAATATTGATCATACTCCATGTTTTCATAACTCAGCACATATGTAGGATCTGATACATACTTTCAGAGCATAGACACATGAAATATGTTGTGAACCCCTGATAAAGCTGGAGGCATGGCTAGTATGTATGCCACCTCTCCAACTCGTTCCAGGATCTCAAAGGGGCCAACAAACCTAGGACTTAACTTGCCTTTCACTCCTCACAAAGGAGAAGCTCTGAGAAACACATGATCACTAACTTGAAACTCTACACTTCTATGTTTTAAGTTCGAATAAATCTTCTATCTACTTTGGGAGGTGAGCATCCGAGCTCTAATCTTTTCAATTGCCTTGTTAGTCCTCTGAACGGCCTCAGAACCTAAGTACTTCCTCTCAACCATCTCATCTTAATGAATGGACGATCTACATTTCCTCCCATAAAAAATTTCACACGGAGCCACTCTGATAGTCACTCGATAGCTGTTATTATAAGAAAATTCAATTAAAGGGAGATACTTTCTCCAAGATTCCTTAAACTCCAGCACACAAGCCCGCAACATATCTTCTAGTATCTAAATCGTCATCTCAGACTGTCCATCCACCTAAGGATGATAGACGGTACTAAAATTTAACTACGTGCCCATAGCCTTCTGTAGGCTCTCCCAAAACTTAGAAGTGAAGGTAGGGTCCCTGTCGGACACTATCAATCTTGGAGCCCCATGGAGACGCACGATCTCCTTCACATACAACTCAGCATACTGCTCCACTGTATAAGTTGTTCTAATAGGCAAGAAGTGGGCTAATTTTGTGTACCTATCAACAATCACCCACACAGAATCTTGTTGCCCCACTATCCTTGGCAATCCAACCACGAAGTCCATAGTGATATCTTCCAACTTCCACTCTGGAATCCCTAAAGGTTGTAGCAACCTTACTTGCCTTTGATGTTCAGCCTTCACTTGCTTACAAGTCAAACACTTGGCCACATAATCCACTACGTCCTTCTTCATTTTTAGCCACAAATACAAAGTCTTTAAATCTTGGTACATCTTTGTCATACTTGGATGTAAGGAATAGGGAGTGGTATGAGACTCATCCAGAATCTCTCGCCTGATACTAGAATACACTAAAACGCAAATTCGACCTTTATACCTCAACAGGTCAACATCTAAAACAGAAAAGTCTCTAGCCAATCCAGCTAAGACATCCTCCCTGTGTTTCCTCAACTGTGTATCCTCCTTCTGTTTTTCTCTGATTCTCTCACGGAGTGTAGACTGAAGAGTAATGTTGGCTAGCTGACCAACTACCAGTTCAATTCATGCTCTCATCATCTCTCGAACTGAACAACTGCCCTAGCCCATTCTGACTCAATGCGTCGGCCACCACATTAGCCTTTCCTGGATGGTAAAAAATATCACAATTGTAGTCCTTTACCAATTCTAGCCAACATCTTTGGTGCATATTCAAATCCTTTTGAGTAAGAAAATACTTCAAACTCTTATGGTCAGTGTATATTTCACACTTCTCTCCATACAATTAATGCATCCATACCTTCAGTGCGAACACCATCACTGCCAGTTCTAGATCATGAGTGGGATACCTCTGCTCATACTCCTTCAGATGTCTCGATGCGTAGGCTATCACCTTTTGAGCTTGCATCAACACACATCCCAAACCCTTCCTCGACGCATCGCAGTAGACTACAAACTTTTCCTTATCTAATGGAAGACTCAGTACCAAAGCGGTGATCAGTCACTACTTCAACTCCTTGAAATTGTTCTCACATTTATCTATCCATATATACTTGGTCTTCTTACACATCAGCTCAGTTAACAGTGAAACTATTCTGGAGAATCCCTCGACGAAATGCTGATAGTACCCTGCTAATCCCAGGAAGCTCCTAGGCTCTGGTACACTGCTCGGCCTCGGCCAATCTCTCACTGCCTCTATCTTGGTTAGGTCCACCAGAATCTCGTCCTTACTCACAATGTGGCCCAGAAATGTTACTTGGGGTAACCAGAACTCACATTTACTGAACTTTGCATATAGCCTATGCTCCCTTAGCCGATGTAGTACCAAGCGAAGCTGCTGCTCATGTTCTGTTTCTGATTGGGAGTACACTAGTGTATTATCAATGAATACGATCACAAACTTATCCAAGTAATCCCTGAAAACCATATTCATCAAATCCATGAAGGTTGTTGGGGCATTGGTTAGCCTAAAGGACATGACAAAGAATTCATAGTGCCCATACCTACAGAACGCGGTCAATGGCATGTCCTCCTCCTTAATTCTGGATTGATGATAGCCAGACCGAAGGTCAATCTTGGAGAACACCGTCTTCCCTTTTAGTTGATCAAACAAGCAGTCGATCATGGCCAGTGGATACTTATTCATAATAGTTAACTTATTTAGCTCTCGGTAGTCAATGCACATTCTTTGTGACAGCACTGGAGCACCCCACGATGAAAAGATGGGTCTAATGAATCCTAGATCCAATAATTCCTACAACTAAATCTTCAATTCCTTTAACTTTCCTGGAGCCATTCTATAAGGTGTCCTTGATACTGACTCCGCTCTTGGTGCCAACTCTATAACAAAATCGATCTCTCGGTGTGGTGGCAACCCTGGCAGGTCTGCTAGTAATACATCAGGGAACTCACACACTAGTCTGGTCTCATCTGGTCTAACTAAAATGACCTTATAGATATTCATTATACTTGCTAGGAATCCTATGCAACCTTCTAGCAATAGGTCCCTAGCCTTCAATTCAGAGACCATAGGTACTCATGGTCGACTCACTATCCCCACAAACATAAAAGGTTCCTATCCTTCCGGTTCAAAAATTACCATCATTTGCTTGCAGTCTATCATCGCCCCATACTTTTCCAACCAATCCATCCCCAGAATCATATCAAAGTCATCCATTACAAGTTCAATCAGATCCACAGACAACTCCCTACTATCTATCTCCACTGGTAATGCTCTAACCCATCTCGTAGAGACTACCAACTCCCTAGTTGGAAACAAAGTCCTAAATCCTCTAGCATACAAATCACAAGGTCTTCACAAACGGTCTATTACTCTAGAAGATACAAACAAATGAGTAGCGCCTGAATCAATCAATGCAGTAAAGGAAGAACCAACCCTAGAAATCTGACTTGTCACGACCGAGGGACTAGCCTCAGCCTCAGTCTGGGTCAAAGTGAACACTCTGGCTAGAGTGAGGTTGTCACTCATCTTTGGTTCTTCTTTTATTGTTTGTGGGCAATCCTTCCTAAAGTAACTGACACTCCCATAAATGAAGCATGCTCTGACTCTACACTCCCCCAGATGTCGTCGCTTGCACCGTGGACACTCTGGGAAGCTTCTCTAGTTCTCTCCCCCACCCTGACAACCACCGAAGGCACCCTGTGCCCTCCTATCTCGACCAGTAAGAACAAAAGAATATGGGCCCTTTCTTTTCTACTCACTGAGGCCACTACCTCGGCTAGAACAAGTCAAGGGAGGCATCGTCCTCTAAGTATCATGCCTTGTAGTGCCCTCTTTCCATGTTTGATCTTCGGCACCCTCTGCACCAAGGGATTTTTCCACTACCTGAGCATACGTGGTAGTCCTTGGATCCAATGTTATCTTGACATCCTGTGTTATCATTACATTCAGCCTTTGTACAAAGCGATCCCTCCATGCCATATCAGTAGGCACCAAATCTGGTGCGAACTTAGCCAAGTCGTCAAACTTCAAGGCATACTCTATGATGGTCATTTTGTTCTGAGTTAGATTGATGAATCATCCACTTTTGTAGCTGAAACTGCAACACTACAATACTTCTAATTAAAGACATCCTGGAATTCATCCTAAGTCATAACAATCACATCTCCCATCTTAGACACAACTTACCACCAGATGCAGGCATCTTCCCTCAACATGTAACCGGCACAAGCCAACCACTACTCTACCCGTAGTGGGTCTGGACCGCCCTCAAAGGTGGGAGGGTGTAATGACCCAAATTTCCTAATAAGGCTTAAGACCTTAATTAGGAGGTCGGAAAGGCCATAATTGATTTATTATGCAATTAAATGATTATATGCATGTTTAGGTGTATTAGATATGCATGTGAACCAATTTCTGTTAAATTGGGTGATTTTCATATTTTGGCCATTTAGGGTATATTTGGCATATATGTGGCATGTGTGTGGTGCTTCATTATTATTTGGTTATGCTAGGGTTACTCAGAACGAGATGATCGTAGGAGGTAAGCTAGTGGAAAGTCACAACGAGATTTATACTTGACTCGGAGTGAGTCAAGGGGTATTTAGCACATTACCGGGATATTGGGTA
This sequence comes from Humulus lupulus, assembly GCF_963169125.1. NCBI lineage: Eukaryota > Viridiplantae > Streptophyta > Magnoliopsida > Rosales > Cannabaceae > Humulus > Humulus lupulus. Next base: position 80,643,244 of record NC_084798.1, on the reverse strand, counting down.
ATGGGAATAAATATTTGATGATAAATTGGGAGTTAGTAAGATCAAAGGGAAATTTTGGGAGTTTTAACTATTTTACCCCCAGGGGGCGTTTTCGGGACCCCGGGCATTAGGATTTGCTTAAGGCTACTTAAGCTTGAAGTAACCTGTCATAAACATAAAAAGAACGTTCAAAACGTTTTCTCTCCCTCAAAGTTCTCTTTTCATCTCCCGATCGTATTTTCGAAGGAAACTTGAGCTCTAGGACTCGAATTTAAGCGAGGATCAAGGCATAGAATTTTGGGGAAGAATAGAAACTTATTAGTTGTTGACGGTGAAATCTCGTCAACGAAATTAGATCGAAAAAATTCAAAGATAAGTATGGAGATATTTAGATATAGATAAGAACTTAGAATAAGCTTAAGGAAAGGTAAAACACAGATCAACAATGGAGTAAGCCTTTGTATATTGCACAATAGCCTGAGTGTAGAATGAGTATTCCAACCCCTTTGTTGGAGGGGTGAAAGTCTATTTATATTGGAGCTCTAATGGCTCTTCGTACATCGTGGTCCCAGGGGACAAGATGGTACATAGGTACACTGTCAGGGCTATGGCACAGGTCGTAGTGGTGTTGAAGGAGTGGCGGTCGGCTCTAGTATGTGTAAGGGGCCTGCAAAAGTACTCCTGTCTTGGTACCATATTATGCCTCCACTACTTGTCGGGTACGAACCTCATATGTGTGCTGAAGGAGTCCTCACCATCTACCATTCTTGCACTGCCACTACTTGTCTGGCGTGGACACCGTATCTGTACTCTAATTCCTCTTGGTTAGTAGGTGCATTTCGTACCTGTACTAGCTCTTTGAGTCATACGTGAGTTCTTACTCTCAAAAGGCACCTTATTCCCACGAGATTAATGTATTGAAACCCTTATGCACTGCCTCGGATAACATGGTTCCAAGATGCCTGTGAGGGAAGGCCCTCACGACACCCCTGATGGGCTCGAGGCCCTGATGGGTGCGAGGCCCTGAGGGGCACGAGGCGTTGATGGGCACGAGGAGCTGAGGGGTGCGAGACGCTGAGGGGCACGAGGCACTGAGGGGCACGAGGACCTGATGGGCGCGAGGCGCTGGGGGGCGCGAGGCCCTGATGGGCGCGAGGTGCTAAAGGGCGCGAGGCACTAAGGGGCACGAGGTGCTGATGGGCACGATTCGTAGGTGCGCATCACCTAAGCGCAAGATGGAGGCCACGAGATCATCAAGCCAAAGTTGCTTGGGTGCCATGAGACGCATGTGCGAAATCGTGCCTGGGCGCGATCCGTAGGTGCGCATCACCTAAGCGTAAGACGGGGGTCGCGACTACATGAGGCGCGAGGCGGCTGGAACACTCACGCGAGACAAAACCTGGGCGAGACCCATAGATGCACGAGACCATGGGGTCTCCATTGAGATGGGCGAGGCTAGGTGCATGGGCGGCTGGAGCACTGGCGCTAGGCTCTCCTGACCGAGACACCGGTGTGCACGCATGGCCCTCCTGGCCAAGACACCAGCATGTGTGCGAGGCCACCAGCGTGCGCGTGAGGCCCTCCTGGCCGAGGCATCAGTGCGCAGGGCTCCTTGGTTGCATGTGAGGCGAGATGGTCCTTTTCAGCATGCGGGGTCTCGCCAGGCGTAATGGTGCGTGGTTCCTTGGCATAAGGTGACTTAGTCTCGAAAAGGCAGAGACTTACGGGGTTTTAAGAGTTTTGACCAGAACGTGGTCACATGAGACCTATGGGCACGAGCCCAGTGACATGACTAAGTGACTGTTATCCCTGTGCTCCAACCAAGGACTATAGATTTTTTTCTTTGGTGGATTTTTGGCATCCACACTTGCCCCCCAGTCTATAGGGAGGCCTTTAGGCGTTCTTGTATACAATTCTCTTCCTTTTTATTATTCTCTTTTTCTTTTTTTATTATTATTTTATTTTTTTGTATTTATCATGCTCGAGGTCCTTTGGAACCCACGCGAAAGGGGGTTCGGTAGGTCTCTCTTTGGTGCACCTTGATTGTATCTATAAGGATATGTTGACCCCTTGGGTTCTAGTTATCCTTTTACATACTTTTGCGCGCGCTTATTTTTTCTTGCGAGAAGCGTCCTTCTCGTCGTTAGGCATAGTACTATTTTTGCAAGTGTCTTCTTTGAGACCCTTTTTGAAAGCGTCTTCTTTGAGACCCTTTTCGGCAAGCGTCTACTTTGAGACCCTTTTTGCAAGCGTCTACTTTGAGACCCTTTTTGCAAGGGTCTACTTTGAGACCGTTTTTGCAAACGTCTACTTTGAGACCCTTTTTTGCGAGCGTCTACTTTGAGACCATTTTTGCGAGCGTCTACTTTGAGATCCTTTTTTCAAGCGTCTACTTTGAGACCTTTTTTGCAGGCGTCTACTTTTGAGACCTTTTTTGCAGGCGTCTACTTTTGAGACCCTTTTTGCAAGCATCTACTTTTGAGACCCTTTTCGCAGTCGTCTACTTTTGAGACCCTTTTTGCAATTTTTGAGGTGATCTCCCCTCGGGTCGGGACTTTCATGGCTAGATGGTCTTCGTTCAATCTCAAACTTGGTCAGCGACCCCTCTAGCACGACGCCCCCTTCTATATGGAATCTTCAGACCTATTGGTTGCAAGGCGACTGGAGGAAGGTTCGCTTTCTTCAACATGCGAGTTATTACGACCCTCTTCCACCCGTATGTACTTCTGTGCTCTCTCAAAGAAATCATCTAAATTTAAAACTTCTCTTTTGAGCATGTTATCCCATAGCTTGCTCCCTGGACAAACTCCGGCTGTAATAGCCGTCTTGAGCTTCGCTTTTGTGAAACTTCCCACCTTTGTTGCTTATATATTGAACCTATGGATATAGTTCTTCAGACTTTCATTCTCGCCTTGTTTTACGTTAGCGAGGCTGGTAATTGACATGACGTAATCACAGGCTGCATGGTGTTGTCGAAGAAATTCATCAGAGAATTGCTACCATGACTTGATTGTTCCTGGCCTTAACCTCTTGAACCACTTGTACGCAACTCCTTTAAGCGTAACGACAAAGCAATGACACTTTTCCCTGTGGTTGACCCCTCTTAACCTCATCAAGTTATTGAAGGATTCTAAGTGATACTATGGGTATGTAGTGCCTTCGTACAGAGTCATGCGAGGCTCTTTGAAGCCGGTGGGAATTTGCTCAGCCTAGATCTCCATTGTGAAGGGTGAATCACGATCAAATTCTTCGTCATCTTTGTGCCCCCCAAGTGCAGTAGTAATCTTGCCTCGAGGGCTTTGCAATTTGATGTCTAGTCCCCTCCTCTTTTTCCTTGAGGAGTCTCGTGGGACCTCAGACTGAACCCTTGCTTTGGTTATGTTCCTCAAGGGAACCGTGGGGGGTGTGTTTTTTACTTCAAACCTTTTTCCATCGAGCTTTTCTCTTAAGCTAGGGGCGCTTCTTTTGAGGTGACTTCTTCTTCATTCTTACGACCATCGTCTTCCCTCCTCCTTTGCTCTTGGGGGCATTTCGTCGACCTAAGTCCCCCATGGGACTTTGTCAGGGGAGTTTTACTAGTGGAAATTTTGGTTGTCCCATCATCTACGGGGATAGCGTTTTCCCCTTTTTCATTCTCCTTCTCTTTACGCTTAGGAAGGGGTATGCTTGACTTTCCTTGCAGTAGGTCGTTTAAGATCTCCTGCATGTTCTCTATCGTTGTTTCCAGCCTTCGAGTCTTTTTATGCAAGTCACGAATCTCATCCTTGTATGAGCGAGTCCTTGAGCTGGAACTTACCGAGCGTACCCTGGGACCCTTGCCTGGCCCATGTGTCGATGGACTTGGGTTGTGTTGGCCTGAGCATGGTGCTACCGGGGGCTAGTGAAGGGAATGCACTGGCGGCTCTGAATGATCTCCTTCGGGTCGGATGGCCGGGGACGATGCTTCCTTTGCCTCCTTTGGGGGAAGAGGTTCCTCTGGTCTACCTCCATGCTTAGGCAGGGGGGTCTTTCTTGGGAGCCCTCGGCTCTATTCTGTCCCGGCGAACCTCATCATCTTGTCGTTGCCGTAGGAGTTTTGAACGTCTTTGCATCTTTCTTTTCGGAAGTGATGAAAGAACATTAGCTTGATGCTTGTTCTTCCCACAGACGGCGCCAAACTGTTGACGGTGAAATCTCGTCAATAAAATTAGATCAGAAAACTCAAAGATAAGTATGGAGATATTTAGATTTAGATAAGAACTTAGAATAAGCTTAAGGAAAGGTAAAACACAGATCAATAATGGAGTAAGCCTTTGTATATTGCACAATAGCCTGAGTGTAGAATGAGTTTTCCAACCCCTTTTCTGGAGGGGCGAAATTCTATTTATATTGGAGCTCTAATGGCTCTTGGTACATCGTGGTCCCAGGGGACAAGATGGTACATAGGTACACTGTCAGGGTTATGGCACAGGTCGTAGTGGTGTTGAAGGAGTGGTGGTCGGCTCTAGTATGTGTAAGGGGCCTGCAAAATTACTCCTGTCTTGGTACCATATTATGCCTCCATTACTTGTCGGGTACGAACCTCATAAGTGTGTTGAGGGAGTCCTCACCATCTACCATTCTTGTACTACCACTACTTTTCTGGTGTGGACACCGTATCCGTACTCTAATTCCTCTTGGTTAGTAGGTGCATTTCGTACCTGTACTAGCTCTTTGAGTCATATGTGAGTTCTTACTCTCAAAAGGCACCTTATTCCCACGAGATTAATGTATTGAAACCCTTATGCGCTGCCTCGGATAACATGGTTCCAAGATGCATGTGAGGGAAGGCCCTCACGACACCCCTGATGGGCTCGAGGCCCTGATGGACGCGAGGCCCTGAGGGGCGCGAGGCATTGATGGGCATGAGGAGCTAAGGGGTGCGAGGCACTGAGGGGCACGAGGCGCTGATGGGCGCGAGACCCTGACGGGCGCGAGGCGCTGATGGGCGTAAGGCACTAAGGGGCGCGAGGCACTGATGGACGCGGTTCGTAGGTGCACATCACCTAAGCGCGAGATGGAGGCCACGAGACCATCGAGCCAAAGTTGCTTAGGTTTGTGTCGCAAGATGCATGTGTGAGATGGTGCTTGGGTGCGGTCCGTTGGTGCGCATCACCTAAGTGCGAGACAGGGGTCGCGGCTACATGAGGTGCGAGGTGGCTTGAACACTCGCACAAGACGGCACCTAGGCGAGACCCATAGATGCGCGAGACCATGGGGTCTCCATTGAGGCGGGCGAGGCGAGGTACATGGGCAGCTGGAGCACCCGCGCGAGGCCCTCTTGGCCGAGACACCAGCATGCACGTGAGGTCCTCCTGGCTGAAACACAAACGCACGCGTGAGCTCTCCTGGATGAGACACCAGCATGTGTGCGAGGCCACCAGCGTGCGCGTGAGGCCCTCCTGGCCAAGGCATCAGTGCCCGGGGCTCTTTGGCCGCATGTGAGGCGGGATGGTCCCATTGAGCATGCGGGTCTCGCCAGGCGTAATTGTGCGTGGTTCTTTGGCATAAGGTGGTTTAGTCTCCAGAAAGGCAGAGACTTACAGGGTTTTAAGAGTTTTGGCCAGAACGTGGTCTCATGAGACCTATGGGCACGAGCCCAGTGACATGAATAAGTGACTATTATCCCTGTGCTCCAACCAGGGACTATAGATTTTTTTTCTTTGGTGGATTTTTGGCATCCACGTTAGCTGAATGATTTATCGAGAAACAACATAATCAGAGGTAATTCAAGTTTTAAGTTCTATGTTTTTAAAGTTTTTAAGCTTGGATTGAATTTTGTGTTTTAAAGAGTTTTTGGATGAATTGAAGCTTAGGTTTTATTGATTTTGGGAAATTATGATGTTTGGGAACTTTAATTTTTAGAGTTGGATAGGTTGGGCTCAGATTTGGAGCTTTGAAGCTTGAAGAACTCGAAGAACACGAAGCTGAAACCCAGAATTTCTGCTTTAGGCTCTATAGCGCTAGGTTGGTAGCACTACAACGCTAGGAGCTCTGTTTTGGGGAGTTAGGTCTGTTTGTAGTGCTGTAGCACCCAAAGGTAGGTTGTAGCGCTACACAACCTTTAGAAATTGATTTTTTGGTACTTTTTGGGGTTTTGACCCGAGGGCTCGGGGGATGATTCCACCACCCTCTTTGGTGGAATTGGAGGTCCTAAGAGTGCGGGATTGGTCCTGGGATTTGGGTTTTTGAAACTTGAACTCATTGAAACACCGTTTATGGTTGTGACTAGGTTATCGCAAGGGGATTGGAAATAGGATCGTGCTTGTGGCTCGTTTATTGGTAAGCTGTGCTTGAACCCAAGGTAAGAAAACTGCACCCAGTATGTGATGCATGTGATGCATAAGATACATGTGATTAGGGCATGACATGAATGTTGAATATGAGATTGATCAGAGCTTGAGTCTCTATAAATGTGCATGATCATAATTTTTCTAGTAACTGTTAAGTAAGTATGTTGAATGCCCTACATTTGGATATTTCACATATGATATATGCCTGGATGCATTGCTTACTTGTGAGTGGAACTGACTCCATAGTTAGAATCGGCAATGGTGCTAGTATTGACTGTGAAGCTGTGACTCATTAGTCGAGTTCCGCAGTAGTACTGAGCATTGGTCGTATGGAATTGACCTATGAGTCAAGAACGTTATTAGCGTGTTTAACGCAAGCTGAAAAGATTAGATCTAATCGACATAAGCATTGAATGAATCATCATGAACATTAATGCTTGACCGACCTCAAGTTCGATGAAAATTAAAAGTGCTTGTCTAGTCTAAAGGCTAGTTACTTAGAGCCAAGGCCAAAAGGCTCAGGTGACTACAACGTCACATGGCTATGGGTGCTATGCCCAAGTTCGTGACTCACTCATTAGTCACTCATCTGATTAGGGCTACAAGCCCCAGCATGATTACCAGAATCTCAAAGTGTTAATCATTCATCTGATTAGGGCTACAAGCCCCAGCATGATTACCAGAATCTCAAAGTGTTAATCACTAATATGATTAGGGCTACAAGCCCCAGCATGATTACTAGAATCTCAAAGTATTAATCACTCATCTGATTTGGGCTACAAGCCCCAGTATGATTATCAATATCATAAAGTGTTAATCACTCATCTAATTCGGGCTACAAGCCCCAGTATGATTACCAAAATCATAAAGTGATATTCACTCATTTGATTAGGGTGCAAAATCCAAGTTTGTGACTCCTTAGTCACTCATCTGATTAGGATGCAAAGCCCAAGTTTGTGACTCCATAATCACTCATCTGACTAGGGTGCAAAGCCCAAGTTTGTGACTCCATAGTCACTCATCTGATTAGGGTGCAAAGCCCAAGTTTGTGACTCCATAGTCACTCATCTAATTAGCACAATCATTTATTTGTACCTGCCTGCATGCATGAGTATGGTTATTACTGCTAGGCATGCCTATTATGATTTAGTGACATGTTATTACTGTTCATGAGCATATTGAGTTTTCTTGCTAAGCTTTGGCTCACGGGTCCTATGTGGTGCAGGTAAAGGCAAAAGAAAGCTGGACCATCCTTGAGTTGGAGAGTTTAGGTGACGATGTGTAGATATGCGGCTGCTCGACCGCCACGGCCGAGGGTTGAAAGAGGAACTAGGGTTAAACCTATTTTGCCGCTTAGGTCGATTGGTTGTAAATATTTATTTGTAATTAACCTTTAAATTATATTTGGGATCCCAATGTACACAATTATAAACATTTATACATAATACTAAACACATATAATTGGGCCATGCCCTGCTCTATAGGTACAAAAAGTTTTCTTACTTGAGTCCCAAGCAGACCGTATAGTGCGATCCCGAGCACAATCCCCAAAATCTGAGAATTAGTTGTAAAACCTAGTCACGACGAAATAATAATAAATATCCATCAAACCGTAAACCAATTAAAACCTTCGGAATAATAATCTAGCCTCCAGGACCTCGAATTCTATTAAATCGGGCAGTAGCATCCTTCCAGAACCCTTAAATTTGAGATCCTGAGCTTAAAACCCTATTTTGGCCATTTCCCTTAATTTGAGCCACAGCCAAGCCCCTGTGGTTGCAGCCCGCTACAAGTCAGATAGCCACAAGGATTTCTCCTGGGGATTGCGGGCTGTGGCGTGCCCTACCTGCGTCGCGGCGCCAGGCAACTTCAAAAACACTCTAGGGTCTTCTCATGCACACGGGTCGCGGCACCTGAAGAACAAGGTCGCAGCTTGAGCCCCAAACCCATAACTCCCTTGCCTTTTTCTCAATCCAAATCCACTTAAATCCACCCAAATCAATACCTATAACCCAAAATTATGTCTAGAATCCATACCAGTACAACATAATCATTATAATTAGCTCAAAAACTACTTAATATCCTCACTAAAACCCAAAATTAAACCAAGGTTTAACCAAAAAAAAACCTTTAAACTACAGTTGAAACTACCAAAAATTCAAAGTAAAACCTTACCTCGATAAGGGAATTCGACCCTCAGTTGCCTCAAACTTGCTCCTAGCTCATCTTCCCCAAGTTCCCAGCCTCAAATCCTCAATTCTCAGCCCCAAATTCAGAGTCTTTCCTTCAAAACTTCCCAAAACCTTCCAAGCCACCAAGAGAGAGAGAGAGAATGACTAAGCATTTTTCTTCTGATTGAGTCTAGAGTCCTAAGGCCACAAGTCCATGTCTATCCCTTGGCACCAAAATAACCAAACTACCCCTAACATAACTTTTAGACCTTTAATACCACCAAGGGAAAATCCATCATTGCGCCATTCCAACTAATTCCTCAAGTATTCCTATAAATCCCCAATTAATACTAGCATACCCAAATACTCGCTAAATAGCTACCCATTACCCGGTAAATTTCGAACACACACTAACTCCCCAAAATACCCCTAGGCTTACCCCGAGCATGGCATTTGACCCCGTTGTGACTATTTCGTGTATCCGTTCCCTAGGACCGCCTCGAATTACACATCTAAAATATATCTCCACAATACTGTGGTCTCAGACATTTCACAACATAACACACACATATATATACCTTCAACGGGTCAAAAATTACAAATATGCCATTAACAACACGAACGGGTCCACATGCATATTTAATTCACCTAAACATGCATATATATTCATATAATAATATAATTTTAGTAATCACGTAATGATGCACATATATCACAATTAATCACGTAGTAATACAATTCAATCAATTATTTCCCTCCCGGCACGCTAATCAAGGAACTAAGCCTTATTAGCAAATTCGAGATGTTACATTTACTTCCCAAAGATGGAAGTCTTGAAGGGTAGCCTAGCAACTAACCTCTGAAGTTGACTATTCTAAAGAGCAGGAAGTTAAGTTTCCACTATTCCTGAGAACGAGTGAAGACTTATGGGCAACTGTTGTCTATGTTTTCTCGATATGACAACATGAGCTGAGTGGCCACTATTGTTTAGTCCTCCTTAGTACTTGAAACTAAAGAAATTGAGGGGTCATTTCCTTTTGACCAGAGAACTTGCTCGGGGATTTACTTGCGCAGTAGATTTCTGAACATCCCTTGATGGGAGGTAGTCCCACTGACAACTCTGCCAACTCAGTATAAGTTCTCAGGACGTGATCTACCCATTCAGTCCAGAAGACATCCCATCACGAAAATGAAATCCCCTGCCAATGTTAGTTAGAGAGGCATAAGAGACCACTGGCACACGACTGGCATCATAGGCGGCAGTAGAGATTGTGTTGTCGGCTTTGTACAACTGGCAAAGCGGGTGTCCCACAAAGCAACATAATCATGAGGATACGTGCAATTACCCCGTGACATTATCATAATGTATCTTTCCAATAAGTCCCTGGGCGGATTAACCTCAGAGTGGGCCCCTTGACAAGTAAATAGAGCCCACGAGCCTAACTTATGCGAAGATGGCCTCAATTTACTTGTATCATGATCCCATTACTGGGACATTATTGTAATCAACTCTAATTAATGAGCTTAAACCACCTTAGATACCTATAAATATGGTTAGGGTATCACTTGTAAAGGGAACCCAACTTGAGTGCATGCAAAAAATGATGCCTAAATTCTTAGAGAACTTGAGCGTTGAAAATTTTTCATACTCAATACAACTCACTCGCAGACTAGGGATAATTAATAGCTTGAACCACTTAAAACCCTCTGTATTATCTTTGCTTTCTTTAAGTGTTTCTATTTATTTGAGGTTGATGAAAAATCCAATTAACACCCTCAATCTAATTGATACTAAAAATATCATTCAAACCCTTTCAAAGATATATGGTGGCAATCCTTCCTTCACCCTTGTTTTCTACCTGGTTGCTAAGCTTTTCAATAACCTACCCTATAACTATGAAGTTTTTTAGAGGACTGTGACTTCCCTTTGGCAAGGAAGATTCCTTGTCTCTATCTCAGAGTACTCAACTAATCTCTACTTGATTGAGTTTGCTTGTGAAGGTGAACGTAAAATAATCCTCTTAGCTTAGCCTCTGCATTTCACCCAAATTATTATCCTCATAGATATCTCTGATTATACCTTTACTCTTAACATTGAAATCCTTCAAAAAGTTTCCTTCTAGGTCCAAGTGTTTAACATTCCCTTCCTTAGGCACTTTGTTAGCCTTGTCAAATTAGTTGCTTCCATTATTGGTAGCTACTTGGATGTTGATTTGGCTACTCTTTCATAGAGCTAGGGACCTTACATGCGGGTTAGGGTTATGCTCAATGTCTCCAAACCTTTACCAAGGGGAGTTCCTACTGTTCCCTGGTATGACCCATGTTATATGGTTCAATTGAAAATTTGAATCCAGTCCTAATTTTTGTCTTTTTCTATGGTTTCTTGGGACATGTGGTTAACCATTATGTGGAATACATGATGAGTTGTGATGATTCCACCACCCCTCCCTTAATAAGGTATAAATCATATTTTAGGGGTAAGGTTAAAGTAAACTCAAACCCATTTAACCTCAGCATTCACCAAACTAAAGCTAGGCCTACTTTAATGGCCTCTTTCATAGTCGCTAGCCCCTCTAGCAACTTTAGCTTGGTCAACAAACCTAACCCACTATCTCCACCAACAAAACCCTCCTTGATTGATGGGTTTTAGTTTCTTACTAGGGATAAAACTAAAACTCTGAAGCTCTATCATTCCTCACTTGCTTAACAGACATACACCCAAATGGCTAGTCAATCTTGGGTGGCTACAGGCTCATTCCAATCCTCCATAATTGTCCCCTTCCCCTAACCACCACCTGGTCACACCAATGACACTTATTTGATGAATGTCACTACTGATACTTTAGGAGGTCCTTCTACCTCCCCCTCCCATTCTTCCTCACAAGCTTGCTCCACTTGATTTACTTCCCAAGCTTCTTCTGAAGTGGTGATTTACCTCCCCAGCCATGGTTCCCATCTTGGATACCAATTCTGCTCCAGCCACTTTCCCTACATCTTTTTCTATGGACCTTTCTAATGCCTTAACCATGCAACATGCCCTAAGAAAATGTGCAAAAGGAAAAAACAAGATCAGTTCTCAAGAGAACCGAGTTGAGGAAGTCTCCTAATGACACTACTTCTTATGAAGAAGTGGGTGTTGCCATTAAGAAACCTCACCTAAAAAAATGAATCTTCTTAGCTCGAATGCTCAAAGCCTTGGGAGTGACTGAGCATTCCGTAAACTCTCCCTTCTTGTGAAGCGATTGTTGGGCATATATAAACTATTATAGGAAAAGGTAATTCTTGTGTATTATTCTGAAAAAATAGTGTACAATTTATAGAGTTGTAAAAATAAAAAAACATAAATATAGAATAATCTAAATCCTATACATAAGGAAAGTAAATATACACAAATCCTACAACTATAATCAAATCATTTTATTTTATTTTAATTTGATTTGCATATCTGTCTACACTCCTCCTCAAGCTTGACTATAACTATTGACGAGTCTAAGCTTATCTAATAGGAAATCAAACACTTACTGTGTCAATCATTTTGTAAGTATGTCAGCCAACTGTTGATTAGTAGGCACATACTTTATACAAATAATCCCTCCATCAATTTCATTAATAAAGTGGTGATCCACTTCTACATGTTTTGTTATATCGTGGTGAACATGATTGTGAGATATACTAATGGTTTATTTATTGTCACAATGGATTTGAATGGGATCTTCATATTTAATCTTCAACTCTTCTAGTAGACGTTTTATCAAGATAGTTTCACACACTCCATGAGCCATAGCCATGTACTCTGCTTCTGTACTACTTCTTAAAACAAAAAAATTGTTTTTTACTTTGTCATATTACCAAGTTACCCCATAGGAGAGTACAATAGCCAGATGTGGATTTCTATCATCGATTGATCCAGCCCAATCAACATCTGTGAAAACTTTGACTTTTTGGTCACTCATTTTTTTTAAAATACAACAATTTTCCTAGTGTTTTCTTTAACTACCTCAAAATTCTATAGACATCATTAAGATAACCTTGGCAAGGACTATGCATATACCGACTGAAGAGACTTATAGAGAAGGAAATGTATGATTGAGTGTGTGAAAGATAGATAAGCTTGCAAACCAGCTGTCGGTATCTTTCTTTGTCGACTGGATCTCCTTCGAACATTTTTTGTTTTGTTCCCAAGTTCAATAGGATTTTTACTAGGCTTGCTTCCTAGCATAGTTGTTTCTTTTAAGAGATCAAGACGGTATTTTTGTTGAGATAGAAATACCCTTTTTGCTCCTTGCAAACTCCATACCCAGAAAATCCTATAATGCACCAAGGTCCTTAACATCAAATTCTCTTACCATCATTTTCTTGATCAGATTTATCACTTTGATATCATCACTAATAACACTAATATCATCAACATAAGCTATTAAGAAATTTACTTTTGGTTTCTCTGAGTGCTTAACAAATAGAGTATGCTCAGTTTGTCCTTAAATGTACCCAAGATTATTGACCACCTTTGAAAAATTATCAAACAAACTTGGAGGAGATTGTTTTAAGCCATAGAGTGACTTATTGAGTCTGCAGTCAATATTTTTATTGAGAGTTTCTTCAAAACCTGGGGGTCGACTCATGTAGACCTATTCTTCAAGATCACCATTTAGAAATGCATTTTTTGCATCAAGCTAATGTAATTCCTAGTCTAAGTTTGTTGTTAGTTAGAGTAAGACTCTGATAATGTTGAGCTTGGCAACTGGAGCAAAAGTTTCAATGTAGTCAATTCCATAGGTTTGTGTAAATCTCTTGGCCACCAAATGTGCTTTGTATCGCTCGATAGAACCATCATCATTATACTTGACAGTGAACACCCATTTGCACCCTACAATAATTTTATCGGGTGGCAATTCCACTATGCTCCAAGTGCTATTTTGTTTGAGTTCTTTCATCTCTTCAAGTATGACAGTTTTCCATTTGGGAACACCAAGAGTTTCTTCAATGTTCCTGGGGATAACAACACTTGACACACTAGAGGTGAAAGTTTTAATGAAGATGATAGATTATAATAAGAAACAAACTTGGAGATGGGATGCTGGGTACACGACCTAGTCCCTTTTTTCAAAGCAATAAGGACATCTAGTTAGAAATAGGATATGGATTATGATTACCTGAAACATTTGAGGATTGAGGTTCTATCACCAAATCGAGATCTTGACTATGATGAGGATTAATTACTTGGTTATTTCTTTGTGAGACATTTATTCTAGTGTAGACTTGTAGCTCTTGTTGTAGTTGATTCAACTCAGGAAGACTTGTCCTTGTTTACACGATTGGTTCAAGTTGACTGTTTGGAGTGAGGTTAGATGGAATCAGAGTAGGAACAAGAATAACTGAACCATTAGGAAGAGAAGAAGTTGGAGTAGGAATACAAACAAATAAAACATTAGGGAGAGAAGAAGTTGGTTGATCCAGAGGTAACCCTAACTCTAGAGTGTCCCACAACCATTGAGCTTCTTGTCTTGGATGAGTGTGCTCCCCCTAAAGCGAGGGGCGATAATACGGAGTTCCTTCAAAAAACTAACATCACAAGACACATATGACTTTTTTTCTAGAGGACAATAACACCGATAGCCTTTTTGAGTGGGAGAATCGCCAAGAAAAATTATCTTAATAGCCATAGGGTCAAGTTTACTGCGATAATGAGTATGGATATGGAATAAAGTGACACAACCAAAGGTCTTTTACATGAAGAGTATTGGTGTAATCACGGGGATAATAATTATTAAGAATCGAGTAGGTGTTTGAAACTAAAGAGGTCGACTAGGTCGATGATTGATAAGATATGTGGAAATTAAGATAACGTCCCCCCAAAGATACTTTGGACCATTCATGGTAAACATAAGGGCATAAACTACTTCCAATAGATGACGATTCTTTCTTTCTATGACACCATTCTGTTGAGAGGTATTGACACATGAACTTTGATGGATAATTTCATTCTGTAATAGGTATGGACCTAAAGTGGAGTTAAAATATTTCGTTCCATTATTTATATGTGGTATACAGATTTTGGTGTGAAATTGGGTTTTGATCATATGGTGAAATTCTTTGAAGACTTGAAATGTTTCAGAGTTGTGTTAGAGGAGATAAACCCAAGTGATACGTGTGTAGTCATCAATGAATGTTATGAACCATCGTTTACCGTAAGATGTAGTAACTTTGGACGACCCACACATGTCACTATGAATTAGGGAGAATGGATTTGTCGGAGTATAGGATCGTGGGGGAAAAGAGGCTCGTGTGTGCTTAGCAAGTTGACAAATATGACAATGAAAAAAGCAGAACTTTTGTCAATAAATAATGATGGAAACAAATGTTTTAAATAAGAAAATCTTGGGTGGCCAAGTCTATAATGCCACAGCATTAGAAGTAGAAATGAAAACAAAAGCAAAAGCATACATAAGAGTTTGGTGTCTTGTTGAATGTTTCCCCTGAAAGAAATAAAGTCCATCATGAATCCTACAAATACCAATCATCCTCCCTGGTGATAGTTCCTGAAATTGGCAATAATTGGACACAAATTTAGCAACACAGTGATTATCAAACGTAAGTTTGCTAACGGAAATCAAATTACAAGTCAATGATGGAACATGAAAAGCTGACTTAAGAATTATACAAGTATATAATTTAATGGTGCTTATGTCTGCAACAAAAGATAACATACCATCTACAATTCGAACGATAAATTTAATAGAACATGGAGTATATGAATCAAATAAATGATGATGACTTGTCATATGGTCGAACACATCTGAATCAATTATCCATGGTACTTGAGAAGCTACTAATGAAGTGGAAGCGGAGTAAAAGTTACTAGAGTGTGCAACGGAACATGACCCTAAAGTATGTATAAAGGGTGAAGCAGAATCCAAAGAGGATCGATCCCACTATAAATAACTCATGCTCTCAAGTTTGTGTGTCGTGATATGAAAAAAAAACTATTGTTAAGATTGTAGAGAGACCTAATTGATTGGTTAGAATGTTGAAATACCCGCTAGAATAGGTTGGAGGGTCGAGAGGTCTGCCTGACTGGGTCTAACTGGCGCGGGTAGAGGAGGTTACATCACCTAGAAGGCATGGGTCAGTCATTGTCAGAAAAGGAGAATATTATAGTGCCAGTGTTGAAGAAGAAGAAGAATATTACTATTATAGGAAAAAGTAGTTCTTGTGTATTATTATGAAAGAATAGTGTACAATTTATAGAGTTATACATAATAAAAAACATAAATACAGAATAATCTAAAATCCTATAAATAAGGAAATTAAATATACACTAATCTTACAACTGTAATCAAATCATTTTAATATAAATCTAATTTAATTTGTTTATTATTCATTAAATATATTATATATAAATATTAGAAAATTCATAATTCATTAAAATTACTATAATCTTATATTTTTATGACAACATTAAGATTATAAATAATGAATTAAAATAGTCCAAAATATATTAAAGTTAGTTGAAAGGGATCTTTGATTAATTACTGCTAGTACGATCCACTAGTATTATTAATACACGTGATTTAGATCCAAATCACTGGTGTAGGTTGAAATCTTAGTGGAGGTGACTTATATAATATGATTATATAGGAATGGACACGATGTGTATTTATGTAACACCCTGGTTACCCCAAAACCGTTATGGTGAATGGTGAACCGAAAACTTGACCCGCTACTCGAGTCATTTGGTTTAAAACGTGTTCTAAGTGCTATTAACAGGCTAAGGTGA
Organism: Humulus lupulus; assembly: GCF_963169125.1. Lineage (NCBI taxonomy): Eukaryota > Viridiplantae > Streptophyta > Magnoliopsida > Rosales > Cannabaceae > Humulus > Humulus lupulus. Next base: position 80,627,006 of record NC_084798.1, on the reverse strand, counting down.
AAAATCAATAAAAATGAAAGGATATGTTTTATTTAATACATAAAACTGTTCATGGGCCCACAAGAACATTTACAAGTTATTTACAACTCAAAAAGGTCATTACTGTCTCAAAATTTCAAACCCGCCAACCTAAGCGGCAAAAATAGGGTAAACCCCCTAGTTCCTCTGAGAACTCCTTGGCCGTGGTGGTCAAGCAGTCGCATATGTACACATCACAACCTAAGCTCTCCACTCAAGGCTGGGTGAGCTTTTCTTTCCCTTTACCTGCACCACATAGCACCCATGAGCCAAAACCCAGCAAGAAAACACAATATTGAATATAAACACTATCAAATGATTATCATTATAATAACACAGAGCTTATAGCTCTTAAACAGATGAGTGAGTATCACTTGAGGTTCTAGAGAAACCATATCGGTGACTAACAACCAAGTCACTAATTTAAAAAGTAGAGTGGCTGCTAGGTAAGTCACTAGCCTTAAACAGATGAGAGACTGATAGGTAAGTCTCAAACTTAACAGATGAGTGACTGATGGGTAAGTCACACAAGCGCTTATAATATTCATCGAACTTGAGGTCGGTCCGGCATTAATGCTCTTTGAGTCATCCAATGCAGATATCGATTAGATCTAATCTTTATTAGCTTGCGTTGAACATGCTAAGGCCGTCCTGACTTATGAGTCAGCACTGTGTGACCAGTGCCCAGTACCACTACTGAACCTGACTAATGAGTCACAGCTTCACAGTTGATACCGACACCTTTGCCAAATCTGACTAATGAGTCAGTACCATGCACAAGTGAGCAAGAATTGCTAAACATTCAATAATCAATCCATGTCCACATTTACAAAATCAACATGCCTCAAGAATAACCATGCATGTCACATATGGGGTGCACTTTTCTTACCTCAGGTTCGAGTGAGAAATAATATAAGAACGACCCTTGAGAACGATCAACCTTTAGATTACTTAGCGGTTACCTAATCATAACCAATTATATTCCATTAATAAAGTAAATCAATAAATGGTTCACAATCTAAAACCACACTCCCGAGATCAATCCCGCACTCTCGAGAATCTTAAAATACTCAAACGGGGCAAGGGAACCAAACCCTAAACCTTAAAGGTCATTCCGAGCCCTAAAATAGGCTTGCTGGAAAATGGACCAGCGCTGCATCCCTATTAAATGGTGCTGAGGCTCTATTTCCGAGTCAGAGAGGCCCAACTCTCTACCCTGCCTAGCGCTGTTGCGCCTGGAATGGTGCTGCTGCGCCAATTACAGACCAGAAACTTTCTGGTTCTTCCTCCTTGCGATTTCTCTTGAAACCAACCTTCCAAACCAATCCCAAACATTACCCAAACATCCAATTCAACCCCTAAACTTCATCTACATCACACCCTCATCAAAACCCAATCAATTTTACACAAAAACATCCCTTTAAGTCCTTTTCAATGGATGAACCAAGTCTACAACTTCCAAGCTTTGATTTCCTAGCTTGATTCATCAATTTGGGATCAAAAACTTCAAAGGAAGATGGAGAGAAAATGATGAACAGTTGAAGGAGAAGAGTGCTTTGTTTTGTTCTATATGTTTCTACAGCAAACCAAAAACATATATATGTTGGATAAAGCTTATATAGGATCTTTATTTATTTTCATGTATATCTAATATTAAACAAATTAATACGAGACATCCTAAAACATGTTTCTAAAAGTTAATTCAAAGAGAAACAAAAAATATAATACTTACAGTATACGCAGCAGAATTAAAGTGTCCTTCCTTCAGTTTCTCTAACTCTTGTATCCTTTCTGTCGCAGAGTATTATCAAGAAACTGAACCGATCTTATATTTTCTTCACGATCTTCCAATGTATCCTTAGAACCACCTAGACTAGTGTGGGAAATTCTCAACACATGAGATAGATATAGAGAGAAGAAGAGAAAATAACAAAGTGGCTTAGAAAAGGACTTGTGTTTAGAGAGAATATAAAACTATCAGAAAATCTGACTTGTGACTTATTTGTCATCTCTCAAATCTTCTCTCTAAGCACTCCTTTTATAGACTCAATTAGGTCATTTAATTTAATTAAAAAATCAATAAAATAACAGCCATTTTGAAGCCCTAGGTCGAAATTATCATGGGCTATAGGCCCGTGAAATTTCCCATTTGATTATAAGCCCATTGGACTTAAAATCAAGGCCTGTATTATTTTCTATTGATTTAATTAATTAAATAATTATTTAAATCCTTTATCAAATTAATTATTTATAATTTGAACCTTGATTTAAATTTATTTATTAATTTAGATATCAATTTATCTTAATTAATAAATCTGCCATAAATTCTCTTTTCTTCTCAAAATTACACAACTCTGTGAAACTATCCAAAATTGACCTGGTCAACTTTGATAATTCTAATTGATGATTAAATCAATTAATTGAGACTATCTAGATGATTTTATCCAAGGTACAATGGGGACCATGGGCCTATGAAATCAAGCTCCAATAAGTTATCATAAATCTAACAAATAAATTTACTAACTTATTAATTCCTCGTGACTCCACTATTGACTCGGAATTGCACTCTTGAATTCATAGAACGCTCTATAACAAATATAGATACGCTATTAATTATCCATTGTTACAACCATAATTGTCACTCAATCCTCTATAGACAGTCTACAATGAGATAGGACTAAAATACCGTTTTACCCCTCATTGTATTTTATCCTTAAAACACTTAGTTCCTTGTAAATGATATTTCAGTAAACTAATTTAATTACTGAAATGAGATCTCTATCATTTATCACCTTGAACCAAACTAAAAGGAAACCATCGATTCACTTCTTCATCAGAAGCTATAGATGTTCATATCTATGATTAACACTCCCACTCAATTATACTACCGAGTTCCCAAGATGTAAGTATGGGCTAGTCCGTAGGGTAAGCTGGTAACGAACAAGTCAAAGAACTCAAATAATACAATCAGTTAGAATACTAACCACTCAGAATTGAGATTGAATTGACCTATGGTCAACTATATGATACGACTAGAATAGATAATAACAGTATGTTTACTTATCTTATCAACTGTCAATATCGGTCATGTCCGATGTAACAAATACATCCGATCTTATCTACTTTGCTAATGTTCTGGAAAGAACATAACACCGTAATGTGTAAGTAGATCATATCGTAGATTGGCAAGTCAGTGTAAATCCAGTGCGCTGACTAATCTTAGGACTAACTTATTTTGAACATATAATCATATTTATATTCCACTGTGATTACGTCACTATAAATAAGATTAGCTATATGCTCAGGATTTAATAGAAGTTTATATTAAACAAATAATCATGAAAATAAAACATGTGAGCAAAGTGATTGACCAAGTCAAAAAATGATTTATATTCTTTTATTGATAATAAAATGAGATTACAAAGAATTTGGGTTTTAATTAGGGCATAAAATCCCAACAAACTCCCACTTGCACTAATTGAAACTAATGCCTTAATTCTACTAATCTCATCTCCTTGATATGCTTATCAAATGTAGCTTCTGGCAGTGTCTTTGTAAACGGATCTGCAAGATTGTCTTCAGTTGCAATCTTCATAACCTTCACATCTCCCCTGGCCACATATTCTCGAATAATGTGATACTTCCTTTCTATATGCTTACTCCTCTTGTGACTTCGAGGTTCTTTCGAGTTGGCTATCGCTCCTATATTGTCACAAAACAACACAAGCGGTTTATCCATTTCTGGAATAACACCAAGATCTGAAAAGAACTTCTTTAGCCAGACTATTTCCTTAGCTGCTTCTGATGCAGCTATGTACTCAGCCTCCATGGTGGAATCTGAGATTGTAGACTGCTTTACGCTTCTCCAAATCACAGCTCCACCCCCAAGAGTAAACACCATTACAGAAGTAGACTTTCTGTCATCGACATCAGTCTGAAAATCTGAATCGGTGTAGCCTACAGGGTTCAGAACACCACCCTTGTAGACTAACATATAATCCCTAGTCCGTCTCAAATACTTCAGGATATGCTTAACTGCTATCCAATGTTCCGGTCCTGGGTTTGACTGATACCTGCTCACTACTCTCACTGCATAGCAGATATCTGGTCTAGTACACAACATGGCATACATCAGACTTCCAACTGCAGATGCGTAAGGAACTTTTCTCATTGCATCTTCCTCTTCAGGAGTCTGGGGAGACTGCTTCTTTGAAAGATGAATTCCATGGCGGGACGGTAGACGCCCTTTCTTGGAATTTTTCATTGAGAAACGTTCAAGCACTTTATCAATGTAAGCTGCTTGAGATAGAGCTAAAAGTTTGTTCTTTCTATCCCTGATGATCTGGATACCTAGAACATAACTTGCTTCACCCAAATCCTTCATCTGGAATTGAGTGCTCAGCCAATTCTTCACATCTGATAATTTCTTAATATTGTTTCCAATGAGTAAGATATCATCTACATAAAGAACCAGGAATACCACTATTTGATTTGCCTTCAGTTGGTAAACACAGGACTCATCAATATTTTGTTCAAAGCCATAGGTTTTGATTATTTCATCAAACCTAAGATTCCAGGAACGAGAAGCTTGCTTAAGTCCATAGATGGACCTATTTAACTTACAAACTTTTCCTTCTTGTCCAGATACTTTAAATCCTTCTGGCTAATCAATATAAATGACTTTGTCAAGCTTTCCATTAAGAAAAGTTGTCTTGACGTCCATTTTCCAGATCTCATAGTCGAGAGCGACTGCTATGGATGGGAGGATGCGAATGGATTTGAGCATGGCTACCGGACTAAAAGTTTCCTCATAGTCCATGCCTTCTCTTTTGGTATAACCCTTTTCCACTAATCGAGCTTTATAAGTCTCGATCTTTCCATCAACACCTCGTTTCTTCTTGTAGATCCACTTGCACCCAATGGCCCTAAAGTCACTAGGTGCTTCCACAAGATCCCAGACGGAATTTGAGTACATGGACTCCATTTCCTGTTTCATGGCTTCGAGCCATATTTCCTTTTCAAGGCTTGCCATTGCCTGTTTGAAAGACAATGGATCATCATCACTAGTGTCACCAACAACCATATTGGTTTCACCATCCAAACCATAGCGAACTGGGTTTCTAGAAACCCTCCCACTACGACGAGGCTCCGTGACTGTTTGCTTAGGAACAGTGGTACTTTCTTCATTTAAATTGACTTGCGTCGGTTGTACATGAAGAGTGGGAATTTCATCATCAACTTGCGTTGAGGACGATGGAACATTGGTTGGAGTCAATTCTTAACCATCTCCTCTAAAACTACTTTGCTGCGAGGTTTAAAGTTCTGGACATAGTCATTTTCCAGAAAAGTAGCATTTGTAGAAGTAAACACTTTCTTTTCTGAATGACTATAGAAAAGTCCACCCCGAGTACCTTTAGGATAGCCAAAAAACATGAAAACTTCAGTTCGCGGTTCTAGCTTTCCCTCCTTTTTCCTCAGGACGTGAGCGGGACACCCCCAGATTCTATAATGGCGTAAACTAGGTTCACGACCATTCCAGCGTTCTAAAGGTGTTTTGGGGATTGATTTTGACGGCACGACATTGAGAATGTCATTTGCGGTTTCAATTGCATGTCCCCAGAACGAAGTTGGTAGAGTTGAGTAACTAAGCATGCATCTAACCATTTCCAATAAAGTTCTGTTTCGGCGTTCCGCTACACCATTTTGTTGCGAAGTACCTGGGGCAGTAAGTTGTGGTAAAATCCCAAGTTCAGTTAAATGATCTTGGAACTGCATATCCAAATATTCTCCACCCCTATCTGATCGCAAGATCTTTAACCTTTTACCTAATTGGTTCTGAGCCATTGCTAGGAATTCCTGAAACTTTGAAAATGTTTCTGATTTCCTATGCATTAGATAAAGACATGAGTATGTAGAGTAATCGTCAATGAAAGTGACGAAATACTCAAAACCACCCCTGGCTTGTATATTCAAAGGTCCACAAACATCTGAATGCACAAGACCAAGTGGTTCTTTGGCCCTATCACCCTTTGCAGAGAATGGACGCTTGGTCAGTTTTCCTTCTAGACAAGATTCACAGACAGGTAATTCACCTTAGGTGAGTTCCCTCAAAGGTCCATCCTTTGTAAGTCTTTGAATCCTATCATAGCCAATGTGACCTAGTCTCAAGTGCCGTAAATACGTCATATTATTGTTATCGGTCTTTTGACGTTTATTGGTCCTAGGTTTAGCTACTTTGAATAAATCATTGTTAAGAGCGAGGGGTTCGTTAGGTCGCAAAATATAAAGCCCGTTTTCCAAACAAGCAATACACAATTGTGATCCATTGAAAGAAATAGATATATTAAAACTTGTGAAAGTCATAACAAATCGTTCTAATTGCAACATGGAAACTGAAATTAAATTTCTACTAAAATCCGGAATAAAAAATACATCTTTTAAAATTAAAAATTTATTTCCGAACTTCAGACGAGCTCTTCCTCTAGCTTGGACCGCAATGAACACTCTGTTCCCAAATCTAAGCTTTAAGCCGCCTTCGTTCACTTCCTCCCACGATTCAAGAAGCTGTAAATAGTTACAAACATGGTTAGTAGATCCAGAATCAATAATCCAAACGGATTTATCATTCTCTAAAACACATGTTTCCAAGATAAATGAACTATAATCATTACCTTTGTTTTTCGCTGCTAGAAACTTAGGGCAATCTCGTTTCCAATGCCCCTTCTCTTTGCAGTGAAAGCACTTATCTTTACCTTTCTTGTTTTTCTTGTTCTTCCCCTTAGGCGACTGTGCACTTGGTTGTGCACTCGTCTTTGCAGCCTTTGCAGGCTTGGGGTTGTTTATTTGTCCACCATTTCTCTTGTTTCCAGCTTTCGAAGACGAAGCTTGGTTAGCTTCATCCATAGCTAAATGAGCAGCAACATCAGTAGTCTTATTTTCACCCCCTTTACTAGGTCCACCCATGACAGGTTCAATAATCTGAAGCTCGTTCATGAGCTGCATCAGACCATAGTTGAGTTGAGCACGAACGTGCAGACACAGTGCCATCCGAGAATTTACGGTGCCATCTTGAACGTGCAGAGACGGTGCTATCCAAGCATTTACGATACCATCATGAGCATTTACGGTTAGGGATGTAAATAGAGCGGGTCAGCCCCGCCCCGCTCTGGATCCGACCCGACCCGCTAAGCTTATGCCCCGACCCGCCCCGCCCCATTAAGGCATTTGATGCAGGTCGAGTCAGACCCGCCCCGGATGTGATGGAGCGGGTCAGACCCGACCCGGTAAGATTTTTTTTTATTTTCTTTTTCTTTAATAAAATAAAGACTAATTTTTTAAAATATGTTACAATATAAAAATAAATGGCAAAAAAATCTCTCATACTAGACATAAATGAGCTACCTAAATTTTTTTATAAATAGTCTTGCATATTTAAATAAAAAAAATTACTATACTTCAAAGCAAAACATCAATTTTCTCCTCTATCCCTCTTAAATTTACTGTCTTATTTATATATATATATATATATATTTGGATCATTGATCACCCTAAATAGTGGTAGTAATTAGTTTTTTTTTTAAATTATTACAAAAAAAAAAAAAAACAACAACAACAACCGAGTCGGGTCGTGATCCGACCCGCTTCAATTGCTAGCGGGTCGGCTCGGATCTCGACCCGCCCCGTTATTGCCCCGGTTATATTCGGATCAGGGGCGCCCCGTCGGGTCGGGGCTCCGACTCGCCCCGATCCGCCGGGTTTTTTTGCCATCCCCATTTACGGTGCCATCACTAACATGCAGACACGGTGCTCGTTCTGGGGATTCCTCAATCATGACGAACTCGAAGTTGTCACCTATCAACTCTATGTCGATATTCTGCTTCCAATTATGGAAGTTTTCTCCAGTGAGTTTCTCCATCGATAGTTGAGAAATGATGGGAGTAGACATAGACACTACTTAACTTAAAACTACAAATTATCAATAAAATAGAAATCAATCACATTTGCTCAATAAAACTTCTATTCACACAAATTTCAAGAAATAGCACAACATATACCAAAAATATGTAAGATGTGAGAAAAAATACCAAAAACAATCATATCTCTATTTCTTTAGGTTTTTAACTAATCTATGATATCCTTGTCCCGGATGGCGAGAGTAAAAAATACCACTAGTTAAATAGAGTTGTAAACTCATTTAATAATGGACACCATTATTAACAACCTACTATTCGATCAAAATAAGAAAACAAAATCTCTTATTTTATGAGCTAGACCCACGGTTTCAATAATCATAGATTTAGTCCTAGTAGTCATCGTAGGGGTGAGTCTAGTAGAATTTGACCTATAATTATCTATCTTTCGAAATCTAACCTTGTCAAAATAACTAATGAACACCTACCGTAGGGGGACGAATCAAAGCGCCTCGAGGCCCCATTAAGCTATTGACTATGTTAAACCAACGATAGAGATCGAATAAAATTCTTAAAATAAGCTCATTATAAAATTAAAATTAGTATTTTTATTATTTATTTTTAGAAAATTAATGACTATGGTTTTCCAAAAAAAATTAAACAGATTAATTTTTTTTAAAAACCAAAGTCCTATAATTTCTTATTAATTCTAAAGTGTCACATTGAAACAAATTCAATTAATTTAGAATTAATTTGTTGCTAATCAATATTTAGGTTTAACTAATATAATGAACCTATACAATTAAGTCCAACTCAGGTAAATGGGTCTTAACAATTGGGTTTGTATGGAAGAGGGTTGGGTCCAGTATGTTGTTCCCACTACAAAGGCCCCTTATCTTCCATACAAAGTCCAAAAGACAGGAATTTAAACTTTCGTTTTATTAATTGTTATTAATTGATTAGGCCCACTATAGTCATGCAAAGCAAATGGGCCTTCACAAGTGGAATCACCCACAAGAGAGGAATTTAAACTTTACATTTCTAATGGGCCCAAATAAAACCTATCATTTTATGAATATTTTATTTGGCAAAATACCATATATCTAACAAACATATGGGCCACTATATGCATCTAAGCCCAATTGCAAAAATACCACATATAGTGCAAACAGACATGTTATAATTGGATGGGCCTAATCATGTTACTATATGAGCAATTCTATGAATTTATGCAAAAATACCATAATTTATTTCATTTGCAAAAATACCACAATTAATTATCTAGAATTTATAAAAAAAACATTCAAATTAATTAAATTTTTACAAAAATAAGTCAATTTAAATGAAATTTATCAACAATTAACAAAAGTTAATTTAAATTTCATTTATCAACAATCAACTTGGTTTTAGGTTAATTTGAAAAAAAATATTAATTTAATTTAAATAGGATTTATCAACAATTAACCAAAGTTAATTTAAATCCCATTAAAAATATATATTTTATTAATTGGCTGAAAAAATGATATTTTTCAAAATTTAACCAATTTTAAATTTTAAAATCAATATCTAAACTATTTTCCAAAAATATCTTGTGTTGTTACAACTATTATCTAATATTTTAACCATTTAAAAATAATAAAATACAAATAGTTAAAACAATCCTAAAATATCTCAAATAGTTAAACAAATTCAAATATCCATAAAAATATCTAACTAACAATGTTCAAATTTCAAATAATTTAAATATTAAAAACTATAGAATAAAAAGATATTTATATTTTCAAATAAAGATTTAATAAAACAAAATCAAGAATTTAAATGAAAATATCTTAAATATCTGATATCATAATTCTAATATTTAATATATTAAAAGATTTAAAATTAAGTTGTTAGTCTATTTTTAAATTTGAAGTTGAATGTTTGTAGAAAATATCTAATTATTTAAATCCCAACTAACAAAAATATCTTTATTTAAAAAAAATGATGAAACAAAAAAGATATTTTTGGTTTTGATTATAAATAATTTATTTCTACAAATTTTAATTTAAAAAAAATATTTTTGAAAAAAAAAAATGAATAGTACTCGTGGTACTATTCACGAGTACTGTTCGCGCTGATGGCTGATGTGCGAGCGGAGGCGCGTGGGGCGCGCGGGTGGTGCGCGCCGGTGGCGCGCACGCGCATGGGAGCCAGGCCAAATTTTTCCTAAAAAAAGTTTTTGAGCAATTTTTCAAACCAAAACCATTTTCTAATTAATTTTTAACATGTTTTACACAAAATAAAGCAAATATAAAAATTAATAGCATAGAAAACACAACAAAATAACCAAAAAATTGCTAAAATTCACATAAAATCAATATGCTCATAAAAACATGAAAACCATCCAATTATTCAAACATATCAAATAATCCAATTTTAACCATGTTCATGCATGAAAATAAAGATTACCAAAGTCTCTGAGGCCAGTTGTTGGAAAAAGCTTATACAGGATCTTTATTTATTTTCATGTATATCTAATATTAATCAAATTAATACGACATAGCCTAAAACATGTTTCTAAAATTGAATTCAAAGAGAAACAAAAAATATAATACTTACAGTATACGCAGCGGAATTAAAGTGTCCTTCCTTCAGTTTCTCTAACTCTTGTATCCTTTCTGTCGCAGAGTATTATCAAGAAACTGAACCGATCTTCTATTTTCTTCACGATCTTCCAATGTATCCTTAGAACCACCTAGACTAGTGTGGGCAATTCTCAACACATGAGATAGATATAGAGAGAAGAAGAGAAAATAACAAAGTGGCTTAGAAAAGGACTTGTGTTTAGAGAGAATATAAAACTATCAGAAAATCTGACTTGTAACTTATCTGTCGTCTCTCAAATCTTCTCTCTAAGCACTCCTTTTATAGACTCAATTAGGTCATTTAATTTAATTAAAAAATCAATAAAATAACGGCCATTTTGAAGCCCTAGGTTGAAATTATCATAGGCTATAGGCCCGTGAAATTTCCCATTTGATTATAAGCCCATTGGACTTAAAATCAAGACCTTTATTATTTTCTATTGATTTAATTAATTAAATAATTATTTAAATCCTTTATCAAATTAATTATTTATAATTTGAAACTTGATTTAAATTTATTTATTAATTTAGATATCAATTTATCTTAATTAATAAATCTTCCATAAATTCTCTTTTCTTCTCAAAATTACACAACTCTGTGAAACTATCCAAAATTGACCTGGTCAACTTTGATAATTCTAATTGATGATTAAATCAATTAATTGAGACTATCTAGATGATTTTATCCAAGGTACAATGGGGACCATGGGCCTATGAAATCAAGCTCTAATAAGTTATCATAAATCTAACAAATAAATTTACTAACTTATTAATTCCTCGTGACTCCACTATAGACTCGGAATTGCACTCTTGAATTCATAGAACGCTCTAAAACGAATATAGATACGCTATTAATTATCCATTGTTACAACCATAATTGTCACTCAATCCTCTATAGACGGTCTACAATGAGATAGGACTAAAATACCGTTTTACCCCTCATTGTATTTTATCCTTAAAACACTTAGTTCCTTGTAAATGATATTTCAGTAAACTAATTTAATTACTGAAATGAGATCTCTATCATTTATCACCTTGAACCAAACTAAAAGGAAACCATCGTTTCACTTCTTCATCAAAAGCAATAGATGTTCATAACTATGATTAACACTCCCACTCAATTATACTACCGAGTTCCCAAGATGTAAGTATGGGCTTGTCCGTAGGGTAAGCTGGTAACGAACAAGTCAAAGAACTCAAATAATACAATCAGTTAGAATACTAACCACTCAGAATTGAGATTGAATTGACCTATGGTCAACTATATGATACGACTAGAATAGATAATAACGGTATGTTTACTTATCTTATCAACAGTCAATATCGGTCCTGTCCGATGTAACAAATACATCCGATCTTATCTACTTTGCTAATGTTCCAGAAAGAACATAACACCGTAATGTGTAAGTAGATCATATCGTAGATTGGCAAGTCAGTGTAAATCCGATGCACTGACTAATCTTAGGACTAACTTATTTTGAATATATAATCATATTTTATATTCCACTGTGATTACGTCACTATAAATAAGATTAGCTATATACTCAGGATTTAATAGAAGTTTATATTAAACAAATAATCATGAAAATAAAACATGTGAGCAAAGTGATTGACCAAGTCAAAAAATGATTTCTATTCTTTTATTGATAATAAAATGAGATTACAAAGAATTTGGGTTT